>NC_143263.1:11985374-13185374 GCF_984573655.1 Nuphar pumila
TGTATCCGAGAGGTAATCTTGTATCCATATCTTCTTATAATTCCTTTGTTGTTATTCTCTTTAGCTTTGGGCAAACTATTGGGCGTTGTACTCTCTACTCTTATTATAATGGATTATTCTCTCTGTACCCCATTGATGTAGGTCATATTGACCGAACCACGTAAACCCTTGTGTTGTGATTTGATTGTGCCTTTATTAGATCCTGTATTGCTTCTGCGTGAATTATTGTTACCCTAAGTACTCATCAAGTGGTATCAGAGCTGATTCATGAAAAGTCATATCTTCCAAGTCAGTTAGTTCCAAGTTTGAGGTGGAGATGTTTGATGACAAAAGAAACTTCTCTTTATGGCAAAGAAGGGTGGAAGCTCTATTTGCACAGCAAGGGTTGCACAAGGCTCTTGTCGGGAAGGCGAATAAGCCAGAGACCATGATCAATGGTGAATGAGATGATCTTGACTTGAGGGGCGCTGGTGTGATTGAGTTGTGTCTAACAGATGAAGTCATGTGTAACGTGATGGAAGAGAGGACAACAACGAGATTATGGTTGCATCTAGAAAGCCTCTATATGATCAAGAACTTGTCCAACAAGTTACACCTCAAGAAACAACTTTATAGTCTTCGTATGAAGGAAGATACTCTCATTCTTGACCATCTTAGTGTGTTTAATAAGATTATTGCTGGTCGGTTTAGTCTGGATGTTAAACTTGAAGATGAGGATAAAGCTTTGTTGTTACTAACCTCATTGTTACCATCTTATGAGCATCTTGTGACAACTATAATTTATGTAAAAGAAACATTGGATATGGAAGATGTCACAAGTATGCTCATTTCAAATGAAATTAGGAGAAAACCATCACTGAATGAGGATTTTGGTGAAGGATTGATGGTGAGTTCATCCAAAGGTAGGGGTCGATCAAAGCACAGGAAAAATGACTATAGATATAGGAGCAAGTCCAGGTCAAGGAAGGACATCACTTGCTATAATTATGGAAATAAATGACACTTCCAAAATTAGTGCAAAGAGCCAAAGAAAAATCAGAAAAGGTGAGCTTGTGATTTTGTCTACTACTAATGATCCATGTATTTGTGTGTTCCAAGATACAGATTGGGTCATAGATACAAGAGCCTTGTACCATGCCACAGCATGGAGAGAGTATTTCAGTACATACAAGATCGATAATTTTGGTGTTGTCTAAATGAGAAACATAAGAACGTAAAAAATTATAGGGATTAGAGATATTCATCTCCAGACTAGTCTTGGGTACATGTTGGTGCTCAAGGATGTCAGACATGTTCCAGACTTGAGGTTGAATTTGCTTTCAGTAGTAAAGCTTGATGAAGAAGCCAGAAACAGTGTTTTTAGCTAAGGACAGTGAAAACTCAACAACGAGTCATTGGTTCAGGCCAGAGGAAAGAGATGTTGTACTCTTTACAAGATGCAAGAAAATGTATGCAAGGAACAATTGAATACAACTGATGACTCTTATATTGATTTGTGGTATAGTCGATTAGGCCACATGAGTGAGAAGGGCTTGCAGATTCTTGCTAAGGGGGCAACTTCCAAAGTTAAAAGGTACACATCTAAACTCGTGTGTTCATTGTTTAGCTGATAAGCAACATAAAGTATCTTTTGTTAGAAATGTCTTCCATAGAAAATCTCACATTCTAGAGCGAGTTTATACTGATGTTTGTGGTCCTCTGAGAACAAAAACTGTTAATGGTTTTACTGATGTGAAAACTTTTAGTGGTGCACTTTATTTTGTTACTTTTATAAATGACTTCTCCAGGAAGGTTTGAGCATACCCTCTAAAAACCAAGGATCTGGTTCTTGATGTATTCAAGTCATTTCATGCTATGGTTGAGAGGAAAACAGGAAAACAACTAAAATGCATCAGGTCAGATAACGGTGGCGAGTACATAGGTCCATTCCATGAGTTGACAGTTCTAGGTACCCCACAACACAATGCAATTGCAAAAAGGATGAACCGTACAATTGCATAAATAATCTGGTGTATGCTTGCACAGTCCAAGCTACCAAAGAAATTCTAGGGTGATGCTTTAAGGACAATAATTGATGTGATCAACTTGTCTCCTATTTATGCCTTAGCAAATGATGTTGCAGATAGGGTGTGGTCAGAAAATGATGTGTCCTATAAGCACCTGAGGGTATTTAGATGCAGGGCATTTGCATATATCTCCAAGGAGAAGAGGTCCAAGCTTGATGATAAGGTGAGGCAATGTATTTTTCTGGGATATGGTGATGCTGAATTCAGCTACAAGCTATGGGATCCAAAGAAGCAAAAGGTATTCAGATCCAAAGACGTGGTATTCTTTGAAGACCAGACACTTGAAGATATCAAGAAAGAGGTGCCAATTCAGACTTCTGCAGGTGGATCTATCTACTTGGATTCAGTTACTTCTCCAGTGGCATAAGTTGAAGGAAGAGTAGTGCAGGAAGATGATGCAGAGGCTGATGTTGATTTGCCTGCAGACCATGTTGAGCAGGAAGAAGTTGGAGAGCAACCTTCTTCAGAACTCTAGCTAAGAAGATTTTCCATAGAGTTACAACCTTTCAGAAGGTATTCTCCACATGAGTATATGATGCTTACTGATGTAGGTAAACTAGAGAGTAACCAAGAAGCACATGAGTGTGAACAAAAAGAGTTGTGGCTAATAGCTATGCATGATGAGATGGATACATTGCAGAAGAACCACACTTATGACTTAGTGGAACTACCAGAAGGCAGAAAGACCTTGAAGAACAAGTGGGTTTTCAGGTTGAAGACTCAAGAACAAAGTTCTCAACCAAAGTACAAAGCCGGATTGGTTGTAAAATGCTTTGGTCAAAAGCAAGGTATTGACTTTGAATAGATTGTCTCTTCTGTTGTTAAAATGTCTTCTATTCGTGTTGCTCTAGGTATTGTTGCTAGTCTAGACTTGAAGATTGAGCAGTTAGATGTGAAGACTGCTTTCCTCCATGGTGATTTGGAGGAGGAGATATACATGGAGCAAACAGAAGGCTTCAAAGTCAAAGGTAAAGAAAATCTTGTATGCAGCTTGAAAAAGAGCTTGTATGGGATGAAGCAAGCTCCAAGACAGTGGTATAAGAAATTTGATTCATTTATGGCTGAAAATGAATACAAAAGATCAGCTTCAGATCATTGTGTCTACATAAAATGGTTCAGTAAGAATTTTATTATTCTCTTGTTATATGTTGATGATATGCTTACTCTTAGAAAAGATATGTCTATAATTGACAGGCTCAAGAAGGAACTGAGTAAGACCTTTGCAATGAAGGACATAAGGCCAACAAAGAAAATATTAGGCATGCAGATCTCTTGTGATAGAAAAACAAAAAAGATATGGTTATGACAGGAGAAGTACATCGAGAAGGTGTTGGACAGGTTCAGTATGAATAATGCAAAGCCAGTTGGTTCTCCTTTTGCAGGTCACTTTAAGCTGAACTCAGAGTAGAGTCCATCAAATGACGAGAAGAAGGAGAAAATGAAGAAAGTTCTTTATGCTTTAGCAGTCAGAAGCTTGATGTATGTGATGGTATGCACGAGACCAGACATCGCATATGCAGTAGGTGTTGCTAGCAGATTTCTTGCAAATCAAGGAAAAGAGCATTGGGCAACAGTAAAGTGGATCTTTAGATATCTTAGAGGGAGCTCCAAAGTTTGTTTAAGCTTTGGGGGTGGACCATCTGTCTTGACAGGTTACACAGATGCAGATATGGCTAGAGATATTGATACAAGGAAGTTCACATCAGGTTTTGTACTCACTTTTGTAGGAGAAACTATATCATGACAGTCAAAATTGCAAATGTGTATTGCTTTGTCTACTACAGAGATAGAGTACATTGCTCTTACAGAAGCTTGCAAAGAGATCCTATGAATGAAAAGATTCTTGAAGGAGTTGGGTTTAGAGCAAAAAAAGTACTTGGTGTACTGCGATAGTCAAAGTGTCATTCATCTCACCAAGAATCTGAGTTTTCACTCAAAGTCAAAGCATATAGATATCAAGTACTATTAGATCCGAGATGTGTTAGAGAAAAATTTACTTTATCTTGCAAAGATCTCCACAAATGATAATGGTGCAGATATGCTGACAAAGGCCTTATCGATGAAGAAACAAAATACATGTCGGCAGCTGACCGACATGGACTCCACTTGATTAGTTGAATTAGAGTATCCCCTTGGGCTGGAGGGGGAGATTGTTGGGTCCAACTCTATCCCTCCATTAATGATGTGGGAAAATATAATAGCCACCCACTTTCCATTAATGCAGGAAGTTGAAGGGTCAAAACCCCTTCGGTTTCTGGAATGAGTCTAGAAGGTTCACATCTAGAAGACTCTATGCCATCTATAAATAGGGGTGTAGAGGTTGTGTGTTGGGTGGAGAAGAGCAGAGTGTTGTGAACAAAGTGGCTGTGTGCAGCGTGTAGAGAGAGAAAAAGTAAGAGAGAGAGAGAGAGTGGAGAGAAGAAGATGAAGGAAGAAGGTTCATCACCACGCATTGATCCTCAGAGAGATGTGTTGGTTGTGGTATGAGTTTTGACTCGAGTTGTGCACCTGAGAGGTAATCTTGTATTCATCTCTTCTTGTGATTCCATTGTTGTTATTCTCTTTAGCTTTGGGTAAGCTATTGGACGTTGTACTCTCTACTCTTATTACAGTGGATTATTCTTTTCGTACCCCGTGAATGTAGGTCGTGTTGACCGAACCACGTAAACCCTTGTGTTGTGATTTGATTGTACCTTTATTAGATCCTATATTGCTTCTGCGTGAATTTTTGTTACCCTAATTACTCATCAATCCTTTACCAGCTTAGTGCAGATCTAACTGAGATATGGTTTGAGCAGATCCCTATATTATATCCATGTAACTATTTAAATCCATTATTTCATTTTGGCTATAAATATTTTAGAGGGAAGCATTAGTTTAGATTATTAGAGGTTGAATATGCTAGTTTTATTTTTTTGTTGCTTGTTATTTGCCTTACTTCATGAACTTTTAATTCTTAGTTAAATTTAATTTGTAGTTGATCTACTTTTTGGTGTTGAATCCAACAGGGTTTAGGAGTGATCCTCCTATTCACTGCATCAATAGGGCTCACCAATGAGGATGGAAACCGATCAGATATGCGCTGAATATTGGTTGTTCTGATTCTGAATACAGATTCTAAGCAATAGATATGATTTATCTAAATAAGATCAATTCAGCTAAGTGGAGCAAAAACTGGATCCAGATTTTTTATATGATAATATTGAATTCAAGTAAAAAGTCTAGAAACAAGTTCTTTACATGCCATCTGGATCTAGACATGGATTCAACATAAAATTACAACTATCAGTCCAGACAATATTTGACTTGATCAATTCAAAAAAAATTTATCCGAGAATAAGGTATCAATCTCGGATCAGAGACCTGACTGAACTTGGTCTACTTGTTATCAAGTCCAGTTAGTAGCCCCATCTATAAGCATAGCCTATCATACAATGACAAAGTGAATGATAATCAATATTAATAAAAGTTCTTTTATAATCTCTGATCCATGCCCCTTTACGAATATGTTAGCTAAATATATTATCACATGTACAAAATACATGAAAGGAAAAGTTCTCACTTTCATTTATTGCAATCTTTAGAAGAGTGATACTAAATCATAGGGGAGGAGGAGGGAGCGAGGAGAGTGGACACAAAACTATCAATTAAAGATAGAGTGAATGGACAATAAAGAATTAGAGGTCAACCCAGTGGCAGCCGCACCACTACGTCTATGTGCGCACCCTGTCTAGAATCACATGGCCAACTTGGATATAAATAGAAGAGGTTGTGGGTGATAGAGATGTTGACCTAAGAATGAAATGGTGGTTTGCACCACCATGAGCTAAAAGTATCATAAAAGTATCACGATAACAATATGAAGGGAAAATTTCATTTTTCTCATGCATCTCAATCATGTCCTGCATTAACTTCAGGTAACTGTATGACGGTTTCATTGAAAATATGGGGTTGGCAATCTGCGTTCAGAAATTATGGGTTGTTTTCTAAATTTTTTGGCAAAAATATTGGGGCTAAATTGAATTCTCCTAATATCAATGGACCATAACAATATATTAATGTAGCAATGTCCCTCTACTTTTCACGTGGAACCGTTTCTCTCTCTCTCTCTCTCTCTCTATATATATATATATATATATATATATATAAAGTGGTAGCTATTCCATCCTTAGGTGTGCAACTACAGTGGAACGGTGCTGGCAGTCCATTACAGGGCTCAAGCGCCCAAAAAACACAATTTTTTTTTGGCAAAATCACGAATTTGAAAACCGCCGCTAAATGCCATGCATCATTATTAAAATTTATTTTAGTGGCGATCGAAAACTGTGCTAAAGGGGCAAAACACGTAAATTCACATTTTGCCCCCTTTTTTGTGTTTTTTCACTGTGGCCATCCATCATGCCCTGTGATGGAAGGCCACACGCATCCCATCAGTAGCTGCACACCGGAGAGTTGCGCAACTACCACTCTCTCTCTCTCTCTCTCTCTCTCTCTCTCTCTCTCTCTATATATATATATATATATATATATATATATATATATATATATATATATATAATCACTAGAATATGAGAACCGGAAAGATGAGCATTTTCAAACACTTTATGCAAATCCAATGTGGATGTGCTTGACATGATGAATTTGTTAGGAATCAACCATTGGATCTTGTATTTTTGATGAAAAAAATATGATTTTTGAATGCTTAATAAACACATCAGCGACTTGTAGTGAGAGAGAATAAATAAAGTAACAAGCTGTAATTGCACTACCTTGAAAATGGTAGTCAATCTTGATGTGCTTGGAGCAATTACCGAAACCAAATTGACTGTCATATGAAAGGTTGATATATTATCACAATGGAGGCTGTGAAATATAAATATTAAGTGATCCTTGCAGTGGTAGAGGCAAGAGACCAATTCTTAGCTTTTATGCTTGAGTGAGCAACCGTGGGTTGTTTTTTTTTACATTCCAAGAGATGCAATTCCCACCAAGATAGTCACAATATCCAAAGTAGATCGTCTAGTAATCAAGCATCTTACCCATGAGCAAACAACTTAATTCCATAATTGAGGGTTCCTGTAATATAACATAAAATATGCTTCACCAACTGAAAATGAAATTTTGAAGGCACGTGCATATGTTGGCACACATAGTTAACATTGTATAATAGGTTAGATCTTGTAAAGGTGAGATACTGGAGAGTTCCATCTATACTTTGACAAAACTGAATGTTATGCGGTAGGGACTCCATCTATACTGAAGAGTTCCATCTATAATAGATTTAAGTCGTAGGATGAAAGATTTTACTAGAGAACAGGAGAGAGCCTCCGAGCACAGCCAATGCGGTTCACGAGGAACACATAAAACATATTATTATGGCACTCATGAAGAATTTGAGTCAGAACGGTATAAGAAAGCTCAAAATTTGCAAAGTCAACTTCGCGCTAAGCAAATGCGAATTGCAGGGATAAAATCGAAGCTTTGTGAACTGGAATTAGAGGAAGAGCTTCGTCACATATCAGATCTGCTTCGATCCTTGAGGGTGTATGGGTGGTTCGACTCTGTTCGTGGGTTTGACCCACATCAGTACCTGTATGCGGGTAGAAAGATGGATCCACCTAGGAGGTCCAGTCGAGAGTCTGGTGCTCTAAATCTGAAGGTCCATTATGTGAATTTTTCATAAAGGGAATCGAGGCAGAGTCCTCGTTCGCCCGTCTCATCCTTTACTCCCCAACCCAACCCCACCTTATTTAAATCCGATAATTCTAGGGTTAGGATTGAGGAAATCTCGTGTATGAGTTACGAGGATGAAAAAAGTTGTGTTTCTTCTGACTTAGGATCTCAACAATTCGAAGAAGTCATAATGAAAAACGATGATTGGGATAACGAAGAAGAGTCACAGTGCAAAAAAATTAATCGCACTCTTGTTATTTTCATAAAGGATCCTATCGAGGAGCCTTTTCATGAAATAGTTGGTGGACCGATATTCGATGAGGAAATCGAGAAAGAACCCTCATCTGAATTTGAGGATGTTCCTATGAGTGTGTTCATTTTTTATCCAGTCTTTGAAAAGATGTATGAAGAGATGCCTCACATCTCGTCATTTTGAGAAATAGCACCTCTAGAAGACTCGTCCTATGTCAGTCTTGACGATCCGGTCTTCAAGAAATTTTATAAGCCCATAGAATATATGATTTTGCCTCGAGATGCATTTGACATGATTGTCAACATTGATCCATCAAGTCTCATTAGTACAACTATTTTCGAGGATGATTTCAAAATTGACAAGACAAATCAAGGTATTAGAAACTCAAATGAAATGCATGTCAATGAGCACTTAGATATTGAAAATTCTCTTAGTGCACCATTAAAAAATTTTGAGCCTCAAGTAAACCCTAAATGTGATTCGAGTAAAGCTGAAATGACAATCGCGCATACCCCAAATTTATTTTGGAAACATTAGGATTTAGTCGATAATGTTGATTCTGTATCCTTCATAAATCCTCCTAGTAAGTTTGAATTATTGCTATATTGTCTTGCTAGTGACTTACCTTATAATTGCCAAAATTTTAGTGAAAATTTTGAAATATTGAAAAGCATGATAAATAAGGAAATTTTATCTATGGTTGACCCAAATTTTGTTATTATGTGCAACATGTTGATGCAAGGTAAGATTATTAAATATAATATCTTAGATGCTTTTGAGATTCAATTCCATTGTTCTGCTTTGAATTTATCTGAATTGCATTTTATAGAGCATATTGAATTGTATTGCATCAAATATTATTGTTATTCCACTAAAGAATTTCTTGCCTTGTTTAATTCTATTCTTATTGCCTTGAACAGTTTTTGCGCTGATTACATTTTGAATGTGTGCAGGGATTATGGAGTGGCATCTGAGCAGAAACAGGTTTCGAGGACGATGCCTTTCAACCCAGGGGGAATAATGCAGAGCATCCTGAGGGTCCGTGCATTGAAGACAAGTTGGATCCATATCCAACTCATCAGATCCGATCCGGGATGCGATCCGTGGCAGATCCAATCTTGTAAGACCATCTGGGTCTAATTGGATCTTCGAGTACCCATGTCCGCTTTGAATATCATGTTCCAATTTCTGAGATATTTTGTTTTTTTCTCAGAAATTGTATTTCTATGTTTGATTCCATTTTGTATGTCTGGAATCATTTAAGACTTTTTATGTATTTTATTTATGTTATTTTTTATTTTATTTTTAGGTGCCAAATTCTACGGATCCGGATAGTTCTGGTGCCCTGTAGGATTCTTTTGTGGCACTAGAGGGTGTAAGGGGAACACATGTATTTTTTTTTCGTAATTATATTTTCTAATGCATTTTTGTGTAGGATCCAATTCGCCACATAATCTAGATCCAGATCTCGATCCATTTCAATGGAGCCTAGTTGGCGCCATTTGGAGTGGACCATCTTGGCCTTTATTCAAATTTCAGCCTTGACTAATCCAAGTCAATATGGCTGTTGGTCACTTAATGCACTTGGCCAAAAATAGCCTAGTCAAAATCGTGGGCTGTGCTATGCTTGGGAAGGCCATTTTCCTCTTTAATATGACTCTTCCTCATGCTCCAAGCCTATTAATGAAGGGAGGTCGACCAAGGGAAGGTGGCTTTGGTGATGAAAATTTTGAAATTTTCTTGGTGAAGAAGAAGTGTTTTGAAGGGTGAAGATAGTCTTAGTATTTTGACCGTATCTCTCTAGATACCGGTCCAAATTGCACGATATTTAGCTTGTTGGAAAGCTAAGATCTTACCCTACAAGTTTGTTGTTTACCATTTTGCATGATTCGGCTTGGTTAAGCCATTAAAATCCCTGGTAAGTTTTCTGTTGATGGCATCAAGCCCTTTGGTTGGTGGAAAAGCTCGAGTTTGTGATCTTTGAGAAGATCGACCTTTACGTGGCTGTTTAAGCATTCTTGGTTCGCGTTGGTTGCTTGTTCGAGCTGCGGTTTGAGAGACTTCTTCCCGGTGTCGGCTGCTTCCCAACGACATCCATTACCATCTTCATCTAGATATTATTCATTGGTTTACTTGTCTTTCATTTTTTTTAATTTTATCATATGTGTTCTTGTTTCTCTCATAGCATATTACTTGTGAGTTGTAGTGGATTATTTGATGAATGTTTTGAAATATTTATAATGTTAATTGGTTCTTTTATTCATAAAATATTCAGTTTTATTGGTTATTATATAACTCGAATTTTCTGTCAAAAACTGGATTCCCGAATCCTGAGTTGCCAGAAATGACTCCAAATAAATGATTGTATCGGCCTTGATACTGGTTGGTTTCCGACGTTCTTTAGCTTCTCAGAAAGCTAAGACATTTTCCTACAACTTTGTAGTTGAGGCCATTTCATGAATCGGCCATTTAGGTTCCTGAAAAGTGTTGTAAAAGTTTTGGACTGACAGAAATCTACGGTCACTTGTATGTTTCAGAACACTCCTACGGGTGTTCGATATTTTTCAATTATCTGGAGATTCTCTACATAAAAAAATGTTTTGTTTGATTATGTGAAAATATAGAACCTAGATCTAAAACTTTCATGTTCGGAGTCTTAGCTGAATCTTCGTTTAACTGTCTCAAAAACATCAATCTTTGCTGTTGTTGTCGAATAGTGGAAAATTTAGTTCATTCAACAATAACTCATACCATTTCCAGAATTCAAAAATTTGTAGAGCCTCATAGAAAACTCAGAAAATTTCAAATTTTAGTTCGATGGAAAGGTCTGAATATGACCTTAGATTTCTCAGTTGGGAGTTTTCACAAACTCCACTGTTTTCAGGGTCGAAAACCCCTTCGAGCAGACTATCTGCAGAATCTGAAAGTCTGTCATAGCCTTGTTTGTCTGTCCCATTACCGAGTCCGTAAAACGGATACCGCTGAGCCGAATCCAGTGATTTCAGATTCATTGAAAAGTTGTGTGAGTCGCGCACAACTTTTGTTTAGACCACGTATGTCAAAACAGAGTGTTCGGGTCCCAAAATTCTATTTTCCTAGAGTCCTATTTGGACTCGTTGTCGTATAAGCTCCCGCGCCTTTCAAGATCTGTTTGGATCTTGGATCGTGGATCGGTGCATACCGAGTCCACATCGTGTAATCACATCAGTCTTCCATTTGTGAACTATCACCTATATACCTATGAGTGTGTAAATTTGTATAACCTGTGATTACATAACCAGTGCATAACTTTGTAATCAAAGTAAATTTTACTTAAATGTAACAATAAATAATAAAAGTGCATGACTTTGTAATCAAAGTAGTTTATAAAGTAATTTACAAAACATCTTATTACAATGTTATCAACGACTTAAAAAAACCACATTTCCTTCATGTCAACTATCTCATCAAGGTTATCCAGTGCCGCTTCATCTGCTTCATTTTGTTTGTTGTCCTTTGCCTTTTGTTTGGCCTCTAGACCTTTTGGGGTAGTTGAACAATTAATTAACTTACATTGTAAGAACACATAAAAAATAAGACATATAAACACGTCCTTATGTGAAATTGAGTTTCATGTTTCTCAGGATAAATATAACATAATCAATCATGTACCAATTATATACAAAGTCAACATGTACACATACATGTTAAGTTTAGATACACGTACAAAATAATAACTCATTCTCTTGTTGAATATCAGCCACGGGACAGACCATCTAATTAGAGTAAGCATCATAGCCAAATCACTCTACAAAAAATTTAACCTACAACCCAACATTAATCATAATATAAGAGAAAAATAAAGATATTATCGAATAAGTAATGAGTTCGTACTAGATTTTTGATGTCCTTATGTAATGCCCCAAAAATTGATCTGGAAAAATCAAGTGATTTTTTTTTAAAACCCAGTAATTTTCAAATCTCAGCAAAAACAATAGTAAAATCTGATTCAACTTGGGCGAGTTACAATCAACTCAACAAATACACACAATTGACATAAGAGATCTAAAACTCATCCATTCACTTAAATGAAACAATCGTTTAACAAATCAGAGTTTAACATAAATAAATTATCTCAAAATAAATAATATCTAAAATTTAAGCTAAATATTCAAGAAGAGAGCTATGACATCTGTCCCGACACTACCCCAAACATACCGCATCACCTATCTTACTCATTACTTGAAATTGTTAAAAGTGGGAGGTCAACTCGAGCTCCCGTAGGTAACACTCTACCATACAAACATGGAAAGAAATCTCAAATACACAAAGCATGCAATTGATATAGCAAACAAGACATATAACATGAATCTTGATTATATTTAAACAAGAACAAGCATTCAAACACCAAACCTATTCTTTAGAATAGTGCATTCATCCAAACACACCACTAATCAAGATCATACACAATTGCATAATACATATGTTCATATCATCACAAAATATGTGAACCTCATTTTCTAATGCATTATTTTATCTTTTCTCGTCCTGTAAGGGTATACTCCCAGGGACTACAAGTTCAATTCAACCAATCCAATGGGGTGTTCATTATGCTATATGTTTTATTATCCCTAAGGACTTAGAAGAATTTGCAAACACCCACTAGAGCGGTCAACAATTGAGAGACAATCACATTTGTCTAAGGAATTGATTCCTACTTTGCAGAGTTGTGAAGCTACTGCTTAGGCCTCATATGGTAGTTTAGGTTCCCTACGCCGAGGATAGAGAACAAAGGAAACACTTAGCTCTCCAAAACAACCATCACTCTCCTCGATCGTGTGTACCGCCTACCCTCTCTAAGTTAGACTATGATTTGAATGAGATACTTAGTGTTGATTAACTAGACTCATGGGTCAACTCAAGTACCTTAGCACCAAAGGCTCCCCAACCCAGGCTTCCCCTCGATATGTTTTTCACAATACAACACAAGATAGACATCAACCCATTCAAAACCAAGATCTCGGTAATATATCCCTCTTCCGGGATACCCTTGAGCCCAGACTCATGGTAACATACTCCACTCTAGAGTACCCTTGAGCCAAACCTCCCCTGAGGCTTAAGTGTGTATAAGCATGTTCTACTTTCGTATATTCACATGGTGCATACAAACACCTTAATGGTTCCACTAAACCCAAGCTCACTCCCGAGCTATGTGCATGCATGACCTCTCATGACCTACAACACATCCAACATGCTAAAAGTTCATGCACCTTTAACTGAAGAGATGTTGATGGTACTCAGATTATAGATCGATATTGGAAAATACCTTAAACACCATTCACACTCATAATCAAGACATATGTTAAAATCCAAATATCCAAAATTGAAAGATTTCAAGAGACTTAATTCAAATTGAATTTACCTTGGCATTTTACAGCTGGTCGAATAGGTCTTCAATATGCGGTAATTGATACTTGTTCTTAATAATGCCCTGGTTTGACATCCTGTAGTTGATGCATAACTTCATTGGCCCATCCTTCTTCATAAAAAGAACGGGTGCTCCCCAGGAAAAACACTTGACTTGATAAATCCTTTACCCTGTAACTGCTTTTCAGTTTCCCGAGCTCTACTGGGGCCATCTGAAAGGGAGCTTTTGAGATTAGAGCAGTTCCAAACATCAATTCAATCATAAAATCAACTTTTTGCATAGGGAGTATTCTAGGTAGCTTATTGGGAAACACATCTCTAAATTCTTTCACCACATCTAGCTCCTCCAACGAGGTCGATTTGGACTCAACCAAAGAGACACTGGTCATAAAGGCCTCACATGCACTCTTAACCATTTTTTTAGCCTTCTAAGATCAATTTTACCTTCTCCATGGATTTACCTGCCCTGTACTCTAGGATAATCTGATCTGGGCAGACAAATCGGATCCGCCTCCTATGACATGCCATACAAGCGTAGTGCTCGTATAGCCAATTCATTCCCAATATTACATCATACTTGATCATCTCTAAAATAATCAGGTTGGTCGACAGATTCTGCCCTGATATCATTACTTTTACATCTGACAGATAACTACGAACGATGGTCCTATTGCTCAAGGGTGTAACAATTTCTAATAGATAACTCAACGTGATAGAAGGCAAGTCTATCATACTAGCAAAATGAGTAGTGATAAAAGAATGAGTTGCTCTAGTATTAAGCAACATTTTAACATTATAGCTTGCGATAAGGATAGTACCTTCAGTAATATTTGCATCCTACACAAGGTCAACTATCATAGTAGCATAGACGTGACATGCAGTCTTACTTTGTCCCTGAGGCTGACGTTGTTGTTGCTATTAAGGTTGACCTCCAGTTGTTCACTTCTCCCCATCATTCTTCCTCGGAGGGCATTCTTTGATGAAGTGACCCATCTCGCCGCACTACAAGCAAGCACATATCCAGTGGACATGGCTTTCCTTCATGAAACCAGTGGCACTTCAGACACTGAGTGTTTTTCTCTTGTTGGCGTCTCTTGGCTAGTGGCATGAATTTCTTCTTATTGCCATTTTTGTGATCGCCAGACTGCTGATGCCCTGACTTCTTCCACAAATTCTTCCAACTCTCTGACCAAGCATCATTCAGTAGGATAGCCACTTCGATGGCCTCATCCAAGGCCCTCGGTCTATGTGTATAGACCTTTGTTTGTAGGGCCAACTTCAACCCATGGGCAAACTTCATGGCCCATTCCTGATCCTTCGTATAAAGATTGGGGCAATACCACTCCAAGCTGTGATAACAGGTAATGTAATCTGTCAGGGTCCCTCTTTGTTACAGGCCCAAAAAATCCTGTATCTTTTTATCATGGGCGTGCTTCAAAAAATACGCCATGTTGAACACTTTCAAAAATTGGGCCCAAGTCACCAGCTTGTTCTGGAATCACACAACATGGGTAGTCTCCCACCACTTTTCTGCCTGATCCTTCAGATTATATGTCCTGTAATCAACTTTTTGGTCTTCAGGGACCTCCAAAACCTAGAAGATGTGTTCAATATCCTGAACCCAATTATTCAAAAAGAGAGCTATGACATCCATCCTGACACCACCCCAAGCATACCACATCACCCAACTTACTCATTACCTGAAATTGTCAAAAGTAAGGTGTCAACCCAAGCCCCCGTAAGTAACACTCTACCATATAAACATGGAAATAAATCTCAAGTAGACAAAGCATGCAATTGATATCGCAAACAAGACATATAACATGAATCTATATATATTTAAACAAAAATAAGCATTTAGATAAGCATTCAAATACCAAACTTATTCTTTAACATGGTACCTGCATTCAAACTCACCAGGGATCAAGATCATACACAACTGCACATATTTCATATCATCACGAAACATGTGAACCTTATTTTCTAATACATTATTTCTCTTTTCTCCCCTTGTAAGGGTACACTCTCAGAGACTACAAGTTTCATTCAATCAATCTAATGGAGTGTTTATTATGCCATATATTTTACTATCCCTAAGAACTTAGAAGAATCTGCAAACACTCACTGGAGTGATGCACAATCGAGACAATCACAGTGGTCTAGCGAATCGATTCTTACTCTGCAGAGTCATGGAGCCACCTACCTAGGCCTCATATGGTAGTTTAGGTTCTCTACGCCAAGGATGGAGAACCAAGGAGATGCCTCACTCTCCAAAACAACCATCACTCTCCTCGATCGTGTGTACTACCTACCCTCTCTAAGGTAGACTATGGTTTCAATGAGATATTTATTGTTGATTAAATAGACTCACATGCCAATTCAAGTGCCTCAGCATCAAGGGCACCCAAGTTTTTCCTCAGAATGCATTTCATAATACAACACAAGATAGAACTCAACCCATTCAAAAGCTCTCAGTAACATCTTAATGTGTATGAGCATGTTCTACTTTTGTTCATTCATATGGTGCATACAAACATCTTAATGGTTTCACAAAACCCAGGCTCACTCCCGAGCTATGTGCACGCATGACCTCTCATGACCTACAACACATCCAACATACTACACATACATCACTCAACACAATACAAGATGCCATTAACTATCACATAAACCATTAATGCATCACTCATGTAAACTGGGCATCTCATATGGTTCATCTAATCATGTTATATCACATAAATTAAGCATGACATTCTTTATATAATCATGCATGGTCAATAATCATGCCTATATACAGTGTATGCATCCAACTCTCATGATGTACATTCATTCACTAATTCACAATACACATGTAAGCACAATTATTATGAAATAACACAGGTTCACAATGTATTTCTTAAAACAACACAACAAAAATCATGTTGTTGTCCCAGAGACAGTCTCTGCCATGTTTCACATAGAACTCCATAGGACAGCCAATTTATTCAGATGACACCTCCATGTGTCCCTTAATATATCCAATTGACAGATCAAAAAAACCTATTACACTTTTACCACAAATTTTTTTGGACCAAAACTAGTTTTTCTACCAACAAACACAGGTGCAGACATCTGCATCCAAAAGAAATGGTGATTCAACAAACATCTAGAAGGGTTCTCATTTCGTCCATTTTTTTTTGGAGATACCCTTATATATCAGCTTTCAAAAGAATGAATTCTTGCTGCAAAACTCCTTATCCTGAATTTTTTTAAAAAAATCTGGACCAGGCCCCCTCAGGGGACTGCACAGGTCCTATTTCTCTGCAGAAACCAGAATTTCACCGACTTGAATGAAATTATGGCATTCACAGGCAAGGGTTCTAATTTTACAATTATTTTTCATGGATTCTATTAGATGTATATCACAACATATTCAGGAATCCGCCATAAAATCAATAAAACCAATTTACTGGAGTTTTTGTAGCAACGTCTACCAGATTCTGCTATGCACACAAGCCAGACCACCTGGCTCATGTTGTAGTAGCCATTAACCCCAGATTTGTACCACCATTAAGCATATTTTTATTTTTTCTAGGGACCTCCTAGATGTCTAGAAGTTTCCCATAAAAGGATTTGGCCAGACTTTGCGTGGTTTGGGCATTACAAATTTTCTACCGTCATTGGTCAGATAGGAAATAGTAAACTGCATGTAGACAGTTTCATGATCTAACATGTATCTCACAATAGACATGCTGATCAACAATAAATATCATTGAAACATTTTTGCTGACATGAACACTCATGAAAATAAACCTTTACCCAGCATGTAGATCCTTCGCATGTCGCAAAACAATTTGGTTTTAGCATTAGCCATAATTCTAATAGCTAAATCACATAACTTACATGTAGTATTTCAAGATCTCATGCTCTACATGTAAATACATACTCAAACATAACTCCAATGGATTTCTAATCACATATACATTCCAGAACTAACATATAATAATTACATAATCAATCAAGCATGATTCTAAGACTGAAAGCAAGTTATGGTTGATCACTAATTTTAAAAAAATATTTTTGTCAAACTCTTAAAACTACATAAGAAAACACATTTTCACTCTCAACCATGAGATTTAATAAAAACAAGTTCCAGATCTATTAAACACACAAACATAATGTGTACAATACCATAATACATCTAAGTATGCTGAAGAATCATTACACACATACAATACCTAATTTGGTAGGTAGGTTGACCTTTCCCTCTACCTCTTCTAATTGCTTTTATTTATTTCTTAAAGACTCAAACAATTAGGAGTCTTTCTAATTGATTTTTGCTAAACTCAAGCAATTAGGCAACTTAGCCAATTGCTAAGGTGAGTCGACAAAGAGGGGCATCCCACCCTATTGGATCCACTTTGAATCCTATTGTTTCCAAATCCAATTAATTTGGATTCTTCCCAATTAAATCAACTAGGAAGGTGGGGATGTCCCATATGGCCTTGGAGTGGATCCCACACCTTAGTTTAAGTCCAATTTAGTTACATTTATTATTATTTAAATTTTTAATTTCTTGCTTAAGACTTACCTAATCCACCTAGGATCCTACATGGCATTCGAGGATGATGTGGACATTCCACGTCTCTGACACTTGGTCATAACACAAGGGGTACACTTGGCACCTCCACACTCTGAACGAGTCCCATTGGACCCCACATGCCATTTGGTCCAACTCCGAGATCCACAACTAGATCCAATTGAGTTCGGTCAAAAATTGAAAGTTACACTTTTCGAGTCCAATCTAAACAAACCATAATAGACTTTCATTAAGATCCACACTCCTTTTTGGATCTTACTGTGGGTCCAATTCAGATCTGATTATAAATTTATAGTGAAATTAACTTAATTTTTTTATTAAAATTTCAAGTTTAAAATTTAAAAAAATTAGCAAGTATTACACCTTATCTACATTATATGTGGTCCCCATAGAATTAGACTCATTTTCTTTCATGGTAATCTCCCACAAAACCCAATGATGATTGCTCCAGTTGAGAATAACTAAGATCTGCAACATAAATTGAGTTCAAGACATAAGCACACATCATATGTGGTGTAAATGTAAGTATACAATGTTGTTCAACAAATATCTTCTCACATTCATCAAAAGGATACAAAACATTTTGGTTCTCCAAGAAAGAATGAACCACTTCTTTCGTATTGGGACATTCAACTATTTGCTGTGAACAATATTAAACAATTAGTTTCTCTTAGTCAATAGAAAAATAGAAGGACCATCGCTTTGGAGACTCGTCAAGAAATACGAGATAAGGTAAATGGTTTTATTTATTTATTTTATATTGTCATGTCCTGATTATGATTCTAAATAAGTTTTTATATGAATCTATACATATGCTACATGATCATCATGTGTGATATGTTCATGTTAGATTCAAATGAGTATACATACAAATGTAACAAATAAACAAACATAAAAACCTAACACTTATATCACTGGACAACAAAGTGTCTAAGAAGAAATCATGCTCAGGTAGCTCAATAGTTTCACGTCTATGTGGCTGGTTGTCATAAACCTATTTTTATGGCCAATTACAATTGAAGATAAACATACATATGTAATACCACTAATTATATACATACATAACTTGTTTTATTATACATCTTATCACAATTGGATCCTTGCTTCGAGTTGGAAGTTTGGTTCTCTTTCTTTTCTCATGTTTATCTTTAGGTGACATATCATGAAATGCCTAAGATACACACATAGAAAAGCACACACAAATACACTCATTTCGCATGAGAGGTATTCAACCATACTTTTATGCATGCTTCTACTTGTTATGGCTAACCTCACAACATATTTGCACTTATATGGAACACCATCCTTTGTTGTTGTTATTCGTCTCTTCACCTTAGGTCACCCTGTTTTACACATCACCTTCAGTAGATAGACTAAAATAATAGTCAATGAGGCATTATGTGGGACATTATCCGACATCAGGAGGAATGAACATGTATGATATGCACATAGATATGATTCAACTTTGAATTACTCGTCACAGTAATCATCTGGTAGCTTACACTCAAAAAATGCATGTTTACATAGAATCTCACTCATATGTCACTCTTCACAAGAGCATTGCATTATCTCAAGATCAACACTATAACTGTGAGATCGGTTGTGGGCCTTGTACATGCATTGGTGACAATGTACGACAACCACATGTAGTTGTTGTACCTTACTCTTCTGTGCCTCTATCTTTTCTTTTATCTCAGGCACAACATCTCCTGGCATTTTATGTCTGATATTCTTTCTTTCTCAAACAGTGTCATCAACATAAGATGAAGCCTCTCCGTAATAGACACTAGGGGCTTCTTATTGAAGCACTCTACTATATTAGATGTCAAACATCCATATCTTTTTCGTGAAAAGTGATATATAGTTTGAAACTTTAGTTTGACATCAGTGGAAATATAATCATATGTGGATGTATCTTGTTCTCGTATTTTTTCAAGAAAATAGTTACAATGCAGTTTTGTAGTTGCTTGAGTTGCACTCCATTGAAGTACACTAAGTGGTGAACTAAATTTCTTAGAAAAGTTTGTTGTTAAGTGCTTTATGAAATATCAAACATGACATCTAGAAAATGTGTAGAGGATGACATACTTTAGCTCTGGATGCCTATATGAGATAATAGTCAATTATGTTTGCTCTCTAAACTCGTCAAAGTGTTTGAATTTGTGCTTCAGAGATTCCAAAAACTATGCCCATGTCTTCTTATTTACAACTGTAAATGCTACCAAAAATATCTCACCACAAGAATCAATACTATGAGCCAACAACAATATACTCATGCATTTTCTTTTTAGGAATGTGTCATCTATAATAAAAACTGAAGGGCACATTTATGAAAAGTCATCGATGTATGGACAAAAGGATAAAAACTTGTACTTAAATTGATCTTTCCTATCAATCTTAATGAACACTATCGTTATGGGTTTCTTATCATCAAATGATGCAAATAGGCAGGAAGCTTGTTGAAGGAGCTTTTATATGAACCATATAGTTTATCTCACCACAAGAAAAATTGTTTTTGTTGGCGCAAGAATGTGCCAGGAAAAACATCACCGTTAATGTATTTTCTGGTGCAACTTTACACTACCATGAAAAAGTGGTTTTTGCTAGCGTAAATTTGCGCTAGCAAAAATTAAATACTGGCGTAGTTCTGCGCTAGCAAAGATCTTTCGCAAAATTAAAAAGATCTTTTACTAGCGTAGTTCTGCGCCAGTAAAAATTCTTTACTGGCACACAAATAGCGCCAGCAAAAATTTAATACTGGCGCAGTTCTGTGCCAACAAAGTATCTTTTGCAAAACTAAAAAGATCTTTTACTGGCACAGTTTAAAACTGTGCTAGTAAAAATATTTTTTTTAATTGTTTATTTTCTATCAATATATAGCAGATACATAACATGGTCGATAAAGACAAACCTCAAATAAAGATATCATGAATTAATGAGAATGATAGACATCCTAAAGAAAACCACCCAGCATTTTATCCAACCGAAATATATGAAGATTTCCAAATCACTGCAGAAACCAAGACATGAGAAAAGTAAATTAATTATGAAATTTGTGCACCAACATGCACCACTAAAGAACTGATAAGATTCTCTATCAGGATAGAGATGTGCCAAATACTTTTGATGTTCAGCCTCAACCAAGGCACAATACCTTAGATTCCCATGTGATGAGCTTTGAGAAGAATTTCTGATGCACATAAAGTCAAAAAACAAGAATAGAGAAGGGGAACACTAAGAACAAGAAAAGGGTTGTAGACATGAAATTTATAGATAATAACCAAACTTTTTCATACAATTTTAAAAGTATAACAAGCAAAAAGTGCAGCATTAATGAGTCCACATGTTATAACATAAAGATGATTGGATATGAGATATTATCAGGATACAACATCAGGCAGATAAAGGCATGACTTTACAGACCTCAAGACCCTCATCTTGTTCCGAAGCGAGGCCTGGACCACTGTACATGTTCTTGATCAACAAGGTGCAACATTTAACCGAATAAAAATGAACTCTGCTGCATCGGGAACCAAATCAGCAAGCCCCAGTTTTAATGTTGAATGGGCAATGAGCTTGATCAACAAAAGCACTAATTTATGGATTCAGGATTCTGTTGGCTTTACCTAACTTAAGAAAACATCGTCAAAACTCGTACACCTGAATCAGTAGCCTGTCAATGAAAGGAATCAGATATAGTTGGCCCAAGTCGGCCTAGTGGATGCTGAATCAGAACATTTCTACAGGAGACAATTTGAACCCGATTTTCATCTGGGACCATTGTTTGTTCAACAGTTTCTTTTAGTACTGGGTGATATTTATGCTCACTATGGAAGAAGAAGCAGACCCTTTTCTCAACATAATTAGTAGAGAATCATTGCATAGAACACAGCAAAATTTTCACTGTTAGACAACAACTTATAAACATCCAGAACGGTTCCTACTAGCAAAAAGAATTTCATCAAATGGAGGAAGTAGGAACTACCTTCAAACAAAGGACAAGAGGAGACGCTTCAATAAATCATGTAGAGCAAGAGTAGTCCTATGAATGGAAATTTTAGAAAGTGGTTGTTCTCCTGATATCCTTTCCTCGATAAAATTCATAAATAAGGTTCAGCCAATAGAAATTGAAATTATAAATCATAATTCTGCCAGATCAGTGGTGTAGGGATTATGTTTTTGAAGTATTTCAACTTTCAACAATCTATAAACACATTTCTTATTCCAAAAAAAAAAAATCTATAAACACATTACCCCAACTATAGGATGAGCTGGCCTGACACACAATGCTGGTGAAGTTAAGACGATGCCTTCTAGCATCTCCTCAACATCTGGATTTAAAGCAGCCTAAATGAATAGGAATAATTGCAACAGACTTAGTAACACATTTTAAGACCATAAACTAACAAAAAAGAGTCATGAAATAATGCAGTTTGTACCTTCAATACAAATCATAAAGTAGCAACCTGCTTGTGTAAAAGTTAAGGAGTTAGAATTCAAAGGAAACTACAAATCATAAATAGGGGCACAACATCATTTGCAAAAAAGGAACGACTTCATAAGAGATAATCTCCTCTTGTTGTCTGAGAATCACAGTTTCAAGTTTATGCAAATAGATTTCTTCTGTAATCAATAACACAAAACTTTAAATGACATCAAATTAGGAAAAAAAAAAAACTTTCAATCTCTTTTCCTTTTGTTTTCCCTTTTGTCCTGTCCTTCCAGGTGCTACAAGAAACAAGATTCACAGAAAATTAAGAAATATTCTGAAGAGATATTTTCCATTTGTTCCCTCTTTTCTTACTTTAATAGAATTTATATCAAAGAATTAGTTGAATATTTATAGTTGAACAAAGAATTAAAAGCCTTCTCTTTCAATTCACAGATTCAATTGACTTTTTTCTTGGAGGGTGGTAGGACAAGAATAACACCAATATCAGCTAGTTTATCTCTCTTCCCTTTTATCATATTTTTGTTTTATCTTTGTTTCCAAGATATTTTGTCCATCTCTACAACCAAACACAAAGAGAAGAAAAAATCAATCTATCCATTTCCAAGTTCCAACATCTTGCCAAGAAATATCAGTCTCGTTCATGGCCTGATGTATAAATGCATTAGGGCCAACTGTTGCACTGTGAATATTTGAAGTCATGATTAAGATTTGAGCTGCTGAGATTGAAAGAGCAGAAGAGGGCTCATGTGTACATCTTCCATGGATTTGAGAAAACCCAATTGTCTATGTATCAACAAAGTTTTACCAGTCATTCATGGCCTGATGTATAAATGCATTAGGGTCAACTGTTGCATTGTGAATATTTTTGAAGTGATGACTAAGATTTGAACTGCTGAGATTGAAAAAGCACAAGAGGGCTCGTGTACATCTTTCATGGATTTGAGAAAACCCAATTGTCTATGTATCGACAAAGTCAAGGTTAGATTGAGGGTTACAGTTAATATGTGATGGATTTATGAAGGAAAGAAAATAAAAGCACCAATGAGGACAAAACCTGAACCAAGAATTTGAGTCTTTATTCTCATCACCTCTTTATAACACTTTATACATGTTCATCCCATATAATGAATCAGTCAGGAAGACACTAAATAAATGAAAAACTGAAAATTATAGAAATACCATCCACTTCTACGGATTACTTTTAACAAATTTCACCAACAGCCATGTAACAAGCATGCAATCTGCAAGTAAAACCAACATCAACCACAAGAGTTGCACATCTAATGCAAACGGTCTAATAAATTAAACTTCAATTCTCGGAGTATCAACCATAATCCTCGTTCCATGCTAGCAATTTAAAACTGATTCTGATGATAAAATTTTGTTTCTAATTCACTTGGAGATCCCTAAAAAGAAAAGGAAAAAATCAAAACACACAATAAATTGCATTACCTTCATTTTGAAAACAAATAAACAAATGATATCCACAGGAATCATCCTGAAAACAAATTAATAATCACAAAAAACAAAAAAATTAACATCATCTGGGGTGAAAAAAATGCATTTCCCTTAAATAAAGCCAAAATTTTCCTATTTTAAGATCCTAAACTAACAAAAAAGTCATGAGATAATGCAGTTAGTACCTTCACTAGAGACGGGTGCGGCTCGAACCTCACCGAGGGCGTCACTGGTTCCTCGCCGGATTCTGGCATTTACATTTCACGGAAGACACTAAAAGTGAGAGAGACACTGAGAGTTGGTCGAAAAAGGGCCATCCTAAGGGCTTTTCGGGCCAGAATAATAGAACGAGAGAGAGAGAACCTGTTAAGGATGTTGCTCAGGAGGAGGAGCCGCCCGATGCCAGAGGCGAAAACCCTCGTTGCTGCTTAGGAGGAGAAGATGCCCAATGAGAGAGAGATGGGAAACCCTCCCTACTGTTCAGGATAGAGTTGGGGTTGAGGGGAAAAAAAGAAGAAATGAAAAATTAGGAGGAAGAAAAATGTTTTCCCCTCAAAACCTTTTTGCTGGCGCAGCCTAATATTGTGCAAGAAACCCACTTTTTTGTTGGCGCGCGTTATGCTGCGCCAGCAAAAAAAATGTTTTCATTGGCTTGGACGAAGAAAACATTTTTGATGGCGCATATCATTTCTGCGCCAACAAAAGCAACTTTAAGATATCACTACGTTGAGGTGCGCCAATAAAAACTGTTTTTTTTAGTGATTTTTGTGGGTTCACGTCCGTAACTACTCTATGCAACTTCTTTGTTATTGATGTCGTTGATGATTTCTCTTGAAGTAATCTTTGGCTTATCATGCAGACATTTGTGAATGACACTTGCAATCTACGCAAAAGACACTTTTTTCACTCAAAGGTTTAACAATGATCTATCACATATATGCTTTCTTTCATACTTCTTTACTCACATACCTTCATGCAATGAATCTTCTAAGAACAATCACCCATAGTCTGCTTATTTTTTCTCATGTATATGATAGTTACTCTATTATTGTTGTTTCTCACTAATTTTGATTTATAATTATTCATGATCATATAATCTTTCAAAAACTCATGACAATATTTTAGATCATTAAACCTTTACCTGATAGTAATGTCTTCATCATTTGAGCTTTTTGTTGGCCATTAAAAAGACTCTTGATCATTAAGTTTTTTTGTTACGCAACTTGTCAATTAACTGAGATGCATCAACTTCAATGATTTTTAATTGTTCTTCGTTATATGAAAATCCATTAAACGAGAACTTATTCAACCATGTTTCATTAGTATAAAAACAGAAAATGATTCTATTGTCCAATAAATGCTCATATAGCTTATACAATATATCAAGGGTTTGACTTTTTAATTGTCATTTATGCATCATTTGCATTCGTCATTAATTGTCTCATGTCATCAATGTCTTAATTATTCTCTATCCTTTATGAGTCATCCTCATTCAACATGGTATAATCATCATAAATTGATTTTTCATTAATAACGTGTTCGCTGATATGACTAATTGATTGTTCGAATGTACAAACTAAATAAAAAATTATCATATTTATTACTTCATTTGCTTTCATGCATATAATATTCTTGCACTTTTAAATTTTATGATTAACCATAAAAATAATACTTTCATCATCATACATGCATCTCAAGCATAAATTATAAAGTTCAATAACTTGTACCTAGTTATGTCATCTGCCCTGAAAGGCTAGATGTTATCAAAATTACTACAATGAAGATCAATAACACTGGTTTGCTTACATAGTTTCACATCCTCTGCAATAATCTTATTATATACAACATCAATTATTTGTGAATGTTCTTCATTGTCTGCACATCGAGCATATATATCCTTAATTGGTTAGGGCAACTGCATGCCCTCCACGTGCTTGTTAAGAACATCAATATCACCCACAGTTTGGGACAATTTGATGTTCACCAGAGAATCGAGCTCAATAGACAATATCTTGGATAGATGAACATTCTCCATAAGATTTTCATCATTCTCTTCATCAACTGCTTCTTATTTAGATATGAAAACAACAATTCCTTGTTTAATTTTGTGAGCCTTCAAGTAAACATCATTATTAAATAACATCAATTTTACATCTTTATCATCCAAAATATTTATCCATATTTGTTGATTGTCTATATTTAGAGAATAACTATATTGGAGGCTCAATGACTCTTTCGGATATCCGAATTTATGAGACATCAAAACCACAAATTTTTTAAATTTATTATTTTTAGAGACCACTATAGATATCCAATTAGTGTGATCAATGTTATGGTAGTGTACTTTGACTATTTTAAAGGTTATTATTAATTATTTATACCAACTATAGAATATATCATTCATCTAATAAAAATAATATATAATAAAAAGATCATCGATATATCCTTCATACATTCAATTAATAAAACTACATATCTCACTCTAAAAACTAACTACCTACAAAAACCCTAATCTCTATTAAATGTTTGTGTACAGTCAACCCCAACCCCAACCCCAACCCCATCACACTAATTGAATACTTATGTGCAGTCAACTCTAACCCCATTACCCCAAGACAAAACCACCAAATATTAAATAAAGGACAAGAAAATAGACATAAATCATCTACAACACCAACAAATATATATAATCTTAAAAATAGTAAGCCCTAAAAAAAATCAGTGTCACATATTAAATAAAACATAGGCAAACATACATAAATCTTCTATGGTAATAACAAACTACAAATACTATAAGGTTGTATATATATATATATTACTTTAAGACCTAAGTGAAATACAAAAAAATTGACCAAAAGGATGTCACAACCTCGTCGAAATGCTGCAAGATGATTTTACAAGAATCACATCAAAGAGGAGAGAGAGAGAGAGGAAAAGGGTTAGGGTTTTAATGAGAAAAAAATACTACAATGACTTTATATATGAATCAACAAACATGTAAAAGTTGAGAACATTCATAACAGGTATTTGCGAATGTCAGCAGACATTTGTAGACCTCCGCGAGAAGTATTTAATTAAAGGAGGTTTGCATGTTATATTCACGAAGGTTGCATTGTATTTACAAAGGTTATATTGTATTTGTGATGATCTCATCAGAGTGCGAACGTTAGGGATATTCACAACAGGTATTTGTGAATGTCAATAGACATTTAGAGACCTCTTTGATGAGTATTTTCTTAGAGGATGTTTATAGGTTATATTCGTGAAGGTAGTATTGTATTTGTGAATGTCGTATTATATTTGTGAAGGTCTCATCACATTGTGAACATCGGAGACATTTGCAACAGGTGATTGAAAATGTTACGTACATTTACGGAGCTCTTGATGGGTATTTACTTAAGTGAGATTCACATGTTATACTCACGAAGGTCCTAATGTATTTGCGAATGTCGTACCATATTTGTGAATGTTTGTAGAATCTTTTTTTATTAAAAAGTTGCGAACTTCTTACATTGTACTTATATATTGTGCAAACCTCAATAAGTTTGCATGTATGAAGAAAAAAAATGTCTTAAAAAAAATTGGGCATTAACAATTTTGGACATGTAGAAAATTTTGTCAAATTGTTAGGTATTTTAAAAAGCATAAGAGTACGAACATTTTTCTTGTTTATATGTTGATGCACTTGACCACCCATACTATTCTCATTCAGCTTGTCCGTTGTGGGCCCAACAGTAGATGACAAGTATTTAAGTGCAGCAGCACATTTGAGACGCGCAATGGGATTGCACGGGACCTTTTTCGATCCAAGTCCGCACCCTTCTCATATTATCTTAAGAAACACAACTCCTAAAGGCTAGGACAGCAATAACTGCTAATGCAACTAAAACAATAAAATAACTTCAAGTTGCTTTCATAACCCTAGAAGGTGGTGGCTTTTCCCCACATTTCAGAGAGGACAATACCCCATGAACTAGAAGCCACCGTCACCTGGTAGCTTCTCTTCTTTTGCTTTTCCATGATGCAATGAATGGGAATGCTTAATTTGTTTTCAAAGTACAAAACTAGGCCTCATCTTTTCCATGATGCAATGAATGGGAATTCTTAATTTGTTTTCAAAGTACAAAACTAAGCCTCATAATAGATGTCCAAGAGGATGACATAGTATTGAAGATATCGTATTCCTAATATTTTAAGGCAAAGGGATCATATGATAGCCCGCATCCTTTCAACAAATCAGAATCCAAATGGTTCCAACCCCGGCTCGGCCCAATAATTCAACATTACTCTCTCTCTCTCTCTCTCTCTCTCTCTCTATATATATATATATATATATATATATATATATATATATATATATATATATATATATGTGTGTGTGTGTGTGTGTGTGTGTGTCACTAGAACATGAGAACTAGAAACATGGGCATTTTCAATATTTTTTTTTGCAAATCTAACCATGTGGATGCGCTTGGCATGGAATGGACCATTGGATCGTGTATTTTCAATAAAACAATGTGATTTTTGAATGCTTGAATATTTATGAAGATTATGAGTCATTGATTTTAAAGCATTAAAAAAATCTTGTTTATGCATCAAAATGGGGTTCTTATAAACCAAATATGTAGATCACATCCATACGGTTACATTCAAGACAAAAAACAAAAAATCCATGAAATCATGGTTCACACTTCTCATGTTTTCTGTTCTCATGTTCTAGCGATTATATATATATATATATATATATATATATATATATATATATATATATATATATATATATATGATCTGATTGTTTAGCGACATTATTGTTGTAAGGGAGTATATTGTTGTAATAATAGCAAAAAAATGGATATAGAAAATGTGTGCCGGACCTATGGGTACACTGTCGCTAGTTTGACTGAAAGGGAAATGACTGCTTCATTTTGAATAATTTAGGTTGATAAAACTTAGTTTTGAGTTGAATGTAGTAATTCTAGAGGCCACCTCAACATCTCTAATGAGTCATTAACTTTCTTTTGGACCGTACAGATATGGCTAAGCCATAATTTTGCATTGGTTTTACATGTCTGTTAGTCATTTTCTATTGTCACGTTGACATGTACGGCCTTTGCTTTACTTGGTCAAGCAACTGCAGGAGATTTTCAAAAATCACAAAGCACATTTGCTTTAGTGGGATGAGCCATCACACTTTAGAAAGTTCAACCTATGATTGTTGATCACAATGTTCATCTGGTTTCAAAGAAGTGCATTATCAAGTGAGAATACTCGTACCATCATTTGACATGGAATGGAATGCACCCAACATTCAATCCTAGCCGTCCGGACTGATGTTAACTGTCCGGATGCATCAGCTGGATAACTAAGATCAACATAGGATACTTTATATCCTGTCAAAGGATGGGCTCCTTTCTTTAACACAACTTGCACTTTCTCATGTTTTGCTAATCTTAAAAATTTTGGTGAGGGTGATTTTCAACCGCAGGATCTTGAGAAAGTCTAACTTTCAAATGGGGTCGCAAACGTGCCTCCAAAATAAAAACGAAAACAATAGAGAGAGAAAGAAGAAATAAAATAAATATTAACGTGGTTCAGCTGCGAGGCCTACATCCACCATGGAATCACTTGTTGGCTTACTTCATTCACCAAGGTTGCCTTATATATATATATATATATATACAATTTGCTTCCTTAGTAGCTGATATACTACATGATTTTTTTGTATTGATATTTTTCTTTTCTCTCTCACAACTTTTCTCTTTTATAAGATTTTCTCTCTTACAACTTTACTCTTTTACCGGATAAGATTTAGCAATAGAGGAAGTTACATTCTCAGATTTATCCTTGGCTGGTTGATAATATTTCTTTATTGTGAATTTGTTTTTTCCTTTGTTATCTTTGAAAAGCTTCACATCATTATCGTTGAAAGGCTCTAGAGTCTGAATCTCTGTCTGAGTTTAGATCTCTACCTTAATACCCTCCTTAAAACTTGGCTGGGGTGCTAAACAAAGTCCAAGTTTGAGCCTTAGTATTTGAAAATTGCTCTTTATGAGAGGTTTGGTAAAGATGTTTGATACTTATAGATTGGAAGGAACGAAAATTGAGTGATAAGCTGACATGAGCCACCTTTTCTCATACAAAGTGATAGTCGGTCTCAATATGTGTGAAAATTGTGAAAAATGGGATTGATGGTCATGTGTAGGGCTGGCATGTTATCACAATATATGGTGGGAGCTTGTGTAGAAAAAACTCCAAGATCCCGTAGAATGTAAGTGATCCATGTGTTTTTGTAGTAGTTGAAGCCAAAGACTGATATTCTGCCTCTGTGCTTGATCAAGTTATTGTTGGTTGCTTTTTTGTGTTCCATAAGCTGCAATTGCTTTCGAGATAGATGCAGTACCCTGTGGTGGATCGCCGAGTAATAGGGCAGCATGCCCAATCTGCGTCAAAGAACCCATACAAAACAATAGGATTTTTGTGTAATGATTGGATTCTATACTCTATTGTGCCCTTGCTATACCTCAAAATCCTTTTAATAAGCTGGAAATGAAACTTTGTTGGGGTGTGCATGTATTGGCAGACATATATGATGTTGAACGACAGGTCTAGTCTAGTAAAAATTAAATACTGCAAGCTCCCAACAATACCTTGATAGAATTTGATGACTTTAAATGGATCGTCATTCTGGGCAGTCTGAAGTTTGCCTATCATAGGAGTGGCAATGGGCTAATAATCTGTCATTTTTTCTTGATCTAATATATCATAAACATATCTGCTCTGGTTTAAGAATAAACCTTCATTGAAGCGTTGAACTTGAACACCAAGGAAATGATGAATAGATCCAAGATCCTTCATTGAAAATTCTTGATGCAGAAAGATGGTATTGCTTCCTATAATGATGATGTCATCTATGTATAAAAGAAAAAATACACATACCATGTTTCTTCGGCAAATGAATAAAGAGGAGTCTGCCGCACTACAATAGAACCCCATGGTGAGTAAGAATGTGGTAAACCTGACAAACTTGGCTCGAGCAGACTGCTTGAGCCCGTATAATGCACGCGTAAGCTTGCACACATATTGTGGTTTAGTTGGATCTTGAAACCCTGGAGGTTGCTCCGTGAATATTGGTTTGCCTAAGAACCCATGAAGATAGGCATTTTTAATATCCAGTTGCTTGATATCCCACTTATTTGCAAGAGCGATGGATAACACAATAAGTATGGTAGTAGGTTTTATAACAAGGGAGAAAGTTTCAACAAAATCTACTCTGAAAAGTTGATTGAACCCCTTAGCAACTAACCAAACTTTGAGTCTTTCTAAAGTCCCATCGGCTTTCAACTTAGTCTTAAAAACCCATTTACACCCAACAATGTTGACATTGGGTTGCCTAGGCACTAATTTCCATGTGTTGGTGTGGTATAGTGCATTCATTTCTTTCTTTATAGCATTATGCCACCCAAGGTGATTCAATGCTTGTTTAACACTCTTGGGTTCTAGTAGGACATCACATTGAGCCAAAAAATACTTTGGGTTTGTATATTTGAGATGCTACTAGCAATGACTTCCTGTTGGTTCAACTGATCTTTTTAAGTAAGTTCATCTTCAACTTGAATTTGTTCATCTTGAATGTGCCCATGTTGTTCACCAATTTCCAATTGTTCAGAAGTTCGATTTCGATGATCACTTTCATAAGTAGGTTCTATAGTACTAATTTGATTCGGCTGATTGTCTTATTTCTCATTGTTTGACAACACTCAGTTCGAAAAAGTAGCTTCATTATTATCCATGTCCCCTCGGATGTTTTCTTGAAAAGAAAGAACATTCTCATCAAAGATTATGTGTCTACTAATATAAACATGATCAGATCAACATGCAAACACCTACAACCCTTATGACACTCAATGTATCCTATAAAAATGCATAGCAATGCTAGTGGTTCAAACTTATTTTTCACATAATCCCGCAAACATGGAAAACATCTTAACCCAAAAATTCTTAAATAAGAATATTCAAATTTCTTTCCAAAGAGCTTTTCAAATGGTGAAATCATGTTTAAAACTGTACTTGGCAACCTATTAATCAACCAAATAGTTGTTCAGAAAGCTTATACCCAATACTTGTTGGGAATGCGAGCATGAAAAAACATAGCTAGACCAAGTTTAGTTATACTACGGTGTTTTCTCTCCACCCGACTGTTTTGCTCAGGAGCTCGGGGACAATAAAGACTTTGATAAATGCTATGCTATCTCAAGTACTTTGAAATGAGTTACTTATGAACTCACCTCCACTATCCGATTTAAAAATCTTGATGTGCTTTGCCAAACCTCATTATTAACTATGCTTTGCCTTGCGGAAAATAAAGCTTTCTTTGTCCAAGGCTCGAGAACATAAAGATCTTTGTGCCTACCCTCCGATGTTATCTCCATTTTGGTCTCCTTGTTCTTTATCACAAAATGATCATTAAAGAACTCAAAAGTTAGGGGCTGGTCCAATGTCAATTGACTAACGGAAATAAGATTTTGCTTGATCTTTGGAACAACTAAAACATTATCCTGTTTTTATTTTTTTCTCCAAGATCCAAAGTAGTAGAACCAATATGCGTAATTTTCAATTTTTTTCCATTCTCCACCATTGTTTTTTCAGGACCATAATATTCAACAAGTTTTCTGAGCTTACCTGAGTCAACTGTCATATGTGAACTAGCTCTGATGTCAGGAAACTAGACATGATCCTGATTATCAGAAACAGTCATAGCTGCTAATGAATGTGGGATATTTTCTGCCTGATACATCTTATTGAACTTGTGATAACATTTGAGAGCAGTATGATTATGTTTAAAATAAATTTGACCAACAATCTCTTTGTCTTTCGATTGTTTAGTGTTCTGCTTGAAGTTGGTGCCCTGTTGATTGAGATTGAGATTTACACTAGATCCGTATGACTGATTATGCCTGAATGATTGTTGTCCCAATTGGGTGAACCCACGTCCTTTAGACGTTAAATGATTTTGATATCCACCTCTCTGATAGTTGGTCTTTCCCTGATATTGTGTGACAAATGCAATGTTTTGATTGGTTGCACTATTATTCTTAGGGCTTTGCAAACCTTTCATGGTTTGATGGTTCTGCAGAAGGGGAATCAATTGTTTGAAAGTGGAAATGGGCGGTTTGAGCATTGTAGTTACGACTGCCTCATATTCCTTCCCAAGGCCGTTAAGCAAGGTAAACACATTTGTTCGATTATTCACCGACTTTCTAATGGTAGCGAGCTCATTGCATGTGCCTTTGAAGGTACCAATGTATTCACTAACAGATAGGTTCCTCTTTCGATGAATTTACAATTTTTGTAATAAAATGCACTCATGCTCTTGAGAATCTAGAGCAAAGGCTTCTTTAAGTGCTGCCCAAACTTGGGTTGGAGTGTTAAGTCCTATGGCAAATCCAAGGACCTCTTCTGACAAGGTTCTTGTGATCCACCCGAGTAACCCGTCAAATTTTCGTTATGCAATATAATTAGGGTTTTCAACCCGAATAACATTACGAGTTGCAAAGTATGAGAACTTTGGTAGCTCTGCTCTGATACCATAAAAATGAAAACAATAGAGAGAGAAAGAAGAAATAAAACAGATATTAACCTGGTTCAGTTGCTAGGCCTACATCCATGATGAAATCACTTGTTGGCTTACTTCATTCACCAAGGCTGCCTTGTATATATATACAATTTGTTTGCTTAGTAGCTGATATACTATATGATTCTTTCTTATTAATAATTTTCTTTTCTCTTTCACAACTTTCCTCTTTTACAATATAGGATTTAGCAATAGAGAAATTTATTAGGTGCATTGGATTATTATCAGATTTATCCTTGGTTGGTTGATAATCTTTCTTTATTGTAAATTTGTTCTTTCTTTTGTTATCTCTGAAAAGCTTCACACCATTATCGTTGAAAGGTTTTAGAGTTTGGATCTCTGTCTGAGTCTGTATCTCTGTCTTAATACAAAATATATGGTTTCTTACCAACGGGGCTCCGCTTGTTTGGTAGGAGCAGTTAGTGCGCATCTCTTTGTGTTGAGACGTTAGAGGTTCAAAACCCAATGGTATAGTTGTATAACTGATAGGGGTCTGCCTAACCTTGCCTTTAAAAAAACGTAAACATACACGCTTTCCTGGTTCGATGAGATTCTAGGATCTGGGCTTAGATTCATACCCGGGGAAATATTCTAACAGTAAAGACTACAAACCGCAGAACCCAAAACCGTAAATTTGGATACCTTGAGTATAATATTCACCAATTTTGGGGGCAGGAGTGAAAGCGACCCAGCACTCACTTCTTGCAGCTGCAGGCGGTTATCATTTTCTCTCCCTTGAGAAGTTGGCGAAGGCAGCAGATCTGTGTTCAAGAGAAAATGACAAGACCGCCCCTACTAACCCACAGCAACACCTCTTTAACTTGCTAGCCTCATCATTGCATGTGGTCTCCTTCGAGGAGTTTCAGACTTCACAGTATTGTCGACTTCTGCATCATAAATATCAAGGGTATCTTTGGAGCACACAACAGAGAGAGAGGGGTGTAGAGGCCGGCTTTCTGAATACTTTGGTGGCAAGGTTTGTTTGGATTTTCTTATTTGTTTAGGCCTCTTGTATTTATTCGCATTAAATTTTCTTCCCTTTGAATGATCTGGAATATGGACTACTTCGCATTAAATTTCCAATGATTTTAAATCTTAATCCACCATCCACTCTCCTGCGTGATCATTTTGAGCTCTCTCTCTCTCTCTCTAGATTTCCTTATTTTCTCACCTACTCGACAAGTAGGAAAAGAAGAAGATATGAGACCGAAGATAGTGCTGTTTGGAGACTCAATCACAGAAGAGTCGTTCTCGAAGGGAGGATGGGGAGCATCCCTCGCCAATCATTTCTCTCGCACTGTACGTACGATCTCCAATTCACTGAAACAGTACCCTTTAATTTCACCACACTGTGATCATCTCCCCTTATTCTTCATCTTGGTGCTTCTATATTTGATTCATTATAATTGCTTGTTTGTTGGGATATATATATGAAACAGGCAGACGTGGTGTTGAGAGGGTACAGCGGCTACAACACCAGGTGGGCACTCCCAGTGGTGGACCGAGTCCTCGCTTCCGTGGGTGATCCTCAGCCCGTGGCCCTCACCATCTTCTTCGGTGCGAACGATGCCGCGCTCTCCGACCGGTCCAGTTGCTTCCAACACGTACCCATCGAAGAATATAAACAAAATCTCATCACCCTCATCTCTCGCATCAAGGTGAGCCCTTGCAATTCTTAACTGTTCTAAGGGAATGTCTCTCATTATTTGCAACAGTTGATTGAATTATATAAGGACCATTTGGTATAATATGTATGGGTTAGGAGAGATGGGGGTCTACTTTGATAGTGTTGATGACTCCACCACCCATTGATGAAGATGCCAGACTGAGGTTTTAATCATCTCCTCTAGCTCTAATGATGATTACCCTTTATTTTTTGTATTCTTTTTTTAGTGTTCTTTGTTTATTTTATTGTGTTTGTGTTGTTGGTAAGGGACCCATATGGGGGGAGTGAAACTGGGATGCCTGAGAGGACCAACCAGAGCGCTGGCTTATACGCAGAGTCGTGCATCTCTGCTGGCAGGGATTCGGGTGTCCCCGTTGTGGAACTGTGGTCGAAGATGCAGACGGCCCCTGGATGGGAGAAGGAATGCCTTAGGTAAGTAAACACAGACGAGTTGGCTAAAGTTAATTTCCAGTCACTTTCCTGTTGCTTTCTGGCTTCTTGGTGCGCTTGAAATATCATGGTTAGGTTAAGTGTCATATCTGGTGCAATAGTTATGACATATATGAGTACATTACATTATATATACGCGTCATCACAACCCCAGAGACGTGTACGTCACCGACTACTTTTTTTTTTTTTACCATGACTTGGACTGTGATTGGAGAAAACATTTCCTTTTTGTGATGATTCAAAGTTTGATTCACCAGGCCACCTGCTACCAACAGTTCTCCACATGGGGACGAGATGGACGTTTTACAGAACTGACTGCCTTGGCGTATGTTAGGAGAACATCTCCATCATCAAAACATTATATATTCAGCGGTCTTAAACAATGTATATCCAGGCTCATCAAAACATCATTTAAGGGTCTTAAACAATGTCGTAGATCCAGGCTTGTTAGTGTTTTTTTTTTATCATAGAGGCATTTATCTAATTCAATTGGAAGCTGTTGTGCAAGGGGAATAGTGGGTCCGGTAGAGAATGGTACAACGTAGAAGGCTGTGCAAGTGTCGGAACTTCGTTTTTTCCTTACTTCAGCAATCTACCTGAGGTTCCTGGACAAGAACAGGAGAGAGAGAGAGAGAGAGAGAGAGAGAGAGAGAGAGAGAGAGAGAGAGAGAGAGAGAGAGAGAGAGAGAGAGAGAGATCCATGGTTTTCTTGTGTGACATGATGACCATAAGCCAAAAAAAGAAACCCATGTTGCAGTGCCAACTCTGGTGATTCGTCAATGGTTTCTCTTTCTAACAATCTTTTACCACCCCGTTTTGTTTCACCTCTTTTCTGTTTTTCTATTTTCGTTTCTTTCATTCCTCTAAAACAAAGACTTCTTTCTTCCATGTGGGTGCATTAATCTCCCTCTCTCTGTCCATGCATGGGATGCTTTTGGAGTCGTCCATCTTGAAAATGACGTTCAATTATCTTTTTTTTTTAGAAAAAAAAGGAAAATGTCGTTCCAGATGGAGGGGGAAGTAGTTGGGAGAGAAGAGTGCCAACTCAGGCTCAATCACAGCCTTCTCATGCATTTTACAACTTGGAGCTTGGTTGTTTGTGCGCACAGACTGACTGGATATTGACAACCTCTCTGTTTCATTTTTGTCGTTTCACTCACTTTATAGTTATTTGTACTAATTGTGATCACCACGAAATTAATAAATATCTTTCGCCAGCTTGTAAATCACACCAACAACGTCAGATTTAGGGCTGGTAAACTAAACGAACAGCTCGTGACTAGGCTCGTCACAATCTCGTTGGTGATCGGTTTGTATATAGCTGGCCAGCCGAATCACGAGCAGCTGGTTTAGCTTAAACAAGTCAAGCCTGAACACGAGCCAAAATAATGCATAAAATATATATATAAAGAGAAGGATGAATGAACAATATATACAGAAAATATTAAATATTAAGTGTAATATGTAAAACACATATTTTAAGTATTATATATATATATTGTATGTATAAATAACATATAATGTTTTTACACAAGCCAGCTCGTGCTCAGAGACAAGCCGAGATCAAGCTCGACTGGCTAAAAAATGAACACAACCCAAACCACAAGCTAAACCTAGTCAGATTTCATGAACAAAACCTATAAAAATGAAAATCCTACTAGCTGGCTTTGTGTTTTTGAGTCTCAAAACTGATAAAAGGCCAATTATGATGAAATTACTGCATGTACATCATATTTGTATGGTCAAAATAAAAAAATAAAAACTATCTTACAGGTCATATATATATATATATATATATGATTCTTCAGGAACACCTTGATTTTCAAAATTCTTGTTTTTTTCTTGATCAGACCTTACAGATATGATTTACATGCATTTTTTAAGTACAAAACAAGTTGTAGATCATGTGACTGTGATGTTTGTATAGGTTTTTTAAAGCTTAAAAAAATCAACCGTCTACAATGTACCAAAGTTTCATGATTTAAAAAGTTCTTATTTTATGTCCAAAAAATGTGATCCAAGATGTGATTCCTATCAAATAAACTATCTTGGATACATCAATGAAGGCCTTGTTCAGAAGATGCAACCTACATCTATAATTTCCGCTAGGTAGATGTAGGTGATTTCGGAGCACTGAAGCATTTCTATATATATTGTTGATAGATTTAAAACCGTTAGGGAAGAGCGGACCCGAGGTTGGACGTGATTTGTTACACATGGAATCGCCAAGGACTGTTCTTTGAATCACAACCTCTTAGCTTGTAGGCGATTTCTGTAAATCCCAAAAATTAGTAACTTGATTTCAAGAATTTTGTAACTTGATTCTTGCATCATAGATCCTGGCTTCATAGAACCTCGTTTGTATTACTGAAAGGGCCGGGGTTGGAATGAAGTGTGTCCATTGGAGAAATCCCTTTAACCCCAAGGGTCACAACCCTTGAGCTAGACTACGTAATTGTATATTATTAAATATATTAAGTATCACATGTCTACATGGCCTAGCCATGGGGAGGGTGCCACCGTTGGGGTATACCTTCCGATGGTTGTCTTATGGTCATAACCTTACATCTCCCAGACCTCCCAATAGTTGTCTTATGATCATAACCTTACACCTTCCACTTAGCTATAAGGGACATCCAGTGTTACCATGCTTTCCTCTCATTTTTGGGTTTTGCATTGGTACACATTATATGTTTGTTACCAACTCTGTGGATTTTTTCATACATCATAAGACTAAATTCATAAATATTGTAGTCTTTTCTTACTCATGCCTTGAAGGCTACCATCAACTTTCATATCACATAGAGGTAAATAATCTACTGCTATCAATTTTTATTTTTATATCATGCACAAATCAAATGGTTAATTATCTATTTATGTTACATAATTCATATGTTATGGGGTTATCTATGATATTAGTTGTTACACTAATCATCATAAATGCGTCTCTCATGGATATGTAGAATTTTATACCCATCTCAAACTTGACATCCTATGCATAAAATCAATTTTTTTTCATAATATCTTGAAAATATCTTTAAGATACATGAGTTTTCATGTTAACATGCATATTAAAGATTGAGACTTATTTACATATATTATAGATTTTTTTTTATGACATGAGGTTTTTTTGCTAGCATTTCACCATCATGATCTAAGTCATAGTTATCTCATATAGATATATAAAACTTTTCAATCATCCTTTTAGATAACTTTTAGTGCAAATAATGCATCAAACTTATGTGTTTTTAATAGAGCAAACAAACTTGTACTCTTATCTATAGTACCAACACGGTGAAGTTTTATCATGTTTTTGCTCATACATCACATATCAACAACATTGTTTTATCTCATATAAGCTCATATATATATAAGTGGTCAAGTAGGGTCTCTTATGACTCTTCCATAACCTTCCAACATCCTGTGTCAATATTGCACATAGTTTGTGCTAAGTCAATATAACATACCCTGACTTACAGATAGCAGTTATATGCACATTAGTAGAAAACACTCATTACTTGCATGGATCCATGACAAATACACATACTTAATTTCAATATTGTGTGTATTCTTCTTTTATTTATCATATATTCTAATCAAGCTTATCACTTCCTGATAATTGGATCGATAAATATCCAAATCCAAATCATCATGAATTGGACTATCCAATTTATATTATACACCATTCATTACTCTTATGATATTTAATTAACTTTTCAATCCATTTAAGGAGCTCAATTCATGCTGATTATTTATCATTATTTTTAAACAAATATTCACATAAAAAAGAAAAACTAAATTATACTCTTATTTTTTTCATGCATATTAATTTATCAATGCAAAGCATCGCATGTCAAACATGTATTATTTCTTAAGACAAAACACAAGTTCTCTAATCAAAATCAATTTGATATGAATTAGATGTAAAACTTATGAGAGATCCTTTTTCTATCCCACCATGTTGATTATGTCATAGGCTCTAAACTAATTTTTAAGACTCTTGACATATCATTATGAATATATGTATATTTAGATCCATATATAGATTTTAAAGCAAGTTCATCATATTCAATTCATATCCAAATCTGACTTGAAATATTTTCATCAATCCAAACAAGATAAACATCAAGTTTATTTCAAAACAATCATATATCATACAGAATTTGACTATTGTCTAAATTTATATGATTGCCATCTAAATCAAATGAATATAATATCATATCTAGACATGACGTATATCTACTTTGTTATGCATTCGATCATGGGTCATGTATGATTTGAATATAGTTCAAATCTATGTTATTAGCATACCAAATCTAATGGATTCATATGAGTTATAAAATTCACTTGAGATGTTATCATCAAGTTAAAATTTGATCGTCATGTAAGGCTAGATAGCTCATGTAAAAACCATGAGTTATATAGGATTTGACTATTGTCCAAATTTATTATATATGTAGATTAAGAAATATACAACACTTAACTATTTAAACCCATTACATAATTTTGTAACAAATCATAGACCATTCATAAAACATAACCCTCAAGATAATTTTTGAATCCCATTATACTATTATAAATTTTATATATCCACATAAACTTGAGATATCATCATCAAGACATTCAAAATAGGTTTGATACAAGCACAAAGTTAAGCAACTCTATGAATCTGAATTGATTATATATCAAGTTTATTTATATGCTTAATTATTAGTCAATATGATTCGATCATAATACAAATCATAATTTACACATACTTAGGCTCAAAACTTATCCAGTTTTACCTTATCTAGATCTACCATAAAACTCTGGATTAAATTGAATTCATGTATTAATAAGATATAAATATAAAATATCAATAAAGTACATTCAATAAAACATAAAGCAATCATCAATCTCATACTATTAATATGGATCCATATCCAATTGAATACTCCTTTGATCCAAAAAAAAATTGGATCAAAGTTATCCAAAACATATAAAAAACAAAACATTTCATAATTCAATTATGTTTATTCGAATCCATCTAAAATCTTGGATCCTAAAAGTATATTGCATGACTTTGAACCAAATTTTCAGTTTTCAATTCACATTAACAAACACATTAGATTTAACCCATTTAATCAAGATTAATTATCAATGACTTGAGTCAACTGGTATAATCAAGATTAATTATCATTTATTTGAACCAATCAATATGTATGGTTAAGAGGGATTAACTTATACTTTGGTCCATCTAGTTTAAGCCAAGACAATCTAATCTTTATGGACTGAAATATATCTGGTCCAACTTGACCAAACTAGTTTAACTGGATTAAACTGCCTCAACTAAGTTTATTCAAATCCAATATGATTTGATTGTATCTAATCTAGTTCATGCAACCTCGAGCAATCCATTAAGGTCAATCTAGATTGAATCATCAGAACAAGTTTAAGTAAACTTGCCATGATTCTAATCCAATTACAAAAGCATAATCGAGCCTCATTCAAACCGATTTTTTATACAATCCATCAGGTTTGAACACAAATGCTGAACCCAAACTGATTTAGTATGAGTTGCATGACTCGAATAAGTCCAATCAGATCTTCTAAGACTATAGACATCGGCATGTTCAAAATTGAGTCATCAATCCTCCCAGTTTCACATGACTTGAATTAAATAGATATAATATAATTCATTATAATTAGTTCAATTCAGATACTAATATAATCCAATAGATCTTATTATATCCAATTTTAGATCAATATATGCATTCCAATTCAAAACGCATGATTTTATCCAAAATGACTGAATCAATCAAATCCCTATAAAGTGATCTAATTTTAATGAATGATTACCTAAGTTGTCCATAGAACCAACTTAATTGCATATCTCTTGTATCAACATAACATTTCATTAATCCATTCATCTTCTTTTATGTTAGGACACTTGAGCATATGAAAGTTTCTTTGTAATAACATTGCAAATCTTGTATCTTATGATTCATTCTCACAATTATTCATTAAGATACCTAAATATTTTCATTTATCATATCATGATATAAAAGAAACTTTCAGCCTGTAAATATCTAACTGACTCATGTTGTATCAAATACTACATAATATGAATTATAATAGAATGGTTTAGAGTCTAGTTAATTACATATGTGAATCCAAAAATGATTAGATCCGTACCCATAACCAATTTATTTCAGTTAGATATGATAGTTCTAGATTATTTTATTTGTAAAAAATATGTTCTGAATAAAACATAATCATAAAAAGAGGACAATTTTGTCATTTTTCTTAGTTAAATAGAAAATATCAAACCCTTGATATCAGAAAGAGAGAAGCCTTTCTATGCAAGAAATACATAACATAAACCTCCTTATGCGAATATTAGTAGTTTTCTGAGCTAACCAAAAAGTTTCAAACCTCTTTTTATAAATTTCAAAAAAAAATACTGCTGTATTGAAAAAACAGTGAATAACCTGAATCCTCGCACATTAATTTACATGGTCCTCTAAATGAGAATAATAATAAATAATGGACTAAAAATAAAATTTATCTTAAAAAAAAACGAGAAGGGTCTCTTGACCCTTCCACTTCTCTGAAAACCTAAGAGGGTTAAACCCTAACCCCCTTCTCAAAGCCCCCGTCAATGCCTTTTTGGATTCCGGCTACCATACGCCAGTGGTGTTCGCCCCAGTCGACTGGCGATGAGGTCTGATCACTATGAGCATCGATTCATGCCTTAGTGGGTGTTGTTCGAGTTGATTTCTTCTTCACGGCTCGATCTGGGTTTTTTCGAGGACGAGAAGGGTGATCTCCGGCGATTCAAGCTAGACCTTCTGTTGGCTGTTGCCACCGGACTTCCTGTCCATCGAGATGACCCAAAAAATATGGCGAGAAGGGTCTGTCGTTGTTCCCTTCACAAAAGAGGGGTTTTCCTCTTTCGGGTTTGTTCTTTGATTTGCAAGGGGATTTTGGTGGCTTTCACTACATAAAAACAGTAAACAAGAACGTTTGCACTCCGACCAAACACATGGCCGCCTCCGGCAACCACTAACTCTTTTTTTTATGTGTCGCCCCCTTCTCTGTTCTTTTATTATTATTATTATATGTAGGGAACACAGTTGTCGGGCTTCCTCTGTTCACCGAGATTTCAATGACCATCACTTGCGGGTGCCTACCACCGAAAATCCAACCGGGTATTCTCAACCCTTTCCCCTAAAAAAAGATTTTTTTTCTGTAATATATTTTTTTTTTCTGGAATAGCGAACCCCGGGTTGAACATGAGTTGTTACGCTACTGTTCTGTGAATCAAAACAGCTTAGCTTTGAAGTGTTTTCTGTAAATCATAGAAAACCAGAGACTTGATTTCAAGAGCTTCATTTGTATTCCTGAAAGGGGTTGGAATGGATACACATCTATTGGTGGAGAAATCCCTTCAACGCAAAGGATCACAACCCTTGAGTTAGACTACTTAACTGTGTATTATTAAATATATTAACTGGCACATCTCTACATGGCTTGGCCATTGGGAGGGTGCAACCGTTGGGGTGGCCCTCTAAACGGTTGTCTTATGGCCACAGCCTTACACTTTTTATCTAATAGAAAATATGGTTTATTGGAAAATACCAGTCAACTTATGGCTGAACACATATTTTAAGATTTTGAGAATGGAAAACGAGAGAGAGAGAGAGATGCATGTGGGCATGTTTTATTTAATATTTTTATGTATTATTATTGACTTGAATATGATGTTTTATACTATTTTTAGACTTTATTTTCATTAACTGTGAGGAAAATCTCAGGGTGCATTAGACATGATAAAACTTTCTAATATAATAAATAAACTAAGCTTCTCTCAAAAAAAAGAAAAAAACTAGGATAAACATATCTATCCTGTTGGATTTACCATTTGGCGGTTATATCTAGAGGTGTCAACAGGTTTGGTTTATCAGAACCGGACCCGAACCAAACCCTATAAGTTCCAGGTATAGTGATAAATTAGAAGACCCGATGGGTTCAGACCCGAAGGTCCGATTAATACATGGACCCGGGTATAGTTCATGAAATTTTATACCAGACCCAACCTGAGTTCCGATTAACACCTACAAATTTTTAATGTAAAAATGATTAAAAAAAATATGGTTTTACTGGGTATGGTCGGGGTTTGGGGATTGGTTCATGTAGTTCTTATCGGGCCTGGGTATGGTTTTTCTTATAGTGGACATGATTAGACCCGGGTCCAGACCCAATACCATACCCAAAAATCTGGTCCAAGTCTAGTTCCACCTGGATCCAAACCAAACCCGACCGATTGACTCCCCCTAGTTATATATATACAAGGAGTGTGTACAAAACAAACGTATATTTTATTCATTTGTAAGTGTTTTTGGAGGAATGAGAGGACATTTAATGGACGATACAAATAACATGAGGGTTGTCCTTGATATGATTCAGTGGGAGCTTAGGCAGCGCTGCAGGCTCAAATGCCTGGATTCTGACCTGAATTGGATTAATCTTCTAGGCTCTGCCTGCTGAACTCTTGATCCTTGATTTTTTTTATTTTTCGATTATTCTGCTTCTTGTTGGCATTGGGTTGGGGTGACATCTCATCCCTTAAATATATAACATCCTAATTATATGTCAATAAATTGACTGTTTCTTTCAAAAAAAAGTATTGATCAGTGGGAAGATTTCAGGGACGGCTTGCACCTTACTGCTCATGGAAACAAGGTGGTCTTCGAAGAACTGGTGGAGGCATTCAGAAAGGAAGGCTTGACCCTCGAAAGCTTGGCAGTTGATCTCCCTCTTCTGTCAGAGATCGACCCTCTTGACCCCCTCAAGTCCTTTGTCCACATCAAATGAACCCAATGGAGCAGCAGTTAAAATTCAACAACGAGCAGCAGATCTAGGGCCACATGGTCTTTTAATAAACGTATTAAAGCCGATTTTTAGGCTCTTCCTGTCATGGCTTCTTTTCATGTTTTACTTAAGATTAGGATAGACGATGTTCTGCGTGGATGCTATATACCATGAGCATTCATTATGCAAGTAAATCATATAATGGCGTTGTCAGTGACTCATGAGCAAGGTACGTGAGATGAAACTTTTTGAGTTACAATTTGGTTTGACAAAGGCGGTAATGGTTTTATATCGACAATATGTTTTGATTTTGCCCATCCAAAAATAAAAACATAGGTGCAAGTTGTCTGTCTACTGAATCTAACCACATAGATGTGTCCAACATGGTTTGTTTGCTAAGGATCAATCCTTGGATAGTGTTTTTCTGATTTATAAATATGATCTTTTGAGTTTATGAAATTTTGGCACATTGTGGTCTGTTGATTTTGGATCTCTTTAAAAACCTAATTACTATTATCAATCACATGATTCAAAACAATTTTTTTTTATAGGCAAGCTGGGGTTAGGCAGACCCCTACCAGATATCTCTTAAGCTCCCTGTGGTGGAGGGATTCAAATCTGTGCCTTCAGCTTGCAACAGAACCCCGCTTACCGCATGGGGTACCACCTCGGTGGTGATTTGGAAGTTTTTCTACTAAACAAACCATGTATATCACATATGTAACATTTGATATATATAAAAACTAAAAATATATTGAAGAAAAAAATGAGAAATTTCTACTTATTAGTTCCTTACCTTCATTAGCAGCCAATATATATTGAAATAACATGATCCAAGCACCGATTTTTGTTAACCCAAACATGTAGTCACATATGAAGGGTTAGATGTACAAAAAACTTCCTTCAATTTTTTTTTTTATATTCCTTCAAAAAAAAAACTTAAAATTTGAGGGCATTTTTTATGCAGTGTTGCTGACAGTCACCCATCTCAGCGCTGCATTTTATTTCAACACTAAAAAATTAAGTCTAAATATATATATATATATATATATATGTTTGTTTTTAGCCTGGGATTCAGTATTGTTAACTGGAATACTATCTCATTGGCTTTGGCTTTGCAGTAAGAGATGCACACACCCTAACTCACCGTACATATCTTTCAAGTCTCTCTTTCTTTCTCTCTCCAAAACTTCCCCATACTCAGAAAGCAAATGTACATCTTGGAAACTTGCAAGCTCATGTATGTTTTGTGATATAATGCTCGAAATTATTTAACATTCTTTTATCCCTATACCACGCTATGAGGATTGCATCCAATGCAGACATTACAAAGAATGATTTTGTTTGTTCCATACCGCCATGTTTTTCCCTTTTTGTTCCTGATGTATCTTCGCTTCTAAGCCTGTGACATACATTGTTACTATTTTGGCTACTTGTCCCTTGTGACACGATCGGGTACGCTGACACATAATATTCAAAATTTCATGTCCTCATGTCCCAGACCCCAACCTATGTTTGTATAGCCCCGATGGGTTGGCACAGTTGGGTCATGTTGAGACCGTCATATGATCTGTTGAGACAAGTGGCATCCCCTTCATTATTTCATCTTCATGTAACAAGTTGATGGGTCCAACTTGGTTGGCCCAAAAACAATGATAGGCATATTGATGCCGAACAAGCCTTTAGACATTTTGGGAACTAGATGGCAGTTTATATCAATTAGGGTAATTTACTGATACAATCCCACCTTTAACCGGAAATTGCATGTCAGGGTGCTATCTTCTGAAATATCTGATATCATTAATATATTTGTTAGTGAACAGATAGAACATGAAAAAAGTGAATAAGCTCTCAATCATGATTAATTTTCTAACTTTACTGTTTAGTACGGAATTGATGATATCAGCCTTCTACGCATTATTGGCATATGGTAGTATTAGAATAAAACGAAAATATGATCAATCAAGGCCCTCTGTTTTCTTTTTTTTTACACAGAAAAAACGCTCTCAGGATTAGAGACCTAGTTGCGCTGGCCACGATCACTGTCCTGACAGCATAAAACTCTGTGGGCTTACCCCTTAACCCAAGGATGTTGTCATGCTTAGGCTTGCGCAATCAGGGATTGGAGAAGAGATAAGAACAGTGGAAAAGAAAATGGGCGAATGAGAGGTCATCTCCCCCCCCAAATCCAAACTCCCTAATAGCAGTGTGGGTCCTATCTCTGGCTTCCAAACATATATAGACTAAGGCACGCCAACATCTGCATGCTTCTTTTCACGAGTGTTACCTATTACCTGCCGCATGAGATGATGATGTCATTTAATTTGATAACAAAACTTCAGCAGTAACTTTGACTCCAAAAAGGAAAGGGAAAAAATTTAGGTCAGCCATGTTTTTGGGGTAAAAGGGTGTTGGATTTAGAATCGGGGTGTGCGCACAGAGGACTCGAAGACAAGAGGATTGTGAAGTTGATTAACGGCCTGCATTAGAGGGAATCCCTGAACCTCTTCAGTTGATTTGCAGAGGCAGGAGGCTGAAGAATTTAACCTTTCCTGGGTAGTCGTTATCCAACCTAACTGTCCCATTGAATTTCTAAACATGCTGAAAATCCAATGTGTAATGGGCTTCACCATGATCCTGGTTGTGCATATCTCAATGGCCCACTAAGTGGGTCATTGGATTCCATGTGAGACCCATTTGACCACACTGGATCCATATAAGGATCCAACATCTTTCACTTGGCCATATGAGGTGAACACCCATATTTATCATAATCAGTGCATTATGTATTGCACTCATGACATTATGAGGTTTACATACGCTAGTTGAATTTTTTCTTCATTATATATTTCTATTATGAGGTTATTCATAAACTAGGTTGTTTTTCTATCATGTCATAAATTTCAAGTATTCACTATTCACTGCATATTAAGTCATGCAATCTATGAATATATCATAATGTGGGTCTCACATAGTCATGGGGTTCTTTGGCTCTTCTATGACTATACCATAAACATGCACACTAGTGGAGTACCATGAAATTAATAAATTCATGATTTGCCAAACATAGCAAATACTCTCACTTTCCATGTGCATTATCACATATTGATCATTACCTGATCATTTCAGATCAGTATATATGAATCCAAATAGTAATAAATATAACTGATTAATATCATTTAGTATTTCATGCAAAACTTTAAAACATAAAAAATATCGTTTCATGTATTCATATCAGCATACTACAGGGAGCATTATGATTATTTATCATTATTACAGATAAATATATTCACATGCATGTGCCAAATTATAATTTCGCTCCCACTTTTTCAATGCATTGCATTTAAGTAATATTTACATTAAACAATGACATCATGTGGTTTTACATACACTAGTTGGATTTCTCCTTCATGATATATCCCTATCATGAGGTTATTCGCAAACTAGGTTGTTTTTCCATCATAAAATAAGTCATAAATCTCATACCCAAATCTAACTTGGATATACACCAGATCTATATACAATGAGAGTTATCTCATTATCATTTAGATATGCTAAAATATGATAAGCCAATTATCAGGCTTTAATCAAACTACTAGTTTGAACATTTAAGTTTAAAACCATTATCAGATCCATATATATATCCAATGTTATTGGATTTGAAGAATTCTATATTCAAATCCGACTTGAGGTGTTATCTATCAAGTCCAACATAATCCATATTAAAATGGATCTTCGTACAAGTTTAAATAAAATCATGGATCTTGCAGGATTTGACTAAAATCCAAATCCATATCCAAAATCATATATTTCAAATGCCAACAGATCCATATTACATATCCATTATTCTACTTATCTAGATTTAACCATGTCAAACCGGATTCATACCAAATATATGTCATTATTAAATCCAAATATCTCGCCTGATATTATCCAGATTCAACATGGATCAAATTTAGATCCATATAGTATATGTATATCTATTTTGATTTGTCTCTAGATCAATTCTGGTTCCATATCCTATATATACTAGTATAACATTCAACCGGATTCAATCATAAATCTTGAATCAAGTCTAGATCCATATTCTATATATACTTAACTGGATTCAAAACATGAATCAAATCTAGATCCATATCCCATATCTGGGCATATCACTCAATTGGATCCAATCTGGATCAAACTAGATCCTTTCAAGTTCAATAAAATCCAATAACAATGTTTGGATCCAAAACTAATTCAACTGGATCTATACTCAATAAATTTAAACTATCTATATCTATCCAATATTGCTTTATTGGATCCAACTAGGTCTATGTTACCTTACTAGATTCAAACATCTGATCTAACATCAATCAGATTTAATTTTAAACCAAGCATAAGATCAAATGGATTAGAGTCCAATATTGACCCAAACAACAGTTCTTACACTTAAAATTGATCTATATAGAAGAAAATTGGATCAAACCATACTAGATCGAAATATTAACTTGAACCACAACATAAACATAATATTAAGCATAAGAACAATGCAATAACTCAAAGAACTTATGGATCCAAAAATTTTACCAGATCCAATCAGGTCTTTAGAAAAATATCTGTACCAACTGGATCCAAACATGTCAAGACGACGCTCTGAGAGGTATTCCGCTAACCAGAAGCACTTTTCTACAAAATAAAAAAAGTTAAAAATAGTTCTAGGTAAAATAAAAACAAACCAGAGAACAAGCCTGTTTCTGGAATTACCCAGAAAGTAGTGCCCTGTTTAAAAAACAGAAAAGCACAATAAGAAGGAAAAGGTCTGAATAGAATTGTAAAAGATTTTTTTTTTGTTTAGGACTATTAGGTCTCCTTCTTAAAAAAAAACTAGCGCCAGCTGCACTCCTTTTTCAAAAACATTTTCACCCTTTTCATAAAAGAAGAAACTCTTAGGGTTTTCCCTTTTTACGAAAGGGGAAACACGAGAGTAGATTGAATGAAGACGGGGTGACGATCGTCGCCATCACCGTCGAGAGATCCGACAACCGCCCGACAGGCTAGGGGATCTCATCCTTGTCACCTCCACCTTCGCCGAAAGATCCGGCAACCGTCAACCATGGTATCCGGCAGTCGTCCAGCTGGTGGGCCTCAGGCACTCTGTAACTACCACTCGGTGGTTTTAGCACATTTGCCCGACAGGGGGTCTCCACCACCCCTTAATCGTCGACCTCTTGACGGAAATGGGTTTTTCCTTCTACCTCAGACTTCAGCAGCCTGCTGCCGGAGACTGACAGGGATCACTTCCCACGCAACCACCATCGTCGATGAGAGAAAACAAAAAATATTTTGCACACAGAGGGGGGTTTTCCTCCTTTGATTTCAATCAGGAATTCAACCCTCTTTGAGTATGTTGTTCCAGTAAAAATCGGTTGCAAACACCGATTCACGATTCAGGATGGTTTTCCCTCTGCCTCAGATGCAGGGGTTTTCCTTCCCTTTCAGATGCTAGTGGCAGTAGCTTGGCTTCGTCCTCACAGACCTTGGCCATCGTCGGAGCTACAAAAAAAGGAAAGAAAAAAAGGAAAAATGGGGGCGATGGCCGTAGCCATCACCGTGAAGTTTGGCAACAGCCCGCCGACACAACCACCCCTGGAAAAGGGGTTTCTCCACCACCTTCTGGCCTGTCCTGGTGGAAGAACCTCCATCACACGGTTCACCGCTGCTGCCTGCTTCGCCAGCAGACAGATCAACGATCAGACGCTGATCCCCTGCCTCTGCTGCATCCTTCTCTCTAACGCCTGCATCTCCTTGAGCTCTCCAGCTGGGTGAAGAGATCAACCAAATCATTGATGTCGTCTCCTGGCTCAGCCAGAGGTGCACCGAGCCCAGCCTCTGCGGATTCGAACACGTCTATGCCTTCAACTTGATATTTATGTTCTGAAAATAGGAGCATACCTCAGATTCTTGTCGCTCGCTCGTTCAGGCCGATGCCGGCTTTGGCATCAAGATCCGGGTCCTTGACCTCTCTGACCAGAGGTTGCTGTCTTGCAGTTGCCTCCTAGAGCTTCGATCGAATCGTCGGTTCACTGGACGCGGTGGAGGCCCTGTGGCTGGCATCGGATCCTTCTCCATCTGTTGATTGGCTCATCGACAAGAGCTCTGGGGGTGCCGATCTAGGAGATGCAAGTTCCCGGTAGAGGCAGCAGTGATTCAATGCCATCCTTCTTCTTTGTAGTGTTGCCCAATTCCTTTTTCATTTTGATTTTTTTTATTGGGCGCATTGTTCCCTTTCAGCAGCCTCCCAACGATCGCTGCAACACAATCCGACGACTTGCATATCGCCATCCATTCCTCTGCTCAGGACAATACGAGCTTCAACACTGCCTCCTCCACCGTGTCTCCTGACGTGCAGTGTGGGGATTAGCGAGTGTTTCACAGGCGGTGTAGGGTTTTCTCTTTTCCTCTTTGTTTCTACCTGCTTCTTTTGCGGTTTAGTCGGGGCTCCGACCTCGGCGGTTTCTAAAGTCGGGAAGAGAGGGCAGCTCTGCTACCTCCTGACTGAGCTTTCATCGGGGAGGGCTCTCTTCCCACTACTTGGCAGAGAGCTTTGTCCTCTATAGCGTCGCTGACGATGATGACGACAACCTCTCCCCTTTTGTCGGGTTCATCGATGATCAGTACGGGATGGTTTCAAGGATGGATCACCCGTACCCAGAGGCGGTGGTGGCAAATAAGTTTATGCACATAGAGAAAACTTGGCTCTGATACTACTGTTGGAAGTGTGCACATAGAGTATGCAAATAGAGGACTCGAGGAGAAAATAAGAGGATTGTGAAGTTGATTAACGACTTGCATCAAAGGGCATCCTTGAACCTCTTCAGTTGGTTTGCAAAGGCAAGGGACGAAAAAATTTAACCTTTTATGGGTAGCCATTATTCAGCTTAACTGTTTCATTGGATTCCTAAACATGCTGAAAATCCAATGTGTAATGGGCTCCACCACGATCCTGATGGTGCATATCTCAATGACCCGCTAAGTAGGTTATTGAATTTCATGTGAAACATATTTGGCCACACTAGATCCATGCTAGGATCCAACAAAGAGATGGTAAGAAAATTAGGATAAGATTAGATTTAGGGTTGATAGGTCAAGCGTGATTCTTAATTGAGTAAAGCTTCACAACTGCAACACCAAATAGGTGGAGAAGCACAGATCCCTCAAAGCTGACATTTCTTACAGAACAGCTCCAAAAGAAGGCATGAGATAAGCTTTTTCTTTTTTTGAAAGGTAATCTGAGGTTAGGCAGACCCCTACCAGTTATACAACTATACAATTGGGTTTTGAACCTGCAACATCCCAACACAAAGTGACGTGCACTAGCTGCCCTTACCAGGCACGAGATACGCTTTGCATGCACTAAAAATATGAGAGTTTTTACCGTTCACAGCTGGACATTTTTTTTAAGGCAAGCTGGGGTTAGGCAGACCCCCACCAGTTATACAACATACCATTGGGTTTTGAACTTGCAACGTCCCACCATGTGCACTATCAGCTCCTACCAAACAAGCAGAGCCACCCCACCGCCGTTGGTATGCTCACAGCTTGACATGGACATTAACAAGGTCAGCATATTGCTCTGATCCTAACAATTCTGAAATTTCTTTCAGCTTTACCACTATCAAAGGCACCAACTTCTTAATCTCTACCAAACGCCATTGAAGTTCGTTCGAAATCGAGTGCGGTACACTGATGCCATTCATACATGAGATGAACAGCATCACAAAAAACATGGATTGAGCCATTTTTTCAGCCGTTCATTTTGCAAACTTTAGATGCTGTTAATCTAAGGCATCAACAGCTCTGAAAAAAAAACGTGGAAACCATCTAGAAAACAGAGTCCATCCATGGTATTTGGGATGCCGCTCATCACATGGATGAACGGGTATCAGAGTTAATCAGAGCTCACTCTGATTTGATACGCACTCTTCGAACTCTATCGTGAAGACAATAAAGTACATACAAGCTGACGTAATGTAGCACGAGATTGACCATAAGGGTGAAACTGGATCAGGTTTGATTGAACCTCTAATCTCTGAAATTTGTATAAGAATCCAATCGTATTGCCTGACCCAGACCTAGTTTTAGATCAATATTTTAAGCAAACCAAATCTAATCCATTATCTCAACTATCTCTTACTAGATTGGACATAACCATCCAAAAGCTGAAGTCCAATATTTTAAAGCAAAATCTGACCCCCTGATTGAAAGAAGCAAGCATCAGAAAGTCACTAGTAAATCAAACACGAGAGAGAGAGAGAGAGAGAGAGAGGTACAACAGAGGTACAACAGAATCATGTAAATTATCTGTTATGAACCTAAAAGAAGACACACTAACGGAAATGGTGAAAAGTTTCAGATAAACAAGAGAGACGACCATGTTGCTGGAAGGAGCTACACCCTACCATTATGTACATCAGCAAAGGTCCACACTGAATAGCATTCTTCCCTAATGCTTGAACCGCCTTGTTTGAAGGTATTCTAAACGACATCAATGCCAAACAGTTGACTTTGATGAAAATAGTGATACAAACGAAATGTGCTGGTCTGCAGTGAACAAGCCCACCGCAAGTTCCACCAATTTCTGACCATCTTCCGGACCTGCAAAAAAACAATGTTTAACCAAGGAAATGATTCTGAACCAACCGTACGACAGACAGATCTATGATCTATGCCCGAGCATAACTTATTAAAATATGAAATAATCACCAAATGTTACCAAAAGTGCAAATTCTAAAATTATATTACAGATCTGCAGCTGCCTGTCTCACAGTTTTCTATTTTTCATCACATATACAGATTCTTCATTATTCTAAAATTACAATAAAGATGTGAAAGCTACCTGTGTCACGGTTTTCTATCTATTGTATTTTGCCTAGTTCACCGCATATATAGATGCCAAAGAAAGGCCATAAAGGAACAGGTCCTCATTGAGATATAGTTCATGAAATGAATGATTGGAGATCCACAGAACAGCCAAGGTCAGGTCTGACCTAAAACTCTGTGATGATACTATACATATCCATAGATTTCTTCTAGTTGTTTATGAAGGAAAAAGCACGAGTGAAGAAGCTTCTTGTTTTTTGTTGCTCTTGAATGACATGAAAGCAGAGCATGATATGCAAAAGTTAGTGTTAGTGATACAACAACTGCAGGTCAAACCCCAAGATATCCTTTTTAACCGAGAAAAGCATTCTACAAAACAAGTCAAATACTCCATCCAGCAAATCATATGTTAGTTGCATGCATCAAGTTGGGCATTCAACTACGAAAAACTTATGCCTGATATCTCAGCGTAAGAAAAGAGACGAGCAATCGTTTCTTTTCCAGTGAAAACATGCCAGCACAATTTGGTGTTAAATCATGAAAACCCATGAACAGCTGTCTTATAGGGTATGGTGGTTTCCTTCAAACACCTACACTAGGTTTTTCCTGAAGAATGAGCTAAATGAAAAAAAAATCAGGTAAACCTATATGAAAACTAAGGATGTAAACAGATCGGATTTGGATCGGATGTGGCCAATAACAGATTCAACTAATCGGATGTTGGCTAAACAGATTCATATTCAGACGGTCAAAAGCTCGCACAGAAACCAGTCTTTTAGATGTGATCGGATTCAGAGACCCATCAAATTCGGATATTCGTCGGATTCGGTAGCAAAAAATCAAAAACCATATCCGCATCCGGTCATATAATCAGATAACATTTTTGGCTTACCAAATCCTACTAAATGGAGTCGGATATCAGGTAAAATCTGAACCATTGACATCCCTAATGGAAACTGTATGAGTGAAATGTAAGAGTGCCTCATAAATGCACACATTACAACATACCTACATTTAACAACAAATATGATGCACAGTATACATAATAGTTGAGTAAATAAATCAGAAAGTGAGAAAATAATGCAAACAACGTTTCATCATCACCACATGAATCATCATTCATTTCATGTACAGAAAATCATCTTGTGCCCCACGGTCACATTATCCAAGTTATGAATCCCTTTGATTAAAGTAACTATGCATACAAGCCTGTAATGAAACAAGCCGAAATGCAAAACAGAACCCACTAAGGGCATACAAAAACACAATAAAGTGTGCACAAGCACTAGTCCACCATGGGACAATACAAGAACCAAGTAGAAATAATCACACAAGCACAAAAGTGCAAACAATAGCCACTATAGGCAAGCACAAAAAGTAAAAAAATTCTTTCTCTTTATTCACTTGAACAGTGCTAACCCCTCTTTAAATAGGCACATTGTCTCCAATGTAGCAGTTGGGGAGATCCCAGAAGCTATACTGGGAAGACCAATATGCCCTTGCATGAAAATAAAAGGACAAAAAAACAGAAAATATATACAATGATTGAACTGCCCCTAATGTGCAGTACTAATTACAGACATATAAAAAGACAAAAATACCCCTACATGGGCAAACCTATTACAATGATAAAAAACATTGCACAAATATTATAACAGCCTATATATAAACAACGTTGTACTTGAGCTTTCAATATTAACTTATTACCAGGAAGATGATTTTGTGATTTGGTTGAGTTTATTGAAGCTCGAACCAATGCCCGATGGCATGAATAATTGATAGCCTTTTCCCCCTACAATATTCTCCACTGTTTTGTTCATTCCAAAAGGCATTCACTTCTGAATAACCAGTCGATAAAAATAACATACAACCACCATAGTAGGGGCAGAATTCATGTATGCAACATAGCAGCATTAGCAGTATGCTGAACAGACTACCGCTTAAAAACAGTGAATGAATGGATCCTTATGTCGTTAAACACAAAATTGATACTACAGTTGTGTAGTATAGTACTTAGTTCACTGTACGAACAAATATAACAGGCTTATCTTCAGATGGTCCTCTTAGGATGCATGTCATTTTGTCATTGATATGCATCATCCAAGATTTTGCATTGCTAGACCTTAAATCAAAATAAGTGTACTATAAAGTACCCAAGTATGAATGATCTTCCACTAATTACAATCCAACATCAAGTGAAGCATAAATAGAAAAAATCCATTAGGAAAGAATCATCAACCAAGCAGTCCTCCCAGAATGTTATCAGCCTGTCATTTTTTAAAATAATTTTGGCACAGCTCTTGAAGACTCCAGAAGCATTTTTAACTATACTGCACATATCTGGACCTCTAATCCCTGTGATTACAAGCCTCTCATGGAAAACACAAGTCTGCAATCATGTATTTGCTTTACGCACTTTAAATCTTAAAAGGGGATTTTTATCGAACAATTGGAATAATCTCATTGACATCTACCCCAAGTAAAGTAACTGTGGAGCATTCAGAATTAACATATACATTTCTGATAAAATCAAACATCATTCACATCCAAAGTCATACATTTTTCCAGTCTCTGGCTGCTCTTCCATTTTAAATATTTTTTTTATTACTCAACAATCTTGTTTTAGCTGCTTTTTACACCTATTGGTCATGCTCCCAGTTAGATTGAAAGCCACTCCATCCATTCACTGGATATTGTCACATGAATTATACTTTTACAACCAATGAAGTACATGCATTGTTGGATGTGTAACCACAAAGATAGTACGCATGACATTATTTACTAAGGTAATGGTTATAGGTAAAATTTCACACAAACCTATCTGTGCATCAATAAAAGCATATGGTAGTCCAAGTAGGTGACAATATATATATATATATATATATATATATATATATATATATATATATATATATATATATATATATATATATATGAAAAAACAAGACCAACATTTAAGGTCATAACAGAGATTTTGTTTTCTTTAAGTTCACTGAATATGACACACATGCATGTATCCATCCAGCACAGTTTTTTGACTTGTGTTACCAACCTTAGACTCGATCCAACTCATGTCCTAAATACTACATTCCTGTTACTATCTACCAAACTAAACACAATCATGCAGAGAAGAGAATACCATCCAAACTGCACCAGCAAGTAGAAATGATGAAACCTACCATGAACAAGCTATCCTATTCATATGAGAGAGAGAGAGAGAATGCATGAACATTCTGATGTCCCTCTATAAGAAAAAACAAGTCATATTGCGGCTCTTGTACCTTATCCCCATAACCATGTCAATAAGTTGAATACACTATTGAATTTCTAGTTGATAGTCACACAACTGGAAAACTTACTTTATGCCCAATGCCTATAAACTGCAGTCATTTATCCAAATGCTGTTTTCCTTCATCATTTTTTCAACTTTACTTCTGCTCAAGAAAAAAAATCCAGATGTAGAACAAAGAAGCGAAGGCATGGCATGCACAGGTTGAATGTGACATTGATTCAAGTGATACATCCTTTCCGGATTTACAACTTTAAGTGAATATAACCACACAGCGGCGCTTAGCCCTGGCATGGGACAGGGAATGACCTATCTGTAGTATGTGTTCCATTCGTCATCCAACCCAAGCTGGATGCATTGGAAAGCCTAGAGTTTAAAACTTACCCTATGATCCAAGGGCCAACTCACATGATTCACAAGCCCACCACCTTTATTTGGCTACAAAATATTTAGTCTGCCATCTCAGTTTTCACAAGTCAACAACCATTCAAGGTGGATATGGCATACTGAAATGAGTTCCATTTTATAAATGGGTTGGATATGGTAAGATCAATGTCGGAATCAGTCTGATCTGGGTCAGAAGTGGACAAATAGGTTGGACCCGGGTAGGGACAGAGTCCGACCGACCAATTTTATATATTAAAATATGCGCCGTTTTCTCCATTTGCTCACACGCTGCCAACATCCTGTCAACCAGGAAAAAGAAGTCTGCAATTATCACTGCTGATATCCTGCCAGAATTCTGTCATGTCGACCAGAAAAAAGAAGTGTGTAATCATGACAGAAGATGTCTGTCAGCATCCTGTCAGCTATGTCACATGGACACGGCTGCTGACATGGGGATATTGCCATTTTCATGAAGTTTTCAATGTGATTAGTATATAAGAGGACATGATGCAGGGGCAAATGGAGTATCCTTGTGACAGTCTGTCAGTGTGTGTGCAAAGGATGCTGGTCAAGCTACTTTGAGTGACAAGAAAACCTACACATTTCACCCATTTTTTGCAGACCCAGTGTAAAAGGGAGTTGGATCACATCCGAATCCACAATCCACTCGTGTTTTCAAGTCTGATCAGGATCTGAAATTGGACCCACTCATCACAGGCCGAAAACCATGTTGCTTCTGCTTAGATCAAAACCAGATCTGACCCGTTTACAACCCTAATGCCATGCATGTTTTTTTAATGCTATTCTAAGACAATCTAAATAAGTAGCCTGTTTAATAAAGAGGACAGGGATATAGAGGTTGCTAGATTACCAAATCGGAATACGCAGAGCTTCAAGGGGGATGGCTGATGTTATGAAAAACTGATTTTTTAATGGGGATTTTCTTTTAGTCCTAGAGATTGACCCTTCTCTAATTCATCAAAAAACAAATAGAAGCTGTTGAAAACCCTGGAAGGACACATCTAGGTAATTCTTGCAACACCAATAACAGCTCATAACAAAAGATCGAAGTCAAAAGCTTCCACAGCTTGTTAAAGGCACAGATGGGTGGAAGCATGGCAATCAGGAGATATGGCACTCACTATTTGCTCCACAAAAGGTAGAACTAGCCCAGTCAGGCCACACTGTACAGACCATGTTTGTACACAATCCCTTCCACTTTGGACCTCCTGAACCCATCCAGCCAAACTGCCTCCCAAGGCCAATGCTTGTCAATGTTACCTACTTGACTAGAACCTTGATGCTGAATCTTGGCTTTAGCCTGTAATGGTTTAAGTGAGTGCTGACGGTTCCCACCAAGCTGTCCCACGGATACTCCATTTTGACCACCATTCCATATCCCCTTGTATATTAGTTACATTGAAAACTTCATAAAAATGGTTGTATCCCTGTATCTTCAGCCATATCCATGTGACAGCCACCAAGCCAGCAGCCCAATCAATTCATTCTTGAGACCTATGCAGACTATATTTGTCCAATCTGATCCTTGTGTAAACACATTTGCATGTTATGCTAGCTCAAGCTGGTTTATACAGGGCCCCAATGAACCAATTGATCCACTCTGAAGTGGAAATGCAGAGAACTTTGACCCTTAGCATTACATCTTAGGGCCAATCAATAAGTCATATGTACCCCTTGAATTGGTTTGGTTAAATCACTCTTCACATGCCAAAAGGCACTTGCCTATTAGTCCATTTGCCATACTTATATGGGCCTGGCTGATCAACTATGTGTCCTAGTGTTCTTTTATGCATAAAGAAGACGATAAAACCAACTTCTGACCTCTATGATATCGAAAGGCATGAATTTAAGTGATTCCATATTTTAATCTAATGAGGATGTTCCCATCTAGATAGTAGCACAAGCCAACCAAGAAGCTAATTGAGCACTGGAGAACAATTGTAAACCTAAGTAGAAAAACTTATGAAGCACTAGCAGCCATGGATAAGTGGGCATCAATCTAACTTCTTAAATAATCAAGCATATCAATAATACAACCATTTGCACTTTTTCCATTCATATCCATGAAACCACTTTGGCAAGGGAAACTCCAAAATCAAAGAGGTAGCAGTTACAGATGGAGACAATTTTGGACGTGGACAATAAGCAAGAAAAGTTCATGGAGAACAATGTTTAACAGAGGAGCAGTTAGTTTGACAAGTATTCTAGAGCATGCTAGTTGAAAGAAGGCAACTTGAAAGAAAGTAAACTAGAAAAAGAACTCTGTTGACAAATACAAGTTGGAGGAATTGCATCAGATGCTGTCATCATTCAAATGATGATAACAAGTAGCTTAATCAGATTTCACCTCCAATTATAAAGGAAGTTTAAGGAACACCATGTGAAACAAATGTATGCAACACATCTCAAAACCAGCACAGTTTCCAAAAGCTACCATGGAATAGACAGGACCAAAGAAATACCATGGGACCTTGTTGCCAAGACTCTGGATCCTAATGGTGTGTTCTTGCATGACTTTGGATGTGTTTCCTTAGCATGTAGGGCATTATACAAAAAATCAATGTTGACATAGTTCCCACTGCTAAAGTCTCTTGGGTTTGGATCTGGATCTGATTGGAAAGATCATGGTGAGATCAGATAACAGGGTACAGTAGAAACCATGTTTTCGTTTGGCTTTTGTGGATCCAATGTATATGGATACAGATCTGATCGGAAAGACTATGGTGAGATCGGATAACAGGGTCCAGTAGAAACCATGTTTTCACTTGGTGTTTATGGATCAAATGTAGCCAAATCAGACCTAGATTATATTCTTCAGTGACAATATCCAACTCATTTTCATATCAAATTGAGGATTACTTTCTCATAGTCATGGAATGAACAGCCACCCAACCAAAATTCCAACCTTAAATGTTACATCAGTCAGGCTCAAATTTCTTAATTCTTGACCGACTCCCATGCTAATCAAATGATGAACCTTTAGTCCCCCTAGATTTATAGGCTCACTGCTTCGTCAAGGTTTGAATCAGCTGCACAACCTCATCAGAGCACACTTGGTCATTCATCTGAAGTGACCTGGATCACTGCACTCCAGTATCCATAAGTTATTTTCGCTTTTGCTTTTTCTGAGAGTGAAAACTTGAGCACGTTTTGCACAGTTAGCATCTACATCTACATCTACATCTACATAAACATGGAACAAGCACTAAGCTCTTAAGCGAGAACAAACAGATTTCTTTGAACGACATGGAGAGCTAATGACCATCATGCAATACATAATTTCTTTAATGTGTGAAAGAAACTTACATTTTCCCATTCCCCATGTATATATTTAGCCCATATCATGTCCGCGGTGAATGCCCTGCGTCCGAACCATAAGCAGAGGAGCTTTCACTATCTGAATCTGTCCATGGTCAAACAAATGAAACTATTAATTCATACAAAAGCAAATTTTCAATGAAAGAGGTAATCCAAAGAAAAAAAAAGTTAGTGGTGGACATTGGGTCCAGTCCAACAGGCAGTTGGGCACCTGGCCCGATAGGCTAAACATGCCTGAATTGGATCACCCCATTTACAAAGTACATAGGGCCCGATGGGGTCTGACCCATTACATGGAACCAACTATAATTGGACCCGAGTTTGTGTCAGGCCTTATTCGGGCCGGCCCAACCCGGTTCAATGTCCACCCCTAGTTGGCTGGAACCAAGTGGTGCTGATATCTAATAATACATACAAACATACATGGTTATCATTATAGCGACAAAAGTTTAAAATGGCAGAATATTGGCAGCCAAAAACTTGTGAGAAATAGAAATATTTTTAAAAAACTCACATTTTTTGGCAAAATATCGGCAATAAAAAACAGCTTAAAATTAAAAAATAAATTTTATGAGGAAATACAAATAAAATATATTTAAAAATAAAAAAACACAATTTTCCTGATAAATAGCTGTTAAAAACATAAATATCACATTTAAAACGCACACTATATTTATGTTTTTACAAAAAATCAATTGCAGTATTTTGAAAATATCGCGAGAAATTGCAGTTTAAAACTTTCAGGTAATTTCTCGTGATTTTTTCATAAATATTGTGATATTTGTCACACTGGTTATCATGTCCCATGTAGTAAGGGTGCAGGTTGGTCTGTACATGCAAGAGAGAGAGAGAGAGAGGAAGGGGATTCTGCGAATAAATAAAAACAAAAATCTTCATATTTTTTGTTCACCTAATAATTAACCATTATTTTATTTACATTTAAAAAACCTGGTCTAATCACCTTATGAAAGCCATGATCGTATGTGACAAATAATTAGAATATTAGAGATATTCGAAAGAGACATGCTTCGTCCATGAGATATGTGCATTATACAACCCTGCCATTTTCATTATCTATTCATTGATGGGACAAGGCCATGATAGGCTTCAAACCTGTGGGGAGAAAAGCAAAAGATAAAAGGTGGAAACAAAAAACAAGGATCAGTGTTATTATTCACAACTAAGGGCTACTTAGACCCAAACACTTGATTCGGAACTCTTCAGTCACTCATGCATAAGTCACATCCATTTTCATGACTTTCTGCTGATAGTATCAAGTAAAGAGCCTTTAATCAGTTCATTAGTGAATGCATACCATTAATAGAATTAGAGTTAATTACTGAGCATGAAGAGTACAGATCATCACTAAAAAGTGAGTCCAAATCTTCTACAATTTTGTCAAATCATCCACAAAAAAATTTGCTTATCTCATTAATATCTAGTGGTCGCTGATAAGTTAATGAGGCTTTCAACAATGTTTGCCATTTTGTAGGTTATCGATGTTTCAAAATATTTAAAATATAACCAACATTGTCCGCACGACAGATACAATCATTTGATGATAGGGCTATAGCTTTTACCACTAGAGGAAGATCCAGAGTCACTACTTGAGCTGCTTGAGCTACTTGATCTACTAGCATCGCCACCTTGTTTCTTAGTTTCAACTGCGGGCGCTGAAGGAGCATTTTTCTCCTCTGGGACTACACCTACTCGCACCACATCAAACAATTTAGCAAAACCAACCATCGCAGGTAACAAATGCAAGAACAAGCAGACACATAAGACTGAATTACCTCTATTACTGCTTACTGGTGGTGCCTCTTGAACAGGAGGAGCTTGGACCTACCCACAAAAACGTTGCAAGTAAAAATGTCATTCTCCTACAATATTATTTAGAAGAAGCTAAGAGCTAAACAATAATCAATCACTAAACCACAGGAAATGTTCACCTTCCCCACAGAAATATGTTCGGATCCAGATCCAGCTAGGTTAGCAAGCTCAGCTTTCTTCCTGTTCTTGCTCAAGCTTTTCTTATAGTTTGTCACAAACCTATCAAGCTCCCACAGTGTTTCTGTGTCCACGCTATCGATGTCCACTTCAATTTCATCATCATGTTGACACAGCGAAGAGTTTCTCTTCTTGATAATCTGCACGATATTGTCCAGCTTCTCTGAAGGCAAATTCTGAAGATTCATACTCAATTTTTGCTTCTCTTCATATGTCATGTCCCGCTTATGGGGATCCTTCGCCTTAGGTTTCTTCGGCGCAGGAGTCCTAACACTAGGAACACTCACAGGCTTTGACTTGGGCTCCGAAGGGACGGTGGTCGACTCAGACCTGTCCAGTACTTTCCTTGGCTCAGGAGGAGGAGCAGCAGGACCCCTCTTCGTGGTGTGGGCGTAACCACCATCGTGCTCCACTTCAGAAAATCTCGAATTCATCCTACTGTCGACTAATTCCGCCTCGAGAACCTGCCAACGCTCCTCAAATATCTTCAGTAGCTGCTCTGCCATGATATGAACATCATGCCCCTTAGGATTATACGTCATGGCGTTCCGGAACGTCAACCTCACGTCCTCCGCAAACTCGGTAGGAGAAGAGTACCGATTGCTGTTCAGCCTCGATTTCACGGTACCAAGATCCATGGGATGTTTGATAATGGTGAAGTAGTCATGGAGACCGAGACCCTTCACATCGACGGGTGTGTCGAACACCCAGGCGTGCTTGTGCTTCATCAATTTGGTAAGAATCGCACCGCATTGCTTCAACGCCTGGTTGGTCGCCTTGTCGACCGGGTACTCCTGCTGCCTCGAATTCGTGTTCCCATTCGATTTAGCCTTCTTGCTGCTCTCCGGAGGGGGGAACTTGTCCTTGCCGAGGACGAAATCGGAGTTCCGGTAGTACTGGTTCGCCTTAGGCGTCCGCTTCTCCTTCTCCACGAGGTCGCTCCCAGCCTGGCTGTTCTCCAGGGACGGAATGCTCAGCTGGCGCAGCGGCGGTGGCGCGCCGACGGAAGCCACCTCCGAATTCGTCTTCTTAACGCCGTTCCCGGACATCTGAGGCGGGCTGTAGCCGGAATTATCAACAGCTGCGCCCGCTGAGTAACCCAGAAGCTGAAGCTCCCGAGCTTCGAGCCTGTTGAACAAGCTCCGTATCTGCTCCAGCTCGCCAGTGAGCTTGCGGCGGAGCTCCCGCATCTCCTGCTTGGACCTCGACGCAAGGTTGATGGTGACGCGGTTCTCAGACCGCAGGAAGCCCGAGGCTCCGGTGGCGGCGGCGGAGCGGGAGACGCCGTTGAGGGTGGGTTCGCGGTTCATGGGAGCGGCGCCGGGCTTGCGGCTGAGGCTGGAGGAGTCGTCGGAGGCGGCGTAGAACCTACCACCGGCGTGGAGGGAGGAATTGGCCTCTTCGGTGAGGGTCTGTGAGGGCACGGCCTTGAGGGACTTGCTGCTGCCTTTCCTCATGTACACCTTGCTCTCTCCCCATCGATGCCTGCTGTTGCTGTTGTTGTTATTGCTGTTGTTGTTGTTATTGTTATTGTTAGTGTTGTTGTTGTTGGTGGTGGTGTCGTCCCCGCCGATCAACGCGCCCGACGCCATCGACGCTCACCCAAAGCAGCAACGGCGCGATCTCCCGCAAGGGAACTCATCAACAACGGAAGAGACGACACGAAGAACGACTGGACGGACGGATGGAAACCAATCGAATCCCGGGGGGGAGAGAGGGGGAAAATTAGGGTTAGGGTTTTCAGAGAGACGAGAGTCAGAGAGGCAAGATTCGATCGCTTCGCGAGTCGCGACCTCCTCCTTCCCCCACCTTTTTCCTAATTTTCGCGATTTTTCTTTTTCGCCCTTCTTTTCTGTTTGCTCCAGTTCCACCGTCGGAATTTCATCGAGCCCTTCTTCTTCGTTTTTTTTTTTCCTTTTGCCTGCTCGGATTTTTTGCAGAAAGACGGTTCGGAATGTCCCTGGTTTTGCTGGGAAGTCGCTTGTTTAAGAAACCCGGGTTGCAGATTAATCAGATTTTGGTCGGATCTGACATTTCTGTGTTCTCGGATACGGATTCTAAATAAAGATCTGGATTAGGATTCACGCGGTTGTACGTTGTTTTATTTGGATTTGGATCTCGATTGAAAGTTTTTGTTGAATCTTTACAGGAATCGAGATTAAATCTAAATTAACTTTTTTTTTTGATATTTACTCGGAGAAACCGCCCCAGGCACAGAGACCTAACCGTACTGGCTCAACCTGCCATACATACTGTCTTTGTCCATGTCCACATAAAACCCCAAGGGCTTACCCCAAGAAGTCGCCAAGCTTTGGCTAAATAACTTTTTTTTTTTTATAGTTCAATAGAAAAATCCCTCGTCAACGAGGCTGGCCTCAGGGTGGTAAATCCCTTGAGATCCCCTGCATGTAAATCATTTGTTAAAATCCATGTAGTTTGCAAAAGTTTACTCTGATTCGACTCTAGTATGTTTTATAGTTACTTGTGCATAATGGATTAGCAACTGGGCAGAGGCTAAGACATTTCTGAATCACATGAGGCCCTTGCAAATATTGTGGAAACTTTTTTTCACTCTTCTACATCTACTTTGGCACTGGTGGCAAGCTTTATTTAAATGGAATGGGGGACTTATTTCTTGTTGGTCTTCTTCAATAAGAAAGTTAAACTCATATAATTGTCAGACTTGGCACAGAAAGAAAACCTGTAGCATATCTTTGATGCAATCTTGTTTTAGTATCCCTTCTTATCAAACTGTGGAGAACCAGAAAGAAGGCTTTTTAAGGGGCTTAGCTTGTTTGGAGTAGTAAGTGCACGTTGTGTGTTGGGACGTTGCAATTTTGAACCCCAAATGGTATGGTCCTATAACTGGTAGGAGTCTGTCTAACCCCAGCTTTCTCTGTCAAAAAAAAAAAAAAGTTCACTATGTTGTTTGCTTAGATCTATGCACCAAAAGTTTTAAGTACAACCTTACAAAGGGTGTGTTAGAATGCCCTGGATCTCAAGCTCAAGGTTAGATCTGGTGCAAGACCTATGCCAAATCTTCGAGTCAAGCAAATCTAAGATCTCCAAAATCCCCAAAATGCATGTATCTTTGGCCCATCCAGGAGGAGGGGAAAAAGGAGGTGGCATGTGGAAGTTGCATACCGGATTCTAGCACCTTACGACCCTGACAATCAAACACTTTATGTTGTCATAGTTTATTTACCATCTTGGCTGGTTTAATCACAATATATTGTCATATTCAAGCTTCCAAATGATTAATGATCAATTGCTTACAATTCATGAAGATACGAGCACGAGTAGAAATGGCCCAAGTCATGATTTTGGAATCAACTTTAACACATGAAAACAAGGAAATCAATCATGCCAATCATGATCCAATTGCTAGTTGAAACACTTCAATACTATATCTAGGCAAAACTAAAATGTACCTACCACCCTAGCTAGGATCTCATGGTTTTGGTCCATATTAAGCACACCACATCATGGTTTTGGAGATTGGACCACAGTAAGCACACCGTATCATGGTTTTGGAGTTTGGACCATAGTAAGCACACCATCCGCCAACTTTGGCTTATATAGTTAATTCTGAATGGAATCTTCTGGAACATGTGCATGTGTAGGGCTGTCAGCAGTGCAGGTTGAGGTGAATCCACTTCCGACCCCTCATAATGTCTAATGCACAGTCAAGTTTCAGTTGGGAGATGGGGCCAATGGGACCTTCTGTCATATTATATTGCTATATATGTATCTGACTGTATGAGGTCAAACTCGAATCCAACTATATCTATTATATTCTGCAAGTGTATTTTGTTGGCGCAATAAGAATCCTGTAACACAAAACCAGCAGAGGGAAAAAGAGGGCGTGTACCTGGAGATGCCATGGACGATCAAAGAGCCGTGAAGCTTCAGCGCTCAGTCTTCACTCCAGCAATGGAGTTCGCCGGACCAGTGGAGGATTCGAGATGAAGCCTCAGTGAACGGTGGAGCTCCTCAGGCAGTCGCAGAGAGTTCTTGGCAGCAGCAAGTGGAGTGCGGTGAAGTGGTTAAACTCAGCCGAGCAACCATGGCACACATGGACGCAGGCCACTTTATAGGCCGGTGAGTTAACCCTTCACCTCCCTGGCGTCTCTTCCCCTTCACCTCGAGCTGCCCATGATGCTCTTGGTAGAAGAGAACATTCTTAATGGGATCGGTTGGATAACCGATCCCTCTTCAATATTGTATCGGTTTCCTGTATGGGGAACCCAACAATCTCCCACTCATCATGACGATACAATCTTTATGTAGAGAAAACTTTATGTGAATATGCTTTTATGAATAGATTGGCCCTTTATTCTATTTTGTGGGTCTTTAGTTAAATCTCGAATCCTTATGAGATTAATAATAACAAGAAGAAAAATTGAGAATCAAACTGAAACAACTGAAATGTGATCACTTTATTAATGTACAAATGTCAAAAGAAATTTAACAATCCCATCCTCATTACAAGTTCGGAATATAATCCCGGTGCTAGCCCTTTAGTAAGAGGATCAACGATCATTTCTTTGGTACCAATACTGACAATCTGTACTAACTGATTCTCTGTCCTTTCTTTAACAACAAAGCACTTCAATTCCATATGCCTGCAAGACGTGGTGCTTCTGTTGCTATTAGAAAAAGACATTGCAGCTTCATTATCACAATAAACTCTAAGTGGCTTCTCAATAGAATCGACCACATTTAATTGTGAAATGAAGTTCTTCAACCATATAGCCTGCGATGTGGTCTCGTATAATGCGATGAACTCTGCCTCCATGGTGTGTGAAGCAGTGGTCTTCTGCTTTCCACTCCTCCAAGAGATCGCTCCCCCAACAAGTAAGAAGACGTACCCGGTAGTAGACTTTCTACTATCGACACATCCTCCCAAGTCTGCATCTGAGTAGCCAATGACCTCCAGGTGGTCAACCTTATGATACGACAACATATAGTCTTTTGTCCCCTGCAAATAGCGCAAAACTTTCTTTGCAGCTTTCCAATGGAGTAATCCTGGATTAGTCTGAAATCTGCCAAGTACCCCTATTGTAAAAGAAATATCAGGTCTGGAACATGTCTGCGCTTACTGCAAGCTGCCAACAACTGATGCATATGGATAAGCACGCATTTGTGCTTTGTCAAGATCGTTCTGTGGGCAATCCTTCAGGCTCAACTTATCCCCTTTAGATATGGGTGACGAAGTAGGAGAGCAATTTTCCATCCCATATCGCTTAGTACTTTATTGATGTAGGATCTTTGGGAAAGGCCTAGATATCCTTTTGCTCGGTCTCGACGAATCTCAATGCCAAGAACATGAGCGGCCTCTCCCATATCTTTCATATCAAAATGTGACGTTAGAAACTCTTTAGTCTTTGAAAGTAACTTTATATCGTTTGTCACAAGTAAGATGTCGTCCACATACAACATCAATATAATGAACTTACTCCCACTTTCCTTAAGGTATATACATTGATCAACAATGTTTTCTGTAAATCCAAAGGTCACAATGATTTTGGAAAACTTAATATACCATTGTCGGGAGGCCTGTTTAAGTCCATATATTGACTTGTTAAGCTTACATACCAAACGATCATTATCAGAGAAACCCTGAGGTTGTTCCATATAAATCTCTTCATCCAAGTCCCCATTGAGAAAAGTTGTTTTCACGTCCATCTGATGTAGCTCTAAGTCAAAATGAGCTACGAGGGCAAGGATAATCCTCATCGACTCCTTAGTGGAGACTGGAGAAAGTGTCTCACAATAGTCGATGCCCTCCATTTGGGTAAATCCTTTAGCAACCAATTGTGCTTTATGTCTCTCTATGTTACCCTTGGAGTCCTTCTTGGTCTTAAAGACCCATTTACACCCTACGGGTTTTACTCCTTCAGGTAATGTGACAAGATCACACACTTGACTTTTAGCCATAGAGTCTAACTCTTCTTTCATGGCATCAATCCAGTGTGAGGATTGTTTGCTTTCAATAGCTTCCATAAAACTCAACGGATCATCATCAATATCAATAAAATCACCAGGCTCTTGTAGGTACACCACATAATCCGGATGTATGGCAGGTCTCCTAATCCTTGTGGATCTCCAAACAGGTCGGACTTCAGGTTCAGGTTGAACCTGATCATCCTGTTCGGGTTCTTCCGTATGTTCCACAACAGGTTCAGCTTGGACTTGTGCTTCTGTAGTCGAATGATCAATCACGACATCATTAGGAATAATGACGTGATATCGTTCGATGTTCTCTGTAGCAGGTAAGAAAACTGGATCCTGCATTTCTTCAAAACTAATGTCTTGAAGTGCACATAGTCCAATCAATCTATCTTCTAGGAATTTTGCCTTATCAGTTTCCACTATCTGTGGTGAATGAGATGGACAATAGAATCTGTATCCCTTTGATCTCTCTGGGTAACCAATGAAATATCCACTGGTCGTTCTTGGATCAAAGGCTTTAATGTGGGGGTTATATAACTTAGCCTCTGCAGGACATCCCCATATGTGCATATATGACAGTGACGGTTTCCTACCTGTCCACAACTCGTAAGGAGTTTTAGGAACAACCTTAGTAGGTACCTTGTTCAAAATATGCACTGCAGTCCTAAGGGCTTCACCCCACAACTTTATGGGAAGTGTTGAATAATTCAACATTGCTCTGACCATTTCTTTAAGCGTGCGGTTTCTCCTTTCAGCTACACCATTCTGGTAGGCACTACCAGGCATGGTATATTGAGGCACTATGCCTTTCTTTTTGAGAAAACGCGCTAATGGTCCTTCCCTTTGTCCCATCTCTGTAAACCTACCATAGTACTCGCCACCTCTATCAGATCTGACTATCTTAATAACTTTATCGGTTTGTTTCACCGGGAATAGTCATCTATGAACGTGACAAAGTATCTTTCGCCTGTATAACACGGAGGAAAAGGTCCACATACATCAGTATGGACTGTCTCTAGAATCTCACTACTGCGTTTGGCACCTTCTTTATATGTGTTGGTTAGCTTTGCCTTTATGCAATCAACACATGGGTCACTGTCAGTGAAATCTAGGGATTGTAAAATCCCTTCATTCACTAAACGCTTTATTCTCTTTTCAGAGATGTGACCTAACCTTCGATGCCAAAGCATGTAAGATTTATCGTTGATTCGGCTACGTTTATTTCCAACTAAGGCGCATACAGAATTTAGGGATTCCTTAGTTTGGATCATCACATTCAATCGATACAAACCATCACAAATAAATGCTGAACCAATTTCAATTGAATTCCTGTATATAGATAATTTTGATTTTTCAAACTTGAAACAATATCCAAAATTGTCTAACTTTGAAATTGAAATAAGGTTCCTGCTATATGATGGAATATAAAAGACATCATGTAATTCCAAAATTGCGCCTGTCTCCAGATAGATCCTGCAGGTTCCAACGGCCTTCACATGCGAACGCATCTTGTTTCCTGAGTAGACGCTCTTCTCATGCATTGTTGGTTCCCTTCTGTTTTGGAATAGCTGTAAACAGTTGGAAATGTGCACAGTGGCACCCGAATCAATCCACCAACTATTTTCAGGAACTTGCAATAAATTACATTCATGAGTTACAAATGACATGTTACCTCTCTTCTCCAACCAGCGCTTGTACTTGATGCAGTCAGCCTTCACATGTCCCTTCTTCTTGCAGAAGAAGCACTTCATGAAAGTGGAGGTGGACTGCTTGTCATGGGACGATTTGTCCCCAGTTGGTTTCTTCTTCCCGTTCCTCTTGAAATTGTTCTTCCTGGGTCCCATCTTGTCTGTATGAGAAGACATATGTGCGCTGTGCACCTTCTCGCCTTTCAGTCTTTCTTCTTTCTCAACACACTTGGACATTAATTCATTGAACGTCCATTCATCGTTATGCGTGTTGTAAGAAATCTTGAAAGGTCCATATTCAAGGGGTAGGGACGACAGGATCAGAAAAATTAGGAACGAGTCTGAGATGGTGACCTTCATGCCATTCAGCTGGGACGCTATGTTCCTCATTTCCAGAATATGTTGGCGAATGTTTCCTCCTCCATAATATTTCATTGATATTAATTTGGACATCAGGGTACTGGCTCTAGCCTTATATGAACTCACAAATTGTGCCTCAACGGTACTCAAGAATTCCTTCACTGTCCTGCAGGGTGGTATTGCGCTACGAATATTCTTGGCTACCTTAGATTGCATGAGCAATAAACTAAGCCTATTCGAGCGCTCCCACTTATCAAAAGCAGCCTTTTGATCAGCAGGGCTCTCATCAGTGACGGCAGTGGGTTCATCTTTCCTGAGGGCTAGATCTAGATCCATATACCCTAGGGTGAAGAGTACAGTTTCTTTCCAGTCACTAAAATTAGATCCATCTAAAATGGGGATAGAGTTGGAGCCATCTAGGGTCACAGAACTAGAAGCTGCATGGACAAAAGACTCGTATCAAAAATCGCATTATTTGAGACTAAAACTTTAATGGAAATAAGCAAAATTGGCCCCTTATATGCTAATTTCCAGGCGAGTGGGGGGTCATCAGAATCCTACTTTGGTAAGAGTTCTGATACGCGAAAACACTTCGCCTATCGACCAACTTGGTAAAACTAAGGTCCATGTGAATACAGACCATTAACACAAGGTATCTTTGGATACACATGTGCCATGTATCTCAATTCACATTCCCTTATTTTACCCTACTTAAATTCTAAACACGATAAAATAACCTTTGGACTATTTATCGTTTCATGAAAATAAGTACAATATTATATTGGCTTATAACTGAATGATAATTTATACTGATAATATATATACGTATATTTAGTCACTTTGGTGACATAAACATACAAATATTATCTATTATCCTTTATGCCAATATGCATGCTTCCATGTATATGCATAAAATCAAACATACGCAGCAAAAATAAGCATGCATTTAGATAGAACATACTGTATTTCTGCAAGAACCGGTCTGAGAAACCATAAAACCGGTTCAGAAAACTCCCGAATCGGTTATTTAAAGTTTAAAACCGGTTCAGAGCCTGATGAACCGATATACAGAAACTTTTCTTAAGAAATAACCCAATAACCGAATAATGAAGTACTGTATTTTTATACAGAAATACAAAACAAATATTCTGCAATCAGGAACCGGTGAAAGAATTTCAAAAATCGGTTTAAAACTGTTCCGTATCGGTTTCAGAAGAAATCAAGACAGTAAAACCGAAAAGAAAATCAGAAAAAACACTGTTCTGCAATTTTTAGAAACATTGAGGCTCCTTTCTTAACAGAATATCTTTCGCAAGCCCCTTTTAGCAAAAATTAAAAGAAAACGTTGCGGCATTAAATAATTTCAGTCGGAGGTCTTCTTTGGGAATTCTTTCCGATTTGGGGATTTTCGAAAATTAGGGTTCCATGGTCAAATTGAAAGCTTTAAACGATAGTTCATGGTTTTAAACGCATGATTACAACTATCTAACACCCAAAAAAAAAAACATTCAATTTATCGTAAACAAGAAATCCCCAAATTTTCTGAATTAGGGTTTTCGGGAAAAATTGGGGCTTTTGCCCAAAATCAAACAATAACATCATAGCAGCATGTTTATAGCATACAGAAAACGAAAACATGAAGAGTTTCGTTTTTAAAACATGCATTTTAGGGTGGCCGGAAAAATCGACCGCTGCAACTTCCGGTGATCGAAAAAAAAAAAATCCGGCGAGCATGAAAACCTGAACAGAATACGTCTAAACATGCTATCATCATATATTTACTACACATGCTTGCATTCTGTACATAGAATCATGCTTGCATAAACAAATCACAGAAAACAGAGACTTAACAGTCTCGGTTCTGTCACAGGGACAGACACACGCAGGCAGACAAAGGCACGCAGTGGGAGCTGGTGGTTACAGGATTCAGAAGCAGTTGCTTCTCCAGACATTGTGGGCCCATAACCCATTGTTGGCGCAATAAGAATCCTGTAACACAAAACCAGCAGAGGGAAAAAGAGGGCGTGTACCTGGAGATGCCATGGACGATCAAAGAGCCGTGAAGCTTCAGCGCTCAGTCTTCACTCCAGCAATGGAGTTCGCCGGACCAGTGGAGGATTGGAGATGAAGCCTCAGTGAACGGTGGAGCTCCTCAGGCAGTCGCAGAGAGTCCCTGGCAGCAGCAAGTGGAGTGCGGTGAAGTGGTTAAACTCAGCCGAGCAACCATGGCACACATGGACGCAGACCACTTTATAGGCCGGTGAGTTAACCCTTCACCTCCCTGGCGTCTCTTCCCCTTCACCTCAAGCTGCCCATGATGCTCTTGGTAGAAGAGAGCATTCTTAATGGGATCGGTTGGATAACCGATCCCTCTTCAATATTGTATCGGTAATGATGTTCCTGTATGGGGAACCCAACATATTTTTCACTTAGCAATATTAAGAATCTTGCTTCATTTGTCCCTTAAATCAGTATAAGTAGTTAGTTAGTGTGTTTACGTCCTGATTCAAGAAAAAAATCAATGATGTTGCAACACAAAGGGTTTCTTGTGATATTTTGCTTTTTATGTTTTTCATAAAGCAGACTTCGCATCAAGCTCACCCTGTATCTAATTTAATAAGTACAAAGATTGAGTAGAATATCTATTGAGGTTTCGGATTCATACGGCTTTATTATCTGAAGATGCACCCATGCATCATCAACTTTAACAAGTAAAACAAGGGTAACAATTTTGCCCATCTCTGTCATCATCATCCCAATTCAAATCTCTGTTATCATGTGGGATGGTCAGATCTCTCTCTCTCTCTGCATCCTCCCATTTCAAATTATAATTCTTGTGGGATGACCAGATCTCTCTCTCTCTCAATTTGTATATGTACATTATATTTATTTACTTGCTATGACATTACAGCAATTTTTCACTTTTTATACTTTTGATGTTCTGGTAGATTTAACCCTACAGATGTTATCTACATGGTTTATTTAGTAGGAACCTGAACTTGAACAAGATTTTAAAAGGCTCCAAATTTGACATCCCACAATATATTAAAATTTCATGACTCAAATAGTCATATTTTTATGTTAGAAAAATATGATCCCAAGGTGTGTTCCTTAGCAAACAAACCATGCTAAGCACATCTATGAGGTCAGATTGAGTTGATATAACTTGCAAGTGTAATCTCCCAAGTAGACTGTACATATGGTCGACCTTAACATATATATGTTGCAGTCTACTGTGTATAATTATATATATGTATACTTCATTAAACAATTCCTCAGTCACAGCATTCCCTGAATCGATGCCTTGTCAGGTCTTCTTTGACAACAAAGACAATCATCCTGCTCTAAAAAATGTCAGTCTACAGGATAAGCAAACTCACAATTAAGTCTGAAAATTGCAAAATCAGTCAGTCACAATCGCCAGACTTAAAACACAAGAAATTCTCAATGCTTTAGCAGTGCTAAAACTGCAACAGAAACCAGTCACACTCGGCCGGCTGTTTGGTATATATGGTTTATAGATTCATGTTTTATAAGTCGACTCACAGGCCAAATGCAGCAGCCCCTGTGAAGTTTTCCAGCAATGCTAATACCTGCAGGGAACATCTGCTTTTTCAAATTTAAATCATAGCTAGAAGAGCATGAAGTGGGTGGGAGAAGCGATGCATAAAATGTGAAGAGAAAAGTGATTAGGAAATACATTAGTGCATGAAGTATGAAGGGCTTAGGATGCATAAAAGGAAGCAAGTGATAAGTGATAATGGAAGCGAGTGGAAAGTAAGATAAAAAGCTATACATGTAAAACCTGTCTCTTTTTTTTTTTTTGAAGGTAAAGATTAAAGTTATACATGTAAAACCAGTCGTGTGGTTAGATGCAGTGTCCTGAAAAACCTGTCTTCTTTATTTAGCTGCATCTTTAAGCCTTTTGTCTAAAAATACCCCTCATATGTATGTTTTATAACAGGAAAATAACTTGAAAATCAAAAAACAGTTTTTCTAATATGAAAAGTGCAGTTCCAACATCAGGGAACGTTCAACTTTGTACTGGGGAAAGCAAGCTTCCCATAAAGTTTCCTTCAAAGTGTAAAAAATGTGCTTCCAAGATTTTTAGCTTCCAACAACTATGGTCTAAAAAGTTAAATGTAGTTTTCCATATCCACCCTTCCCTTATCAAATTGAAGACTCAGGCTACCATCCTGATCCATTAACATAGTGTTATTTTTGGTCCTCCTATATGCAGATGCCACATGCTCAATGACAACTTCCTAAAATTAAGATCAAGAGCTACCACTCTAAACTGCGACCCAAAACCAATCTATCAAAACCTCCTCCTCTCATGATCTTTACACAATCTCCCAAGATCTTGCATAAAGTTGTGCCCCCAATTAAGGGTGTGAATGGGTCGGATCCGAACCAGGGTCTGACTTTGAGGTGTTGTACTGGGTCCAAACCCGGTTCCGATCGGGTTCATCACAAAAAAAACCACACCCGGATCCCATAATCATTACATGAACCAGACCAGGTCCATACCTGATAAACTAATATTTGTTATTGTTTTTACAATGAAAAATCACGGGTCTTAATTGGAACTTGAGTCGGACCTGGGTCTGGTATGAAATTTCACAAACAATACAGATACTAAAATAACACAACAATGGTGCAATAAGAAAATAGTTCATACATAGGAACTGGCCTGTCAATTAGAGCAACCCAAATTCTTCATTAATTAATCAGTTTGCAGCTGGAGCTATTACAAGGGTAAAATCTTGAGATTTATCCCCGTGAGACTTAACCCAGAAGAAAGGAGAGGTGATCAAAGCTAGCATTTGGGGCACACAAGGAATCTGCACTGTAAGAGACTAAGGGGGGTGTTTGTATGTCACGGAAGAGAGCTCCACGGCCACGGCAGCAGTTCTTGAAGCTGCAATAAAGGAAATGAGAAAAATGAAAAACCCAATACTTGAAGCTGCAATAAAGGAAATGAGAAAAATGAAAAACAAAGTTTGTTGGAAATAGTGGGATGAACAAGATGAAAGTTTACTAAGAAAAAGACACAAGTAGCCCTTCGGCTAGGGGTCATCAGGTAGGAGCCACTTGTGAATGTCACCAAGTTGACAGGATGTTATGAGTTTGAAAGTCAGGGTGCACTTCCTTCACTGCAAGGGTGAAGGTGGGTTACCCCAATGAACTTGTCTAGCAAGGCAGTCCTAGGGTTTACCCCAATGAACTTGGCTAGCAAGGCAGCTTTTTTCACTGTTATAAAAAAAAAAAACAAGAACCAGTTGATGTTTCCCATCTAATTCAGCCCATATATTCCTATACTTATGTGAGATTTTATTATACAAGAAAGAAAAACAAGTCAAGGAGTTGTTGCTGATTTGGAACATGGTGAGCAGAAAAGGACATGTTCGCTCCAACCTCCAGTTAGGGTCAAGTTGGCCTACAAACTTTGGGAGGTCCAACCTAGTCTCGTAAGTGTCTACTCGCCCTATCATACGCCATTGTCGATGGCATAATTGGCCCTGGAGGGTGATCATACAAAAAATCTTTATCATCATCAAAATCCAAAAACTGATATGATGAATCTCCTCGAACTGCATATCTCAAGGGTGACCTCTTAGGTACATGGTCACGAGGGATGTCTACCTGCCTCTGATCATGATGTGCACCTACTAGGATATGAGCATGTTGGTCCAAACAACCCCCTTATAAAAACAGGTCGCGGAAAAACACCATGAAATAAACGTTGGTTTTGGTTGGATCCAAAAGTGGGGTTTGGGTTGACTTGGGTAGGCCTCGGTGGGGGATTCATGGGACCAAGAGTGGCTGTGGGTAGGCTAAGGGTTAATGTGGATGGATTTGGGTATGGGTTTTGTTTGGATCAGGGTTGAAATTGAGTTTGGGTGGCGAATATAATAAGCTTGGTGAAGATTTGGTTGGATCATGCCCGGATCAAGAATATAATGATTCATTAAACCCGAAATGAAATGAGTCAAATACTTGATCAAAGTTTGATGGTGATAGGCCTGGTTTAACTCTGATCCAGATCCAAAATATATATGGGTTTGGGATCTAAGAAAAATTTGAAAAAGCAGGAAATAACAGAAAATTAATGAAATAACTAAAAACTTAACAAAAAAGTAACTGAGATCAACTGTGATTTCCCTCCTTACATAACAAGTGTTTATAGAGAAACATGATGAATCCTTTAGGTTGAATCAAATCAGCTTTAGATCCATTTGATCCAAATCTTCAAAAAAGTAGCAATTGAGGACTATGGATGGTTCAGTAAGAATGTTTCAGGTTTTCAGATATATATTGAAGTAGATCCTGCTTGGTCTACTTAGTTTGTGCTGCAGTATATGGTTCATGTTTCGTATTATGGGTCCATAACCCACAAGATAGAATGAGATTGAAAAAGGCACAAACGAGATCTAGACTTGAGGGCAAGTCTTCTCCAACCTAGGGAGTAGGGGTGTAGCTAGGATTCATGTGAGGGGGGGGGGGGGGGGGGGGCAAACAGGGGTGTAGCAAAAAACAAATTGGTGTGATAGTCAGGGGTTCGGGGGCAGTGCCCCCCAAAAAAAAATTTTTTTTGAGATAAAATAAAAAATGGCTACAATTATTAACAAAAATCTATTTCATATGGACAAATCAATCTATCTGCTGCAGTCTTTCTCAAACTCAACGAAAAGTTCTTAAACATTATCTAATGGCAATATATAACACTGGTGCGATAATTTGAAGTTCATAACAATGCATAAATTTTATTTATGACAAAATAAATCAAACTACAAAAGTGCCGCACCCATGTGACATAGATGAGGAGAAAAAACTGTTGGTTATTGATTTATGTTTCATAGTTGCTGAATTTTATTTGTTATTAATGTTTCAGAGTTGCTGGGAATTCTTGCTTTTCTCATTTCCTTTTTCTTTCCCTTAGTTTTTCATAGAGGATCATTTCTATATAATTAAACTTTTTTTAACCTAAGGACCATCTTGCAGAAGAATAAAAGCTGAAAAGATTGTTAGAGATTTCTGCAACATGATGGCTTCTGCAAAATTATAAACTATTCTAGCATGATTGCAAAGCATAAAGAGGTAAACCCTTACAAGATCATTGCACACACATACGCACATAGAAAATGTACTCTAAAATAGACAATCATAGTGGGTATTGTATCTAGATTTGCAGCAAACTATCTAGATTTCATAGGGAATACTTAATTAACATCAGAGAAATCACAACCATTGACACCTCATATGATTGTGCTTTCACAAGTGTAGATCCTTTTGCAGTCAGAATTATCGTTGCTTGATTGTACCAAATTCTTAAAATAGTTCAAAATTATTGTTGTTTGATTGAAACAAATTCTGCACAGAATGATTGTTAAGCAAGTCTGACTTGCATCTCCAGTTTGATAATTTGTTTTTTTTTTAGATAATTTATGTTTCCATTAGCTTCAACATTTAACACAACTTGGTCCTTAAGATCTCTTTCATACTCGATCTCCTTGTTCTTCTCATCAATGTCTTTCTGCATTAACAGAATAATTGAATAACTAGGTATTTCTGCAACTGCAATGCCACCACAAGGGTATTTCCTTTTGTGATTCTAAGAGTTCCTGCAACTAGATAACTAGGTCATCCTCTGAATATATATGTCTATTTGTGGACAGTATTGTTATAGATTTTATTGTTATTCATGTTTATATTCTTAATGTGTATATTCTTTAATGTTTTCACTACAATCTTTTATTATTTTTACTTTTCTTATTTTGCATAAGTCATAGCCTCAGTAATGTTGCTTTTACCGGTGACATTTTTTCTCTCCTCATCAGGGCTGAGCTAGGACTGGTTTTTAAATTTTTTTTTTTAACTCGGCCGGAGGCAGGACTGCCCCCCCCCCCAGCTCTGCCTATGCTCATCAGAGCTGGGCTAGGACTGGTTTTTTTTAAAAAAAAATTAACTGGGTCGGGAGGCAGGACTGAACTATAGCCCAATCCTGCCCCCGCCCCCCCCCCCCCCCAGCTCCGCCTATGCTAGAGAGAATAATGCAGAAGCATAGCAAGAGATCGAAGTTCATAGAGATGCATTTGGATCTAATTTAGTTTAAGTTTTTTATTTGAATTTCTTATGTAGATTTTGATCTTTTTATGTAATGAATCCATCTCGAATCCAAAGTCCAGTGGAGGAGCCATTGGCGGGAGGAGATGAAAATAGACGAAGAGGAGATGAAAATAGCGGGAGGAGAGGGTGGTCATGAGTAACAGATGGGAACTACCCAGTGGTGGGTTAGGCTGCCACTGGCTAGTTCCATCCGGTGTAGGCTCGTCGGACAATAGCTCACTGGGGAGCTGACCCTACCATGCCAAAAAAAGTGTGGGTGGAGGGCGTCTGATGTGAGAAACAGGCAAAGAGGGAGAGGCATTGGATCCGCCTCCCACCAGCACGGAGTTGGTCATTTTGGTGGTCAAGGAGATTGTAGGATGGCTGGGTCCAATTGGCGGATGGTGGTTGGCCAGACTCAAATGCCATTGAAGTTTGTCAAGCCTCTGTTCAAACTCTACCAAATTTTGTTGTAGTTAATCAATTATTTTCAATGCTGAAGCATTCTCTTATGCCATTGTGGAGTTCGTTGTTTTGATTGATACCACTCCTCAAGTTGAATGCTTGGAGAAATAAAAAAATTCAACAAGATCGTCTATCAAATAGAATCAAGGTGATGATCTGTCGCTCTAATACCAATCAATATAAATCGAGATAGCTCAATTTACAAAAAAACTATGCAACTGCAAATAAACCGTGCTACTTGCAAACAAAGGAATAGAGAAAGAACTTGAAATTCAATAATGTAAATGATTCAGAGGAAAAAATGAGAAAATTAACAGAAAAGAAAATTAACTAGGTTTCATCAACAACAGTCCCTCACAGAAATCCCATAACAATTATTTATAGCAAAACAGTAAACCCTAGCTTACATTGGATCTTGTATAAGAACCCAATACCCAAATAGACATAAAAGAAACCAAATCCAAAATATAACTACAGATCTCATTGGATCCCCTCTCGCTAGATCCATTAGATCTAATCACCCATTGTTCATCTTCTTCTTCTTTTTGCCTTTCGCTGGAGTTGGATCTGGCTCTGGATCCATGACTGCATCCATTTATCTTAGATCCAAGATAGTTACATCAAAAGATCCAAAACTAAATAAAACTAAAATAAAAACCATAAACTAAAAGTAGACCCAAATGGATCTCTTGGACTAGGGTTGCACGTTGCTCCAGTTATGTATCATTCTCTCTAGGTAGAAAAAAGACTCGGTCTTGAGTCTGGTTCACTTTTATTTCCTCCACTTCTATTCAACTTCTAAGAACCACAAAAGTGATGTCATCTCCAACGGGTGTGAGTTGATATACTAGCCCAGAGAAACTGACGATGATAAGATCTATTTTACGAGCGATTCAAATGAAAAGAGGATACAAGCTTTGAAATATTTACGAGCTTTGAATTATTTATGAGCTTTTGAAATATTTACGAGCTTTAGAAATATTTATGAGCTTTTGAAATATTTATGAGCTTTAAAAAAATTTATAATCTTTTAAAATATTTATGAGCTTTAAAAATATTTATGAGTTTTTGAAATATTCATAAGCTTTTACGAAATTAAAAGGCATTTACGAGCTCTAACATAATTACAAGCTTTCATGTGTGCACAAGCTTATGTAGACCTTGAGAACCCTATATTCACATTTCAAGTTATTAAAATGATTATGATACATAATGTATGCATGTTTTCTGATATAGTTCAGGGTTCATGAAACCCATCAGGATAGAAAGCTTGATTTTATGTCCTCTCTTTTTGACACATGAAATGATGCTTTATTTGTATGTATGTGGGCTCATATTGGAGCCGGGAGTTTAAAGAATTAGTACAATGGCATTGAGCATGTAGTGCATATGGCGTGTGATATAATATGGGCATACACATACTAGTAGCTCATACACGAGCTTGGGTTGATATGAATCCATGAGGTGCAAAAAGGGGCATTGTAGCATGAGATATACATGAATACACACATACACATATAATGTTGAAATAGCCTTAAGAGGTGAAGTGCGCATGTAGACTAAAAGCACCTGAATGATGTTTGAATGGGTTGAGTACCTACGAATGAATCATGATTATCCTAGAAGGGTACTAGGTTACTGAACCCTGAATAACCCAATGATTTGAGACACATAAATGATGAGATCCCATAATAAGAACCCTGTAACCCATTCAGACCTATGGTTTACCTGGAGAGGTAAGAGGTACAAGCCTTGAGTGACAATATTGTTTTATGGGAGCAAGGTGTCCCAAGGGACTCCAGTGACTCGAAGGTTAGGAGATCTGAGCTATCAACATATCCTAGGTGATAGATTTTCAACTATTATAGCTAGTTCATGATGTATCCTATGTCATACATACGCCATAGTGAGTTCTCTCTCGGTCACTGACCGCTCACTTTGGGTTCTACTCAGTTCGACACTTGGGTAAAAGTATAACTCATGAATAATATACCCTTGGATTGCCTCGACTATTTGAGGTGATCCTTCTACTCTGTGTACCCTAGGGGATTGTAATCAAGAGAAAAAAAGATTCTTACTCATATAGTTTTGGATTAAAAATATGCATGCACAATTATTGATTTTTGAGAAATGACATACTATTTTCTATCAATTAATGTTACATGTCTTGATAACCTATCTTATAATTGAATCATGCATTGATGAACTGTGACATCTTGTATAAAAATGAATATTTTAATATTATATAATTACCTAGGATTGGTGTATACTTACTAGGCTTTTACAAGTCTGACCCTTTAAAGGGATTTCAGGTGATTGACATGCAGGACAGTGGATGGCGAGATGTAGGAGCGACGTCGAGAACCAATACCTCTGAGGATCCAAGACTAGACTTAAGATATTATTTTATTTTGATCTTAAATACTTGTATAATTGCTACTCTGTTTGTTTCATCCATCTTACTACATTTATGAATGAATACTTCTAGAAATATAAATCATTTTAGTTTTGATTCATGAATAGTTCTCTAAGTTTATGTTGTTGATTCATACATGTAACTCACTCCAGAGTCCTTTAACCCCCGCATAAAAATATTATTTTCTGTTGTTTAATGTTAAGAAAAAATCCTAATTTTTTGGGTTAAGAATTTTGGGGTGTTACAGCCCACCAGTGGGTTGGCCCTGCCCTACCGTTAAAGAGGAAGGAAGTTGGGGGGTAGCACCCTCCCCCCTCCCCAAATCCATTTAATGTGAGGGGGTGCTAGTCCTTCGGTGGGTGCATTAGAGCCTGTAGGTGGGAGCCTAGCCAGCCTACCTTGTATGGCAGTTGACCGGTGGGTAGGGGGCAGGGTAACCAGATTCCCCACCCCCGCTTGCTTCAAAAAAGAGAGAGAAGGGGCGGTGACCTGAAAATCATCGCCCTTTGGGTGAACATGCGATGAAGGTGTGTGTGCCTACCTCTTCTCATGCCTTATGGATAAAACGAGGTTGGGGGCAATCAATCTGATGCTAGGAGGTGGTGGTTGCGTATCGACTATCGCCAACATCATGGATCCACCCTCTTAGTTCAAACATTTCTCACGTATCACCATAGGATGATTTTTTCCTTTATTCTTTTCATCCGAACGTAGCATAAACTATGCAAACAACATTTTTAGAAAGGTGAACCTTTGATATGCTTCTTTTCGCCACTCTTTGCTTGCTTGCAAAATCATCCTAACCTCTCTATTCATTTCTGCCATTTGTTGATGCCATGAAGAATCTAATAGACACATGGTGTTGTCAGATCCCCAGATTGAATGCCTTGTGATTGATGAATCCGACAAGATTGTTCAACGAATGGAATCGAGGCGCGATAATGCCATGCTCTGATACTACTTTGATGCAAACTGAAAAGCTCGATTCGCAAAGGAACAACTAAGTTATGCTACTCTTATGAATTATGCTAACAAAACAAAATTAATGAAAAATAAGCAAATAATTGATGCATAAAATTAAAGAAAATACTCAATCTCAACCATCCACCTTCCTTGAGAAACCCCTATAACGAGTATTTATAGAAAAACACAGGAAACCTTAGGTTTATCTCATATCCAAGATGGATCCATTACATCAAAAGATTCAAAACTAAATAAAACCAAAATAAAAACCATAAACTAAAACTAGACCCAAATGGATCTCTTGGACTCCGCTCCTACAACAATGGCCTACCTCTAAAAGACACATACACACCCGTGAGCCAGCAGGGTTTGATCTGGTGCCTTCATCTTAGCCTCACAACCACCCCGCTGGCAACATGGGTGACCGCAGCGGTGGCAAGAAGAATTTCTTATTATTGAGATGGTTAGTGAGAGACAAATGAAGGTATCAAAGGGGATAAGACTGGTGTGAATTTAGCTTGTATCGGATGCATGTCTCCAAGACTACATATAGTTGTTGGGAAGATAAGCCCTCTAAATGGCATAGTGACAAAAGTACAAAAATGGCAAAATCTCAGCAGCCAAAAAACACCATGACTTTTTTTTTTGTAAATCTTGCATTTTTCATCCGGCAATAAAAAATAAATAAAAAATATAAAACTAATTTTTATAAATAAATAAAAATAAAAATAAAAATCTTTTAAAGAAGAAAACATATTTTTTTTACAATAAATAGTAGAAAAGTACAAATATCGCATTTTAAACGCGATATTAATGTTTCTGATGAAAAATCATGAGAAATTGAAAATATCGTGAGAAATTACTGTTTTTAAGTGTCAGGTACTTTTTCGCGATACCAACGGGGGCTCCGCTTGTCCCGTAGGAGCAGTTAGTGCATGCCACCTTGTGTTGGGATGTTGTAGGTTCAAAACCCAATGGTATAGTTGTATAACTAATAGGGGTCTGCCTAACCCCAGCTTGCTTTAAAAAAAAAAGGTAATTTCTCGCGATATTTTTGCGAGATTTGTGACTATGCTGAATGGTACCCCATTAAGTGCAATACAATTTTATCAGTCAACTGTTAGGGGTAGGCCGAACACCTTCCGCACATCTTCATTAGAAACCCAAAATCCAAGAAATTTCCCACACAAGTTTAAGCCTCTCATATCTCAACTATGCTTGACCCTAAGCAAAGGTGACTAAACGAATTTAGTACCTAAACTGAATGCAGATTAAAGTGTTGTATACTCGAATTAATCCTAAGACAAGTAGTTTTGACACGGGATGACTTGATCGCTATGACACCTTCTTACACCTGATAAGCTATGTGATCCGGGATTAATTGACCCATATGGGTCCCAAACAAGAACCTGTTTCAGACACAAATGTAAAATTGGTTCATATTGGTTTAGGCCTGGGTCTAGCCCAGATCCCTGACTCAAATTCCACTCCACTGAAAATTAGGGTTGGGAAACGAGATGAGGCACTTGTCTGTTGGCTCATGTTCGGCTTGTAAAGTGCTCATTCTTATTTGTGAAATAGGCTCAACAAGCTCGAGCATGAACAACCAACGTTCATCTCGGCTTGGCTTGCATAGGTTCATTTATTAATAATAAATATATTTAATATTATTATTAAATATATTTATTTTTATAGAATGAAGATGGTTGAAGTGTTTGGCTTGCAAACAATGAGTTTAGAATTCAAATCCTATTGCTTACAAGTTTGAAACAATTATGTATTTTGTAAATGAGCTTGTTTGCACTATCTCAATAGGTTTAGGCCCAAATTCTATTGTTTTCAACTTTTAAATAATATAATATTTGTAAGTGAGCTTGCTTATGTTCGGCTCGTGTAGTTTGAACTTTTCATGAGCTGAAAGCTCAACTGGGCTCGACACAATAAACAAGCCAAGCTTGACCGTCCCCTGTTCATTTCATTAGGCTCGTTTACTGGCCCTTGTGAAAATCACTAATCCCAAACCAGACTGACGCACCTGACCATACCCACTGTTTGATTGAGCAAGTATTGACGCTCTGAAAAGGACAAATTTAGAGGTTTGTTAATTTATCTGTGTCTATTTTAGAAAGTCAAACTCGATTTTATTAATTTATCACACCAACCGCCTCCCCAACTCTCTCTCTCTCTTCTGTGTACATATAAAATGGTGGAACATCGAAAACCCTTGAGTCGGACAGTTTTGTGACGCAGATCACACACGTCATCAACGGCTGTGCCCTTCACCGGCAGTCATGTTCTTAGTCGCAGTTAGCATCTAAAAACAGACATGCGGCACGCGACCTATTTTGTTTGATATGTCAGATATTCAACAATACTTTTACTTATATATATATATATATATATGAAAAAAATGATCGTACTCTAACGAAAAAATGACACCTTTCTTGAAACACCTTATCATTTTTTAAATCTGCTCCATGTCCAAATCCACAAATATTGGACTTCTTTATGATCATTTTATCTTTGCACAAAAGAACCTTTTGAAGTTTGCGCAATATATCGATACACTCTTCAAGTATCGCAAACTCTTATTAAAAGGTAGATTCACATATTTGTTTGTGGACCTTATTAAGATTCATTCATGGTTAATCTTATATCGTATTATATATAAAAATATAAGAAATTATTTCAAAAATACTTAGATGTGCCCTAGTCAATGTGCACAATGATACAACACAACAAACCATTCATATGTGAGGACCTAATATTCGATCATTATCCTCCTATTCATTGTGTGATGGACTCCACATTACAAGCAAAAATTTAGGGAGACAGTCATGTCTCGGGAGCCTTACAACGGATATGCACTTTCATATCCAAACCTGTAAAGATCAATATAAGAATTAAGACAGATTACAACGATAATGTTAAATAACTTGAAAGTTTAGGTACAATAAAGTAATAAATACCTCTAACACAATCGACATGCCAGTGATATTTTTTTTTCTATGTCTCGTTACACTCAAACTTGCATATAGGTGTGCAAGTGAGGCTGCTCCCCATGCATATCATCGATGCGATCCAAGTCTTTCAAGAATTTAATGTATGATCCATGAATCGATTTTTTACTAGTATTGATGAATAAGCATATGCCAAAAAAGTACAACAAGAATGCTCTCACCTCCTTGTTCACCCTAGTATCGTTATTCCCTCCAACACACTGTAGCTTCTCCTTCATTCTCCTCGCTCTATTGGTGTTATAGTGGTTCATTAACCATGATAACTTCAACCCTTTCACCTTGGAACACATCATCATCCGTTTAAAGATAAACACCTAACATGTGCTTGAAATCTTCTCACTGGTATGCACTCACAGGCTCTCCATAACACTTAAATTTAGTGATTCATGTCATGTCAACGTGATGATCATCTCAATATCTCTGAACTAGAATGTGTTGTTTGCCAAATTTTATAATCGTACAACAACCTCTAAGAGACTTTAACCGATATTCCATGATGTGATCTTCAAGAAATTTCAGAAATACATATGATCCAAGTTGTCCTTTGCTTCCTTTGTTAGTATTAGGAACTACTCATGTGCTTGAAGTGCATGTGGCTTGTTGGATCCTCTAAATCTTTTTGCTGCATATCTTGCCGTCATACTTTATTTCATTATAATCAATTAAATTAATCATTGAATTACACATATATATAATTACTTAATTATAATGATTCAAACTAGTTATCATGAAAACATGATTCATGCATGAACATATATATGATATATTAATGAATATATATATTTTTAAATTAGTTATCCTAAAAACATGTTTTACACACATATATGATAAATTAATGAATGTATATATTGAAAGTAGTTATCCTATAAACATATTGCAAACATACCCTTCAAATTAATCAATAATTGCAATACTCAACATAGTTATCTTACAAACATGCTTCACACACACACACACACACACACACACACACACACATATATATATATATATATATATATATATATATATGATAAATTAATGAATGTACATATTAAAACTAGTTATCTTATAAACATGTTGCAAACATATACCTTGAATTAATGAATGAATTATAATATTCAATATAGTTATCTTACAAACATGTCACACACACACACACACACACACATATATATATATATATATATATATGTTTATATATATATATATGTTTATATATATATATATATATATATATATATATATGTTTATAGCATTTTACACATTGAACTGCAAGAATCAAACTAGTTATCCTAAAAATATACTTCACATACTTATATATGCCAATTTAATCAATAATTGAATGTCAAATTGACAATGATTGTAAATATCTTACAAACATGTATATCAGGTTACATTTTTTATTTTCACATGTTATAACGCTAAAATAATACACCCACGAAAGTCGTCAACAAAATCACATATAAGGTTGTGATTTTTCAAAAAGATTGCAAAATTTCAAACAATTTATAAAACTCTTGACGGGTTTCATGCGATCACCTGCAAAAAACATAAAATTTGAGGAAGTATAATACTTACAAAATTTCATACGAGTATCACATGAATTGTTATAAAATTTTGTACGAACATAGTATAAAAGCAAAGCTAGGGTTTTATAAAAACTAAGTTTTTTGTGGTCTCCAACAAGTGACAAATTATAGCCATTTTCTTAGGGCCAAACATTGGCGTTGAGAAGATCAATGGTGCTTCATCAGCAAAGAATCATAAACGATGAGTTTTCTTGGTAAGGGCATCTTATGGTAGATGTGTTTTCTCTCTATTAACACAAAGTTGATGTATCTCATAATCAACATTCGATCACATGATATAGGTGGGATAAAAAAAATTAGGAGAATAATATAAAGTGTAGTTTTTTCTCTTCATCAAATATGTGGTGATATACAACATTCTTAAGGCCCAAGAGATAGAGGTACTTTTGTACAAACTTTGTTTTCTCCCCCATCAAAGAGGCAATTAGAAGCAACATTCTTGTGAAAGAAATGAATAAATGCAATGCATGAGCAACTTTATTTTGTTAAAAAATGGAATGAATGCAATGTATGAGCGACTTCACTTTGTGAAAGAATATAATGAATGCAACGTATGAGAATCTTCTTTTTGTGAAAATTGAATGAATGCAATGTATGAGCGACTTTATTTTATGAAAGAATGTCGCTTCATTTCTTAACCCCTATTTTCACAAGCACTGAATTTTGGGACCCCTCCAATATTTTTTCTGGTGAATCTTCTGTAAATGGTAGAGGCGAATAAGAAATTTCACAAAAAAAAAAATTTGCAATACCATAGCGATGCTAGTAAGAAATTTTGCAATATCAAACTTTCTTAAATTTTTGCACATACCTTGCAAAATTCTTTTTTGATTTAAAAAGAATGAATAAAAATTTGCACGTACCTTGCAAAATTTATTTATGATTTAAAAAGAATAAACTGAAATTCACATGTACCTTGCAAAATTTATTCCTACTGCAAAAAACCACAAGTTGCAAAATTTACATATACTTTGTGAAATTCATGTTTAGTCCTTGTTATATACACATTATACACAATTGATTCTCACAAACAAATCAATTATATGTTACATACAGAACACATATCAAACAAAAAATAAATCAATCACCTATTATATAAACAATTCATTCTACTCAAAAAACAAGAATCAAATAACTCCATTCCCTATTATATACACAATTCATTCTTCTAAAAAAACAAGAATCAAACAACTTTATTTCTTATTATATACACAATTCATTTATAAATAAATGCATATACATAATAAGACTCTTTATCAGCTTTCATTGTCGCAAGTGCAATGGTCACCTTTATCAGCTTTCATCTACAAGCGTAAGTGCATCATACGGCTTAGACTCTTCATCAAGCACAATGGTCACTTTCATCAGCTTTTATCCACAAGTGCAAGTGCATCCTCTGGCTTAGACTCTTCATCAACTTTCATTGTCGTAAACTCAACCCTCATTTTTTAGTTCACCTAATCCCAAGTATTGTATATACAAAAGAACATATATTCTATAACCATACCTTTAACATTCATATACCAAGTGAATAAACATGTACACAATGAGCTAATAAACATGTGCAGAAGTAATTACCAATTTGATTGCTTAGGAATGTCTTACACAATAGTGGTCGACCATTCTACGTAAATATCATAACCAATTAATACTGAAAAAAAAATCTTCAATACAAGATTAAACTGAATGAATACTTGAATAAAAGAAGTACAATATTGAAAAACATTATGTAAACTACAAAGAAGCATGTCATAAATTACTTTCAAAATGTATTGAATACTTACATATTACTTCCTAATCATGTTATCGCCTGTTGTGGCCAAGCTCGTGACATACACTGCACTTGTATGACACCACCTCCTTGTGTTCCACTTTTCATCTCTTCACTTTAGGTCGCCTTGATTTCTTAATTGACACTGGTGGTAAGACGAGAATAAAGGTCGAAGGAGCGACATGTGGGATATTATTGAACATTGAATGAAATGAATAAGTACCATATGCAACTCGATACCATTCAATTTCATAGAACTTGTTGTAGTAATCATCTAGATGATTGCCCTCATACAAAATACATGTGATGGCATGCTTGTAAGGAATCTCGCTAACTTGCCACTCTCCAAAAGAGCATTTCATATTCTTAAGATCAACACCATAGTCATGCTTTTGGTCACGGGCTTCATAACGATGGTAGAAGCAATGCACTACTATCATGCGTAGCTTTTGTGCTTCTATTTGACACTCTTTAATATTTGTAATTACCTCAAGCACCACAATGCCAATCATTTCTCTTTGTTAGTCATTTTCTCGTACAGTTTCATCAACATTAGACAAAACTTCTCAATAAGTGGGATTAAGGACTTGTCACATATGGAGAGAATCCACGAATTAAAATACTCCGCTATATTAGAGGTTAAACACTCTACCTTCTAGCAGAAAAATGATTGTTAGCTAAATGTATCAGTTGGGATTAAGGACTTGTCACATATGGAGAGAATCCACGAATTAAAATACTCCACTATATTAGAGGTTAAGCACTCTACCTTCTAGCAGAAAAATAACTATTAGCCCAATGTATCAATTTTACCTTATTAATAACATATTTGTATGCTTTTTTACTTTGCTCATGGATCTTTGAAATATAAAATTGATATTGTCATCTTGTGGGTGATTTGTTGGTGCACCACCAGTATGTATTAAGTGGTACATCATTTTTTTTTAAAAGTTCTCAGTCTGGTGCTTAATATAATATCCATAATGACATTTACGCTATATGCGAGGGACATTATACAAAAGCTCATTGTGCCTATCTCAGATAATTGTCAATTGTTGTTTAACCTTGGACTTATCATCATCATAGATATCTATTTGATTCTTCATATGCCCCCAAAACCATTTATGTGACTTCTTATCCACCACTTCAAATGCTACGAAAAACATATCACCGTAAACATTAATCGTGTGGACAAACAACAAAATACCTATGTATTTTTCTTTTAGGAAGGTGATATCTACCGTAAGAAGTAGAGGGAATCATTTGACAAACTCTTCAATGCAGGGCCAGAAGGATAGTAACATGTACTTAAATCTACTATCTGTATCAGTCTCAATGAACGTTACCGATTGATCCAGCGTTAGTCATCATCAAATGATGACAATAAGCGAGAAGCATCCTAAAAGACTCCTCGAATGAACCATATAACATTAGCCTAGACAATTCACATCCATGACATGCTTTTTTATACTAAACCTCCATACCTATATCGTGACTGAGGTCCTTTATAATTTCTTTTAAAGTCATTTTTGGGTTATCATGCAATCATCCATGAATAACACGTAAAATCTACTTAAAAAACACTTTTATCGTAATAAGGTTACCCACTGATCCACCACATATATGCTTGCTTTGATACATCTTCACTTTAAAGAACGTTGTTTCATATATCTTTGTGTAATGGATTTTCTAGGGACAATCTACCATAGTCAGTGGGTTCTTTCTCGTATACATGACAATGACTCTATTATTGTAGCTCTTAATAAATTTTGCTTTAAAGTTATTACTAACTACATAATCTCTAAATCCTTTTGCCGCAAGCAATTTCACGATCGTTTGATTCTTTTGATAGGTATTTGAATTGTTTGAATTCGTAAAGTTTTTTGTTGTGCAACTCAACATACAACTGAGAAACCTCAACATCAATTATTTTCAATTTCTCTTCATTGAATAAGAATCCATTAATTAAGAACTAAGAGTTTGACTTCCCAAATGTGATTAGCGCATCATTCTCACCCATCAATATTTGTTTCAAATCATCACTAATTTGGTCCTCCCCTATCATTTTTGAGTCTAACCCATTTGATATAGTATACTCCGAATCATCGCTATCATCTGATTATGCAATGCGCTCATCATTGTTGCTAGCACAAAATGATTGATCGGCTGCACAAAGTAAATCAAAACTCTTTGTATCTATGGATCTCTTTGCTTTAAAAAATATAACATTTTTGTATTCCCAACTTTCAAGATTAACCAAAAAAATAACACCTACAGTCCAAGCATAAATTAGAAAGATTGTCAACCTTTACCAAGATTTGTCATTTGCATTGGAAGGCTAAGTGTCATACAATATCTTGCGATGAAGATCACTGAAACTGGTTTGTCCAAGTGGTTCTATATCATTTGCATTGATCCTCTCATCATTAACTATTGTGAATGATGAGATGTTTGCCAAAGGAGTGAACTTAATAGTCAGTGGCTAAGATAGATGCACGTTATCACTAAGATTTTTATCATTTCATTCTTGTACATCACTTCTGACCATGTCTTTCATATCACTTTGGATTGCCACTTGATGTTTAACTATGCATCCTCCAACTTTTTGTTTAACTTTGCAAACATTATCAATTTGTGTAGCTTTACTAGCAATTAAGTAAATATTGCCCCTATATAACATTGATTGTTGATCATCATCGTCCAAGAGATGTATCCATAGATCTTCACCATCGAACTTTAGAGTGTATTTATACCAGCGGGTCATTAATTATTCCATATATCTGATTTTACAAGACATTAATGCTACAAATTTCTTATAACTATTATTTTTAAAGACCATTACAGATCTATAAAGGGATTGCTCAATGCTACAATAATTCAAAAAAATAAAATAGACACACAAATGGATCTCGAACGGGTACATCTTGCTCTAGTCTTGCATCATTCTCCTCAGGTTGGATAAGGCTTTTCTCAAGTCTGGCTCGCTTGCTTCTTTCAATCTCTTTCAACCTATGTAAACCATTTATCTAGTACAACTCTTTGTGTATGGATATTTGACACTGGTAGAATCCTATCCATAGAAGTGTCGAGGGTGATGACATGATCCATTGGTTGTTGATCTAGGAGGGTGGCAAATGAATCTATATATAAGATTTGGGTCAAACTAGAAAAGTTCATTTGAGCATGCTTTTAGATCGAAATAGGCCAGACTAGGTTTACATGTTCTTTTGAGTTTATGTATAGGATTGGTTTTAATAGAGGTCCAACTGATTCAAGTTTTAGAATTGACGATCAGCAAGGCTTGAGTGTGTCTTAAGTTTTTTGAGGTTGAAGTGTGGTTTGGTATCTAATAGGATGTGACAAATGTTCCAAATGAGATATACTTTAGGTTAGGTTTTTACAAGGTCACATCTAATTGGACCGCTTGAGAATAAGAGCATACAATGATAATCAGATCCAACCGATTCTGTTTTCTTGACACCCACACAATGGGAGGAGAGGTGTGAAAGGAATTAAGGGGAGGTGTAACTAGAATTTGGAAACCCTCCCTCACCCATAGTTCATGGTGGTCCACCAACAGGGCCGATGACCAGAGAACCGAGGTGCTAGCGGTCATGGGTGGCTGGCGTCCACCAGTCGACCGAATTCTTGCTGGTGGTGAGCCCACTAGTAGTTGGCAGAGCTTGCTGCCATCCATGGTTGGGGTGAAGGGGGAGTAGCTTGGAGGTGTTCCAGCTGGCACAAAGGACTCCTGTTGGTCCAGCCGATCCAGTGTAGAGATGCCGGAGAAACTCCAGTTGGCCTGAACGTGAGAGAAGAGTGGGGCATCCGATGGTGATGGCAAGATGGGTTTGTGATGGCTGTTGTGGTTAATGGGCTTGTAGTGGTTGATGGGAAACCAAAAAAACATAAGGTGGTTGGAATGGTGGTCTGCCATGGGCTCATCCAATCGGCGGCAAGTCGCTGATCAGATTTTGATGGGTGGTTGTCGCCAAGGTGGGCTACACAGTGGTAGATTAGGTTTGAAAGACAAGAGAGTTCGTTTGGTGTGGGTTATTGCCAAGGGATTGGATAGATGGTAACCTTGGGTATATGCTATCCGAGAAATTCATTGGGGAGGTATAAGGCACCTCATGTATAGAATAATCATACTTTGCATGTGAACACAGTCTTTCTAATATGCATCCAACATCACGCCCCAAGTTGAATGTCTAGTGCATCTTGAATATGTCACAATCAATTATCGAGTCATTTGTTATTTAAGAAATCGAAAAAAAAATCTTAGGCTCTGATACCAACTTATGCAAATTGGTTACCTGATTCGCAAAATTTTTTTTGAACTACTCCTACACTATTCTAAGAAAAATTAGAATTCTAGTAGAGAATATGAAAAAATAAAAAATACTCAAATGCATTCATTCATCTTTCTTAATACAAAACCTTCATAATAACATATTAATACTAGAAAGAAAACCCCTAATCTAATATGGATGAAAACCCTAGCTATGATCTAAACATAAAAAAAATCTAAAAAAGCAAAATAAACCCACAAATCGATCTTCAACCAGATACATCCTGCTCTAATCCTAAAACTTAAAGGAAAAAGATTTTGAGTGAAAATTATAGTTCTATACGTGTGAAGTCATTTTAGCAATGATTTAAGGATATTAATTTTTAATATATTATGTCTAGGCTCTCTACAAAACCTCAAGAAGGATGACTTTAGAATTTGTTCAATATGACCAACAAAAAGTGCCTTAAGAATGTGCAATAATGTACATAAATTCTAATACACCCTCATTGATTGGTGAGAGCTGTCAAGATTTTATTTTTATTTTTTTTATGACAAACCCTCACCAAGAACCAGACCACTTTATAAGCTCTCCCCCCTCCCAGGTAAACCTCAAGTGGGGTCACCAACACCCAATCCTACTTCATGAGGTTTCTTATTCTTAACTGGAATTTGTAAGGTATTCTCAAAACAGCAATGGTCTTAATTGGAAGGCATTCACTTATAACCACAGTCACAAATGTCACAAATATTTTGAAAATATCATGATATTATTAGCGAGCAAATAACTTGATTATCAATATTAACAGAAACTTTTCATAATATTTTTAAAATATTGTTGACAACATAAAAATAACAATAATTTTTCTTTAAGAAAATCATGTTAATGTTTTTTAAGAATATATTTTCTTATTTTCTTATATTCTTAAAAACTTTTCTAATTGCTTGTTTATATTTAAAAAAAAAACTGCTAAGACCTATTATTTCTCATCATTTGTAATTTCGCTCTACATTTTCATATTTTAAAAACATCCAAATTTTAAAAAAACAAACTTTTGGAAAAGAAAGAAAGAATTGAGAAAAAACTTACCAAGAATGAGATTTGTGGCTGTGCTTTTTTCAACTTCATTATTTCTCTTTTATTATAAGAGCCATGCATAATCATCAATCCCAGTTACATTAAAAGAATCATGCATGACAATCCTTTTCCGTAGTGCCCTGTTTTGCTTCCATTTCTTAAGTAGATCAACCTATCAAACATATATTTGTTCCAGTCATATTCTATTAGCATGTTTGCAATGCCTTGTGATTCTTGGATTTTCTCAAGATCTCGTGATGTAGATCGCAATCACAACACTTTCTTAATGTTAGTGAAGCATGATAAAGTTATAACCTGTAGTTGTGATTGCCGACTGTGATTGTTCTTGCCTTGAATCATGTGAAAGTTGGTCACAAGAAATCACAACTTCTACTTTCTCATCTTTGATTGTTCGAAAAATGACCGTACTGTATGGAAAAATTGACTTGTTTTAAAAAATACTTCACAATTTACCAAATCTGTCGATTGAACAATATCTTAGGTTTCCATTTTCTTTCTAGATGCTTTTACCCCTCCCAAATGCAAATTTATGATTTTTGCGCATCATGATACTAAAAAAATACACCCATGAAACTTGTCAACAAAATCGCAACAGAGGTTGCAAAATTCCAAAAAAATTGTGAAACTCGTGACGAGCTTCGCGTGATCACTTGTGAAAATCATAAACTTTGAAAAAGTCTAATAATTGCAAAATCATATATGAATATCGCCAGGCACGTTACAAAAATCTGTTAAAGTGTTGCAAAAGTTCGTATCTTATAAAATTCTGAACGAGTATCGCATGAAGTATTGTGAATTTTTTGTTTTTGCACGTTATGATACTAAAATAATAAACCCATGGAACTCGTCAACAAAATCACATTAGAGATTGCAATATTCCAAAAAAATTGTGACTCATGATGAGTTCTGCGCAATCACCTATAACAATTATAAAATTTGTGAAAGTCTGATAATTGTGAAATTTCGGACAAGAATCGCAAGGTACGTTGCAAAAATATGTTTAAGTATTATGGAAGTTTGTACCTTACGGAATTCTGAACGCATATCTTATCAGGTATTAATTGAAATATTTGCAAAAGTTTGATATTGCAAAATTACAACGAGTATCACATCCTATTGTGAAAAACCTTTAAGTGTTATGAAAGTTCGCAATTTGTGAAACTTTAAACGAGTATCACACAACGTATTGCAAAATTATGAAAAATTTGTGAAAGTCTTATAATGTGAAATTTCTCATTCGCATCGTGTCGGTATTGCAATTTTTTTTTTTGCAAAAATTTGTTCATATAAATGTGTGTTTACATTTTTTTTCTCGTTTGTAGCTGGAAAGAGCAGTAACCCTTTCTAGCAAATATCAACAAACAACATTAGATACATGTATATTTATCAAACTCATCACAAGTTTTTAGATATAAACCCTTTTCACTTAATATCTTTGTTTAATAAATATACATGTATTTAATGTTGCCTGTCAATATTCAGTGCAAAGGGTTACTGCTCTTTTCAGATACAAATGAGAAAAAAAAATGTAAATGCACATTTATATGGATAAAATTTTGCAATACCGATGAGATGCAAATAAAAAAAATTGCAATATCAAACTTTCACAATACATTGTGTGATAGTCTTTCGGAATTTTGCTACTTACAAACTTTTGCAACACAATGCATGATACTTGTTGAAATTTCGCAATAACGGACTTTTGCAAATATTTCATAATTTTACAAGGTCCAAACTTTCACAATACCTAAACAAATTTTTAAAATGTGCCTTGTGATACTCGTCTATAATTTCACAATTATCGGACTTTCACAAATTTTATGATTTTTGTAAGTGATCACGTAAAACTCGTCGCGAGTTTTACAATTTTTTTAGAATTTCACAATCTTTTTTGGAATGTCACAACCTCTAATATGACTTTATTGAAGAGTTGTGTGGGTGTATTATTTTATCGTCATGATGCACAAAAATCAGAAATTCGCATTTGCAAGGGGTAAAAGCATCCAGAAAAAATGAATACCTTTGGTATTGTCTGTTCGGCAGATTTGGTAAATTATGGGGATTTTTTAAAAACATATCATTTTTAGTTGATTGCTCATCCCCTCCTCTGACCAAAGCGAACATAACCTACGTGAATCAACCCAAATTCGATTCCTTGACAAACATACCATGAGTATCACGTCAAACCAGTTCGTCCTCAGGTCTGATCAAGCTGTCTAGTGGCTGACCCAATCTTTTTGTTTTTGAGGATTCTGGTTCAAATGAGTTGAGAAGGTGCCTTAGATGTTCATTACGCCTGTAGTACTACTGTTGCATACCAAATAATCTTTAATTAATTTCAAGCTAACACATAAAACTACTGAATTTCTGAAATGTTTTGCTGCAATCCATGGGTTTAACAGATACTGTCAGTTGGACATGACACAAGCATTTAATGTGTGGATGGAAATTTTAGCCTTAACGTTAAGATCCACAGGCTATAGATTCAGTAAATTTGAACCTTTAATTAGTGCATAATAATCTCCCTTCACTAATGTAGAATAATTAAGTTAAAACTCCTAAAACATTACCTTTACATCTACTTTAAATGTCTTACTGTTTGATCAATTGTGATACTTGTGATTGGTAAACTCATTCTCTACTTCTTTGATGCTTTGAAACTGTTACCCAGACCAATGTTATCGGTATCTGTATCGGCCTGTATCAGCAGAAAGTCGATGCGCTGCAAGCCTGAATTGGCTATTTTTTAATAAATGGAAAAAATATCAAAAATATTTCTTAATATTATTTTAAAATTATTTTAATGTTTTAACACATGTCATGTTGTGATTGATACGTAATATTTTTTTATTTTTGGGCAGATACAAAACGATTCACTTGAGTATTGGTATCAGCCGATACATCTGAATTGGTGGCAAAACGATTAGGGCCGACACCCATACTGACAACATTGACCCATACCACCAATAGTGAAACAGTGCAACAAAGCTAACTGCAAAGTAGGGAATACACCAGATTTACGTGGGTCAGCTCTCAAACCAACATCTACTGGCAAAGGAGAAGCAGAAATTCACTAACAAATATAAAGAATGTAACGGCGATGCAAAAATTCTCAAAGCCCCAAAATGTGATTAGCTAAATACAAGGAGATTCGAATCTGGAACAGTTAAAATTTACAAAACCACCATCTTGGATCCGACCCATTTGCATCCCTACCCAAATCTCTGTTTGTCAAGGAGAGGCAGCTCTCTATAAAAGAAAGAAACCCTAAAGTAGGCATGAAAAAATAACAGGTCCATAGAGTCACAGTACCCTTGGGAGAAGTTTGTGATGGGCTCTTGGTGTGTAACACTGCAAACTAGGGATGGCGGTGGACCGAGGCGGGGCGGGGGACAAGGTCTCCACCCCTGCCCCGTCTCAAAATCCTGCCCACCAACCCCGCTTCCATCCCCACATGGGTTTTGATTTTAACCTCCATACCTGCTTCATGTCCTCCATCACCGGTCCAAAGGGGGCGGGCCCCCCATTTCCCCTCAATCCACTGTCATCTCTAAAGAAAGATCGGGGACAGGGAAAGACGGGGTCGAGAACCGGGGATAGGACGGGGTGGGGCGGGGGAAAGCCTAAGTCCATCTCCTTAAGGGTTTTTATTTTAACCTCCATCCCCATTTCATGTCTTCCATTTCTGTCCAAATAGGGCTAGGTGGGGCACGTTTCCCCCTGACATAACCTCATGAAAAAATCTCATTATAGGACTTTAAAAATATTTGTCAAAACCAAATTCAAAATATTTGTCAAATCTAATCATGAATCAGAGAAGGTACAGAATTCAATGCATCAAACGATAGCCTCTCACAACTATTACAACTTTTTTTATTGCTTGGAGTTATCTACCTTATCCGCAATGCAAGATGGTCTCAAGTATTTTCTTGAGCCGACACCATATATAGGCCACTAAGCTCATCACGTTTTCAGATCAAATCAAACACTCATTGGTCTTATCCAATCAGCTAAACCCACTAGTTGAGTCTGTGTCTGCTGCGGCTGGTGGGGTGAGGATTAAATCATTACTATCCATGCTTTTGAATGCTTTTGCAAAGCTTGCATGACATCCTGTTATATGTCACAATACATGCATTATCGGTTGACACAAAATTAACAAGGATGCATATCATCTCTTGGTCTTATCCTGAGGACGGCCACTACTATTATTTACTTTGTTTATCACATGACCACGAAGAAACAAGTCAGGAAATTTGAAGTGCTGGGGATGTGGGCCATATTGAAGTCATTCACATTGGTGGCCTTAGGCATTGTGCTTTACTTAGATTGGCACTAGTATTTCACAAAGGGTTTGATGGTGTTGAGATAAAAGCCCTCAGTTTTGAGTTTATATAGCAGAGGGTAAGGATTTGAAGGTGGCATTCAGATAGGGAAACCGACTTCTAATGATAAACAAAATAAATGTTGTATATATGTCCACATCAAAGCGTGCTGTACCAAACTCGTCAAAAAGGTTTGCTTTGTTCTTTGGTGGCAGGGATACTCATCCTAGGACGCCCAAGATCAGAAATTCTAGATATATACAGGCAGAAGATGTCTTACAGTCCTGTTGAAGCAATCATCACTCCTATACAACTTGCCGATCAATGAGAGAGAGAGAGAGAGAGAGAGAGAGAGAGAGAGAGAGAGAGTTGTAACCAAATGTGCAATGCAGAGAAGTGGAAGAGAGCCTAAAGAAGGCCTTCTCATGAGATGGACCTCGTTATATCCTTCCAATTATCTCAATAGAATGAGATGGATCTCCTTATCATGTTACCTTCGTATCTGCTCTAATTTTTACTTGGTTTTATGGTCTCCTTAGTCAAAATTAGAACTCTCACTAAACGGCTGACACTCCAATCCAAAGAGGCATCCTCTTTGAATAGGTAGGGAGGTGTGGGGGCTCCCTCTTTATGGAGGGGGGGCAGCCACTACGTGTCTCTCCCTGGTTGGGCTGCCTGTCGAATACAGGATCTGCTTCGCCTTGAAAAAGGGTGTGGGTAGGGGTGTCGACCGGTCGGGTTTGGTTCGGACCCAGGTGAAACCAGACTTGGATCAGATTTTTGAGTATGGTATCGGGTCTGGACCCGGGTCTAATCGGGTCTACTATAAGAAAAAACATACCCAGACCCAATAAGAACTACATGAATCAGACCCAGATCATACTCGGTAAAATAATATTATTTATCATTTTTACATTGGACAATTGCAGGTCTTAATGGGAACTTGGGTCAGGCCCGGGTCTGGTATAAAATGTCACAAACTATACCGGGTCCATGTATTAATTGGACCTTCAGGTCTGGACCCGAGTCTTCTTATTTGTCACCATACCCGGACCCTATAGGGTTTGGTCTGGTTCGGGTCTGGGTAAACCCGACCCATTGACACTCCTAGGTGTGGGGCGTGGCTGTCAGTGATTGAACCAAGTACCTTGCATGGTACCCGGTCCGATCAATGTAACATTCCTCAGCTTGGGTTCGGCTTCCATCTAATACAATTAATCAAGCACACCCTGGATGTGGTTCTTTACAACAATTCTTTAGGGGTTTTTGATAAAGTGATATTGAGAATAAAACAAAAATCTTGAAAATCAGCATCGATGTATTGCAAAGTATGTATTTTTTTAACGGATTTATATTTGCTACAATCAATTATACCTACAGGTTGGAATCTCATGATGTAAGTTGTTTGGACACAATCTAACCTCATAGTGTATTCAGCATCATAGTGTATTCGGCATGCACGATTTAGTAGGAATCAACTCTTAGTTCATGTTTTTTCGATGAAAAAACACATTTTTATGCATCGGAAAAAACCATTATACAGGTTTAATTCCAGTGACCCAAAAGCCAGTTTCCACTAAATAAAATATGTAGATCGTGTTAGATGTGAGAGAAAAAAAAAATGTTCCACCATTTTGCTTACAATTGACTGTAGCAAATATTCCCTTTTTTAACCACTACAATACATGCAAACGATTGAGTGCCATGTAGCATGATTTAACTGTAACAACTATCTTAGGTACCCCTTCCACCAGTACCTCACCAACAAGCTAGCTTCTGCAAGCTCTACAAGAAAAACATACTTCACTGGCGCACTAATCGCTCCAGTGAAAGCATTTACTGGTGCAAACTATTGTCAGTAGCTTCACTGGTGTTGTTGAATCTTCAGTGACGTATACAGCCTGTGCCAGTGATGGCTCATTTTTTCTAGCGCAAACCATGCGCCGATAGTTTTTCTTGGTGCTCCACATACGTCAGTAAAAGGCAGTGGTAACCTCATGTTCAGACATTACTGGTGAAATTTTGTGTGGTGTAGGCCCACTATTGGCGCAAAAAAGTGCCAGTAGATAGGTCATTAATAGCGCAAGCATGTGTCAGCATTATATTTTTACTTACGCAGGTTTTCTCCAGTAATGTACTGTGGTGAATTTCATTTCCACCATTTTTTTGACACTATGTTTGTGTCTGTGTAAATCACTATTGGCGCATGGAAGCGCCAGTTAGTGAACTTTTAATGGCACATAATTAGCCCAAGAATGCTTTTTTTTTTTTTACCAAAATATGTGTCAATAAACATTTTTTAATGTCTCATACTTGCGCCCGTGATGCCTTTTTTTATGCCAAGATATGTCAATAATTTTTTTTAGAAAGTGACTGTACTGTACAAAAATGCCCCACAATTTAGCAAATCTGCTAAATGAACAATATCACAAGTTCTCAACTTTTTCTTGATGCTTTTATCCCCTCACAGGTGAGGATTTCAATTTTCATATATCATGAAGCTAAAATAATACTCACAAAATTCATCAACAAAATTGCATCCAAGGTAGCAATTTTTCAAAAAAAATTGCAAAATTCTAACTAATTTGCGAAACTCATGATGAATTTTATGCGATCACTTATGAAAATCATAAAATTTGTGGAAGTCCAATAATTGTGAAATTGCAGACAAGTATCACATGAAGTATTGTGATTTTTTTTTTCTTGTGAAAGACTGATATTACAAAAAAATTTATTTGCATTGAGCATGTACTGTGAAATTTCGTCCCATATAAATTAATGTTTAAGTTTTTTTTCTCATTTTTATCTGAAAAGAGCGGTAACCCCAATCCTCCAACCTCTAGAACCTCAACCCTTCCACCGATTCCCATAAAAGTTGTTCACTCTACCTCGTACAAGGTTGTGATATCCTTCTCCTCCACTTCTCTGGTTAGCTATTAAGATTGCAATATCTTTTTTTTTTTCATTTATCATTTAGGGTTTATGATATTTAAGAAATTTTTAATATAGTTACTTAGTTTTGTCTGATGCTTGTGAATATTCGATGATTTTGTCAATATTTATCTCTGTTTGATCGGGGCAAAGGTTGACTGAGCAGAAGCATTCAATTAGCTAGATGTGGTTGGGGTTGACTCTGCGTTGAATAGAGGTTGGTTGTAGGGGTATTGTGGTTTATTATGGGTTGTTGGTTTTTAGAACTGTTATGTTTGGATCATAGCTAGGGTTTGGATCCACAATAGATTAGTGTTTCTCTTTCTAATATAAATATGTTATTACACAGGTTTTGTTTTCAGAGAGATGAATGAATGCGATTAAGTATTTTCTTTAATCTCTGCATATTTTCTATTAGATCTCTAGTTCTTCCTAGAATAGTCGAGTAGCTCATAGATCATAGATTTTCTTGCAAATAGGGCGACTGAATTGCATCACTTTATACTGTCTGGTCTTAGGTTGTGTATGCTAATGGCCTATGAATATACACTGACAAATATTGTTTGCCATTTCCTCTGTTTGCCAAAAGATTTTATATCATGTCTTGAAGCATCAATATTGCAATGATTTGAAAGCCCTAGGGCCCGTTTGTTTGTCACCGAAAGTGGGTGCTTTTTGGGGAAACGCGCGTGCGTTTTCTCGGGACCCACTGTGACCAAACAAACGAAGGACTCTCTTTCTGGGAGGAAAGAGCTTAAAACACACGGGATCCCCTTCCTTTTCAGTGGAAAGTGTTCCCGTGGGGGGTGGCCCTATTCTCCTTGGGTAACATGCAAACAGACCCATAATGTTCGGCTGACACCAAAGGAAAGTTAGTTTCGGCCCACAGTTTTTCCTAAAAAGTCTACTTTCAGTGTTTGATTAACACAGTTTTCAAAAAGTTTTTTTTTTCTTTTTGTTATAACAAAGAAAACCACCTGTGTCAGCAGTTGGGGGGTGAGCATGCCCCTTTAGAAAATCTGTCTCTGGCTCCCCTCCCCTTATCTGATAGGGGTGACTTGTGAATGTTAACAAGTTGACCAGACTTCAAAAATTGAAAACCCAAGGGTGGCATCCCTTGCCGCAAGGTCGAAGCTGGGTATATCCTTGGTAGGTAGGCAGGACCTCAAGGGTTTTATCAATAGGAGGCCAGCCAATGTGTGATCGGTGATTGGGGGAGGGGGGATTTCTCTTGGCCTATAAAAAAAAAAAAACTGTCTGTGATGAAATTTGGGGTACGGACCTTGGCTTGTAATGGCCATTTCTCATGAACTTTACCTTCTTATAATTGCTTGTTACCAACAGCAATCATGGATTCCCTTTAAGCTTTATTTGAGAGTTTCATATCTCAAATCAGAGGATCTGGTGCAGCGTGGGGCAGCACTGATGTGGCATGTGCCCTATGATGAAATCACAAAAAGGTCATATCCTTTGACATAGGATGGGTTCCATCCATCCTATGTTGATCTTAGCCATCCAGTTGAAGCATCTGGACGGCTTACATCAGTTCACTTAAAGGTAAAAATATGAATCAATCCTAGCCATTGATTGGACGATTAGAATTAAATACAGAAAGGAACCCATCCTAATTCAAATGATGAGATTCATACTGAAATCCAGCTACTCAATAGCTGCATCAGAAATTCTCACTTTTTGTAAATTTAGGGCCATTTTGAAAACTAGTAGATGGGTATGGACATGGATTTGGCAGCCACCTCTTGGAGGTGGTAGCTATGGATTTCATTCTTTATTGTAAATACAAAGGAGAGAGGACCTCACTTCCCATCCCAAATGCATGAATAGGGGTGTCAACTTGTCGGGTTTGGTTCAGACCCAGATGGAACTAGACTAATTGGAGCAGATTTTTGGGTATGATATCGAGTCTGGACCTTGGTCTAATCGGGTCCACTATAAGAAAAATGATACCCGAACCCAATAAAAACTACATGAACCAAAACTGGACCATACTCGCTAAAACCATATTTTTTATCATTTTTACAATGAAAAATTAACTCGGGTTGGATCTGGTCTAGTCTGGTATAAAATTTCACAAACTATACCCGAGTCCATGTATTAATCAAACCTTCGGGTCCGGGCTCAGGTCTTAATCAGGCCTTGTTTATCACCGTACCTAGACCCTACAGGGTTTGGTTTCGGTCGGGTCCAAGTAAACCAGGCCCATTGACACCCCTAATAAACACTCATCCCAGCTACCAGTTTCCAAACGACCACCACAAGGTAGTTTGACCAAGTTTTTGCCAAATGCATTAACTCCTATCTTCCTATCTTAGTCCTGGTTTCCAAACAAGGCCTTAAGGTCCCAGCTAAAAGATAAAGGTCAAGGATCTCACAGCCGACCTGGAGTGGTCAAACTAAATGATGGTGATGAAGGCCACGGATGCAAACTTCATTTTGGAACCAAAAACAACTCCAATTGATGGGTCAACATTGATTTTTGAAACTGTAACTAGCTAAGAGGAGACTTCTCCCAAACTTCAGCTGCGAATTTGCATCATGGATCTTGGTGGTATTTTTGTTTTTTGAGAGAGAGGGAGAGAATTATGGATCTTAGTTTCAGCTGGTGCAGATAGGACTTTATCAAATTTCCCTTCTCCAAAATAGGTCCCACCAATATTTGACAAAGTTAGTGATCACTCTCCAGAAAAGGCCAAAGTCAGGAGCGTGGTGAAATTATGACCTTAATAAAGTTTTTAATATGGTTCCGACAATGAGGATTGGGCAGGTGGATGCCCCTTCGAAATCATGATAACTACAGGCGGTCTTTTTTAATCTTTCTCGTGGTGCATCAACCTCGGATGGGTCTGACATTGGTGGCAAACAAAAGTGACTAGATGGTCAACTAAGATGCTTTTGGTAGATTCGTTGAGAGAGAGAGAGAGAGAGAGATGGTTGTGATTACTATTGAGATTTGGTTAAAGGGTACTTAAGAGAGAGAGAGATGGTTGTGATTACTATTGAGATTTGGTTAAAGGGTACTTTAGAGAGAGAGAGAGGGAGTCGTGATTGCGATTACTATAGAGAGATTATGATTAATGGGTGGCGCATAAGCAAATGATTGGTAACAACGGCGGTTGAAGCAATTTGCTTCATAAAGAAGGGTTTTCAAACAAAAAGAACACAGATGACAGCATGCCCCCCACTAGCATCGGATATGGAACTTAAATCGGATTTAGTGAATTGCTACGTTGGATGACTCTTATATCACCACCTTCCGTCCCTTATATATGGGGGTGTCGTGTGATATAACTCCCCACTCGTTCTCTTTTACTCCTGCTGCCTTCTTCTTTTGAGCTTTAAGTTTCCTTCAAAGGCCATCTCTAAAGTGTTCTTGTGGAGTTCACTTCACCCATATTGTATAGAGATGGAGCATTTTGGACTAAGGACTTGGCTTCTGTTGGCTATCATTGTGTGCATGCTTGCAGTGTCTGCAGAAACTCGTGTGCTTGTTGAACGTGCACCTCAAGGAAAAACTGATCCTTCTGTAAGTAAAGGAGTGATGCCAAATGCTGCAGGGCGTCTGCTCTATGAAACAACAGCTACAGCCATGGCGGACAGTACTAGTTTAGACAGGTGCACCCCCGGAGGACCCGATCCTCAGCACCATTCTGTGCCTCCAGCATAGATCGACTCTCATGTTGTCAGTTGTGGTTCCACTCACCCCTTATGTCATCCCCCATTTTCTTTCCCCTCTTAGATCTTATGATGCAAGTTGTCTCGATCAACTCTGACATCATAGGTGGATTCAACATGGATCGACCCTTAGATCTTATTTTTTTCAAAGAAAAAATATGTTTGTTTAAATCACAAAATTTTGTGTTTTGTCAATGGCTGAGTTTTGAATAGCCAACAAATCCTGCACACAAGTCTGATTTTCGCGATTTAAATGTCGATCTTCACTAAATAAACGATGTAAATCACATCTACGGAGTCCGATTTTATCAAAACAGGTTGCATGCATTAATGAAATCCCAAGGAGGGGTATGAAGATGGAGATGACATGGGGATGAGTGGAACCGATTTGCTCTTCTTTCAAAAGTTTAAACTCTCGTGGTTTAAGTAAGCTCTGGTCAATAACTTTGCATCTTTTTTATGTCATAGAGACATTTCCGGTGACAATTCCATGGTTGTCCACAGTTCAGAGTCTGATTCCGAAATTTTCTTTTTCATGTTTTGAGTGTGATCTTTGTTGTGAATGGGAGTGTGATCTTTGTTAGTAGGACGAATAAAAACAGGCGTTTCTCACTGCCTTCTTTTTCCTTGTAGAAGTTTTCTTTTCTTGTTAATTTGTTTTTTTTAAAGAATTTTCTTGTTTCATGAATGAAAGTATGACTGTGATAACCATAAAAACCATACTCTATTCTACTCTCTATCTCTACACTTTTGCCTCTTCGTCGCTCTTAAGGTCTTCAAAAAAAATAGAGTCAAAAGTAAAAGCTCAGCATTTCAGTTATTACAGGTATTTTATGTTGAAGCACGGGCACTTGTTCTCTTATGGATTTTTTTAATGCATTAACATTATCACGTCCACATGACCCTCTCCCTCTTCTATTCGAGAAATGATAAAAAAAAATAAGTAATAATGTATGGAACATGCTATCATTAGAATATGACAAGTTGCCGATTAAAGGGCAGCTCTTCTATATTGGCCGATCATATAAAAAAAACATGCAACTTTTAAAGAAAGGAGATGATAAGAATCACTCACACGTTTGCATGTATCAATGGATGTCTTATTGTGCATTATCCAGCCGCTTTCACATTAAGCAAAATGGATAGAGCTGCCCAAGTGGGTCATCCCCACTTTTACAAGACTCGGCCTTGTTTTGCACTTTACATCCCCAGGTTTTATATTAAAAATCGGAATAATTGCATTCAATTGCAAAGAGTGAAAGGTGTCACTCGATCCGAACAGTAAGAAATCCGGTACTGTTCTTTTTCAACGAAGCCTAATGAGGAGCTCACGCTTAGCAGCGCAAGCGACAGTGAAGATGTCGAGCATTGTCCGGGAATGTCGCCTTGCAGCCATATGGATCGCCAAACTATAAGAACAAAGCAACGCGAGGTGAACAGTATTTTGGGACCGAGTCTTTTCAGGTGTGGGGCAATCAGCATGGATCGTAGATCAGGTGAAGAGTTGATTCACACGTTGATGTCGACCGGTTGTCAAATGGTATTCAAAACTTAAAGGAATGGCCACGTACATGAAAAGACTTCGTCACTACTCACCTTCAAGATTATCTTAGTCATCAGGATCTCCTATGTGTGGAATATGTTTAGAGTGGGTTTTGTCCTATATCAAGGGTTGCCTTCTGGTTCATTTTGTATATATCAATGATCCAGAAATTCAATGACGACTCGTTCTTTTTCAAAAGCAGAAAATTTTGACATGACAAAAATAAAAGATTCCTGCTGAAGATATGTCTCAGAAACCACTGAAGCTGTGATGTCTACTGTCTCATGATTTCTTATGTTGACGGGATGATTGTTCACCCACTTGTGCTTATCAAGTCTTTTATCATCTTTTCTTATTAAAGTTTGTATCTTTCCAAAAAGAAAAAGATAAAAGCAGAAAATGTAAGGAAAATGAAATTAGAAATGTCTGGAAGAAGTACTATGGATTTTGAAGGTCATTAAAGAGGGAAAATAAAGTTAAACCCAACTGACACTAAAAACATTTTCAACACCACTATAAAAAAATTTCTTCAACACCACTATAATTCAAAGGACATGATAATTTGTTGTTATGGTGGTGAATACAAACTTCTTTTATCATCTTTTCTTATTAAAGTTTGTTTCTTTCGAAAACGAAAAAGATAAAAGCAGAAAATGTAAAGAAACTGAAATTAGAAATGTCTGGAAGAAGTACTATGGATTTTAAGGTCATTAAAGATGAAAAAGAAAGTTAAACCCAACTGACACTAAAAATATATTTTCAACACCACTATAAAAACTTCTCTTCAACACCACTATAATTCAAAGGACATGATAATTTGTTGTTATGGTGGTGAATAATTGGGAGATTTGTTCATGAATTCTCAACAAAAGCTTTTAGCATCAAATAGTATGATAATTTTATAGCAGATTAATGCTTTAAAGACATTGAGGCTTAAAATTCAGTATCCAGTGAAACAAGGGATGGATGAAGTACAACTGAGATGGGAGGAGAGTGAGATTCTGGAAGATGCAAAAATGAAATTAGGATTTGTGGGTGATATATGCACTTTGAATCAATAAAATGACTTGCCCACTAAAACCCATAGACATGGTGAACTACACTATTCCCGTAATTATGATGCCTTGAAATTGTCCATGCCAACGGTGCTTCCAATCACAGTATAGTATGCAGGCATAGGTTCCTCATTTGAAGACTCTGATTTACATTGCTTGATTTGGAGACAAATTAAAGAGTGACTCTGCTAGGGATTATACTTTTGAATAACTAAAATAAATGTTCTAAAATTAAGAAAAAGAAATTGCATAACCTCTTTTTTTCAAGATCTCTTGGTTAAGATAGTAGAACAATAGCTTGTCCCACTATCATATTCAGCTGAAAAGTATACTACAAACCTGTATCTTGATAAAACTTTTTTATCCATTACTTGAAGGATTATCTATCCTGTCGTCAAAGTTTTTCAGTTAAGTGATGAATTAACTACCATGAATATCCAAATTCATGCGGTTGCAATAGCTGAAGAGGTCAATAGTTGCACGCAATTCATGTTTCAAAGAACAATAAAAGTAATTCTTGGTAATATTATAATGTATCGATAATAAACACTATAATTATGTTTCTCTATATAATAGGTCTAATATACACAACATTCTGAGAAAATAATTGCCTTCCATTTTCATAGTAATTGGTCAACAATAAAAATTTCTTGAGAACATAGTGGAAAAGTTAGAGATGCATTTAAACATGGACCTAACTTATAGCATTAACATACCTAAGGCCATTTAGGGCCATGCGTGAGTGCATGTGGTTGTAGACACCTTTTTTTTTATAGGCAAGCTGGGGTTAGGCAGACCCCCTACCAGATATCTCTTAAGCCCTATGTGGCAGAGGGATTCGAACCTGGACCTTCATCTTGGAACAGGACCCCGCTTACCACATGGGATATATACCACCTCGGTGGTAGCAGACATTTTTATTGCTTGCATCAGTTATCCGAAAATTGCACTAACAAACTTTTTTTTGGATAATCTAAGGGAAAACCCCCTCATCACCGACCTCGTATTGGCTGCCTCCAGTTTGTAAAACACTTCAGGTCCCCTCGGCCCACAGGGGAGTACACCCAACTTTGACCTTGTGGCAAGGCACAAGCCGCCATGGGTTTCGAATTTGTGACGTCTCGTCAACTTGGTGACATTCACAAGTCACCCCTACCAGATGAGCAGAGCCCTTGTGGGCTTAGACTAACAAACTCAAGGTTTACCTTAGGTTGGTCAGCCGTGCAGTGGTTGCCAAAATATCTAAAGCAACTGAGTTTTCTATACACAGACTTTGTGTGACAAAGATGCTGGTAAACAGTTTAACTTGATATGTTATTCCAAATGTCACAAAATTTTCATTTTGTAAAAAGGAAAATCAAACGATAGTTCAGATAGTCTTTTGAGGAAAATTATTGACAAAATATCAATAAATTATGAATATAATGAAGTGAGGAAAATAAAAAAGCTATTGAATATATAAGTAATTGCAATCGTGGTGTACAAAAATAGGTGAACTGTTAAATTTATTGAACATTTATCCTATTTTGACATTGTGTAATATTGCCACACAATTTCATGAATTCAATATATTGGCAATATTCATTAACATCATTGGAACCACTCAATAAAACTAGGTTTGATAAATGAACCGACACACTCATCACTTATCTCAGTCCAGCTTAGTGGTGAGCTCATTCAGGCTTGCATATAGACGGTACGTAGTGACCCATTCATGCTTAATGTACTCATCTTGAACACAAGATGCTAAGTTCAGTTCCATTCAAAAGAGTTGGGCGGGCTCATAATAGCCAGATGTATAGCTTTTTACAGGATATTCTATCATATTACAATAAGTAGGTGAATTGGTGATATTCTTATTTAGAAGAAGCTAAGAGTTGAACGCGTGTGTGTGTGCCTGCCCCAAACTTGCTAAAGACCCACTGCAGAATACACAGCGAAGACAGAAACCATCAATCTTAAAACAGGGTGCTACAGCAATTTCAACTAGGTCGTGTGGTTGCTGTAAAAGATGAACAAAACAGAATATGTTGTTTTGCTCTGTTTTAGTTATGTCATGAAAGCTGTAAATATATGATGTATGATTGCTATATTACATGAATACAAACTTGCCTTTCTCTCTCAAAACTTGCCTGTGGGAGAGAGAGAGAGAGAGACGAAAAAAGTGAAACTCAACAAAGCGTTGAGACCCACAAGCACAAACACAACAGCATAACATGAGAACACCAATAACACAAAACAGAACACTCATAGAGGACCACAAACATCTATATGAGGATCGGTTTGTGGCAGAGGCAGGTCTTTGAGATATATGCGTAAGATAGCATACACATCAGCCAAGACCCTATGGGTCAAACGGTTAAGGTTGAACAGGACATCCCGAAAAGTAGCATCATTTCTGGCCATCCATATGAACCACCACACTGTAAACAACCAAACTCTCCAAATAGTCCATGAGAGAGAGAGAGAGAGAGAGAGTGTGCAACTAACTTTATATACATGATGACATTATTTGGACCATTAAATAACATCAATGTAATAATTTAGATTTAACTTTGAAGGTTAATTCACTCATAAATAATGCTTTATAAATAATTGTTCCACATAAGTTACTATTCATGAAATAGCTCATAAATGGTATGCGATTAGTGGATAGTCTTTTATAAGGCTTTATTTTTAATATTGAATCCAAAAAAAATAGGTATGGGCGCCTAGCTTATGGTGAAATTAAGTTTAACCGCTTAGGCTTTCAAACTTTTAAGATATGCACATAACTTGTTAGGAAGTTGCTCAGATCCTCACTTCTGTGTTCTGTCAACCTACATCCAGTTAACTTTAGTTAAAACCCTGTTAATATGTAAATTAGTGGATAGTCTTTTATAAGGCTTTAATTTTAATATTAAATCTAAAAAAATACGTATGGGCTCCTAGCTTATAGTGAAATTACTTTTAACTGCTTGGGTTGTCAAACTTTTTAAGATAGGCACATAACTTGTTAGTAAGTTGCTCAGATCACCACTTCTGTCAGCCTACTAGTTAACTTTAGTTAAAACCCTGTTATATATGTAAATTAACATTTTTGCCCTTTTCCTTTCTTCAAATGATGGTCCCAACAAAAAAACCTTTCTTGTAACTCCTTGAAATAGCAACCGGTTCAACTCATCCATGGAGTGGGAACCCATTGAAAAAGGGTTCAATGTGAAGTTGAAGATGGTTGTAACAACTTTATGGGTGCCTACTACCATGAAGAAACTTGGTAACTGATGATTATCGTCCATCAAATGGATATCCAAGATTGAGACCTTGTGGAAGATTGACATGGATGAGATTAAGTTCCCCTCACCCTTCATCATCACTATCATCACACCAGAATGCTTCATCAAACTCATACTCATCATCCAAGATTACAAAAATCTAGTATTCAACACTACACACACACACAGAATCATACTGGAACTCTAGTTGCAGGTGTCCTTGCAACAACCCTTCAATGGTGGAAGAATGCTAAGAGCCTCAATGGTGGAAGCCCTAATTGAGTTCTAGAAGTTAGGAATTAACTGATAGGGTAATTATGTAATTTCATTTCAGAAGTAACACTTTCTGTCTCATGCTCAAAATGGAAAGTGACCAGGGTGGTGATACGAGGAATTTCCTGATAAGTTAAGCGCGTTAAAACTTTGAACATAGGCGGTTAAACATGAATTCACCATTTAGGCACCTAAACGTAAATTTCCCTAAATCTAAATCATTAAATTGAATATAATATAATATAATGATTCAAATGGTGTATCCGTAGCTTTCAGGTGGTCCACGTAAGGCAGAGTAGTCGTGGGGCCCCACTTAGGGTTTTCCTTCACCTTGGTGAGGGTTCCTAGTAATAAAAAAAAAAACAAGTGCACACTCCATTTGATTTAACTCAATCTCATCATTCGATAGCAACTTATTTATCTATAATTAATAGAAACCTGCATGTCACTAAAATAAAATACAATAAATATGTTGCTTTGAATTATAAAGCACAATATAAATGACCATTGAATGTGGCAGTGTCATCACGAGAGACAAAAAGTGGGAGACATACTGTCAAGGGCAAACATTTTGTGTGCCCCGTGTGGTGCCAACAACCAAATTTGACTAGCACAAACTCTTTTTTGTGTTTGTCTATTTGATCATTGGTATTGTACACCACTCTATATGCAAGTGCCTAGCCCAAGCCACAGCTCCGTGCATCTTTTTTATACGTAGTGCTACAATACTCTTCAATGAATGTACGTAAGTGGTCATCGTTCAAGTTTCAAAGTTACCACAATGCTCGCCCTTTCGAACCAACAACCCAAATTCAACATCAAACGCCATGCCTCCGCAACCACAATGTGATCTCGTGAAAGCATCACTCAAAAGACCTTGCAAATATCTCAACGAATGGAAAAAGATCATTTTTTACCCCTCAACCCTTGTGGTCAGTTGATAGTTATACATCATAGTGAGCAATGTTACTCAAATCACTCACTGATATCTAGGCATTCACTTGCCTAGCCCCGAAAACACCCCTAGGAAATTAGCTCTTTACCCACACACCCGTAAAACACTACACATGTGATATCTTATTTGATTATAAAAGTACTTAACTAAATCTCTAAGGCATCCATCTTCTAAACTATTGGCCCAACACTTTACTGAACAATGCTCCACATATGTACTACCACACACGTCACTGATAACCCAACACATGCCTCTCGTTATTACACCAACACTGTGTTGCCACATCCCAATAAACTTTGTCTGTGACACTCTCCCCCACTTAACTCATCAACGTCCTTGATGATGTTGGTACAGGTAAGAACAATGTCCTTCCGTTGAATTATCAATTTTCCTTCGCACTTATCTTTGGTTCCTTTTATCTCATCCTTCTCAACTCAAACTCTCACTTTGAAATATTCAACTTTATGTCAGAGCCCTCTTTGCATGCACGTTTTCTTCATGCACGACCAGCACCTTCTCTGGCTTCAACCTATCGTCGTCGTAACTTTCAACACATCACATACTATACCATGGCATACCTCAAGTTACTTCAATAATGCTCAACCACTTTCACTTGCGACCTTCTTTCATGCTCACTCCCCGAACTTAAGGGCTATCCAAAAGCACTTTCTGGCCAACGTGGTCCTCGATATCTATAGAGAAGAGAGGCCACCAACATGTGCCACAAAGATGTTTGCTTCTTTAAAGCACCAGACTTGTTATTTTCAACGATCTATGACCAAACTGATCCTCAAAATAAGGAATGCCTACTCGCATATCACCCTGTAGTGGTCTTCTAAAGCGGTCTTCGAAAACAGTCTTCTAGGTCACTTGTCCAATAAGAGCAACTCTCGGCCCAACACTGCAACTCTCTTCTAGAGCGAGCACATACATTACCTTAGGAACCAAACTGACGAACCAAGAACAATATCCTCTTACCACTCACACAACAATCACAGAGGAACTGCTAAAACAAAATGGACTAACACAAAGAGCATCCTACTCGAGAGGTGGGTACCTCGTAAACCCACAACTTCATCATTCTATTCGTAGATGTTTCTACTTCATGTTTTCATCGTTTTAGTTAGCCACTTGGCAGAAAAAATACAAGTCTCATTGAGTTTTCCTTGATCAAATGTGCAAATCCTTCCAACTGAATAACCAATGATGCACTCTCTGCATCGTGCATAAAGCAATGACATGCTCCACTTACGAACTGACACACAAACTAGTAGGAATTGATCACACACTAGCTTACCCATGTTCCTTAGCCCACTGAGCAACAACCTAACACAATAACTTACCATCAACTGAATGTCCCATACCATCCTGCCAATAACTCGTTTCAACTCTCAGCTCACCACGCTTCAGCTGCATACATACACATACATAAGACAAACTATTGTTCTTGTTGTAATTTTTAATCGAACATTTATATCATAAACCAATTTTTTAATACAATCATAAAAACTACTCATAACTTATCTATCTGGGTTGAAGTTGTCAGCATAATAAAATTCAGGGTTTAAATAATAGGCAGTTGCATGCAAAGGCTTATGGAGTTGCAGGTACGATTGTCTATTAATGATTTCCTAAATAAGTTTATACTTTTTTCTATATTCGAAGCAATTTTCTCATTTGCTCCATCCATTGTCTCGTAAAAAAATTCCATCTGCATCTACTAATCTCAATACTTTCACGAGAGGCAGCATAACTTTAATTATATAAGATATAACAATATAAAACTTATAATCATTAAGAACAATCACTACAAGAAAAACATTAATTAGCGACAAAAATTTGTGACAAAAATAATCCATCACAAATTTATGATGGATTAGCTAGAGAAAACTAGTTGTCCCTAAAATTGGAATTAGTTGCAGAATTAGCGACGAAAAAATCCTGTCTCAAAATCCATTGCTAATTAGCGACGAAAAAATTTCATCTCAAACTCCATCGCAACTTTGTGACAGATGAGCGACAAAATTTTTCTATCGCTACTCCGTCGCTAATTGGTGACGAATTTTGAGACAAATTTTTTCTGTCGCTAATTTCTCTCATAAAACCCTAATGTGAGCTCCTTTCTGTTTCATTTCTCGCACGCAGTCGCCGTCTGCCGCCCGAGTTCTCTCCTTCACCTCCTCCTTTTTCCCTCACTTCATCTCTCTCGCCGTTGTGTGCCGCCACCGACCTCGAACCCTCACTCATCTTTTGACATTGTTGAACCCTCTCCCTCGATCGACCGTCGACCACCGAGTTCTCTCCTTCGATCAGACCCCGAACCCTCTTTATCGCTCGTCTCTCATAGTCGAACCCTCACTCACCTTGCCTGTCGCCTGCACTTGACGTCGGTGGTCTCTGTCTCGCCGACCCCTTTTTAGGTAACCTCTCACCCCCTCTCTCTTTCTCCCGTGTCTTCTTCTTCTCCTTCTCTTTCTTTTTTGTTGACCAGCATGGGGCCTGTCATTCTTCCCTATTGGCAAACCATGGTGGGCCGATAGGGGCTAAATCCCCTGACAGTTTTCCTGACAGGTCAGCAGGGGAGACACCCCCTGTCGCAACAGGGGCTTTGGGCCCCTGCCTCGTTCCTTTTGGCCGACAGAGGCTTTGCTTCTACTGCTTAGGTGTTTTCGGCAAGCAGAGGCAAGGCCCTTGCCCCACCTGTTCCTTCTTTTTCACTATGGAGGGGTCGAGTTCCCTCCCTATCTTCTTTTTCTTGGTTTTGAGGGAGGGGCTCAACCCCCTCCCGTTTCTCCTTCTTCATAAGGGAAGGGCTGAGACCCCCTCCCTCTTGTCCATGTCTTCATTTTCTTCAGTTTTGAGGGAGGGGCTCAGCCCCCTCCCATTTGTCCTTCTTCGTAAGGGAGGGGCCAAGACCCCCTCCTTGTTGCTTGGGTTACGAGGGAGGGGTTCGGCCCCTCCCTCGTTCCTTCTTTGTTTTCATTCAGTCGGCAAGGGGTGGAGCCTTTTGTCCTTGGTTCTTTCAGTCGGCTAGGTCTGGAGTCCCTCCGCCCCTTGTCCACTTTGTTTCTTCGACCGGCAGGGGATCTGCCTCCCTGCTGTTATCTTTTCTCGTTGGGCAGGGAGGGTGAAGCCCCTATCTGAGTGGTTCTTCTGCTGACAGGGGGAGGGGGTTCTACCCCCTATCGTGTTCCTCTTTCGTCAGGCAGGGCGGGGCGAAGCCCACTGCCTATGTCTTTATCTTTGGTCGGTCATCTTTGTCATTGCAAGTGCGTAGCAGAGCAAAATATGTGATGCTTAATGCTAAGCATCGCATGTGGCTTAAAATGCCATGCAAAAAGAAAGAAAAAAAATGTAAATGCATATAAATCGGGTAAATACCCATGATGAGTAAGTGATGCAAGCACATCACATATTATTTACTTTCTTGGATGCAATACTTTTCTTCTCACGCACTCACTTAGTTTTGGATATCTAGGACTGTTTTGCTGGAGTTTGGAGATCATTCTGAGCATAATTTGAATGTCTGACAATAAAAGTGCTCTTATTTGTGTAGTTTGGATTCTATACTAGGCATGGTAGTAGTTAGCAGTATATTGGAGTGTGTTTGCTACAGGTACATGTTTGACATTGTTGTGATATGAATGATTGAATGTATTGCAATGTTTGACATGACTATCTATTCTTGCATGAAGTTATTTTGGATTTGATTATGCATTCCATGTAAAATTGTATCATGAAAATATGCTTAAATTGAATGTATCATGTTTGTGAATGTGATTTCATCTTTCTAAATATCTTTGTGATGTGTGTAAATATGATGTGATGGTGTTATACACAAAAATATTGAATTATCAATGCATGCATAATAGTTCATAGAATTGCGTTTTATGTTAAGCTTGTTTGTGGTAGAGAGGGGAAGAAAATTTGCGCATTAACTAAAACAAAAAAATTGCTCACCAATAATCACCAAACAAGAATTTCTAACAAATTTGTAAACTAAATAGCATTCTTATGATTCTCTTTTAACTTGTTAGAATAATATTTGTAACATCATAGGACAAAAATGGTTGCAAACTGTGAATGGATGTACCATAGGATAGTTGATAATGAGGTGTTGCTTGAATATATGGATGGTGTTGATAGTTTTATTGAATTTCAGTACAGTGGATCCTACCGGTCGGATCAGGTGCCTCTACACGATGTGTAAGAATAATCGATTTGTAGAACCACATGGCGTTAGACATCACTTATAAAGGAAGAATTTTGTGAGTGAATATCATAATTGGATGCTTCATGGTGAAAAATGTTAGAATAATTTTGATGCACGGGTGGATGCGGTGCACGATAATCCATATATAGATTTGATATTAGATGTCGTAGGACCAGAACTGGGTTCTACTATGGGTCCTAGTGATGTAATTCAGCATCCGCTTTTTGATCCTACAACATGGGTAACTACAATCGGTGAACCAAAAAAGGATCGTGTGTCCGAGTTTGAGAGTAACATGAACATCACACCAATCGTTGTCTCTTGCAGGCAGGGTTCTCAGACTTCTCCCGCCAGCATCATCTGATTGACCCTGCTGTTTCTTGGGATGGTGTTTGCCAGCTTCTTCAGGACATAATGCATGACTTTTTACATGAAGTCATTCCCAACCTTGTCCATAATGAGTTGTGCACCTTTTTTTGGGACAGGGGAACTTCGTCTGCATTCAATATGACCTTTGGTGCCCATCAGGTATAAAGTTTCATGTCATTACATTTCAAGCTAGTATATGCATGATTGAATACATATATGCATGATTGAATCATTATAAATTGTTTTGACACCTTTAGAACACATATATGCATGATTGAATCACTATACAATTTTTATGACACCCTTAGAACACATATATGCATGATTGAATTACTATGAAGGTTTTCTGATAACCTAAGAACATATATGAGCATGATTTCATCACTATAAAAGTCTTTTGACAACCTTAGAACACATATAAGCATGATTTCATCACTATGAAATTGTTTGACTGCCTTAGAATACATATATGCATGATTGAATCACTATGAAAGTTTTTTGACAACCTTAGAACACATATGAGCATGATTTCATCACTATAAAAGTTTTTTGATTGTCTTATAACACATATATACATGATTGAATCACTATGAAGTTTTTTGACAACCTTATAACACATATATGCATGATTGAATCATTATGAAAGTTTTTTTGACAATCTTAGAACACATATATGCATGATTAAATTACTATAAAAGTTTTTTGACAACCTAAGAACACATATAAGCATGATTGAATCACTATGAAAGTTTTTTGACAACCTTAGAACACATATAAGCATGATTTCATCACTATAAAAGTTTGTTGACTACCTTATAACACATATACGCATGATTGAATCACTATGAAAGTTTTTTGACAACCTTAGAATACATATAAGCATGATTTCATCACTATGAATTTTTTGACTGCCTTATAACACATATATGCATAATTCAATCACTACGAAAGTTTTTTGACAACCTTAGGACACATATAAGCATGATTTCATCACTATGAAATTGTTTGACTGCCTTATAACACATATATGCATGATTGCATCACTATGAAAGTTTTTTGACAACCTTAGAACACATATGAGCATGATTTCATCACTATGAAAGTTTTTTGACTGCCTTATAACACATATACGCATGATTGAATCACTATGAAAGTTTTTTGACAACCTTAGAACACATATAAGCATGATTTCATCATTATAAATTTTTTTGACTACCTTATAACACATATATGCATGATTGAATCACTATGAAAGTTTTTTGACAACCTTAGGACACATATAAGCATGATTTCATCACTATGAAATTGTTTGACTGCCTTATAACACATATATGCATGATTGAATCACTATGAAAGTTTTTTAACAACCTTAGAACACATATAAGCATGATTTCATCACTATGAAAGTTTTTTGACTGCTCTATAACACATATATGCATGATTGTGATATATAACACATTTATTTGACAACCTTATAAACCATATATGCATGCTTGAATCACTATAACATTTTTTGACAACCTTAGAACACATATCTGCATGATTGAATCATTATGAATTTTTTTTGTCAGCCTTAAAACACATATCTGAATTTTGTTAATGTCTTTCACTTTATTGCTAGTCTATGTGTCATTCAGCCATGTTAATTTATTTATCTTAGATTAGGTGCATTACATATAATTTATTTCAATATATTTTGTTTATCAATACTAACATTTTGGTTCTCTTGTAGGAAGCTGGAGATGATAAGCGCAGAGGAGCTTATGGATACATGGATAAAAGGGCATATTGAGACAATGAAGAGGACGATGCTCCGAATCTTGGCAATGATTAGATTCATGTGTTGAATTTATTTCATGTACTTGTGGTTTCAAACGAAATTCTTTGTATATGTTTACTTGTAACTAATTAGAACTTGGCAAGAATTATAGTGGGTTGTTACATTTGTTTCACTTATAACTTGTGTTAAATTTGTTTCACCTGCTTTGTATATGTATTTTTTATGTGTACTTTGTTTTTTATACACAGGTTATAAAAATTGTATAACTAAATTTTTTTTTCTCGATATTTATATTTCAAATAATTTTTTTTTGTATAATTTTTTAAAAATTTGTGACGGATTAACGATGGATATTATCCATCGCTAATATTCGTCATGAATTTAGTGACGGACTAGGGACGGATATTTATCTGTCTCAAAAATTGAATCAACCAATGTTTTGCGACAGAATGTAATCCATCGTGACTCTATCAATAAATTGGCGATAGAATTTAGTGACGGATACATATTCGTCATTAAATTTTAGCGACGAATTATTGACAGATATGTATCTGCTGTAAAACCAAATCAGTTCTTATTTAGCGATGGATTAGTGACGGATCATGACATTCGCTAATCTGTCATGAATTAGCAGCAGAAGTAACGACAGATCAGTTCAGTCACTAATTAGCGACCAAAAAATTACGACGAACGCTATCCATCGCTAAGTCGTCGCCAGTCCGTCGTTAAACAGATTAGTGATGAATTTGCGATGGATTATCATCGAATAGAGTCTATCGCTAATCCACAGAATTCTTGTAGTGAATATGAACATATTCTTAGCATTCACTTTCTTATAGTAATTAGATTATCTAAAATTTGAAGATAAAAACATTGACTTCAACTCTTTCTTGTAACATCCAATACTATGAAGCGTGAGATATGATGTGACAAAATGAGTGACGACTAAACGTAGAAATTCACTCTTCTTTATGAACTTTGTCATCAAATTTAATATTCATGCATGACTATAGATATATATTATAATTTTCTTTGTCTTTTCTATTGTATTTTTAAAAATTAATAATTTTTCAATATCTTCTAACATCAAATCTAGGCAATCTGCCGCACATGGTGTCCAAAAACATGTTTTACCTACTGCCAATATATTCTTAGCTATCATATAATTTTGTGTATTATCTGTAATGAATTATACCGCATTCTCTTCATGAACTTGTTTAACAACTTCTTAGCCATTGATGTCAAATGATTTCAAATATTCTGTTCATGGAGAGCTATTCACAAGAAAATTAATTAAATTTCAAAAACACTTGAGAAAGTTGGTCATGGGGTCAGTTTTGTGACGGTCTCAAGTTTCAAGTGTGGAGCATCTTCAAATGAGAATCACAACCATAACTTGAACCTTCTCATGTTTGTAAAAACTTGAAAATATGCTATGATTATGATTTGCATGCACAAGATCTTGGAAAAATATGATTTTCATGGTGCACAACAAACATGCTCATAAACTTGCTCCAACTTAATTGCAACCATCCAAAACATATTAATATTTGGATTTTGTTAGATTTGCTAGAAAATCATATCCACTCATTATTTGATGTTGGACCAAAGTGCATACTTATATTACAAGTTTGTGTTAGTCTATTAACATTTGAATACCAACATAATGCAATTTTTATAGGTTGTAAGTTGTTGGAACCTCAACAAATTCTACCATTTAATATCGAATCTGACATGATATATATATATATATATATATATATATATATATATATATATATATATATATATATATATAATGGGGATTGTGCTACCCCTTTTCATTAGGTCATTGTTAGAACCCTCCAAAATCATAATTTTAGGTGTTTTATGCTAGATCTGAACAATTAGATGTGTTTATCATTGCTTATTAATTAAGAAGCAAGCTTTGGTTTGAATTGATTTGATGTAAAAATGTAAATATTTTACCATCAAAATTTATTATAATATCAACCATTGATTTTTTTATCACTTTAAAATACACATATGAGCAAAAAGATGCTTAATCAAAAAATGTTTTTTATTGAATAATCAATGATAAACATATGTAATGGTTCAGATCCATCCTAAAACATCTAAAACTATGATTTTTTGAGGCTCCTAATGGTGACTTAATGAGAAAAGGGTTGCATTCATATATATATATATATATATATATATATATATATATATATATATATATATATATATATATATATATATATATATATATATATATATATATATATATATATATGAGAACTGAACATATTAGCCTCATTTCTTGTTCTGCCCCATAGTTTTTAAGTGTTTTATGATAGATCTGAACCGTTAGATGTGTTTAGCATGCTCGATTTAGTGGGAATGGACTCTTCGATCATGTTTTTTTGACGAAAAAACATATTTTTATGAGCCAAAAAAAACGATACCTATTGATTGGGTCACCAAAAAAACTTGTATACTGGTCAGATTTCAGTGATCCAAAAGCTTGTTCCCATAAATAAAACCTATAGATATGTGAGAAAAAATACCAAAAAGGATGACTTTTGAGGGGGTAGAACGAGAAAGTGATCTGAGTGAAAGCATTTCTATATATATATATATAGAGAGAGAGAGAGAGAGAGAGAGCAATAAAACATGTTTGCTGGTTTGAACCAATAATAGTCGTCTGATGGGGGATCGGACAGTCACGTTCTTTCCTCTTTCCGCCCAACGCAAACCCCTCTCTTCCACCACAGCCTAATTCCCTCCCCTCTCACTCCTTTTTCTCTATGGAGCACAACCATTGCCAGCAGTTGACCGATCCACCACCATCGGTGAGGTTTCTCCTCTCTTCTTTCTAAGGACCACCACCACCACCTTCTTCACCTGATCCTCTTCTGCTCACCTTTCTTCCTCCCTTCTCTGCATCACTCGATCTCCCTCTGGTAGTGGTGTTTGGCCGTGGTGGTTCTTGGAAGCACAACGCAGAAAAAGGGAGGGAGAGGGAGAGGTGGAAGGGAGTCGGGATGGTGAGTGAGTGCGAGAGAGAGATATTTGCATTGGGTGGAAAGGGGAAAGAACGTGGTTGTCTGATCCTCAGATTGGGTGGTCACTGTTGGTTCAAATCATCCAACATGTTTTGTTGTTTAACATATTTCAGTTTTCCCCTCTCTCTCTTTGGTTTCATTTCTTAGCCTGCAAAGGGGGTTTTACAGAGTGAAAGGGGTTTCGGCTACCGGCGTCAAGGATTTTGGGGTTCCGGCGACCGGCTTCAAGGATTCCAACCACCGCCGCCAATCCAACGGTGAGTGGTTTCTCTCTCTCTCTCTCTCTCTCTCCGCTTGCTGGGGCCATCGATGCCGATATGGCCCTATTCCGATGCCCTTCCACCCCCTCACCAGACTCTCTCTCGCTCTCTCTCGCCCCCGCTCTGTGAGGAGTTTATCTTTGTGCGGCTTCTATGGCACATAATCGTCATCACCGGCCAAATTTTGGAGCATTTTGGAGCCTCATCTCTCACCAGCTTCGTTGCATCAATTGTGATGCACTGCGTGTTTTAAAGAAGTCCCTTAACGATTGAGGGGGCTGCCTATTGTCTACGACAGCATGGTGCTTTTGTTTGCCTGCCCTTCCTCGTAACAACATTCTTCTTTCATCACCTCAGGGAGGTTTTCGCAGCATGCCTGAAAGCTAGATCGCTAATGCTCCATGACATTAGGCGATTCCTGCGAGCAGTGCGGAAGGAGGCGGTAGGGGCTTGCTCTGTCAGTTCCATCCTACATTCACCATTCTTTTTCAGGCTTTCCGCAGAGGAACTGCTCGATGGTTGGCAGTTTGTTCTGTCATCGTGGCAACCGTCCTTCAGTTCTGTCATTGTCTGGGCATACATTTCACGGGCTCGGAGGGCCGATTGGTGGTGCTCGAAATGCTTATTGTTGAATTTTTGCAGCCGCAACGGTTGTTTCCATTGTGGGTGCGAGCGTCAGGGACGCAGACACCTTGTTTGCTGCGCCCGATAAAGCTTTTACCATTCTGCTCATTTGCCTTCGGATTCGGTTAATTCACCGTGCGAATCACAAAAGAAGGTTACCTAAGGTTACCTTCAACAATCTGAGGGGGGGCAGAACTGGGCTGTAGCCCAGTCCTGCCTCCCCGCCCAGTAAAAAAAGTAAAATTTAAAAGCCCAGTCCTAGCCCAGCCCTTATTCCATATGAAATAGATTTTTATCCATTTTTGTAGCCCAGCCCTGACTGCAGTAAATAGTTTGATTTGTCCATATGAAATAGATTTTTATTAATAATTGTATCTATTTTTTATTTTATCTCAAAAAAAAAAACCCGACTTTTTTATATGCTTTTTCTCGTTTCTGGGGAAGATGTGCATATTCTCAGCAATATCCGAACCGTGCTCACATTCTTATTAGTACTCACCTGCACGAATTTGTGTCATAAAGAAAACAAGTATTATCACTGTGAGAGGCCCCGTTATTTTGTACACAAACATATCATTCGTACGAGGGCTATTGCTTGGTGCAGTGGTAACTGGTAGTGTTTAGCCTAACAGTAGTAGGGAGATGAGATTTTTTTTTTTGCAGAAAGCTACGCCACCTTGAAGCCAGGTGTGATCACATGGTACACTTTGAGTGTGCCTATGCACCTGGCTGCTCTCCATGCCTTTGGGCCCTACAACTGACAGACTGTCAGCCAAGCTGCCAAAAAATATAGGGCGAGGGCAGCCCGGTACAAAGGCACACTAAACGTGTGCCATGTGATGGCACCTGATTCTCCTTTCACCCTTTAATACCGACTCCGGAAATTTTTGTGCCTTACGCACCTGATCACCCGGGCCTGATGGGTGCGTAACATGTGATGGAACCTGATCCGGACTCCTGAATACCTAGCACTGCACTAGGTATAGGCATATGACAGCGGATGGTGAATCAACCTCCGAAGCACTACGATTTTCATAGGAACAAGCACCGTAAGAATAATTGCCAGCTTGAGGTTAACAAATCCGTTGATTCACATCATTAAACTAGTTGTTTGGCTCATCTAACTCGACCATTTACTAGCCTTAATGAGCCAAGCTTCAACAGGCCAAATCCGCTAGTTCAGCTCCTTTACCAGCAGATTGAAGATGTCTTATGGGCAGACAGATTTTCAAAATCTTGTACCGTGAATAAATCCTTCATGTTGGGCTTGTTCCTGATGACCTAGCAAAAAGGCTGTCGAAACATTTTTTTTAATGCTTCTCTGAAAAAAAAGTTTTTTAATGGTAAAAAGAAAAATTAACCTGCCTTTATTCCTTTTCTAGGCTCATCATGCTTTGCAAAGCGGAACTCTCCCTCTCCCTCTCTCATTTCGAAATGAGATGGAAAGACGACGGAGAATCAAGGCCAACACAATTCGTATGCCAACTGCCACACACACACACACACAGAATACAACCTAATGAGCAGAAGAAAAAACAGGAGGAATAGCATCCAAGATATCCAAAACCTAAAAAAACAAGAAACAAATGAGCACAAATAAGGGACTCTTGAGCCCCAAGAATGAAAAATTATTGGTGCATCACTTCTACATCAAGGCTCACTTATTGGCCTCGTCGTCCATAACCGACACAACTAGTTCAGTCCCGCAATAAAAAGAAACTAGAAGGATAGAAGGTGGCCATCTGATGCAGATGCAAAACTGGACGGCTGTTTAAAGCTGAATGAAAGCTCAATTTTCACGTGCAAACTTGAGCCCCTTCTCGATGGAGGCTTTGAGCTCAGGCTTGAGAGCTTCAAGACCCTCTTTCTCGTAATCAGACAATGAGCCCAATCCTAGTACTTCTTCAACCCCATTCTTACCAAGCCGTACCTGTGCCATACAACATGCCATCAGCATTAACACAATCTTCACGCCTTAGGACAAATCCAGAAAACCCCGGAATTCAAATCTTTGTCCAAAAAAGAGTTTGAAATAAAATGAACCAAAGGAAATTGCTCAAATCCAGGAAGGAAACAAAACACAAGCGCATGCTTTTACCAAAAGGAAACAAAACACCAACTGCGTACCAATGCTTGAACTAGCATCGAATATGAATTCGAATTGAGAGATTCTACATGCAAAGTTTGAATGCCACTGATCTGTACACATAAGGATTCCAAACCAAGGCATCTGACACAGTATATAACATTCATTGCCTATTTCATATCTAACAAATGTCATATCTTCTTTACACTTGCAACTTGCAAGGACCACAAAAATTAGGCTGTTTGGGAGCTGGAGATGGTATTTAATGAGGGTTTAATGAATAGTACCTACCTTCACGGGTGTTTGGGAACCCTGTTTTAAGAGATGAGAAAGGTGTTGAGATTGGATAAGAGGGTGGAGATAGCTATTTTCAACTACATCCTCACAAAGATGTAAATGAGAACTCCAGCCTCATCTCCCATTTTTTTCTCCAATCCCATCACCCCTCTCATCTCATCTCCAACACTGGTTCCCAAACAGAGCCTTATAGTAGTTACCAGTTACCGTCAGCTACTATCTATACACTTAATTATCTATGAACGTTAGATAAGGTTATAGTTCATGCATATGGTTATCTGAATTTATTGGGTGCATGCAAAAAAACCAGCAGGTAATTTTATCTAGCAACTGCATATTTTTGCTTATGCGTAAAATTTTGCAGCAACATAGGACGTTATTGTGGATGTGATAACAATCTTGAATTTCTTACAATACTAGATATTATTTTTTCATGAAATGACAAAAATCAAGTCAGAATTTAGTAAACTTTTAAAATCCCGATTTTCTCAGCATATCTGATCTAAAAATAGATTTCTTTAATTTGGGTTTCTATGCACCTGGGAAGGGACACTTAGGGAATGCCTTGCGGCCTTTGACTACATATTTTTTCATCCTTTTTTTTACTCCAAATAAGTACACATTTTGAATTTTATTTAATGCAATTTTATGTATGAGGTTCGAAAATGAAAGTCATGAACAATTTCAAAACAGTCTCGGTTTAAACTATCATGAAGAAGTGATGAGTAAGTTCCTCAGAGTAGTCTAACCAAACACGGCATAGATAATCTACATATTAATTTTTTAATGAATGATATTAATACTTAACAGTCAATAAAATGAAGCCATTCTAATATGAAGTATATATAGGTTCTTGTTTTGAACAAACTGAAATTCTTGTGAGACTGTCCAATTATATCAATGTAATACACTATAATCAAATTTAATATTATTTAACCTATCAGATTAAAAAAAAGAACAAGCATAATTTACCTAAATTACCACAAACATTTATAAACTTAAGTTCAACAATAAAACTGTAATAGGAACACTTGCAATTACTTATCTATGCAATAGTGTTTTCTATTGCTTAGATAAGTAACAGATACCACCTTCACGAGGGTACATTTGGTATGGATGCAAGAATATGTAAAATAACAGGAGACAGTAGCACACAGACGTACAAGACAGTGACAGTAGACATGGAAGGGCATCAATCGCATCTGTAATATACTTTTACCACAACTTCCCAAACAGCAGGAAGTTGGGCATCTTTTATATTCAATATTTCCATCAAAGAAGATTAGCATGGATAATACAACAAAGAAAAAATAAATAAAGCAGAAAAACAAAATAATAAAAGCACACATTTAAAGGTTTTAACTGCCTAGGGAGCAAGTGCAAACGGATGCATGCTACTCTAGCATTTGCTACTTAAGTCCTATTCTGTACTTTCATGATAACAAATTCAACGGACTTTTCTGGGATGACAGATGCATATGCCTCGGATAAAGACAAGTATGCCAATTAACTGAAATTGGTAAATTTTACAAGAACTAATGCAACATGGTGTTGTATTATATTGAGATGAATCGAGACTAAAGAGGAGTTGGTCAATGATGCTCGATCATGTACTTGTTTTGAGTGCCTATTTATTTTTTATTGGTATCTATGGATTGATCACAAGCCAAAACATGGTTAGATAACATGTCTTGAACTTACATGTATTTATAGCTCAAACTCATAACAATGAACTTAATATGACACATATGGTGCATAAACCTTTACCTTTTGGCTGCTTATAAAGCTCATTGCATGCTTCACTTTGCATTAAAGCAATGATAGATTGGACGCTACAAGATAAGTGTACTTATTTAACATCTAAACTTGCCAATTGTCCACACATGTCAGTTTTCGAATTGTATCACCAAAGCATAAGATGACTGCATAAAAACTTGCACAATGTCTTTCAACATGACAAAATAAATGCATGAACGCGTATACCTACAAAGACACACGTATCATTACAATAACAAAACAAAAGATTCCATATATAGTAAAAAAGACTGAGACAAGCATTACTCAGCAAAACCCTCATCATCAAAAAGTAGAATTGCATCACATTCGCTAAACAGAAGAAAAAGACGACTTCAAGAATACCTTAGAGGCAAAGAATGGAAGCTCAGTGATAGATGATTGAACGAAGGAGCATTCCACGACATCAGAGACTCCATTAAGACCTTTTAGGCATGCATCCGCAAAAACGGCGCCTGCATAACTACATGAAAGGCACATGATCAAAGTAATTAGCATCAAAATTCAGAAGACAACATCATCCACCAAGGAAACTGGAAAAAAATGTGAAAAAAGCAGTAAATTTCGTAATAGAGCATGATCAATAATTAGTGCTAAAGAATATAATTTAATGAATCCTGTAAAAGAGAGTGGGCAAAATAAGGTCCATATTTAGCAAATCATCAAATATGTCTACAGCTAGTGCACCAAAAAAAACATAAAACCATTAGACAAATATAGCTAAAAGAGCATTCTGTTAATAAGAGATGCATCTTTTGCCAGATCTTAAATATAGCCTTTCTAATACACTCAAATTTTTTTTACTTTTGGAGCACAAATGCAGTCCAACTAGAAAATTCAAGACAAGGTGGGACAGTGCTAGATGATGAAGTAAGATGATGATGATGATGATGCCACAAACTGTGCGCTCACTCAAGCAACTCATACATGCACCTATACTGTCAATAATCAAGAAGCATACACAGGTAAACCGCATGATTCAAGGTCAGAATGGTAGCCCCCTTTTGTTGGCATATCTTATGAAATTACTCATGAATGTACAAAAAAACAGTCACTTATGATATTTTCAACTGATTAAAGGAAGAGATGAAATGCAAGCCCAAACCCAAAACAATTCACTGTATCAATGAAAATGCAAGAGTCGGACAACTACCCAACACCTGTATTACACTCAGGATAGGTGTGTCCTTAAACATTTAGCTACAGGACGGCAGGGGGCAAGTTTAGCAATTGTACAGCAAGGAATTTGAACAAAAAAAACAAAGAAACATCGTTGAGTGGCATATCATATAGAAGCAATCTTGGGCGGCAAAAATTCACGCCCAAATCTATCTTGGGCTAGCTGAGTACCAGCAACATTTATTTGGTGCTGTGTCCAGAAGACCTCAGTCTGGTTGGAAAGCAAACCATTATCATTTCAATTTATATGATGAAATAGCAATAAATCACGAGAATGTACTTCCATACTTTTGTGACAGTAAGCATGCAAACGGGACGAATTCACAGTAATTCCACAAGCAACCCGTGAATCTAATAAATAGTCGATATAGATGCGCCAGAAACAATGAGAACCCCCACTGCAAACCAACCAAACCACACCAAAAAGAGAAAAGGGTTCCTAAAACTCACGCCATAGACAATGTTGCAGATCCTTTCCCTGCCTTTGCTTCCACGACTTCCGTTCCTCCGTCTTGTGTTCGTTTCGTAAGAGCCTTGATATCCTCGTCCGACAAAGCAACATTCGACTTAGGTGTCGCCTAAAACAGGAGCACAATAAAACCAAAATTCCGATTATCCACTGATCTGTAGTATGATAAAACTAATCAAAACTATTGAGTGATTTTCGTAAGCAAGCAAGCAATCACAGAGGTGAGATCGTCAGAAAACTACCTGAGAAAAGAGAGGAAGGATGGTAATACCAGCATGACCGCCAACAACAGGGACATTAACTTCTGCATTACACAAACACCAAAAAGAAAATAAGAAGAAAACCATCAGAAATGCGATCGATCAAGCGACCTAAAGAAAGCCTACCCTCGACGGGGACCTTCGCCTTGCCGGCATAGAAGGTCTTCGCCCTAACCACATCGAGCGTGGTCACACCGAACAACTTCTTCTCGTCGTATGTTCCGGCCTTCTTGAACACCTCAGAAGCGATCGGCACGGTGGAGTTCACAGGATTGCTTATCATATTAACGATCGCCTGGTCGAAAATTTCGAAACAAACTCAGATCAAGATCCAGCGTTCTATCCGACAAAAACACATCCACACAAACATCTTAAAACGCAGTGAAAATCGGCGGTGCCTTCGCAATTACGCATTTATCCAAGAAAAACCCGGATAAGCTACGAAAAATCGCATATTGGTAAGGAAATAAAGAGCACAAAAATCAGATCGATGGGGGTGATCGTACAGAGACCATAAAAACTCACGTTGGGGCAGTACTTAGCGATCGCGGTGGCGAGGGACTTAACGATACCCGCGTTTATGTTGAAGAGATCGTCGCGCGTCATCCCGGGCTTGCGGGGGACTCCGGCCGGGATGATGACCACATCGGAACCCTCCAATGCTTGCCCTAGCTGATCCTCACCCATGTACCCGGTCACCTGAAACACATCTTTCTCCCAAAACGTAAGACAACCAAAAAAAACACGCCCGAGATCTGCAATCTCATCTCAGGAAACACCAAAAAGATTGCGAAGAAAGAAGAGTAGGGGGAAAGGGAAGAAGGGGGCGACGACCTGAGCCCTGGAGTTGATGTGGCCAACGTCGGCGGCGACGCCGGGGGTTCCGGCGATATCGTAGAGGGCGAGGCTAGAGACGAGGGGGTTGAGCTTCATGAGGAGGGCGAGCGGCTGCCCGATGCCTCCCGCCGCCCCCAACACCACCACCTTCCGCTCGGGGGCGCTCACCGAGGAGGAGAAGCATCGGTAGTGAGCGGAGGAGGAGGACGACGACCTCCTCAGAGCCGTCCCGGCGGATCGGAGAATCGCACCCTTCATCTTTTTTCCTTTCACTGCAGAAACCTACACGCTCAGAGAAAATAGGAAAAGTGAGAAAAAGAAATGGTGTTTGCGTACTGGTCACGCTTCTTTTCTGCAGGCTTTTTCTTGTGAGGGTTGGGTTTCTTTTATTGGGTCTGGTGTATGGGTCGGACCCCTGCTAAAATGGGTGGGTTCAAACCCGGATCCGACTAAGTGATGCGGGTATCAAATCCGAATTCGGGTCCAACCAGATTTTTATAAGAAAAATCATACCTAGATCCGATAAGAATTATATAAACCAGACCCGGTAAAATAATATTTTTTAAGCTTTTTACATTGAAAATTTACCGGAACTCGGGTCTGTCCTGAGTTTGGTATAAAATTTTATAAACTATACCAGACCCATTTAACATTTAATAATGAGACCTCATGGGGCCAACCCAATAGTTAATGTCCCCATTCTTTGTAGCCAAACCCTGACCTTATAGGGTCCACTATGGGTCGGATCGAGTCATACCTGATCCGTTGACACCCCAAATCCAGTATTGAGTCAAGCTTGCCCAAAAGTTGTATCAAAACTTTCTAGGAATTATTGCGCTTATATCAATCACTTTAAGCAAGCTGAAGCTTTTTTTTTTATAGTCCTTTTTATGAATGGACTCCCAAAATCCATTAAGGCTGTCAATGGACATCCAATTGATGGAATTTGATGTACGAAGAATGACACTGGCTGCTTTCTTTGTTTTTGTTTTTTTTATATCCTAGGGGTGATTTTCAATATTGAATGCTAAAATTTGAAGTGTATTAGATGTATGTCTGCTTGTTTGAAGTTAAATGGAATTATTCTTTTGTTTTTTGCAAGGCTTTTTATTGCTATGATTTGATAAAAATAGATTGAAAATTGTTGTAATTAGGGTTGAATCCTCTCTAACTATAAATTGATTGTTTTTTTTATTGCTAATTAATGGGCCATATGCATGAGAGACTATTTTCACATATGTTTCTTTGATTTTTGCATCACCATGAGAATTGGTTGTGTCAAAAGCCTAGAATTACAATAATCGAATCTTTCCAACTGTGTTAAGAAATAAGCAATTGCGTTAGGCACTTAAAACCGTTCAAGAGGTTTCGGGAGCCTATTGGGTAGCTCTAAATTTTACCAATGATTTGTTATCTGATTCTGGTGAACAAATAAGGTATTTCACCTCTCCATTAGGAGTGACAAAGATCACAGCCAGTTCAAGCTTGTTACAAGTGATGCTTGTGTTGTCCATGGTCTTGCTAAGCACTTTCAACACAAACTCAACTGACTCTTCTCTCGTGATGTCATCCTTGTATTCCTGGTTAAGCATGGACTGTGCACACATGTGAGAATGACAGTGTTCCAAACTTAATACTTTTGGTTTAATTAAATTGCAAATACAGAATGACAGATGCTGAAATGAGTGAGGTGCAACCTAACCAGTTTAAAAAAATGCAATAGAGCACACCTTAAGTAGACTTCTTATTTGATTGCATGTTAGAACAATGTAGAATACCTAGAATGAAATGTTTAAAAAGATTGAAATAAAAAACCATGAGGATAGTAGAACGTCAAATAAAAGAGAAGTTTGAGGCTGAATTTACCTTAAAAAATCCAAAACAAATTGAAGCTAGTCAGACCCAACTTGACAGTAATGAACCAAATATTAAACACATCAGGTTTTGGATGGGATGCAGAACGAAAGATGCCTATGACAAAAATTGAAATTTGGGTTGAATGTATTAAGAAAAACACAACATGAAAATTGAAATTTGGGTTGAATGTATTAGGAAAACCCCAACATGAAAGAATTATCAGAAACCAAACAAATGATGATATTTTGAACATGTTGTGGAGATTTATAGAAAATCAACTACTACAAAGAGTTATAGGGTCATCCACTCAGAAGTACCACCACCACCTTCTGTCTAACAATGCTTGGAAGAACTTAACTAATCATCACAAGCTTCGGGTGATTATACACCCATGAATAGCCTGCCAACTATGTTTCCCTTATCTTTTACCAAGAATTCAAGTCAAGGAAAGCATAAAATACACAGTGATGATCAAATCTTAGAAATGTCAGTCCGCATTTCTACGTATATGAAGACCATTAGTGATGACTCTCCCAACAGCAGCACAATGTAATTCTATATTGAAAGAAATATTCAATAATGGTGACGTCACTGTGAACACACGTGTGAAGGAACTAGACTTGTTGATAGCCTTTGGGAACACAACTATGTTCCTGAATATGGATCTAGAATGTTGGGTCGATTGGTTGAACTTAAAATTGTCTCCCAATGTATAGGTATGCATTTGCACGATTGAATAGACATCTACATTTATGTTAATTGTTTAATGTGATATTCATGTTAATTATTACAATTATGTTCTTATACAATTTTTATGTTGTTCTTATTCAATTTTGGATATGTTATTCATGTTTATTGCAATGATATCGTTCTTATTCGATTTTGTGCATGTTATTCATGTTTATTGCAATTATGTTGTTCTTATTCGATTTTTTGAATTATTCATGTTTATTGCAATGATGTTGTTCTTATTTATAAATAAAGTATGATTTTATTTGTGTTTGCAGAAGTATAATGACTCCTTAACAAGAACTTCTTTACCTATTCAATATGGTAGTGATGCTTATTTCTCTGTGTAGTTTGAAAAGGCCACATAGGGCAATAGTTCATGATTTTATACATAGGGGTAATGATTTCGTGTGTGATTGTGTATTTGATCATCGACAAAATTGTTTTGACTCTTTATGCATAGAAAAACAAACATACCTAGCATTATGCGAGGCTCTTCGTATAAGTGAATTATTGCAAGATTTTCGTGATGTAGGTGAACAAGTTACAAATTTTTTATTAACACTTGGTCACAATAAGAGAAATAGAGCAGTGCAGTATGTGTTTCAACAACCAGGATAAACAATCAACAAATATTTTAATTTGGTATTAAGTACATTATTTAGCATTGAACATTGATTCATGGACCGATACAATGATGATACCCCAACAAAAATTATGAGAGAATCATAATTCTACCCATATTTTAAGGCAACTAAGACACTACACTTGTAAATTAGATTATTTATATATGTGTGTTTGATATATTCACTTACATTTATATTGCTAATGATAGAATTGCTTGGGGGCTATAGATGAGACACATATTCTTATACACATATCAAGGGGAGAACAAATGAGGGTTTGAAATAGAAAATGGTGGTTGGGGTTTGACATGCGATTTCACTATGTCCTTGTTGGGTGGAAAAGCAACACAACCGATGCAAAAGTGTTATACAGTGCACTTGATGATCCTAACCAGCCTCTAATAATACTCAGAGGTAAGTATATACATGCTTGTGCATAAATTATAATGATTAAAAAATTTTGTTTACATGAATAAATAAATTTATATAAGTAGAAAAATATTATCTTGCAGATTCTGGATACCCAAAAATTATTGAATTTTTTAATCTACACAAACGATATCGTTATCACTTGTCAGAATTTAATGCAACTGGTGCAAAACCAATAGGAGAAGCAATAGAGTTATACAACCATAGACACTCCTCATTACGAACAACAGTTGAACATGTTTTTGGTTTGCTTAAAGCGTGTTTTTCAATTTTAAAGTACCAAGTAAAATATCCAGTTCCCACTCAAGTTAAAATTATTCAGACAACATGCATATTACATAATTTTATAATAAAAAAAAACTCAGATGTTGCACAATTCACAATTGACAATGATGATGATATGTTTGTTTCTCCTGAATTTGAGGAGAAAATTTCTACATAACTTGTTAATCGTGACAGTAATAAGGATTTGAAAGATGTAATAACAACTCAAATGTGGAATGATTGGCTACACAATAATTATATTTGATGACTTTATTGCTTGTTATGTAAGTTTCATAATTGCAATATAGAATTATTAGCAAAATTATGTATCGGGTATGCTTGATCAATAACATTATATGTTTGACTTATGTTGATTTTTTTTTCAAAGCCAAGACGATGATACCTCATCATAGATACTATGTGATATTCAAGGGAAGGGCTAGAAACATCTACCACTCCTGGGAGATATGCCAACTACAGATTATCAGATATAGTGGAATATTATACAGATTATTCACCAGCTTTGAAGAAGCTAATAGTCAGTTGTAGGAGTACATGGCGAAAACAAGGTGGGTGAAGCAAAAGGTGTAGTAGTGAGAGGTGCACAAAAGAGTGACTACACGATGTTCGAAGAGATGTATTTATTTTGGCGTGACTCTCTTCCTGGTTTTAGACTTTTTCTTAGTATGCTTATATTTTTTTGTGTTGGAGTGATGTACACTTTTTGGGCCTTGGGTTACTGGTTGACACACTTTTGGGGACTTTGATGGGTGGTTAATATACTTTCGTACTGGTATGATGATACTCTCACGTACTTTTGATATTTTGCTTCTTTGTTAACTTTTTGGATTTAGGTATACTATGTTACTCTTTTGCTATAATGAACGGATAATATTCTCTTGCATGTATTTTAAATTTATTTTGGATTGAATGAATGAATAAATGACACATACTATGAGCATATTTATATTTTATGAAATGGGATGGATTTGACATTTTACTAGATTGTTTTGTTAATTTTAGCTTGTAATAACATTATATAGGCTCTATGATACTCTCTTGTTGTATTTCTGCAGGTTCTTGTATTTTTTATTCCTGAATGACATACTATGATACTCTCTTGTTGTATTTCAGCAGACATTATATAGGCTCTATGATACTCTCTTGATATTGGCACTCAAGATATCTCATTTAAGCTGTGGTTTATTGTCTCGAACATTGGTGCTTTCTTTTACTTATGCATCATAGATAATGGTTTAGCACTTTTCTGTGTAGTGTTTCACCTTCTATTTTGTTTCTTTTTTTTCTTTTGTGCTATCTATGAAAGTAACTTGAAAGTTAAAACACTCTCTCTCATATGTCTTCTGGATTACATCATATGGAATCAGAGTTTTATCTATGAAATATTGTTTTTTTTTTTTTGTAATGGTTATTTTGGTTTTTGGGTTGTCTGTCTGCTCTATTGGTTTTTGTTCTGGCAAATGACAAAAGAGAGTTTGGAATTTCAGATATTTTTGTTAAGGAAGCGAAATTAAAGGAGGCCACTTGTGGACACTAATTACAGATTAGGGTTTCTAACTGTGTTTATCGAGTCATCAATGCAGTAAGCCAACACGCCCATGAAAATTGATTTCTGTGAACAATTAGTGAGCTTCACGAAAGAAAGGCTAGAAATTTTTGTTGCCACCTTAAGCTTGACAAAGTTTTCTCCCCAAATTATCCTCCCCTTCTTTTTGAAAATGAAATAAAAATCTACAGAGATAGCCATGGGTGGTTTCTCTTCATCTTGGTCAATGCTTAGAATTGCTACAACAGTTAAACAGATACAAAGCACCTATATTGTTTGCACTCAATCAATATAGAATTTACCATCTTGTGAAACTTGGATCCAGCCGGCTCGGCCAACATTTATGTGAATAACTGAGAAAGCAACCCTAACTGGAGCGAGTTAGTGGAGCTTTTATCCCAGTTGCAATCGACAATAACGATGCAAAAATTGCCTCACAAGAAGGGTGGTTATTCTTCACATGAACCAAAAGAATGGAGAGTGGCTATAATCATCGGTCCCAACCATCGGATAGCAATACAAGCTTACAAAGACAACCCAAGAAAACACTGCAAGATATCAGCTATAGACAATTAGTTCATGGGTTTGGTTTGGCCTCCTGGGATAGCTGGCCACTCGAATCATTAATGTGGAAATGCAAACCACGACTTTGGAATTCTTTGTGCTGGATCAATTGCATCTTTGGTAGCAGAAATTCAATTCTGGAGGCTGGAGTAAGGGACAGATAGGCTGGCGGTCACCTTAGAGGCAACCCTTGATACATAATGAGTCAAAACATTGGGCTCAGCCCAGTATCAAAATATGACCGGACCCATCTACACCGCCATTATTAGTTTATATAAAGGCCAGACACCAACCTAGAAATGCCATGCTAGAACTCAAAATGATTAGTTGACGCATAAATTTTTGGTTTGCACAAGATCCTTGATTTTCCAAGAGGAGAAGACCATTCTAGGCCTTGAGCCATAAAGGAATCGTGCATCAGACCTCACTCGACATGCAACCAAAATGGTTGTCCACTTATGAGCAATGCAATCAAAGTTGCTTTTCAAAATTTCCTGTTTGGGAGGGAGGAATTGACTTGTATGAAAAACAACAATGACAGTTGGCAACTCCAAATCCTTTTCATTTTATGATTTGGGCCTAAGAGCCTACCAAGACTCAAGAAAAAGACAAGACAAAAAAATTTATTAATGTTAGGGAATTCAATACTTATAAAAATAAAATAAATATAAAAAATAAATTGAATCTCACATCAGGCTTAGGTAGCCCTTTCTACATTGTTGACGAGCACAGTGAAGCACGGACGATACTTCGGCTAGGCACATGCTTCAAAAATGGGTGACATAAGAGATTTGAGTCCTAGGTAGGTGATCATGCATATAATTCAGGGTTTATTAACAATTAAATATGCATGATTTTATAAAATAATGTTTCAAAAACCCAATATTATGTTAGTTTTTGAGTAAAAGTGCTAAAATGATTTAAAATTAGAAAATGAATAAAAAAATAGTTTTATTTTACATTCTTATGCCTATTTTAGTTTTTTAGTTGGTTTTAGTTTTTATTAAAAAAAAAAAGAAAAAAAAATAATAAAAAAAATTAGAGAAAAATAGTTTTATTCATTTTAAGTGTTGTGTTTTTTTTAGAAAAGAAGAAATTTTTTTTTATATTAGATTAGTTTTTGAAGTTTTTTTTATAAATAGTTTTGTCTTTGAAAATTTTCACAATTTTCTTTACTTTTGAAAAGAATAAAAATAAAAACAATAAATAAAGAAAAAAAAATCTAAATAATAATACAAACCGGGTGAAACCGGTTTGTATTTCTAAAAAGAAGAAAGTGAAAAAAAAACAAACCGGCTGGAACCGGTTCAGAAGTTTTGAAATAAAAAAAATGGTTGTTTGAAACCGGTTCCAACCGGTTTGAACCCTTTTAAAAAGGGGCGTAAAGAAGATCGGAAGGGGCTCCATGTTTTTGCGCCAAATTTTTTTTTTCCCCCTCTGCTTTTCCCCTCTTCCTTCCGTTTCCCAGTTGCCGGATCTCACGCTTCTTCTTCTTCTTCTTCTTCTTCTTCTTCTTCTTCTTCTTCTTCTTCTTTTTTCTCCAGCAGCAGCAGCAAAGATTCTTCATCTGGTGGCAAGAAAATCTTCACTCGATGGCGGCGCCTGAAGTGGAAGCCACCTCTTCCTTCCTTTCCCGGTAAGTTGTTCTTCTTCTTCTTCTTCTTCTTCTTCTTCTTATTCTTCTTCCAATTAGTTTTTCTTCTTCTTCGTTTTAATTTTTTTCTGAAAGATAATCTGCTGAATCTCAATTTGGAAAATGAAAAAAAAATATAAAAAGAAAGCATAAAAAGAAGAAAATTCTGTGAAGAATCCGGCGATTGACAAATATTCTGCCGGAATATTGTTTTGATGAATAAGTTTCTGATCTGATCGAAAATTTTGATATAAATCCAGTGGATTAAATTCAGCATATTGAAAAAAAGAAAAAAAAATCTGTTCTAAGATCGATTCCAGTGTTATCCGGTGAAATTTGTGTTTTGAATTTTCCGGCAGCCATCAAAGATCTCTGGTGCATTATCCTTTGATTAACAAACTGAAGAATGTTTCAATTCATATCTGACAAGGATTGAGGAAGCTTTGATCCAGCAACTAGCTGCTGGAATGCTGTGTACAAATTGAAGCATCATGATCTTCTGTAAAAAAAATTCATGGTGAAATGGCCGGACTTATTTTTCTTGCTGGAAGCTCTTGCTTATTCTGAAATATTCTGCTACAGTCCATCAAAAAGAAATTTGATATTAATCTGAAGAAAAGAAAATTAAGTTGCTTCATTACATCTAATGCATGAGCAACTAGAATCCAGCAAATGAATACTGGATTTCTGAAGTAAATGACTGAATTTTTTTTAAGAATCCGATTACATGTATTGTGAATTTTCGTTCTGAAAGATATTGAATATCTACTTGAATTTCTTTGAATTTCTGTTTTGTTGTTCTGTTCTCAATTAGATCATTTCTGTTTTTTCTTTCTTTCTTTTTCATTCAGTTCAGTTTTTCTTTTAAATTCCTTTTCTTTTTATTTTGATAAAATCCTGTTTTGTTTTTAGTAAATTCATATTCATATTTTCTGTTTTGCAACATCCTGTTTCTGTTTTACATTTTATTTTCTCTAATTTTTAGTTGACATAGGTCGATTTGCTGTTTGTTTTTTTTTTCCAAGGATTTCTCTTGTTTTGCTTTAGTCAATATCTTTTACAAATTTGTTTCTTTTGCTATGTCTGTGTAAGTTTTCAGCTTGTTTTTCATTAAGTCATTCCTTGATGATTAAAATTCTTGATTTTACTGCTTTCAAAAGTTTTAGTGTTGTATTTTTCAATATTGTAAGTGCATAGCTTGTTAATAAAGTGTTAATTGTCTTTACTGTTCATTAATTGAAATAATTAGATTTCATAAAGTGCAGTGTTAGTTACTTGTGTTAGTTAAGGTAGTTTCAATTGTCATGGAAGTCTTTTGATAATATTCTTCGGTGTTCTTTAACATTTAGCTAGTTAATATAGGTTTCTATTTCTATCTCTGGTACTGCTCGTGTTCATTTTAATTGTGCAGGATAGCACACATTGGAGCGGAAGTACTTACGTGACATGAAGTACGAAGAATAAAGCTTCTTTTTGCTTTTATTTTTAGAATTAGGAATTTTAATTGGGTTTGTAAATATTGCACTTTACGCCCTCTGCGAAGGGTATTCATTTGTTGTAATAGCTAGTTGTTTTTACTTTTCTGAACATTTTACATTTTCATAATTCAGCAATAAAGATTAGTTTAGAATTGTGTGCTTGAATACAAAATATTCCCGTTCCCTGAGTTCGACCCGGTCTCATCCACTAGTGAGAACCGGTTTTTATTATTTGATGTCTTGTTTTCACATGCTTTTCATATAAAAATCTTTTCAAAATTACAACGATTGCAAAAAGATATCAAATTTTTGGCACCGTTGCCGGGGAACGACGTAATATTAGTATTCACTTTATTGCCTAGTGTTTGTGTTGCATTTAGGTTTAGAACCACGTATGTGCATATCTTAGAGACGAGCTTACTTTTCTGCACAGCCCACCTATTAGGATCCCCTTAGAGGTGACTGTGTACGATTGGTACCGTACACATAGATTTTATATTTCTCATACATAATCTCTGTTATGTGTAACTGCGTGGTGTTTGTTTAGTTTTTGTTGTTGTTTTTAGTTTACTCGCTTTGTGGTTTGCATGGTTTGGCCGCTTAGTGCGTTAGTTAGGTAGAAAACCCAAAGTTAGGACGGGAGCGACACCGGTCTAGTAAGAGGTGTATGCAAGGGCGACACTCACTTGACCCTGAGCTGGTAGAGCCGATTGAGGACCCCGAGTCCCTTATTAGGAGAGCCCAAAGATCTGCAACCATGGCTGAGAATCAGCAGATTACTCGTCCTCTTAGGGAGTACTTCATGCCTAACACCTATACTCCCGCCTCCTGCATCACAAGACCTGATGTAGGAGCAAATCAGTTTGAGATTAAGGCCAGTGTAATCCAAATGCTACCCTCATTTTATGGCCTTAGCAATGAAGACCCATATCGTCATCTCGACGAATTCTTAGAGATTTGTTCGACAGTGAGAATAAACAACTTTGGATATGATGCTATGAGGTTGACCTTGTTTCCCTTCTCTCTGAAGGATAAAGCCAAACACTGGTTGAAGGCATTAGATACAGTTAGAATTACCACGTGGGAACATATGCAAAGAGAATTTTTAAAGAAATATTTCCCAATCGGTAAGACGAATCAGTATCGAAAAGCCATCACCAGTTTTACGCAAATAGAGGGGGAACTGTTTCATGAGACTTGGGAGAGGATGAAGGATCTTCTCCGCAAGTGTCCCCACCACCAGGTGCCTCGATGGCAACTGGTGCAATATTTCTATGACGGTCTTACTGAGAAGAATCGTCAAATGGTTGATGCCGCATGTGGGGGCACTTTCATGCTCAAGAGTGAGGATGAAGCGTGGTTGCTCTTTGAGACATTAAGCGAGAATTCGATGCACCACGCGACAGCTTCACGGTCTGATAGAGTTACACCTGTACAGGATAGCGCTAAGAAGGCAGGTATTTTTTAGATAGGGATGAACCTTGAGTTGAGCAACAAGGTAGACCAACTGTCCCAGAAATTAGATCAATTGTTGTTGGGTCCCTCTCCTGCCATGCAGGTGTGTGCGTTGTGTGCGAGTCCTGCACACCATGTTCTCCAGTGTCCAGCTGCGTCACAGTATCCTGAGTTTGTCCAAGAGCAAGCTTAGATGGCTCAGAACTTCGCTAGGCCCGCACCCAATCCATTTGCCAATACTTACAACCCGGGCTGGCGAAACCATCCAAATTTCTCATGGCGTAACTCACAAGCCCAAGCTCCTAATCCTTCCCAGAATCAATCCAGGCAAGGTGGTTATACACCTGGATTTCACAGATCCAATGATCCTTCAGCCCAACCTGCGTATAATCAAATCCATTTTCAGGAGCCTTCACATAGTCAGTCCTTCGAGGACAAAATGCTACAAGCATTTTCAGATATTAAGGTGAATTTGAGCTCACATACCCAGTCAATTTCAAAATTAGAAACTCAAATGGGGCAGCTCGCTGAAGCACTTAGCAGGAGAACTGAGGGAGCATTGCCTAGTCAGCCTATAGTTAACCCTAGGGGTAAAGAACCTCTGTAGAGTTTGCATATGACAGATACACATCAAGAGCAAGCTCAGGCAGTAGTAACCCTTAGAAGTGGGAAGCAGTACCATTCGAGGGAGGCTGCAGAAGAAAGAGAGAAGATAAGTAAGAAGCAGCCTGTCCCTAATGTTTTACCTCAGGAAAGCGAGAGGGTTCTTCCATTTGAGCCTTCCACAACCCATATTCCTAAAGCCCCCTTTCCTGAGGCGTTAGAGAAACCGAGAGCATTAGGTAAGTCGGGAGTAAACATGCAAGAGATGCTTGAGATATTCAAGCACGTCCATATAAACCTTCCCTTACTAGATGCCATCCAGCAAGTTCCTGCATATGCAAAGTTCCTCAAAGAGCTTTGTACGCAAAAAAGGAAGTTGAGGTCCCATGCGCAGAAGAAAATATATTTGACGGAGCAGATCAGTGCAGTATTGCAACACCAGACTCCACCCAAACTTAAGGACCCAGGGACCCCTATCATCTCATGTGTCATAGGAAACATTACTGTTGAGCGTGCTTTGCTTGACCTTGGGGCAAGTGTTAACATTTTGCCAGGTTTCTTCTATGACAAATTTGGATTGAAAGAGATGAAATCCAATCCTATGACGCTTCAATTAGCGGATAGATCGATTAAGGTCCCAAGAGGGATACTTGAAGATGTGTTAGTCAAGGTGGAGGATTGTTATTTTCCTGTCGACTTCGTGATATTAGATATGAAGGGAGTTGATAGCATCAGACAGACTCCTATTATTCTTGGTCGCCCTTTCCTAGCTACCGCCAATGCGTGCATTAATTGTCGCACTGGTGAAATGGATGTTTCATTTGGAAATAGGAAAATGAGGATGAACATTTTTTGTGCATCGATGGAGTCTGATACTGAAGAAGCTTCTTTTGAGGTTGATATCATTCAAGATATTATAGAAGCTGAACATGATTGGTTGTTGAGTGATCCACCTCAAGAGGAGATTGATGAATCATTCAAAGAGGATCGCCTTGATATGATAGATAGTGAGGCAGATAATGTCAGTGGGATTTGGCATTCCAAACCACTTCCAGAGTTAGCTGAGAAGGCCGCAAAGCCATCGATAGAGAGTCCTCCAGAGTTGGAGTTGAAGCCTTTACCAGCTTCACTCAAGTATGTCTTTTTAGGAAAAGAGCAGACTCTCCCAGTTATTATTTCTGCAAACCTGACAGATTCACAGGAGCATCAGTTGTTACAGGTTTTATATGAGCACAAGGAAGCTATTGGGTGGTCTGTGGCGGATTTAAAGGGGATTGACCCCTCCTTTTGTATGCATCGGATCATTATGGATGAGGGAGCTAAACCCTCAAGAGAATCACAAAGGAGATCAAATCCTCACATGAAAGAAGTGGTGAAGAAGGAAGTAGTTAAATTGTTAGATGCTGGGATTATTTATCCCATCTCCGATAGTCAGTGGGTGAGTCCTACCCAGGTTGTTCCCAAAAAGTCTGGGCTCACTGTGGAAAAGAATGAGAAAGGAGAGAGCATTCCCATGAGGATTACTACGGGATGGCGAGTATGTATTGACTATAGGAAGTTGAACAGTGCAACTAGGAAAGATCATTTCCCGTTACCGTTCATCGACCAAATTTTAGAAAGACTTGCAGGCCAGCAATATTATTGCTTTTTAGATGGATATTCCGGATATAACCAGGTGGCCGTTCATCCCGAGGATCAGGATAAGACGACATTTACCTGTCCCTATGGTACATTTGCGTATAGGAGGATGCCGTTTGGGCTTTGTAATGCCCCGGCTACATTTCAGAGATGTATGATGGCGATTTTCTCTGACATGATGGATGATGTCCTTGAGATTTTAATGGACGATTTCTCGGTTTATGGTTCTTCTTTTGATGATTGTCTCCAAAAATTATCTCGTGTACTTCAGCGCTGTAGGGAGACAAATCTAGTGTTGAGTTGGGAAAAGAGTCATTTCATGGTACAGCAGGGGATTGTTCTTGGACATATTGTGTCTGAGAAAGGTATTGAGGTCGATAAGGCCAAAGTGGAGACCATTGTCAAATTAGCTCCACCGACCTCTGTGAGGCAAGTGCGTTCATTTTTAGGGCATGCAGGTTTCTATAGATGGTTCATTAAGGATTTTAGTCAGATTTCTAGACCGTTGTGTAACATGTTGTCGAAAGATCAGTCGTTTGTGTTTGATGATGCCTGTCTGAAGGCATTTTTAGCCCTAAAGGAAGCATTGACCACTGCTCCTATTCTCAGATCTCCTGAGTGGTCAGTGCCTTTTGAGATTATGTGTGACGCTTCAGATTATGCGGTTGGAGCAATTTTAGGACAGAAGATTGAGAAACGATCTCACGTTATTCATTATGCTAGTAGGACTCTTTCTGACACACAAATGCATTATACTACCACTGAGAAGGAGTTACTAGCCGTTGTATTTGCACTTGAGAAGTTTCGATCATATTTGTTAGGCTCCAAAGTTGTCATTTACTCAGATCATGCTGCATTGAGATATTTGATGAGTAAAAAGGATGCTAAACCGCGTCTCATTCGTTGGATTCTTCTGTTACAAGAATTTGATATTGAGATTCGAGATAAGAGTGGATGTAAGAATCTTGTAGCAGATCATCTGTCTAGACTGACTATAGATTCATCTATTGATCAAGGACAGATTGTTGATTCTTTTTCGGATGAGCAGTTATTTCATGTCAAGCGTTTACCTTGGTTCGCGGATATCGTAAATTTTCTGGTTACTAGAGAGTATCCTGCGCACTGGAACCGGAATGAAAAAGATAGATTTTTTGCGCAGGTGAAACATTATTTTTGGGAGGAACCAGAATTATTTAGATCCTGCCCGGACCAGATGATTCAGAGATGTGTGCCCGAAGAAGAGTATCATTCCATTTTATCATTTTGTCATTCTTTAGCTTGTGGAGGTCATTTTTCTAGTCGGAAGACTGTTGCAAAAGTCCTTCAGTCTGGATTTTGGTGGCCCACACTTTATAGAGATGCTCACGAATTCTGTAGGAAGTGATTGCAATGTCAGCAAACAGGTCGCATTACCAAGCGCGACATGATGCCTCTTTTACCTATTCTGATTGTGGAAATTTTTGATGTTTGGGGCATTGATTTCATGGGTCCTTTTCCGCCATCATTTGGATTTACATATATTTTAGTGGCGGTTGATTATGTTTCAAAATGGGTCGAGGCTGTGGCCACCCGGACCAATGATCATAAAGAGGTGCTTCGATTTATTAAGCACAACATTTTTAGTCGATTCGAAGTTCCTAGAGCAATCATCAGTGATGGTGGTACGCACTTTCGTAATGTGCAGGTAGCTTCCTTACTTAGGAAATATTCTGTGCATCATCGGATTGCTACACCTTACCACCCACAAACCAGTGGCCAAGTTGAGGTATCTAACAGGGAGATAAAGAGGATTCTTGAAAAGACAGTCAGACCAGACCGCAAGGATTGGTCTCAGCGCCTTGATGATGCCTTGTGGGCTTATAGGACTGCTTTCAAGACCCCGATTGGTATGTCACCATTTCGATTAGTTTTCGGGAAACCTTGCCATCTTCCTGTTGAGTTAGAACATAGAGCATATTGGGCTATAAAAAAATTCAATTTCAACATGACCCAAGCTGGAGTCGAGAGAACATTACAGTTGAGTGAGCTAGAGGAATTGCGTAATGAAGCCTATGAGAGTGCAAAGATTTACAAAGCTCGAACTAAGCATTTTCATGATCGATATATTGTTAGGAAAAAGTTCGAGCCTGGGCAAAAGGTATGGCTTTATCATTCACGTCTTCATCTTTTTCCAGGTAAGTTGAAGTCAAGATGGAATGGTCCATTTGTTGTGCATAGGGTGTTTCCATATGGAGCAATAGATCTTTTTGACCCTCGTACGGGTGCTATTTTTAAAGTAAATGGGCAACGGCTGAAGCCTTATATCTCAGATACTGTGACAGGACAAGACATTGAGGATGTTGATCTTTTAGAAGTTTAGGACACACACATGTTTGTATATATTTTAAAATTTTGTAAATATTCATAGAAAAACAAATTTTTTAAGAGTACTTTCATATAGTTCATGTACATAATTCATAAACCATGATCAGGGTAGACATATTTTCACATTTTCGATTTTATTGAGTTTACTTTCTTTCCCTCATTGATTTTATCTCATGTGCATTCACTTAGTTTCACATAAGCATGGGGGAATGCCACTGGGACAATGTAATTCAAGCATGGGGGAGGGTGTAGTAGCTCACCAGAATATTTTTGTCTACGTTCTTGCACATGTTTACACATCTCTCATGAAAAGTAGATTTTTAAAGAAAGAGTTTGAACTTATATGAATGTTATTTCAAATCTGATGTTTTTAGAGGATTTTTAAGCCCCACAAATTTTTTTTTTGACATAGATCTAAAAATTATGGTTGTTTATGTGGATTTCGAGGAAATGATGATAGATACATGTTAGAGTTTATTTTGAATCATAAATATGAATATGCACAGTTCTATTTTTGAAAAACTAAGCAAATGAACAAAAGCATAAAAATGAGCTCAAAAAGTGAGAAAAAGCATGCGTTAGGTTGTTTGGATAATTCCACAATCCTTAGTAGATGGAATTTAGATGTAAGTTGAAACTTTTAATTCCATTTCGAAAATGAGAGTGGAAAACTTTGTGATCCTAAGTAACTGAGAACAGATACAAGTTGAAATGTTTGACTCTCATGTTATAAAGGTGAATGAAGGAAGTCACTTTTATGTCTTAGTTGATATCTTTATTGAAAAAAAATATAGAAGATATTGACATTGCACAAGGCATAAAAGCAGACCACACGCAAGCTATATGAGAAAAAAAATAATAAGTGCGCAAAAAGAAAAAGCGTGAAAAAATGAAAAAATAGAGAAAAGAGCTTAAAAAGAAAGAAAAGTTCAATGCTTAGAAGTGTAATTGAGAAAACCTGTGCAGAAAACATATGAGTGAGGATAAGTAAATAATAATATGTTTTTATTGGATTTTCTAAGAATAAAACATAAATAATTGTGATATTTAGAAAAGTAAAAGAAATTCTTTTTCTGTGGTGGTATATAAAAGACTCTAATTATATTTCGATTGTGAAATAATAGGAAATATTTGTGAAAACAAAGTCTTTAATTACCTACTGCTTATGAGGATGTGTAATATTATGCATACATGACAGAGATGTTTGTGGGTAGCATCACTGCAAACCCTCACGAGACCTTACTCGTCCACTGGGGTAACTCAAGGGTTGAAAGGGCTTGTTGCATGAGCTAAATGCAACCGTGATTCCTACGAAAGTAAGTTAGGTGATAGTTTGATTTCTTGCATTTTTCTAGTTTGCTCGAGGACTAGCAAAACATAAGCATGGGGGTATTTGATCATGCATATAATTCAAAGTTTATTAACAATTAAATATGCATGATTTTATAAAATAATGTTTCAAAAACCCAATATTATGTTAGTTTTTGAGTAAAAGTGCTAAAATGATTTAAAATTAGAAAATGAATAAAAAAATAGTTTTATTTTACATTCTTATGCCTATTTTAGTTTTTTAGTTGGTTTTAGTTTTTATTAAAAAAAAAGAAAAAAAATAGAGAAAAATAGTTTTATTCATTTTAAGTGTTGTGTTTTTTTTAGAAAAGAAGAAAAAAAAATTTATATTAGATTAGTTTTTGAAGTTTTTTTTATAAATAGTTTTGTCTTTGAAAATTTTCACAGTTTTCTTTACTTTTGAAAAGAATAAAAATAAAAATAATAAATAAAGAAAAAAATCTAAATAATAATACAAACCGGGTGAAACCGGTTTGTATTTCTAAAAAGAAGAAAGCGAAAAAAAAACAAACCGGCTGGAACCGGTTTGGAAGTTTTGAAATAAAAAAAATGGTTGTTTCAAACCGGTTCCAACCGGTTTGAACCCTTTTAAAAAGGGGCGTAAAGCAGATCGGAAGGGGCTCCATGTTTTTGCGCCAAAATTTTCTTTTCCCCCTCTGCTTTTCCCCTCTTCCTTCCGTTTCCCAGTTGCCGGATCTCACGCTTCTTCTTCTTCTTCTTCTTCTTTTTCTTCTTCTTCTTCTTCTTTTTCCTCCAGCAGCAGCAGCAAAGATTCTTCATCCGGTGGCAAGGAAATCTTCACTCGATGGCGGCGCCTGAAGTGGAAGCCACCTCTTCCTTCCTTTCCTGGTAAGTTGTTGTTCTTCTTCTTCTTCTTCTTTTTCTTCTTCTTCGTTTTAATTTTTTTCTGAAAGATAATCTGCTGAATCTCAATTTGGAAAATGAAAAAAAAATATAAAAAGAAAACATAAAAAGAAGAAAATTCTGTGAAGAATCCGGCGATTGACAAATATTCTGCCGGAATATTGTTTTGATGAATAAGTTTCTGATCTGATCGAAAATTTTGATATAAATCCAGTGGATTAAATTCAGCATATTGAAAAAAAGAAAAAAAAATTTGTTCTAAGATCGATTCCAGTGTTATCCGGTGAAATTTGTGTTTTGAATTTTCCGGCAGCCATCAAAGATCTCTGGTGCATTATCCTTTGATTAACAAACTGAAGAATGTTTCAATTCATATCTAACAAGGATTGAGGAAGCTTTGATCCAGCAACTAGCTGCTGGAATGCTGTGTACAAATTGAAGCATCATGATCTTCTGTAAAAAAATTTCATGGTGAAATGGCCGGACTTATTTTTCTTGCTGGAAGCTCTTGCTTATTCTGAAATATTCTGCTACAGTCCATCAAAAAGAAATTTGATATTAATCTGAAGAAAAGAAAATTAAGTTGCTTCATTACATCTAATGCATGAGCAACTAGAATCCAGCAAATGAATACTGGATTTCTGAAGTAAATGACTGAATTTTTTTTAAGAATCCGATTACATGTATTGTGAATTTTCGTTCTGAAAGATATTGAATATCTACTTGAATTTCTTTGAATTTCTGTTTTGTTGTTCTGTTCTCAATTAGATCATTTCTGTTTTTTTTTTCTTTCTTTTTCATTCAGTTCAGTTTTTCTTTTAAATTCCTTTTCTTTTTATTTTGATAAAATCCTGGTTTGTTTTTAGTAAATTCATATTCATATTTTCTTTTTTGCAACATCCTGTTTCTGTTTTACATTTTATTTTCTCTAATTTTTAGTTGACATAGGTCGATTTGCTGTTTGTTTTTTTTTTCCAAGGATTTCTCTTGTTTTGCTTTAGTCAATATCTTTTACAAATTTGTTTCTTTTGCTATGTCTGTGTAAGTTTTCAGCTTGTTTTTCATTAAGTCATTCCTTGATGATTAAAATTCTTGATTTTACTGCTTTCAAAAGTTTTAGTGTTGTATTTTTCAATATTGTAAGTGCATAGCTTGTTAATAAAGTGTTAATTGTCTTTACTGTTCATTAATTGAAATAATTAGATTTCATAAAGTGGAGTGTTAGTTACTTGTGTTAGTTAAGGTAGTTTCAATTGTCATGGAAGTCTTTTGATAATATTCTTCGGTGTTCTTTAACATTTAGCTAGTTAATATAGGTTTCTATTTCTATCTCTGGTACTGCTCGTGTTCATTTTAATTGTGCAGGATAGCACAGATTGGAGCGGAAGTACTTACGTGACATGAAGTACGAAGAATAAAGCTTCTTTTTGCTTTTATTTTTAGAATTAGGAATTTTAATTGGGTTTGTAAATATTGCACTTTACGCCCTCTGCGAAGGGTATTCATTTGTTGTAATAGCTAGTTGTTTTTACTTTTCTAAACATTTTACATTTCCATAATTCAGCAATAAAGATTAGTTTAGAATTGTGTGCTTGAATACAAAATATTCCCGTTCCCTGAGTTCGACCCGGTCTCATCCACTAGTGAGAACCGGTTTTTATTATTTGATGTCTGGTTTTCACATGCTTTTCATATAAAAATCTTTTCAAAATTACAACGATTGCAAAAAGACATCAGTAGGCTTAACTAGGCTAGGTCTAGTTGCACTAGAATTTTGACAAAGTAGGGTTATAGAGAGGGACTTGAACTCTAGATACTGAAATAAGGGGGTGCCTACCTATTTATAGCTTTTATGACAGATTCAAACATGTTTTCTGAATATCCGAGATTCATTTTTTTGAATCCGACCAGATTGAGATAAATGACTCATATTAAGCAGTTTTTGAATATAGGATTGTGATTTGTCCAAGGCATATTGCCTTAGATGTAAGGGTAAAGTTTTGTAAAGAGGTTTGGGATTTAGAATATCCCATTCCAAATTGAGGAGGGTAGGATAAGATTTGAGTGGTTTTATCCAAAATGACACACATTTTTTAGTTCTGAAATGGGCATTGATAACACATAGCTGCTAATAGTACTCAAGAGCTGCTAATGACACTCCAGAAATGTTAATGACACATCTATATATCATCAGCACTTTTGGTCAACGGTTAACGATACATGAATTGTTGTTACCAAAATCAGGTAAAACATGTCTGACATATTTACTTATTTCAGACATAACTTCCTATTCAGATGTCATATTGAGGTATGATTTAGTGCATTAGAAAGCTAACATCCTCAATGTTAAATCATGGTTTAAGTAAAAAATAAATTTTGACCATTTTGATGATAAAAAATATGCTGAAATTGGGTTCTATCTAAAAAAATAAGTTTTTTTACTAAACAAGTCACTTTATTTTTGTCATAACTTTATACTCCAAATGTTGTATTGACGTGACTTTTGACTTTTAAAAATATAAGATCTTCGAGTTTAACTGATCTTTTGGATAAAAGTCTTGAAAAATTCATTTTGGAGACAAAAAATGAAGATGAAGTTAAAAGAACTTTGAAATAGATCGAAAACATAGGATTTTGGTACGTGACTCCTGACATGAAATGACTTAATCAAAATTGAGGTGTTTACTATAATAATTATAAAAGATAGCATGGTAACCAAGTGTTTAAGGAGAAATATGGTTTATGTCGGTGGCCATGGCACTGGGTTCGAGACACAAAATGAAAAAAAGGATCAAGGTTTTGGAAAGGCATCTCAATGGTTTTACAGGTTTTTCTGGAGTTCACGAAGGTGGACTTGAGGGATGGGTGTTCTACGAGCTTTTGGTGGGATATTTAGGTGAAAGACCAAGATGAAAGTAAAGAATCAGATCAGAATCCAGATAGTAATTCACGCCATATCAATAGTAATCAATATGCTAAGAATGGTAGTTGTGATAATCAATGAAAAGGCTATAATTCAGGAAAAGGAAGTCAGCGCAATAATTCTGGAAGGTGTCAAAATGATAGTTCTCAAGATAATTATCAATATTGTTTTGATAACAATGGAAAGATAGAGACACCGATCTTTAATCCTAAAATCATGGAGATCCCTGTTGAAAACAGTTGTAAAGAGATCTCTAAATATTGTAATAGCTTATATGGCATAGTGCATCTCAAAGGTAATCAATATGCTAAGAATGGTAGTTGTGATAATCAATGAAAAGGCTATAATTCATGAAAAGGAAGTCAGCGCAATAATTCTGGAAGGTGTCAAAATGATAGTTCTCAAGATAATTATCAATATTGTTTTGATAACAATGGAAAGATAGAGACACCGATCTTTAATCCTAAAATCATGGAGATCCCTGTTGAAAACAGTTGTAAAGAGATCTCTAAATATTGTAATAGCTTAAATAGCATAGTGCATCTCACTGCTTAAGAATTGCAGAGAGCTACTGTGGATGTAGGTGTATTAACACTGAACCACGTTAATTTTTCTTTCCTTTTCTTTCTTCTTATGGTATCAGAGCTTGATCTAAATGAGTTTCGCCTCTCGTTCAGTCTTTCTCACAGTCAAGGATCCTTTGTATTCAATTCTAATGGCTTCAGTCGGACAAAGATCGTGTGCTTCGGGATCTAAAATTGTTGGTCAGTCTTCATCCAAATATCCTTACCCCTTCAACTTGATTGTTGGAAACTTTGTTACTTTAAAGCTGAACCATTCAAATCTTTTGTTATGACAAACACAATTGCTTGGTCTCATTAAAAACCAAGATATAATTGGCTTCAACAATGGAGAGTATCCTATGCCTCCATCTACCATAACCAAAGAAACTGATAATGCCCCAAATCCAGACTTTACTGCCTGGAAGAAGTCTGATAGACTTCTTAGAGGATGGATAATCGGGACTCTATCTGAAGAAGTCCTTGGTCTTGTAGTAGGTTTACAAACCTCCAAAAAAGTCTGGCAAGCTCTCGTGACTGCCTTCGCTCATGAGTCACAGGAACGAGAATTTCTGTCTACTCAAAAGCTTCAACTCTATAAAAAAAAAGAGATGTCCATGGTTGATTATATTAAGGAATTCAAAAGTATATGTGATGAACTCACTACCATAGGGAAGCCTATATCAAATCATAACAAAGTTTTTTGGATTTTGAATGGGTTAGGAAATGGTTATGAAGCAATCGTTACAACAATGCTCAAACCACCAACACCAAGCTACAATGAGCTTGTTGCCCTTTTACAAAGTCATGAAATGATAAGGGCCTTACATGATAGTGAGAGTGGAATGAACTATAACATGGCATTCTCAGCTCAACGTGATTAGAGATCGTGGTATAACAATCGACGACAACAACACCAATTCAATTCTTCAGGTCATGGTTTTAATCAAGCTAGTAATTCAGCCAACCAAAATAACCAGAATAAATCAGATCAGAGGCAAGGAAATCAGTCGTCTACTAATCCACATAAAGGAGTTGTCTGTCAGATATGCAATAAGCCAAATCATATAGCGTTAAATTGTTGGCACCAGTTCAATCAGGCGTACGAAACAGATGACATTCTGAAAGCTCTAGCAGCCATGAAGATTGCTGATGGCCAGAACCAGTCCTGGTTTCCAGACACAGGAGCGACAAATCATTTGACAAGAGATTCAGCTAATCTTTTAAATCCTTCTCGATACTTTGGCAATGATAAGATTATGGTCGGCAATGGGAATAGGTTGGTTATTACTCACATTGGAACTGCCAAAATCAAAACAAAACATCATGATCTTAACTTGAAAAATGTTTTGGTAGTTCCAGAAATCAAGAAGAATTTGATTTTTGTCAGTCAATTAACTTCTGATATGCCGTATTCTATTGAGTTCAATGCTAATGGGTTTGTTATCAAGGATCAGATATCAAGGACGATGGTGGTGACAGGAAGTAGAGTGGGAGATCTTTATGGTCTTCAGACTCCGCAACATACAACATATTTCTCTTCTCGATTCAGGTCTACAGATTATGAAGAATGGCATAATAGGTTAGAACGTACACATGCCAAAGTAATAAATTTTTTGGAGAAGAATAAGAGAATAACTATTTCTGCTAAAACCTCTATTTCTTCTACCTGTGGTAACTGCCAAATGGGCAAAATGTGTTGATTATCGTTTATTGATATTGATGAACATTCAAGTATTCCCTTTGAAAAAATTCACTGTGATTTGTGGGGGACAACATCGGTCATTTCAAACCAAAAGTTTCATTTTTATGCTATTTTTGTTGATGAATCTATGTGGTATCTATGGTTCTACCCTCTCAAACATAAGTCTAAGTTGTTTGTCAAGTTTGTTGAATTTCACAAACTTCTTAAAAATCAATTTGAAGGACGCATAAAAATATTTTAAACTGATGAAGGGGGTGAATTCAATAGTATTATGCTAAGCGATTACTTGAAAACCCAAGAAATAATTCATCATGAAGCTTGCCCTAAGACTCCTGAACAAAATGGGATGGTAAAAAGACGACATAGATCTATCATTGAGCTGGAGCTTACACTTATGTTTCACAATTCTTTACCTGTTCGTTTTTGGGTAGAGGCCTTCAAGACTGCCATATGGTTGATTAATCAGTTGCCTACTCCTACCGTTCACATGCAGTCACCATTCCAAAAATTATTTGGCAAGTTTCCTGACTATTCATGTTTAAGGACTTTTTGTTGTAAATGTTTCCCTTTTCTTGGAGAATATACTCAAACTAAATTTCAACCAAAAAGTCTTCCATGTGTTTTTCTGGGTTATGGAGATGAACATAAGGGATATCGTTGTTTGCATCCTCCCACTGATCGTGTTTATCTCTCACGACATGTTGTGTTCGACAAACAAATTTTTCCATTCAAAGAGCCCAGAAAACTGTTTGCCACCATGACAACTCAGGATTTAATTAGCTTTCAAGAGAGCCTTGATGTCACACATATAGATGAACATTTACCTCTTTCTACACTTGAGCTGTCAATTCCTTCAGCCGAATCTCAACAATCAGTTGATTGTCATACTATGGGAGAAGACCCTGAGCCCGAACATGATATTGGATCTACTACAGCTATCCAAGCCCTTGAGACCGAGCAAGTTAGTGGATCTACTCCGAATATAGACGAGCATGTGATTACTTCATCTGATGAGCATGGTAGTGAGTCGACCTCACCAAATGAATCGACTGATCTCCATCACATGACCACCGGGTCTAAGGCTGGCATTATAAAACCAAACCCAAAGTATTTTCTGGCGGAAACTAGTCTGAGAGAACCTCGACGCCTCAAAGTTGCCCCCCAACATCCAGAATGGGTCCACTCCATGAGAGAAGAGATACAATATCTTCATATAAACAACACATGGGATTTGGTGCCCTATTCCAAAGATATGAATATTATATGAAGTAAATGGATTTTTAAGACAAAGCTTCATAGTGATGGATCTTTGAAACGCCTTAAAGCCCGTTTGGTTGCCAAAGGCTTTAAACAAATTCCTGGCTTAGATTTTGTTGAAACCTTTTCCCCTATAGTCAAGCCGGCTACTATCAAGATTGTATTATCTTTAGCCCTTCACAATCATTGGGACATTCGTGAGTTAGATGTTAAGAATGCTTTTCTATATGGAAATCTTCAAGAACCAGTTTATTTAAAGCAACCTCCAGGTTATCAGGACCCGGCTAAACCTTGCCATGTTTGCAGGCTCAACAAAGCTCCTTATAGCTTAAAACAAGCTCCACGATCCTGGTATGATCGATTTGGCTCTTTTCTCCTTTCATTAGGATTCTTTGCCAGCACTGCAGATCCTTCATTGTTTATCTGCAAAACCTCCAATGGTATGCTTATACTCTTACTTTATGTTGATGATATTATTCTTATTGAAGATAACACTGACATGATGAAAAGATTTATTATTCAAGTTCAAAATTTGCCATGAAAGACTTGGGATTTCTGCACTATTTTATGAGAATTCAAGTTCATTACATTGGCAACTACTTGCTCCTTAATCAACGGCAATATGCATATGAATTATTGGAAAAAGCGTCGCTCCTCAATGCCAAACCAGTCCCTACTCCCATGATATCTAATATCAGATCCCAGACTAAATCTGATGAGAGATTTCATGATCCCACCTTCTACAGAAGCCTCGTGGGAGGATTACAGTATCTCACCATGACTCGTTCTGATCTTTCTTTTAGTGTAAATCATGTCAGCCAATTTATGCAGTAGCCATCTAAAGCCCATTTTGCCATGGTTAAGCGAATTCTACGTTATGTGCATGGGACTAATGATTTTGGCATTCGAATTACTGCTCAGTCCTCCTTGGATCTATATGCTTTTTCAGACACTGGTTGGGCCAGGCGTCCGCTATCTCATCGATCCACCATCGGCTTCTGCACTTTCCTTGGTGTTAATCCTGTGTCCTGGAGTGCCAAGAAACAAACATTTGTTGCTCGATTAAGCACTGAGGCAGAATATTGTTCTATGGCATCTACCACCGCTGAACTTATGTGGCTCACCTTTATTCTTAGAGATCTTGGGGTGTACCTCTCCAAGTTTCCTACTCTTCTTTGTGACAACATGTCTGCACTTCAAGTCTCAATCAAGCCTACCTTGCATTCACACATGAAGCATGTCGAGCTCGACTACCATTTTGTTCGTGAGAAAGTGGGATTGGGATCCTTAATCACTTGCTATATCCCTTTCTCAAAACAACTTGCTGATTTGTTCACAAAGGCTCTCCCTTGCCACCAGCTTGAGGATCTATGCAACAAACTTGGACGTTGGATTCATTCCACGTCCAGTTTGAGGGGCCATGATGGAAGTAAAGAATCAGATCAGAATTCAGATAGTAATTTGCTTCATGTCAAAGGTAATCAGTATGCTAAGAATGGTAATTGTGATAATCAATGGAAAGGCGATAATTCAGGAAAAGGAAGTCAGCGCACTAATTCTGGAAGGTGTCAAAATGATAGTTCTCAAGATAATTATCAATATTATTTTGATAACAATGAAAAGATAGAGACACCGATCTTTAATCTTAAAATCATGGAGATCCCTGTTGAAAAGAGATCTTTAAATATTGTAATAGCTTAAATAGCATAGTGTCTCTTACTGCTTAAGAATTGCATAGAGCTATTGTGAATGTAGGTGTATTAACAAACCACGTTAAATTTTTTCTCCTTTTCTTTCTTCTAAGACCAAGCTTTGAGGGTTCGCTTTCCAAACCTATTTAGTGTGGTGGCTGGAACAAACCATTCTGTTGCCACTATATGGTCGGACAACGAGGGTTGGTGTTTTTGAATTCTTGATTTATTTTACCTTGTTATTATACTGCTTCATGGTTCGCATTAGGGTGACATCTCATCCCGTAAGTATGCCTTGTAATTTACTTTTTATATGCCAATGAAATGAATGTTTTCCTTAAAAAAAAGAGAGAAATCTCCTGATCACCTTTTCTGGAACTACACATTCATGAGATCTTTGAACTTAATTTCGTGGGTTGGTATGGGTTTGGCTGAGAGCGATCAGATGTTGTCATAGAGACGTGCTTTTGGCTCAGGGATGCAAGCATAAGTTGTAGGTAGCTTTTTACTAGAAGGTGCTGGTTGCTAATAGCGTGGAGGACTGTGGCTGAGAGCGATCAGATGTTGTCATAGAGACGTGCTTTTGGCTCAGGGATGCAAGCATACGTTGTAGGTAGCTTTTTACTAGAAGGTGCTGGTTGCTAATAGCGTGGAGGACTATGGCTATAGCGAACAACAGTACCTTCAGCGGAGTGGCCTGGTCTCTTCATGTCATCATCAGGAAGATCCAAGGGAAGCAGATCAGGTCATCCTGAACATGAGCGTTTTTGCTCATGCGGACATCGTGGCAGTCTGTTTGCATTTTGGATGAATGCCACGTGGTTTTGTTGACTTTTGACCTTTTTAAAATACAAATCGGATGACCACGCAAAAACGCTCATGTTCAGCATCACCTGATCTGCTTCCCTATTTTTTTGGTTATCTTATGGATAAAAAATTACAGACATTACAGATGCAATCTGCGCTTTTTTAGTAGGAAATGCATTTCAAAACATGTGATAATGATACATAAATGGCCCACATTAATGTACCAAAACTTCATGACTCAAAAGATCACAATCCAACAGTTGGAAGATTATATTTGATAAATATTGAGAAGTCTAGGTACCCTACCCAATAAACATAATTTAGAAGAATATTGTGGGATTCCACTTGTCATGACATATTGGAGAATAAAATTCATTACGTAGATTTGGCATGTCAGTCATTTACAAATCTTAATTCAATAGATTTCATAATTTGTAAATTTTTGCACTAGAGCCAAGAAGGATTTCAAAATGAACTTCCTCTTTTCTGAATGTCAAGGTGGCATACTATAATTAGTTGCCATAATTTCGATTCAAAATTTCATTGATCAGTTGATTGCGGTTTTTTTTTTGGGAATAAAGAAGCGCTATATTGAAAAAACAGAGAACATGTTCTTCCTCCATTGACTTGGGACTGAACGTACAGACCAAGGACAAGTTATCCTCAGAGATCCCTTCTTAGATGAGCCATGACATTACTGAGATATCCAGGCATAATCATAAATAAACTTGGCAATGATTTGCCCTGAGAGAGAGAGAGAGAGAGAGAGCTGTTACAGAAAATATCCCTGGTGACAGGGCGTAACGTATTAGAACTTCATCTAATGACAAGCCAATATGATCTATTAAGAGGAGGGTCACTAACATGTTCTGCCGCCTCCGGGCCTGAAGGTACCGATCAAGGAAAAGTTATTCTCAGACCATTTGACGTGCAAAGACGTGTACAGATCCCTTGTTAAACGAGTCATGGCATTACTGAGATATCCAGGGATGGTCAAGCCACAAATGTTGATGTATAGTACGGAAAATATTTTCAGTAGTTTTTTCTAAGTAATCTTGGTGGCAATGATTTGCCTGAGAGAGAGAGAGACCAACTCCCTGCATTTGAACATCATATAGAGAGAGCTTGCTACTATCGCCCAACTAAAGCAAGAAAACCGAAAAGTCCAACCACCAAAGAAGTAGACAAGGCAAGTACTCTTATAACCAGGGAATTCCATAACAAGCACACACTCGAACACTCATAAGTAACCCCAACCACAACAACAACAATCCAACCTACAACGTACATATTGGTGAAGAGATTTATATTGTCAATCCCTGCCGACGATCATGTGCCTGGCAGTCTGCATTATGCCAACGACAGTCTCCTTCACCGCCTGCAGTACGCCTCCCCCTCCCCCTCGCCTCAGCTTCACTCTCCCCTCCCCACCTCCCTCTCCGCTCTGCTCCTCACCCATCTCCTTCCCTTCCTCTTGCTTCTCGTTCGGCGCCATCGCGGTCATGGCCTTGCAGGCTTGTTGGGCCTTTCTTTCAAGCTGATGAGCAAGACCACATTCTTTGGCTTCTTCAATTGCAGCAACACCCTCTGCTTTCTTCTCTTGGGCTCCCACTTCCCCTCCGCCGATCGTCATCTCCTTCAGCTTCTCCCGTGTTGCCTCCGTTTGTTCTCCAAGCTTTTGCTGCAACATGAAAACGGAATAACAAGTCTCTCTTCCATCAAAACCACTCCCTCGAGAACTTGCGGCTCAAGTTTGACGGATAACAAGGTACTCGTCGTTTCTATTCTACCAACAAGGGCTCACCTTGGCTTGCGAGGCCTTCTGGCCCACGTAGTCCACGGCGCTGCGACCCGTTTCCTTGGCCGCCCCCGCGGCTCCCTTCCCCTTCTCCGCGACTCCGCTCTTGGCGTCGGTGGCTAGCTCGCCGGTCCGCTCCTTGACCTCGTGCAGCTCCTCGCCACAGGCTGCGCCAGGCGTCTTCCCAGCCGATTCCTCGGCGTGGCTCGAGGCCGCGGGGTCCGATTTCTTGGCTTTGGCGTACCGTTCCTCCGCGGCTCGGATCGCTTCGAGGGCGTTCTGCTGCGCAGCTGCTCGGTACATCTCCAGGCCTTTCGGACCCGCGTCCTCCACCCTGTTTCCATTCTCCTGTTCCTCTTTCTGAGTCGACGCCATCTCCCACTCTTGTCTTGTGAATGCCGTCTGCACCAGCAAGTGCGGTGGTTGCCTAAAGAGGACGGAGGAGACGGTTTGGGGTTAGGGCTCTTGAAACGTGTTGCTCTGTTACTTCACTCGTGTCTGCATAAGAAGGCGCTTGAAGGTGAGTCACCTACTTTTCCCCCAACAAAATTTCTTTTGTTTTCTACCCTTTTTTCTTCTCGTCTCCCCTTTTGGATTTCAAAGTATGATGTCACCCCTTACAATATCGTTCATTTGGGGTCGTAGATCCATAGGTTGGAATATTGGGGTCTGAAGATCGAATCTCGTCTTGATTATTGGGTAGGAAAAGTGTAGTGCCAAATTCGTTTGTATTTGACCTGTTTTCATGTCCGACCCAAACTGTTCCTGAACAGGTTTGAATCTAAATGAAGTTTGTACCTAAACTCGTTTCCTACCCCATCCAAACATGAACTGACTGATCGGAGTTCAAATTTGATTTCTAGCCTGGACTGTTTCAAGGAATATGATTTTCCTTTCTAAATTTTGGTACCCTTTATAGTGGTGGATTTTATAAGCTTTTTTAATTTTGTAAGTGTTTGCAATTTGATAAGATATAGTTACGAAAATAAAGCTGACTGAGTTGCAAGGAGCAGGAGAAAGTACAATTATTGGTTTGAACGAAATGGATTTGGGAGGAGTGTGGACTCTCTCTTTTGTTTGAAATGAAAGCATAAACAAGTCTTTAAGGATTTAGACTTTCAACTACTCCTAATTCATCACCATGTTTAAGAACCCGTAACATACTATTTGAGTAACAAAAATATAGAGAAGTTATATCGTATTAAAATTGTATCATTGACATTTAATTTTTTTGACAAATAAGTAATATTTAAATTAAACATAAATATTAATTAAACTTACTACAGTTTCAAGTATTCTAAAATAAGTCCAAAAGTATGAACATAAAAACAAATCCTTTACAATAAAGGATAGTCACTTTAGTCAAAAGTCTCACTAAAAAAAATCTAATCAAGCTAAAAAAAACTTAACATGAATCAATTTCTAATGAAGCTCAAAAACTTTTAATCATATTATATGAAAAAAAGACATAAGAGCCACTTCAAAATGCATGTAAGATGATAAAAATAAAATAAAATAAGTACAACTCAAAAACCTAATCTAAGAACATATGAAGATCATCAAAACATACCTTAAATTGTTCACTTGAATAAAGTCACGATTTTGTAGAAAAATCCACCCTCTTTAGTGATACAGACTTCGGAGACAGTCTAATGATAGGCTCCCCATCAAGAAGTGTTCATAAATCATATCAAGTAACAAAGTATAACATGCATCAAATATAAATCCTAGACAAAAAAATATGAAAACAAATTGCATTATGGTCAGCAAAAAGAAGGATCCACAAGAAAAAAATTCTGAAAAAAAATATCCAAAGTAAAAACTAACAACAAAAACATGATCAATGAGCATCTTGACTGTGGAAATGTAAGTCTAAATTGGCTACACACTGCACTTCTAAAATAACCAATTAAACCAGATTTTATTTGGTAGCTCACACACATGAAATATAGATCACAAATATAAAAATCATAGTTAATGACACTACAAGAAAAACGTTAATTAGTGATGAAAATTTGTGACAAAAATAATCCGTCTCAAATTTACGACGGATTAGCTAAAGAAAATTAGTCGCCCCTAAAATTGAAATTAGTTGCAAAATTAGCGACGAACAAATTCTGTCTCAAAATCCATCGCTAATTCGCGACGAAAATATTTCATCGCAAACTCTATTAGCGACGGAGTAGCGACATAATTTTTTTGTCACTACTCCGTCGCGAAGTGACGATGAAATATTTTTGTCGCTAATTTTTTATATAAAATGACCCATCTAGGGCACAAAATTCTCTCTCCCTCCCTCTCTCTCTCTCTGATTATCCCCAAATCGGTCGAAGTCGCGCCACCGCCGTGACCACCACTCCTCCTCCTCTATTTCCTTTCTCTAAGGTCCACATCACCGGTGGTTTTGCCGTGAAGGCCACCCCACGGCTATAGACTACCGCCAGTGTGACCTCCCCACCGACGCTGGTGAAGGTAAGGGAAAAAGGGTTTTCATTCATTCATTTTTTTTCAGACAGCCACCGCCCTTCACTAGGTGTCATTTTCATTGGCGATCGACCATTACAACCGACAACGATGGTCGATCGACAATGACTAGTCACTATCAGCCACTGCCATCCATTGGCGGTTGTAGTGACTGCAGGTAGGAAACTTGGGTTTCACGTTACTGTAGTGACACTTACCACTGTTGGCTGGTTCCGGTAGTCGGTCCCAGATGTCGTCAACAATGGTCACCCACCGGTGGCCAATCGCTTGGTGTGTTGGGTCATCCATGGCGGTGGCAGCAGTGAACGAGGTTGTGAAAAGATTCCCCCCCCCCCCTGCACTACCATCCAACCACCGTCGAATGCGACCGCCTCTGGCGGCTGGCCCCAGGTGCCGTTAGTAAAGGCCAGCCTCCAGCGACTGGTCGTCGACATCCTAGGCTATTTGGCGGTGGCTGTAAAAGTAATAGACTATCCTGCAATGGTTGCCTCTAATGGTCGGCCATGACCTCTGACAGGGTGGGCCAACCTTCGACAGCGAGTTGTGGACGATCACAGCCCACTGCCACTGGCAACACTAGAAAGAGTTACGATGTAAGGTGGGTCCGGATGGGGTTGAACTCCTTCCACCTCAAACCAAAACAATGACCTCCTCTGTCAATGGCGAGGGCCAGCTTCCGGCGGCCTGCTGTCGACCATCACAGCCACTATGCTGGCTGGCGGCAAGGCTCTATGTGGGGGCTACAAAAAAAACACAACGAAAAAAAAGGGATTCAGATGAGTGCCTCAAGAACGCCGACACACCCATACACGCAATGTAATGTGAGGGGTGGTCACATAACCATTTGGGTAAATAAAGAATACCATTGTCATTGCTATAATAGGGGGTTCTTGTGATCATGGGAGGAAGCAGCAGTAAAATCCTTTTCTTTTTTATTTATAAGATAATGAAGAGTGGTTAGGAACGAAAGAAGACAATGAAATAGACACTGCACCACGAGCACAACGTAGAAATGTATTGTATTGTATGGTATGATATATTTATACTTTACAGATGCATAGCAGAGCAAAATGTGTTATGCTTAGTGCTGAGTATCGCATGCGGCTTAAAATGCCAAGCAAAAAGAAACAAGAAAAATGCAAATGCAAAAGCATGCAAATCGGGTAAATACCCGTGGTGAGTAAGTGATGCAAGCGCATCACAAGTTATTTACTTTCTTGGAAGCAACACTTTCCTGCTCACACAGTCACTTACTTGTGGATATCTAGGATTGTTTTGCTAGAGTTTGGAGATCATGCTGAGCATGATTTGAATGTATGTGAATAGAAGTACTCTTATTTTTGTAGTTCAAAAACCATTCTAGTCATGATTGTAGTTAGCGAGATATTGGAGTATGTTTGTTGTAGGTACATGTTTGACATTATTGTAATATGAATGATTGAATGTATTACAATTTTTGACATGACTATTCATGCTTGCATGAAGTTATTTTTTATTTGATTATGCATTCTATGTGAAATTGTATCATGAATAACATTTTTATTTATTAGAATATGGTTCGTGGAGGTCGCAGTCGTCGAGGACCAAGTGGAGGTTGTGGGACAACATTAGGTAGATGTCTTTGTGTTATATTTAAATATTGGCATTCATTATGTTTTTGCTTATATGTTGATATAAAAATTATTACTTGTTAAATATCTTTATAGGATCCCAGCTCAGTGATAGTCAGTCTCAGCCTTCATCTTCACATAATGCTTCAATAGGGATATCATTTAAATAATTATATACTTGATCAGTTTAAATATGTATTATGTGAATTTCTAACTCATTGTTCTGTAGATGATGTTTCGCCTGCATATTACTCACCTATACCAGCTACTCATACATATCACAATACAATGTCGAATGTTGGGTCATCTTAGTCTGACACATGATGACTCATTGAAATAGTGTATATCGATAGTCGACCGTAAGTATTTTATTGTCACTTGTCCAATACTTATCTTATAAATAATGCATATTGATAGTTGATCGTTAATGTGCACCAATTCATATGCAGCATGAGGTTTGAGCCACAAGAAGTAATTTGAGAAATTAGGAAGTCACTAGTTCAACATCTTTCAGGATCGATCGCTTAATGAAAAGAGTACTCGAATGAGGTGTTGAACAGATTATGATTCTCATTCATGATATATAATCGTTTATCATAGCTAATGTGTTTCATATTTAATTTTTTGTTATAGTTATGTATACTAACTTTCTAAAATTATTTGTAGGCTTTGAATCGCTTCGTGACTGCAAATGAGGAGCAATACACGAGGTTAGTGTGACAGAAGGTGGTTATCAGTCGATTTGCCGACATGCTTTATAGTATGAAGACTGCAGCAATAAAAGTAGCTGGTGGGATAGATGATCCACTGCAATGGAAGGGACATGGCTCTTCTATTATCAGGTCAAATTATTAAGATACAATGTGCGAAAAGTGGGTGAGCCATGAATTTTGAAATCGCTTAGCAAAGGTTGCACAAAACTGAGCGAAGATGCCCAATGCCCATCTATACACAGGTGGTTTAGGACTTTTGGGAGCCATCAGAAGAAAATGGTAACTCATCAATATATATAGTCAAATTTATAAGCATTTCTGCATACTTTCTAATTGATTTTTTTATCATTTAACCTTGTAGAAAGCCAAAAAAGGAAACATTGTGCCTTACAAGGATGTGTTTGTTGAAACACATAAACGTAAGAGCACATGAGAGTTTGTATCAGAGAAGACGAGAGCGGCAACAGTATGTATTTATTGTATTAATAAACATTGTAATATATAAGTTACCATGAATTACATTATCATAAATATTGTAATTCTTAATTATTAATTCATACTGTAATCATTATTTTGTAGGAGTCATACGAGCAACCGATGGTAGAGTGATATGGCGATGATTTCACTCAGCATCCGCCTTTTGATCCTGCAGCATTGGTGACTGCAACTGGTGAACCCAAAAAAGATCATGTGTTCAGGTTTGAGAGTAATATGAACACCACATCAGTCGTTGCCTCCTGCAGCCAAGGCTCTCAGAGTTCTCCCACCAGCATCAACTCCCAGCATCCGATTGACCCTACTATTTCTTAGGATGATGTCTGCCAGCTTTTTTAGAACACAATGTGTGACTTTTTACATGAAGTCATTCTCAACCTTGTCCATAATGAGTTGTGCAACTTTTTTTGGGACAGGAAAATTTTGTCTGCATTCAACATGAGCTTCGGTGCCCATCAGGTATAAAGTTTTATGTCATTAGTTTCATGTCATTAGATTTCAAGCTAGTATATGCATGATTGAATACATATATGCATGATTGAATTACTATAAATTTTTATTGATAGCATTAGAACATATGTATGCATGATTGAATCAATATGATTTTTTTTTTAGAGCCTTAGAACACATGTATGCATGATTGAATCACTATAAATTTTTTTGACAGCCTTAGAACACATGTATAAATAATTGAATCAGTATGATTCTTTTTTACAACCTTAGAACACATATATGCATGATTGAATCACTATTAAATTTTTTAACTACCTTATAACACATATATACATGATTGAATCACTATGAAAGTTTTTTGACAACCTTAGAATACATATAAGCATGATTTTATCACTGTAAAATTATGTTGACAATCTTAGAACACCTACATGCATGATTGAATCACTATAATTTTTTTTTTACAAAATTAGACATATATATGCATGATTGAATCACTATAATTTTTTTTGATAACCTTACAACACATATATGCATGATCGAATCACTATGAACTTTTATTGACAGCCTTAGAACACATATATGCATGATTGAATCACTATAAAAAATTTTGACACCTTTTGAACACATATATGCATGATTGAATCACTATAAAAAAAATTTGACACCCTTAGAACACATATATGCATGATTGAATCACTATATTTTTTTTTGACAACCTTACAACACATAAATGCATGATCGAATCACTATGAACTTTTTTTGACAGCCTTATAACACATATATGCATGATTGAATCACTATGAAATTTATTTGACAGCCTTAAAAAACATATATGCATACTTGAATCACTATGACATTTTTTTGACAACCTTAGAACACATATCTGCATCATTGAATCACTATGATTTTTTTTGTCAGCCTTAGAACAAATATATAAATGATTGAATCAGTATAAAATTTTTTGACAACCTTAGAATACATATATGCATGATTGAATCACTATAATTTTTTTTGACAACCTTAGAACACATATATGCATGATTGAATCACTATAAAAAAAATTTGACGACCTTAAAACACATGCACTACAAGAAAATTGTTAATTAGCGACGAAAATTTGCGACGGATTTTTTCTGTCACAAATTTGTGACAAATTAGCTAGAGAAAACTTTTATCGCTAATCTATCGCTACTTAGCGACGGATTAGCGACACCAAATTTTTTGTCGCTTATTCTCAATACAAGAAAACATTTTAGCGACGGATTTAGCGAGGGAATTTTTTCGTCGCTAATTCGTCCCTAATTAGCAATGAATTAGCGACGGAAAAATTCCCTCGCTAAATCCGTCACTAATTTTTTATTCAAACCGAGCGTGAATTTTTCCCTCTCCCTGTTCGAAATTTAAACCAACCTCGCTCGATTTAAACTGACTTCTTCGGAGGACGGCGACGTCGGAGAGCGAGCTGGTTCACGAAGGACGGCGATGCCGGAGATCGCATGCATGCTGGTTCACGGAGAACGGAGACACCAGAGATCGCATGCATGCCGATTCACGGAGTACGGTGACGCCGGAGAGCATGCATGCCGGTTCATGGAGGACGGCGACGCCGGAGAGCATGCCGGTTCACGGAGGATGGCGACGCCGGTTCACGGAGGACGACGATGCTGGTTCACGGAGGATGACGACGCCGGTTCACGGAGGACGACGATGAGGCATAGCGATCGTTGGAGGACGGCGACGTCGGAGAGCACGTCGGTTCACGGAGGACGGTAACGCCGGAGAGCACCGGTTCACGGAGGATGGTACAAGTCCGGCGATGAGGCATAGTTGTCGTTCTGTGCAATGCCTGTCGGGTGCGGTACAAGTCTAGCTTATTGCTATCGGAATACCGCCTGACAGGGATCACTTTTTTTTATTTTGTTTTTAAAATTTAGCGACAGATAATCTATGTCGCTAATCTATCGCAAATTAGCGACAAAAGTAACAACAGATAAGTTTTTTCGCTAATTAGCGAGCAAAACTTCACGATAGGTGCTATCCATCGCTAATCTGTCGCTAAGCCATCGTTAAACAGTTTAGCGACGACTTAGCGATGGATATAGTCTGTCGCTAATCCACGATTTTCTTGTAGTGATATAAGCATGATTTCATCACTATGATTTTTTTTTACAACCTTTGAATTTTGTTAATGTCCTTTACTTTATTGCTAGTCTATGTGTCATTCAGCTATGTTACTTTGATTATCTTAGATTAGGTGCATTGCATATAATTTATTTCATTCTATTTTGTTTATCAATACTAACATTTTGGTTCTCTTGTTGGATGCTGGAGATGATCAACGTAGAGGAGTTGATGGCGGCATAGATGAAGGGGCAAATCAAGACAATAAAGACGATAATGCTCTGAATCTTGGCAAGGATTAGCTTCATGTGTTGAATTTGTTTCACGTATTTGTTGTTTCAAACGAAACTCTTTGTATATGTTCACTTGTAACTAATTAGAACTTGTCGAGGATTATACTGGGTTGTTAAATTTGTTTCACTTATATCTTGTGTTAAATTTGTTTCACCTGCTTTATATATGTATTTTTTATGTGTATTTTATTTTTTATACACAAGTTATATAAATTGTATAACGAGAAATTTTTTCTCGATATTTATTTTTCAAATAATTTTTTTTTAAAAAAAATTGACAGATTAGTGACGGATATTATCTATTGCTAATATTCATTGCCAATTTAGCGATGAAGTAGGGACAAATATTTATCTATCTCAAAAACTGAATCAGTCGATGTTTTGCGATGGAATGTATTTCATCGCTAATCCGTCACTAAATTGGCGATGAATATTAGAGACGGATGCATATTCATCGTTAAATTTTAACGATAGATATGTATCTATCACAAAACCAAATCAATACTTATTTAGCGATGGATTAACGACATATCATGAAATTTGCTAATCTGTCATGAATTAGCGACAGAAGTAGTGATAGATCAGTTTTGTCGCTAATTATCGATCAGGAAATTATGATGGAAGCTATCCATCACTAAGTCATCACTGATCTGTCGCTAAACAATTCAACGATGGATTAGCGTCGGATAACGTTCATCGTTAATTCACAAAATTGTTGTAGTGTGATCAAATACACCAACACCAAAATGCCTCTTTAAATATTGAAATCAATTATAGATCATATATATATATATATGATCACATATATAAAATCAGAGTTATAGATATAAAATTACATATCAGAGATCACATATATAAAATCAGAGTTACAGTTCAGTTACAGACCAAAGAAAGAAAATGATGGACAACATAGTAACAACTTTGAAGGGACGCAACATATGCCGCATGAAGAAGAGTCAAAATATATAAACCAACGAGGTAGGAGTCACAGTAAATAGATCATTTACTGTAGTAAATGCTAAAAAATTTAAAACATCCAATTTTTAGGGAATTCATTGAAATCCTTGTGAATCTAGTAATTACAAATATCTCATCTTTCTAAGGGGAGTTCAAATGTGTATTTTGGAGCCGAAAATCTTGACTCCCTCCAACTTCTCCCAAATGTCAGCCAAATTCTTATCTTCAGTGTCACGTCAGATAATTGTCTTCGGTTACAACTCAACTCCTCTGGTGCCCTACTTCCAAACATAGCCTAAAGATATTTGTTTGGTAGTACAAGGTCAAAGTCAACATAAATTTATTTTCACTGAGTAAAGGAGAGTACTCATGAGATTTTGCACCGCAAACACCGAATCAAGGCCAAGGTCAATATGGCACGCACCTCTCAATTCTTAATGCGATGTCTAAAACTAAATGGCTGATCTTATGAATAGAAAAGCCTGGTTGCATAAGATAACTTCGCATTTATAGCCAGAGTATTTTAACCAATGGATCTCAAGTTGGACGTCTATTGGGGGCACCACCGTGCCATGATTCTTTGGCTGGTGAAGAAATTAAACTCCAAATCTGATTTCTCCAAGTAAATTTAATTATAAAGATGGTAAGAATTAAAAGTACCAAATAGTGCAATTGGATCAAAAGAGTTAAAAAGATTCCTCAGGGTCACGACACACACTTGATTGGGGCCAAAAATCAAGTAATCATGATTAGTGCAGGATGGCTATCAAGGTTGAGTGATAGACATTGGAAGAAAGAAAACAAAGCTTTTGTTGGCACCTTTAAATGAGCAAACGTCTTTTCCATCCAAAGGGGTTGATACAAACTCAATCCAAATCTTGATCTATTAGGTCCAATCAGGGAAACAAAAGTTGTGTTTATTTTATGTTTTAGAAACATGACCTTAATATTTCTCTATTAGACTATAAAATATAGCAATATTGTTTTATCCAAAAGCTCATTTGCAAACGAATTTGTAGACATTTGTGATGATTTTACCCTTTTGGTGGATACTGCCTTCCAATTGTCATTGCGACATACCCAGCAAAACTCTTGAGGCCATCAAGACTTAGCAATACTTCTTCAACACCAGCGACAATGAGAAATGTCTTGACTGCAACAACGACACACCTCCACGTGACCATATACGATGATTATGGTACTCTCCAACCATCGATAAACAATAGTAGTGACATTATTATGCTGGTGATTTACAAGGTTGGCGGTACTTTTTCATAATTAGTTGAGGTCAACGTCGCTCAACAATAGCAATATCAGTAGTGATACTTTTTTTAAAGACTTCAAATTACTTGGTGCTCATCCATCACTAGTGCAGGTCACCATAGCAGGTGTAAAGTTCCAAAATTTTAATTAACTCGAATATAAATGATTTTTTTATGAAAGACTTTATCTATGACATTACTCTAACTGGACTACGCTCTAAGGAATCAGCTTGTGTGCAAGCGCTAGCATTTAATAGCTCACTAGAACTCATTTCAAGAAGAAGACAATTAAGGACAATAACTCTTTATTAAGAAGACAGAAAATACCACAAAAACTTTTATTTTAATTTTTTGTTAAAGATCTCGGATGGGTTGAAGGTATTTAAACATAGCATGAGACTGGATCTAATTTTCGTATTGGTCTTGAGCCTAGGTCCAACTCAGGATTTAGTTCCAACTTAGAAATTTGATATTCGAAATAACACTAAGACAATGTCATTCATAAATTTAATTGAATTGTTTGAAAAAACAATTCAATAGAATAACAAGTCTTAATAATTCATAAATTATTTTTAAAAACTAATCTCAGATCTAAACTTGGTTTTTGACACCGCCCACAACACTCTGTCATCTCTTCAACTTTATACTCATTACCTGAATTTGGATAAGAATGGGGTCAGACTCATCAAGTCTTAGTAGAAACATAATAACAATACATATGTGAATAGAGATAAACATACATGAAATCAAACATCATTTAAAGCATGCATACTACAACATAATCAACATAAGACATTCAACTAAACATGTATAGTCAATACTTTTTGTGCAACATGCCATTAAACAAGAACATGTATATGAATTATTAGGGCATGTTTTCACACAATAAATGTGCTCAAGTGTAGGGGTCTTTTTTTTCTCATGTATGTATCCCTATAGGCACTAATAGGCCCAGACATCAAAATAGAGAGCTCACTTGAGGGTTTATTATGCCATATATTTTAATAACCCGAGTGCTTCTACTGTGTCGGTCCCACTGTGGGTGGTCTATGACCGAGAGAAATTTTTACTAGTGGCAGCATAAAAACAAGATACATCCTAAAGTTCTGCAGAAGACATGAACATACTACCTAAGATACATTGGTAGTTTGTCCCCCTAAACTCTGAGGACAAGGGACCAATGAGACGTCATTGCTCTAAAAAAAAGAATTAAACGTGGTCTATCTGATTTTTTATCACCTACACTCTCCAAGGTAAACCTGGTCTAAATGGGTCCATTGCATTTTATTATATGTGCCATACAACATTCGATCATTTCTGATTGGTTGATTACCCTCACATCTACTCTAAGGTAATTTTCAAATATGGCAAAGTACTCTTGCATTAGCTCTGAGGTAACTTGCCAAAATTATCTTTCTGGCAAGAGCATTCTACCCCCGCATCCACTATGCGGTAGTTATATAATTTATTTGCATGTTCATTTAGAATGCCCCTGGTACACACCCCCGTGTCTGCTTTGAGGTGACCTTGAGAAATTATACCCTTGCATTTGCTTTGAAGTATTTACATAGTTTTTATTTACTCATTTATGTTAATAACTCATGTAGAATGCTCTTGGTATGTACTTCCACATCTCCTCTAAGGTGACCTTGCAATTATACCCACGCAAGCTCTAAGGTATCTTTTTGTTATGTGTGCAAGTATATCCATTTTATAACTTGATGCTCTTTTAGCACTCAATGGATTCTTTTAACCCCTTACTCGTTCAGAAGCGATCATGTTTACATGCATGTTTTTCATGTCTTACAACACACCATCATCACATAACACACAACATATATATTTTTGCTCTTAAGGCACCATGTTGGTTCCTTTGAACTATAAGCACTTCATCACATAATTATATACAACATATCAAAATTGTATATACATGGCACCTATTTGGTTCCTTGAACTACAAGCTCATTTATAAGCACCAACAAGTGCATGCATGCATTTTATGTTTTATAACATTACATTACTATATATGATATCATGCTACATATTAGCATATCACGTTGCATATCCATACATTATGTTGCATATTAAAGTCTTATGATATAAAATTTCAGCATAGCATTCAACAATTATTCATAAGTGATGACACATTTCTTCAGCCTCAATAGGCACACATACGGTATACCTACATGTCATGTACTCATATGGTTCACTTCTAAAACCAAGTCATGTTCAACTGGTTCATTTTTTGGAACCATGATATGCTTTCAAGCATAAGTTTCAAATTCAGAATTGCTTGGACAAAATTTCTCAGTTCGTAGAAATTATATCATGACTTGTATAAAATGAATTTAAATCTAAGATTTCTACTATAGATGCACACACGTGTTAACTTTTTATAAAAAAGAACCTATGTCCAAATTCATTTTGGACCAGAGAATAAAAATTCACACAGTGCAACCTAGTTTTTTGTTCATAGAATAGTTATGTCCGATTCAGTCTTTCCAAAGAAACATCAGCCAAGAATTACATAAAATTAAATAAATTTTAAAAATTTTAATGTAGTCAGTTTGGTGTGTCTGATACAAGCTCCAAAAAATCAAAACTAAACTCCTTCCTAGCAGCGAATTAAAAATCATGCACTATAGTCCATTTATGTTCTTTGAGAAAGTGTGTTAAAAAAATTTCATGTTTTATATTGAACTTCTGTGATTGTAAACCATAATAAATCAGTGCACAAATTTTTTTATGTGTTCTTCAATATATAAACTAACATAAATAAAAAATTTAACTATAAATCCTAAATATTTTAGAAGCTACAAATTTTACAAAAATGTGCATCCTATATAAAAATTTTGTCAAGACAAAAATTCTGTGTTGACTTGCAGAGATCGTATCTCTCAACTCAAAACTCTTTTGAACCTAATTTTTTTTAGGGACTACTTCTACACGTATGAAATATCTCTCTAAATTTTTAAGATTTATGGGTTTACCGTTTTGGAGAACCATAATTTTCTTTAAGACTGGCCGAAATAAAAGTACAAGACAACATACATTTTTAAGAAGCACATAAATGATTTTATGAGTTTCATAAATAAATACCAAAAGCATGTATCTAATGATTTTGATTCAACATAAACACATCGTATACATACATAACTAATATCAGTTCTAACATGAATCTCATTTAATTCATGATGTTCATAAATAAATCTAACGTATAATAAAAAATCTCATATAAGCAATTTTTAAAAAAAAGGCATTTATGAACCAAAATTGGTTTTCACATAAATGACTTTATTTTTTAAAATATTAAATCAGCCATGAACAACTAATATCATTTTTAACATAAATCATATTTAATACATGTTGATCATATATTTAACATATAATATAAATTACAATTCATTCATCAATCATTTTTCCAAAAGAAGACATCTCTTAACCAAAATCAGTTTCACATAGAAATAACTTAATCTATGATTTTTAATAAGTCATGAACAACTAATATAATATCTAACATGAACTTAATTTGATACATATTGTTCATGAATAAATCTTAACACATAATCTAGACCAAGAATCAGATAAAATGATTTTCCAAAAGAACCACTTGATTTAAGCTAAAACTAAAAAAATAATTTTCATAAAAATGATTTTAGGAATTTTAATACTCCATGAACTGTATAACATCAATCCCTAAATTAACTATGGCTAATATATATATATATATATATATATATATATATATATATATATATATATATATACATGCATTTCATAATCATATCCCATCATGCTCATGCACCTTAACTCTATGCATATACCCATTGTTAGAGTGCACATACCTCACAAAATAGTTGAAACAAAAGACACCCTCTAAAACAGTTGTAGTGGTACCCTTCACATACTTATTCACCTTCTTCCACCAGCTACAGCACCAATGGAGGAACAACCACACTAGCACCAAGATCAGCATCTCTCAAAGAGAGGTTGTATGGGAGGGAAAAGTAAGAGAGAAGAGATATAGAAAGATAGGGATTTGAGAGAAAGTGTAGAGAGAGATAAGCGGCATGAGAGGGTGTCCTTATATAATACCTTGGTATATTTCTTAATTCCTTTAGGAAATCCCTTTTATTCTTATCTCAATTTACCCTCCATATAAAATATTATGTAATTTAAAATCCTAGGCTAATTTGGACTTCAAAGCAATTAGATAATGAACCAAAGTAATTAGGACTCTGAAAACTAATTGGCTACTTTGACTTTAACCAAAGTAGGAGTCGTCTAGGTAATTAAGAGTTGAGAAAGTAAGAGACCTTGGACAAGTATGAGGGGCCCACATGAGGGGTGTCTCACCCTATAGATCCAATCTTTCTTAATTAAATTAACTCTTAATTAAACCTCTAAATTCTTTCTTAATGTATTTTCAAATCCAATTCAAATTGAATTCCAAATTCATTTTATAATGTTATTCAAATCCAAATTCACGTTCACATTTAATTCAAATGCAAATTGAAACTCAAATTCAAATTGAAACTCAAATTCAAATTGAAATTAAGTCTAAATGAAAGAAAAATATTTGAAGTGAAAGAAAAATGTTAAGGGAAAGGGAATCGATTTTGAAAATGAGAAAGAGGTGGGCTTGCCAGCAAAGATAATTAACTTTTTTATATTTAGAAGTGGGTTTCCTATAGCTTCCCCTCTTTTCAGGGAAGCTGAGAGTTTTCAGCTTCCAAAGCGAGTTTACTTAGAAGTAAGCTTCTCTTGTATAAAAAAGCTGAAACAACTCATAAATCAGCACCCATATGACAATTATATGTTTTATGGGTTTTTGTGCTAGTTGAGTCTGGCTATTCAATGTGACCTACCAATATGAGAAGATTTACATTTTTCCCACTCAAAGATGAGCAATTTGGTATATTTTGAAGGAGACATGTTCCCATAAGACCATAGGATAATTAATCTAGCCCTAGAATATTGCCAACAATTCTTGAAAGAAGTTTCATTTCAATTATGAGGCTTCAATTGCACTACTATATGAACATATTGAAGGGATATTCACTTGTAGCTTCATTTCAATTATTGCGGTTTGTTTCAATCATTCTCCACATGTCATGTTGACTTCTAGCTGATTGTTATTTTGTTGACTTTATAAAACTAGACTAATTTTTGTGATCTTTGAAACCAATAATATAACACCAATATAGTTAAAACCGAAGAAGATTATATATATATATATATATAATCCATGGAAACACCCATCACTGACTACACATTGACTGGCATCCGGTTGGTAAAACCTCCTGCCCAACAAAGACTACACCCAGCTTCAACCATGCAAAATCCATGGTTGTGCTACCGTTCATTAACAATGCAATATCAAAGCAAGAACATAAAACTAGGATGAAAAAAAAATAGATTCTTTGGAAATAGAAAATCACTATTTATATGAGTGGACTTAACTGGAGTTGAAACTCTTCTATCATTTAGGCTTTGGGTTGTTTCATTCTCACCAATAAGAAAAAAAAACCATGGGAAAGGCATCCTATGATTGGAAAGAAACCATTATTGACTGTGAACCCCACAGGAAAATTGAATTGACGTGTTTAATCTGCATACGAAAATAGGAGAAGAGGGTTCGTACTTAAAGTACCATCGGGGGGCTCCGCGTGGTTGGTAGGAGCAGTCGGTGCATGTCTCCTTGTGGTCGGCGGTTACAGGTTCAAACCCGAGTGGTATGATTGAACTGGTAGGAGTCTGCCTAACCCCAGCTTGCCTTTCAAAAAAAAAAAGAAAACAAAAACTTAAAGAACCAACATTTACCAAATCAAGTTTTGTTTAACCTTTTGGTCCAACTTCAAGCTCTGTCCTATAAAGGGGTGAAATGTTCATGTTATGTGAGTTAATTTTCCAATTTTGTAAGGGTTTGCCAGCACACAATTACAAGTTGAGATATTTTTTTTTTTAAGGCAAGATGGGTTAGGCAGATCGATCCCACCCGTTATTTTTCAACGTACCACTGGGTTTTGAACCTGCAACGTCCCCACCACAAAGAGATGTGCACTGACAGCTCCTACCAACCACGCGGAGACCCCGTTGATGGGATTTTCTTTTTTATAACGAGAAAACCCTCACTGCCCATGTGAGGTAAAACTCTGGACCGGGGGGGGGGGGGGGGGGCACAACCACTCAATGATAAAGTTGCAGACACACCCGCTCACTGCCCCGCGTGGTTGGTAGGAGCTGTCAGTGTACGCTCTCCTTGTGGTTGGACGTTGCAGGTTCAAAATCCAGTGGTAGGTTGAATAATAACTGGTGGGGTCGGCCTAACCCCAAGCTTGCCTCTCAATTTTTTTTTTTAATTTCATGGCACTGAATATCGCCCTTTCAAAAACAAAACCATAATTCCAACCCAGTAGATAGAAAGTCATGCCTCATTAAAAGTTAATCAACTTCCGCTGGTAGATCTTGATTCTTACCTACGTCAGGTGCTCTTGATATCTGCCCTGATAGGTGATAGTACCCAAGCCCAGCACGACATATGTGTCCCCCAAATCAGGGATGACTAAGGGGGGTGTTTGTTTCATGCCTTTCTTTTTCATAGGAAATAGTGTTTTTTTCTTTGAAAGGATGAAACAAACATGTCCATGATAAATATGTGATACGACCTGCATAACAAATACAAAAAAACAGCTTTTCCGTCAAAACGGGTTCACACCTCCTGGGTCGGAAAATGCTTTTCCTTGAAAGTGGCTCTTTGAAAGAAAAGAGGTTTCCTTTGGGTGAGTAACAAATGCCCCCTAAAGAGAACATATGCTGCCAGATGGTCAGATACAGTGGCGTAGCTAGGATTCATGTGAGGGGGGGGGGACCACCGAAGGCAGCACCCCCGTTTTTTTTTTTGAGATAAAATAAAAAAATGGCTACAATTATTAATAAAAATCTATTTCATATGGACAAATCAAACTATTTGCTGCAGTCAGGGCTGGCTGGGCTACAAAAATGGATAAAAATCTATTTCATATGGAATCAGGACTGGGCTACAGCCCAGTCCTGTGGACCCCCACGAGTATCCTCCTCTCTCTCCTTCTCTTCCTCGTTCTCTCTTTCACAAAACCCTAAACCAACCTCTGTTGGCCACCCTCTTTTGTCGACATAGGCACTTGACCTCCGTCGGGTCAACCTTGTCAGCTGGGAGCACCAGCCACTGCCAGACGCCATCCACCGACATCCCTCCCTATCGGTTCTCCCCCTTCCTTCTCTCTTTTCTCTCCTTACGGTCGGCACCGACCTTTCCCCCTTTTGATTCCTTGTTTCGGGTATACTAGGGAACTAACAGGACCCACCAACCGGTTGGCCTTCGTCGATCATCGGTGTCACTACAAGAAACCTGTGGATTAGCGACAACCTAAATTCGTCGCTAATCTGATGCTAATTCGTCGCTAAACTGTTTAGCGACGGATTAGCGTCAAATTAGCGACAGAAAACTTTAATTGCGAATTTTTCGATGCTAAGTAGTGCTAGAACTTATCCGCCGCTAAGTCTGTCGCTAATTTGCGACGGATATGATCCATCACGAGTTTTTCGCTATTTTAAATTAGCGATGGATAATATCCGTCGCTAATCCGTCGTTAAATTAAAAAAAAAAAAAAATTGCTCGCTGCCGACACGTTCTTCGGCAAGGAGCAATTTTTTTTGCACAGAACCGGCGCATTTCGACAGGCTGCGACTCCGCGCGGATCCGAGGGGAGCTCCTCTTCAAGTTCCAGGTCTGCCACGAGAACCAGCCGAAGAGCTTCACGGCGGGGGCGCGTTCCGAGGGGAGCTCTTCTTCAAGTTCCACAGGTCTGCCATGGGAACCAGCCGAAGAGTTTCACGGCAAGGGCACTCAGCTTCAGCTGCGACTCCGCGCAGATCTTTGCGAGCTGCAGGGGGGAGCAACGAGTATGGCATCTTCGCGACTCCGACAGGCTCTTCGCGACTCCGCGCGAATCTTCACGACTCCGGCAGGCTCCAGTGGCTCCCCAACAGCAGCCTCCTCTTCGTTGCCACTCTCTTCGACTCTGGCAGGCTCCAATGGCTCCCCAATAGCAGCCTCCTCTTCGTCGCCCCCTTGACGTCTCAGCTCCGGCGAAGCCACGATGGCTCCATCTGCGACTTCTTCATAGGTGGGGATCGACTCTTTGTGCGCGTCGTCAACGGGACTTCTGGCGTCCTGAGAAGCCCCTCAAGTGGGGATGGTTTAAATCGAACAGGAGGGAAAAACAAATGGAGGAAAAATTTTGAACGGAGGGAGGGAAAATTTCGTGCCTCAGGTGGGACAAAAATTTGCGACGAAATTAGCGAGGGAATTTTTTCGTCCCTAATCCGTTGCTATTCCCTCGCTAATTAGCATTTTTGAAGTGTTTTTGGCGACGAAAAAATGTTGTCGCTAATCCCTTCCTAATTAGCGACGGAGATATTTCCATCGCTAATTTTGCAAATATTTCAAACGTTAGCGACAAATAGTTTTCGCTCGCTAATCCGTCTTAAATTGGCGACGGAAAAAATTCATCGCCAATTTCCGTCGCTAAGTAGCAGTTTTCTTGTAGTGTGTAGGCAATCGTCGATGCCCTGTTTCCCTTTTTATCGAACCTCGCAGTTGTTAACCGCGAGGAAGAGAAGGGAGGGAAGTGATGTGCCCCTTTCATCCGCCTGAATCCTGATCCCACTTCTTTGTTTTGATTCAGGTTTCACTAAACCCTAAACCCGACCCGCCAACTCGTTTACCCGACCCGACCCGTTTATTAAACGGGTTAATCGTGTCGTGTCGGGTTACCTGTTTAATAAATGGGTCAGGTTCGTGTTTGCCACAGCTGACCCGTTTAATTCGGGTTTGTGTTGAGGTATGCTAACCCGCCAACCCGTCGACACGACCCGTCAACCTGACCCGATTGCCACCCCTAGTGAGAACTGAACATATTGGGTCCTATTTCTTATTTTGCCTTATAGTTTTGAAGTGTTTTATGATAGATCTGAACCGTTAGATGTGTTTAGCATGCTCAATTTAGTAGGGATCAACTCTTGGATCATGTTTTTTTTTTATAAAATAACATGTTTTTATGAGCCAAAAAAATTGGTTTGATGAAATAACATGTTTTTATGAGCAAAAAAAATTTGGTACCTTTATAGCCATTGATTTTGGATCACCGTAAAAACCCGTATACAAGTCAGATTTCAGTTATCCAAAAGTCTATTCCCACTAAAAGAAACCTATAGATCACATTTGTGGTGTTACCCAAAACAATGATTTTTGAGGGGGCAGAACGAGAGGTGGGCAGAAGGAAAGCATTACTCTCTCTCTCTCTCTCTCTCTCTCTATATATATATATATATATATATATATATATATATATATATATATATATATATATATATATATATATAGAGAGAGAGAGAGAGAGGGACCAGTTTTTTGGTTTATGACCATGGAGATTGCATCCGTATAATCATGTTGCAAAAATGTGTCTAAATGGGTTTATGGGTTTTTTTTCTGCAAATCTAACCCGATAAACGTGTCCAGCATAATCAATTTGCTATAAGTCAACACCTGAATCATGTTTTTCGATTAAAAAATGTTTTCGCGTCTTGAAAATCTACAAAAACTTTGCACCATTGATTTTCAAATGCTACAAGACAGAGTTGATCCATTCCAAATCAAACATATAAATCATATATATAGTGAAAATTGGAAAACAAAATAAAAAAGTCATCAAAAAATCCAAATTTGTATAATGTATTTTGTAGGTTTATAAATAAATAAATATATATAAAGAGAGAGAGAGAGTGTGTCATTGAAGCTTCGTTGGAACTCCATTTTGCTGCGATGGCCAAACTTGTTTCAATCATTCTGTGGAGACTTTTCCTCTATATTCCTTTTGACTTTGTTAACAATTCGGCCTAATTGTGGGGTCGTGTTCCACCACTATATTCAATACAAAATAAGAATCAAAGATCGCACAGCTTCTCGCGCGCCACTTCCTATAAAACCCTCCCACTAGTCCCAGCCTTTCATTCACCCAACACAGACAACTCAATCAACCGATAAGAGAATTCAACCATTATGGAGCACCAGCAAGAGAGCATTGCGAGGTTCTCAAGCTGCCGGGGTGTGTCCTTCGAGATCACTCCCCCGAGGGACAGCCTATTTTCCGTCAAATCCCCGGTGGCCGACACCAACGGCCAGTGGGACTGGCTGCCGTTGCGGCCGGTCTCTCAGCGGGTGTTTCCCTTCCGGGATGCCATTACCCGGTCCATGAGCAGACCCAGCAGTCACTTCTGCGATTTGGACGTCCACAACGCCAACACCGACGAAGAAACCGGCAACGATTTAGAGAATCAGGCGACTCGCGACGCCGAACCTGTCGTAGTTGAAGTCGCTAAAGAGCAGCGAAAAGGTGCAACTACAAAGAAAGCCTCATCTTCCTCAAGGCTTTCGGTTATACTCCTCGACCAAGGCTTGTTTACAGTCTACAAGCGCCTCTTTATCGTCTGCTTAGTGCTCAATCTCGTGTTCTTAATCCTCGCGGCCACCGGAAACTTTCCTTACGCGAAGAACCACTCTTCTCTGTTTGCCGTCGCCAATATCTTCACGCTAACGCTGTGTCGAAGCGAGGCCTTCCTGAGAATTGTCTTCTGGTTGGCCGTGAAGTTGTTAGGAAGGTCATGGATTCCTCTCACCCTGAAAACCGCTACTACTTCGCTTCTTCAGTCGCTAGGCGGTATACACAGCGGCTGCGGCGTCTCTTCCGTAATCTGGCTCTTCTACTCCATCGTTCTTTCCCTTAATGATCGAAGCAATACTTCCTCACAGATACTTGGTGTAGCTTTTGCTATTCTCTCCCTCTTGTTCCTCTCCGCTTTGGCTGCCTTCCCCCTCGTTCGCCACCTCCACCACAATGTCTTCGAGAGAACCCACCGGTTCGCCGGCTGGGCCGCACTAGCTCTTCTCTGGGCATTTGTTTTTCTTACTGTTTCCTACGAGCCGTCTTCCAATTCATACTCTCTTAGATCTTCCAAGCTCATCAGGACTCAAGAATTCTGGTTTACAATGGCCTTAACCGTGCTCATAATCTTGCCATGGCTCACTGTCAAAAAAGTGGAAGTGAAGGTCCATGCGCCGAAGGATCACGCGAGCATCATCAAGTTCTCCGGCGGAATTAAGGCCGGAATTCTCGGTCGAATCGCTCGGTCGCCGCTGTCGGATTGGCACGCGTTCGGGATCATATCAGATGGGAAGAAGGAGCACATGATGCTGGCTGGTGCAGTTGGCGACTTCACTAAAGGCCTTGTGTCTGACCCACCGAGCCAACTGTGGGTGCGCGGGGTGCACTTTGCCGGCTTGCCTTACCTAGTGAACATGTACAATAAAGTGCTGCTTGTGGCAACTGGGTCGGGTCTCTGTGTGTTTCTCTCGTTTCTGCTTCAACCAAGCCAGGCTGATGTTTACCTGGTGTGGGTTGCTAAAGGGATGGAGCAGAACTTTGGAGAGGAGATCATGTCAATGGTGAATGGATACCCAAGGGAGAAGATGATCATACACGATACGGCTGTTCTCGGGCGGCCGAACGTCGCCGAGTTGGTGCTAAAGGCGTCAGAGAAATGGAGCCCTGAGGTGGTGGTGGTAACCAGCAACCCAGAAGGGAGTAGAGATGTGGTGAACGCATGCAAAATGGCTGGGGTTCCAGCGTTTGGTCCGATCTGGGACTCTTAGGGTGGTGTTTGTTCCTTCTGAAACATGACCAAGTTCTTGATATACAGAAGCATATGGATTTCATGAACTTGATTCAGTTTCTTGTAATGCCCAAAGATATCCTTTGGGATCTGATGTTTTTTGTGTTGATGTGCTTTTATATGGTATCTTTAAGTTTCTTTTCTCTTGGGGTTTCTTTTTTTATCTCTGCAGTAGAGATGAATAAGGCAGTCTAGTTGTGGGGGGGGGGGAAGGATATCCCTTGTTAACATTTTTTTTTGGTTAACTTGGACTTTATGTTAATTGAAAGACTTATCTTGCATGCTTCAATACTGAAAAATGCAGCAGGACTCATGTAAGTTTCTTAGCAAGCAAGTCTTTTTACTTTGTCCAATGTCCACCATAGCAACTTGTAGCATGGCACGGATATAAGGTGCAATGACATATTGCACAAACAATGTGATGCCCCATGTCTGTGCAACACCTGTTCGATTATGAATGTGGGACTCACGAGCGCTTCTTTTTGCAAGTTTTCTGGGGCCCAGCAGCACGCGTACGTGGTGCAGCCAGGTTGAGGATCACATTTATTTTTTGGTAGACCTGATCCAGATTGAGAACCAACTTGATCTAGAATCCGTTATGGGATCCAGTCGCTTTCATGGCCTGGAGGCCCCGATGCTCATGTCCCATGATTCGGGTCATTGATACTAAACCCGTTCCATTTACTGCCTAGACAGAGTGAAAGCAACGGTCTGATTTTGGACTTGCAGTATTCTATTTATTTTGTCATCAAGTAAACCGTCCCTATCCATTGACTTTGAACAAGTATCAAACATTCTGTGTTTGTTTGTTTTGACTTCGTAGGATTGTACAGAGAAGGGCAAGGTCAGAGTAGGTTAGGTCCAAGACAGGGACCGACTACGCCCACCATCTGATTACGAAGGTGGATGAGTATATATGAAATTTAGGGTTAGGGCATGTAAAATGAAAATGACTATAAGCATGGGTTTACATTCACTAAAAATGTTATTTTGAAAAAAAAAATGTTAACCATTCATATTTGAAAAAATCACTAAAAACTTTTTTTATAATAGTAGGGCATATGAAATGATAGTCATAGAACATACTGATATGTGTAGAGTCTTTGACAGTAGAAACACATAAAAAAATTTATATTTTATTACATTCATAGGTGACTATTGTAAGCATCCTTATATTTACCTATTTTTTAAAAAAATCAGAAATATTTAAGGCATATAAATATAAGGTTGAAGGGTTATTATAAACATGCGATTTTTCTTTTCCATAATAATTTGCCTAAAAAAGACATTATTCACTGAGGGGGCCGGGTGTTTGTTTCATGCCCTTTTTTGCTATGAAAGAGGCACTCTTTTTATAGGAAATATGGTCTTTTTCTTACAAATAGTGAAATGAACATGTTTATGGAAAATATGTAATGGGACACATACAATAAATGTAAAACAAAAACAAAAACAATTTTCCTGTCAAAATGGCTTCTTGCCTCTCCCTTTTGGGAAGCACTTCCCTTAAAAGTGGCCCTTTCAAAGGAGAGAGGCTTCCCTTGAATGGGAGCAGGCACCCCCCTCATCGCCTTTGATGTTTTTGAGGGTTCAAATCTCTCTCTCCATCCGGGAGGTCATAAGTTATCTCTTGCGTTATCTATACAACAACAACTACAACTACAACTACGCCTTCATCTCAAAACAATTGGGGTCGGCGATATGAACCAACAAAGAAAATCATTATGGGATCGACGAAGTGGATGTTTTGGTGACCAGGCCCGTATCTCGCAGTTGCAATGCCGAGTAGATAGATCTGATCATCCGGACACTGCAATTGCTCTGCGGACACGACCCGCTCTTAATTTTCTCCCAAAGTGGTGGGACCCATATATCATAAAAAGGTCCCTAGGAAATCTGGCAAAAAATAAAAAGAGGTCACCTCAACGTTCGGCATAGATATGTCATGAATACGAGTCTGGACCTCTCTCTAGGTTCAAATAATGTCATAAGCAATATCATAATGACCAATCACATGGGGATTATTGAATGTGAGCCCCATTCCAAATCAACCGAATGTGGTTGGTGTGATGACTGATGAGCTCGATTATGAGATCATTTCTATTTGGATTAATGAAGTATCTAATCATGAAAAATGTCTTTTTTTTTTTTTTCTTTTCTTCTTTTTTTGAGGACCAAGTTAAGAAGCAGGTAAATCTCCGGCTGGGATCACCGGCGCTCACGCCTTTTCGGCGAGAGGCACCTGCAGTCCTGGTGGAGTCGAACCTGGGACGAAGGGGTCAGCACCTTCTTCCCCAAACCCGCTAGCGACCCGGGAGGGAGTAAATCATGAACAATGTCATAAGCAAGAACTTGATTAATGCAGCTCCACTCAAAATCGAAAGCCACGCGTGTTTTGAGATAAGCTTGCTTACGAGATCACTCATTGCATCAGTCTATTCAAGTTGACCGACTTGACCTCCAAAACGACCCAAATCCCCTGCAATTCCGAATGCGATGGACCCACTTTTTTTTTATCAATTGTGCTCCATGATCTGCACCTACGTCAACCACCGCCTCACTTTGTTGGTCTGCGTCTTCTTTTGAGAGGCTGACTTTGTTTTTCTCGTCACCTTTGTCAACTCCTTAGCCAACACGCGAACCATGCCACTTGTTCTCCACTCGTTTCTCTTTTTTGACTAGCATTTCAACTGGAGAGTCAAAATCACTATGCATAAAACCAAGTTCAATTATGTCCCATGGGGGAGCCCAAGTGCTTGCTTAGGGATGCAAAGGGGTCAGATCTAGGATGGAGGTTTTGCAATTTTTGGGCTGTTCTGGCTGTTTCGGATCCGAACCATTTGCATCCCCACTTGACCATGTGATCTCAGTCGCGCGCGGGGTACTGTAGCCTCCCCTTATCTACAGTTCAAGTCTCTGTGTCCGATGCCTTCCTTCCACAAGGTAAAGGAAGAGGCTCCATGGGGGTTGAGGGGCCGGGTTGCTCGCTGAGTTTTTACATTGGGATAGTGGCCGTAAATATGGCAAGCTAAGATCAGTGTGGCCAGGTCTCTGGTCCTGGGTGAAGTTTCTCCATGTAATGAACAAAAAAGACGGTAGCCCAACCCGTTGTGGTCATGATAAAAAAAAAGGGACATCGGGCCACGGCTAGTATGTTTTTCCCTTACATGGATTGGGCTAGGCCTGTTGGGCCCACAAGGCTCTGCCCTATGGTTGTGCAACTTGTAAGGATCACCAAAGTTGATGGGACACCATGAGTTCAAAACTCACAGGAGGCATCTTTTGCCACAAGGTTGAAGCTGGGTGTAAGTACCTAGGGGGTGGCAAAATCTGACCCGACCCGCCAACCCGCTTCTTAGCCGGGTTAGGGTTTGGCTTAAACGGGTTCGTGTCATAAACGGGTTGACCCGCTTAACCCGTTTATTAAATGGGTCGTGTTCGTGTTAGGGGTATGCCAACCCGCCAACCCATTTGACCGGTTTAATAAACCGGTTAGGTGGGCGGGTCAACCCGTTTACACGAACCCGTCAACCCTCAACCCGTTTATATATAATTATATATATAATAATTCTTATCTAACCCTAACTCCTGTTTGACCAATAGTCTGAACCAAACCAAATCGTAAACAAAAATGTCTATGTTATCCGGTCTTTGTGTCGTGTTGACCTGACCCATTTATTAAATGGGTTAACCGTGTCATGTCGGGTTACCCGTTTAATAAATGGGTCATGTTCGTGTTTGCCACATCCGACCCATTTAATAAATGGGTTGTGTTGAGGTATTCTGACCCATCAACCCGACCCGACCCGATTGCCACCCCTATAAGTACCCATAGTGTTCAGAGGGCACTTAGGCTTGACAATACGTGGTCTATGATGATGGGACTTTTCTTTTAATTAGCCAAAAAATTATTGATGTTGTCTCATTTGACCTTTTTTATATCAAAGATATACTTATCAAGTCGCTCCAAATTATTGATTTCCGATAATCATTTATTCTTGAGCTCCATTGCGTACTATTTACCCTCAAGTACATCATCATCTAAATGCCAAAATCAGCAACCAATGATGCAATTCAAGTCGCACTTTGCCTTCTATTCATGTCCTATAATTTAGAATTAATAGAATATTGATTCAATAAAGAATTAAATTCTGAAGTCTTTGGTTCAATCAATGGAATCATATTCATAATTTTTTTTGGTAGCCAAGGGAAAAATCCTCTCATCACGGACCACACAGGCTTGTCTCAAGTTGGTAAAACCCTTGAGCTTTGACCTTGCAGCAAGGGACGGCACCCATCTTCTTTAGTATTCCATATTTTTGATTGATTGATCTCCCATTCCATTTATCTATGTTCTTCATGGACTCTTATGTATATCTAACAAGTATCCAGTTTGACTCCATGTTCATTAATTCTAGCTTATGTATGAAATACATTTATTTCAGCATTTAGCAAATATCAATTATAGGCCCATCAATGAGACGAGCCTTGGTCAGCTCAGACTTGTCTAAGTCATCCATGATTCGGCAGAAGTAGTGTCCATATTCAGGCTAAGCCTCTCTTTCTTATCACTTCACTTGGTTTATCAAGTCAAGAAAACACCACAAAAAAATAAAAAATGTAATATCAAGAACCATGATTTTCAAAGATGGCAGCCATGAAATGTTTTGAGGAGACGTGTTTGTGTGCCATCAAGACATGAAATTTGACGTTTTTTAAACCATCAAATTGCCTTGAACACTCAGGTGGGGACTTGTCTTGACAACAGTAACATTGAATTTATCCAGACAACATAATGATAAGATATACCCTTACGAATAATTCAATAATGCAGCTCCATTGAATAATCAAAATTGTTCAATACGAAATATATATTTATCAATGACTAAAGCCCGCAGAGACGTTGTCGTTGCGTCATCCTGCACCATGGTTGTGTTTGATAGAGGTCTAGTATTGTCCAAATGGTCCTCCTTGTGACTGTGGATAACCTGGATCTCCCCCAAATCCATCCACAGATCCGAGATCCAGTGCACCACCCTGTTGGGTGGGTCCGGGGACGAAGCAAACCCGTTTGCCTCATCCACCCTATGTTCTAAATGGGACGTCATCTTCTATTGGGTGCCATAACGTTCTCTTGGGCCCACCTTGAAGAGAGAAGGCCTCCATAAACCACACGCGTCCAAGTGTATGTTAAAAGAACATTTAGATCGCCGCTAAATGTCTGGGAGGAAATAAAAGCTTTAGTGGTGGTTGCCACCGTCGCTAAAGCTTGTATTTGTATGAACGTGCATGCCACTTAACGCACGCTCATGTTCGAATCGAACTCTCTCTCTCTCTCTCTCTCTCTCTCTCTCTCTCTATATATATATATATATATATATATATATATATATATAAAGTGGTAGTTGTCAATCTTTAGGTGTGCAGCTACCAGCGCAAATACAGTGGCCGTCCATCACGGTCTTGATGGATGACAAAAAAAAATGCAAAAGAAGACGCTATGCATTTTAGACCCTTTAGCGATGGTTTTGAGTGTCGCTAAAGGGTCTAAAAACGAGAAAATGCACATTTTACCATCTTTTCGCATTTTTTTTGCCATCCATCAAAGTTATGATGGACGGCCAGCAGAGTCCTGTTGGTAGCTGTGCACCTAAGGATTGCACATCTATCACTCACTCTCTCGCGCGTGCACACACACACATTATATATATATATATATATATATATATATATATATATATATATATATATATATATATATATATATATATATATATAACACTGAAAGACACTAACCATTCAATGGATGTCATTCATCCATTCATTAGGAGGGGGGTTGTGGCGGTGGGATACATGCCATCTAATCTGCTCTACAAACTTCCGGTTTTGTTTCTCATGTTAGAGTTTCTCTCAAGTTGAGGAAGTGATGGTCGTGTGAACAATGAGCTCATATGGTAGCCCACCACTAATGCACCCATTGAGGGGTTAAATGCAATGCAGATAATGCATATTTGATCTTATTAATTAGATTGTCAAATGTATCATTATATCAGTATACAATGCTGGATTCCATTTTGTAACAGCAATTGCCTAGAGTTATAAATGAGTTGTATACATTTGAACCAAAGAATTGATCATTTCAAGCTCATCCCAGTTTTGATCGGTCATACATGGGTAGGGATGCAAACATATCGGATTTCGGATCCCCAAATACATTGGAAAGTCATATAGGTTCGGATCCCAAAAAGTCAAATTTTGCAAATTTGGATTCTTGAATCTGACTCGTTTGCAGCCCTACACATTTGTATTTTTTTTTTATGCTATCGTGGTAAATTTGCATGGGATCGGACTTCATTGGTTTCTTTCAGTTTCAACAAGAAAGATCCCCAAATCATAACCAAGTTGATCTAGACCCATTTAAAACCCAATTTAAGCTTGGCTCTCTCTCTCTCTCTCTAATATATATATATATATATATATATATATATATATATATATATATATATATATATATATATATATATATATATAAGGGGTAACATTTGATAATAGAGACATGAGGTATAAATGTCTCTTTCTTTTCATTTTTATTATGTTTTGGTAGTTTTTCATGAAACTAAGATCTACTTGTTTTTCATAGCGGGAATCAGCTCTTAGATCGTCCCATTACAACATATAGGTAGGCTTTTATAAGGCTTCAAAAATCAACAGCCTAAAATGTAATAGTTTTTTAGGTCATAAAATCGTGCTTTTTAATTAAAAAACACACGATCCAAATGTTGGCTCTCACTATTTTGAACATGCTGAATACATGCACTTGGTTGGATTGGTTTCCCACCATTTCAGAAATATAATGAGATTATAATTGTAATGTTTCTCTTAGGGGTTTGCCTAACCCCATCTCGCTAATCAAATAAATAAATCTTGTAACATTGAAACACACAAACCTATGAATATATGATACCAGCTATATCAATATGTATCAACACTAACATGGTCTAGGATCAAACTTTTAAGAGGAGATCCAATGCAAGGTAGAGAGTCGAATCAATGGATGTCATTCATCCCGTCATTGGGAGGGGGGTTGTGGGGGTGGGATGCGTGACATCCAATCTGCTCTCTAAAATTTAACTCGACATTTTTTTTCTCTTCTTGTTACGTATGATAGAGTTTCTCTCAGGTTGACGAGGTGATAGGCCTTGTAAACAATGAGCACATATTGTAGGCCCACCACTAATATACTCATTAAGGGTTTCACACTACAAGAAATCTGCGGATTAGCGATATACGTAATCCATCACTAATCTATCGCAAATCCGTCGATAAACTGTTTAGCGATGGACTAGTGACAGATGACTTCCATCGCAATTTTCTAGTCGCTAATTAGCGGCATAACATATCTGTCGCAACTTCTATCGCTAATTGGCAACGAATTAGCGAATGTCATGATTCATCGAGAGTTCGTCGTTAATCCGAAGAGATTTGGTTTTGCGACAAATACATATCTGTTGCTATTGTAGTGACGAATTTGCGATGGATTATATTTCGTCGCAAAACATCGGCCGATTCAGTTTTGTAACGGCTAAATATCGGTCCCTAATCCATTGCTAAATTGTAGGCCGATATTAATTAGCGACGGATATTATCCATCGCTAATCCATCGCAAAAATAAAAAAAAATGTTTGAAATATAAATATCAAGAAAAAAATTTCTCGTTATACAATTTATATAACCTGTGTATAAAAAACAAACTACACATAAAAAATACAAATACAAAGTAGGTGAAGCAAATTTAACACAAGTTATAAGTGAAACAAAATTAACAACCCAGTATAATCCTCGCCAAGTTCTAATTTGTTATAAGTGAACATATACAAAGAGTTTTGTTTAAAACAAATTCAACAGATGAAGCTAATCCTCACCAAGATTCAGAGTATCATCCTCTTCATTGTCTCGATCTGCCCCTCCATCCATGCTTCCATCAACTCCTCTACGCTGATCATCTCCAGCATCCTATAAGAGAACTAAAATATTAGTATTGATAAACAAAATATAATGAAATAAATTATATGCAATTCACCTAATCTAAGAAAATCAAAGTAACATGGTTGAATGACACATAGACTCATAATAAAGTGAAGGACATTAATAGAATTCAGAGGTTGTCAAAAAAATTCATAAAGATGAAATCATGCTTATATGTGTTCTAAGGTTCTCAAAAAACTTTCAAAGTGATTCAATCATGCATATACGTGTTATAAAGCAGTCAAAAAAAATTCATACTAATTCAATCATTTATATATTTGTTCTAATGAAGGTTGACCAAAAAAATTTATAGTGATTCAATCATGCAGTTATGTGTTCTAAGATTGTCAAAAGAATGTCATAGTGATTCAAGCATGCATATATGTGCTCTAAGGTTGTCAAAAAAACTTTCATAGTGATTCAATCATGCATATATGTGTTATAAGGCAGTAAAAAAACTTTCATATTGATGAAATCATGCTTATATGTGTTCTAAGGTTGTGAAAAAACTTTTATAGTGATTCAATCATGCATACATGTGTTCTAAGGTTGTCAAAAAAAATTTATAGTGATTCAATCATGTATATATGTGTTCTAAGGGTTGTCAAAAAAATTCCATAGTAATACAATCATGCATATATGTGTTCTAAGGCTATCATAAAAATTGTATAGTGATTCAATCATGCATATAGGTGTTCTAAAGGTGTCAAAAAATTTCATAGTGATTTAATCATGCATGTATGTGTTCTAAGGTTGTCAAATAAACTTTCATAGTGATTCAATCATGCATATATGTGTTTTAAGGTTGTCAAAAAAAAATTCATAGTGATTTAATCATGTATATATGTGTTCTAAGGGTTGTAAAAAAAATCCATAGTGATTCAATCATGCATATATGTGTTCTAAGGCTGTCATAAAATTTTCATAGTGATTCAATCATGCATATATGTGTTATAAGGCAGTCAAAAAAAATTCATAGTGATTCAATCATGCATATATGTGTTCTAAGGTTGTCAAATAAATTTTCATAGTGATTCAATCATGCATATATATGTTCTAAAGGTGTCAAAATTTTTTATATTGATTCAATCATGCATATATGTGTTCTAAGGTTGTCAAATAAACTTTCATAGTGATTCAATCATGCATATATGTGTTATAAGGCAGTCAAAAAAATTTCATAGTGATTCAATCATGCATATATGTGTTTTAAGGTTGTTAAAGAACTTTCATAGTGATTCAATCATGCCTAAATGTGTTCTAAGGTTGTGAAAAAACTTTCATAGTGATTCAATCATGCATATATGTGTTATAAGGCAGTAAAAAAACTTTCATAGTGATAAAATCATCCATACATGTATTCTAATGCTAGCAATAAAAATTCATAGTGATTCAATCATGTTTATATGTGTTTTAAGACAGTCAAATTTTTTTTATAGTGATTCAATCATGCATACATGTGTTATAATGCTAGCAATAAAAAATCATAGTGATTCAATCATTCATACTTGACGGGCACCAGAGCTCACGTTGAATATAGACAAAATTTTCCTGTCCCCAAAAAAGTTGCACAACTCATTACGGACAATGTCGAAAATGGCTTCATGTAAAAAGTTGCACATTGTGTCCTTAACAAGCTGGCAGACACTATCCCAAGAATTAGCAGGGTCAATCGGACGCTGGAAGTTGATGCTGGCGGGAGAACTCTGAGAGCCCTAGCTGGAGGAGGCAACGACTGGTGTGGTGTTCATATTACTCTCAAACCTGAACACACGACCCTTTTTGGGTTCACCGGTTGCAGTCACCCAAGATGTAGGATCAAAAGGCAGATGCTGAGTGGAGTCATCGTCATATCGCTCTACCATTTGTTGCTCGTATGACTCCTACAAAGTAATGGTTACAGTATAGATTAATAAATAAGAATTATAATATTTATGACAATGTAATTCATGGTAACTTGTATATTACAATGTTTATTAATACAATAAATACATAGCGTTGTCGATCTCGTCTTCTCTGATACAAACTCTCTCGCGGTCTTCCGTTTATGTATTTCAACAAACACATCCTTATAAGGCACAATATTTTCTTTTTCGGCTTCCTGCAATGTTAAATGATAAAAAAATCAATTAGAAAGTATGGTCGAAACACATTTCTTTATCGTCAGAATGGATGGTCGTTAGGTAGAAATCGACGGTGACAATCAAACCAGCACGACTTTCTTCCATGCGTCAATCTAAAAGATTATGTATCCTTCATGCAGTAAAGACATGTCAACCTCTCATGTGTGCTTCAACCAAATAACATATCATATGCAAGGAAGTCACTAATTGTCCATATAACAACAACCTTTATATTAAAGTTTTATGTTGTATGGGCATCGTACATGAGAACACTGTCATTCCACAGTATTTTCAGCTCATCAATCAATGACCTTAAATATACATTAAGATTTTGGCCTGGAGAGATCAGACCAAGGATCAATAAAGACAAGAAAAGATTTTGACGCTTCATACACAAGCTTGGAGGAAGGTTGTATGGGGTGACAAATATCGGCCAACAAGTGTATGAGGTTGATCTGCCCCCAAATGAATTAAATCCATCTGTACATAAACCTAGTCTAACATTTCTCACTTTTAAAGCGAAGTTCTGATGAGTACGATCAAAGTACATCCAAACTTCTGCGTCTACAGAATGTGTGATCTTGTCTTTATCATGTTGAACTTTATTTGCATACCATATCATTTGTTTAGTTGTCTTCGAACACATATAAAGTCGCTGCAATCTAGGAATGAGAGGGAAGTAGCGGAGTGACTTATATGACACTTCTTTTGACCTTGTGCTACCATTTCTCTTTGTCTTTGGCTTGAACCGAGGATGTTCAAATGATAGACATGATCTGCTATTTTCTTGATCTTTGAAATACAACATGCAGTGATTGAGACAAACATCTATCTTTTGATACATCATACCAAAAGCATTAACCATAACCTTCGCACGATAGAGATTTTATGACAATTTCTCATCTTTGGGCAACATACACTTCACAATAGAGCACAAACGGTCAAAACATGATTGACTCAAATTATACTCTGACTTCAAATTCAGTATTTGAAGAACTGCAGACAATATAGTGTGACTCTCACAACCATTCAACAGTGGTTCATCAACATCTCTAAGTAAGTCATAAAATCTACTAGTTGCTTCTTCATCTACCCAGTTTGTACATCACTAGGACTCATAGCAGAACCTAATTTTGGTCCTGCAACATCAAATATCAAATCCACATATGTATTATTGTGCACCACATCCACCCGTACGTCGAAATTGTTCTAAAATTCTTCACCATGAAATGTCCAATTCTGATAATCACTCACAAAACCCTTTCTGTACAAGTGATGTCTAACGCCATGAGGTTCTACAAATCGATTATCCTTACACATCGTGTATGGGCACCTGATCCGACCGATGGAATCCACTGCACTGACACTTGCCGTTGCAAATTCAATAAAACTGTCAACACCATCCATATATTCAAACGACACCTTATTATCAACTATCCTACAGTATATCCGTTCATGGTTTACAGCTATTTTATCCTATAATGTTACAGATATTATCTTCATCAGTTAAAAGAGAATCATAACAATGCATCGATGAAAAAATATCAAATTTATCATGCATTGTTGGATATATATATATATATATATATCACAAAGATATTTACAAAGCTAATATATTCAATTTAAGCATATTTTCATAATATAATTTCACATGAAGGGCATAATTAATTCAAAAATAACTTCATGCAAGCATGGATACACGACACACACACACACACACACACACACACATATATATATATATATATATATATATATATATATATATATATATATATATATATATATATCATAAAGATATTTAGAAAGACGAAATCACATTTATAAAGACGATACATTCAATTTAAGCATGTTTTATAATACAATTTTACATGGAAGGCATATTTAATTCAAAAATGACTTCGTGCAAGCATGGATACACGACACACACACACAGATATATATATCATAAAGATATTTAGAAAGACGAAATCACATTTATAAAAACGATACATTCAATTTAAGCATGTTTTATAATACAATTTTACATGAAAGGCATATTTAATTCAAAAATGACTTCGTGCAAGCATGGATACACGACACACACACACACACACACACACACACACACACACACATATATATATATATATATATATATATCATAAAGATATTAAGAAAGATGAAATCACATTCATAAACACGATACATTCAATTTAAGCATGTTTTCATAATATAATTTCGTATGGAGGGCATAATTAATTCAAAAATAGCTTCATGCAAGCATAAATACAGTCACGTCAAACATTACAATACATTCAATTATTCATATCACAATAATGTTAAACATGTACCTAGTTTAGAATCTGAAACCTCTTTCTCTTCATAACACCCCTTAGAAGAGAGACCTAGTGAAAACATTGTGTCTTTCTCTTCTTCTGGATTGAATGTCATAGTAGATCTCTTTTAACCACACTCCATCTAGATCTCATCATATGATTACCGGATCCCAAGGTGAAATCATGAGACCTAGAAATTTTTTTGGACCCAAACACCCTATTGCTCTACTAAGTGAAATAACCTAGGATGAACATGAACCCTATAATTTTGACCATGCTCATTCTGATTCTAGATGGCATCAAACTGTAAAAAAAGAGGTTAGAGCCTTACATCAAAATCAAACTTGGACTCTGGTTCCTCTAGAAAAGGCCACAAATTTAGTTGGTTGCAACTAGATGTACAAAATCAAAAGATATGTTGATGGAACAGTTACTAGGTAGAAAGCCCGACTTGTTGGAAAATGCTATAATCAATAGGAAAGTGTTGATTATTTTAAAACATTTAGTCAAATTATTAAACCCTCATATGTGAGAATGATTTTGTCTATTGTGGTTAGTTTAAGATGACCAATTCATTAATTAGACGTTAAAATTGTGTTTTTTCATGGCATTTTGCAAGAAAAAGTTTACATAGCTCAACTACAAGGGTTTGAGGATAGGAGTTACCCCCATTATGTCTCTAAACTTGGTGAAGCCATTTATGGGCTGAAACAAGCCCCCAGGACCTGGTTCAAAAGACTTTGTATCTATTTAGATATACAGAGCTTCATTGAATCTAAAGTGGATCCTTCATTGTTTACTTGTCACACCAATCAACTGCACATATTTTTCTTGGTTTATGTTGATGATATTATAATTACAAGAAACTCATATGTTGCAATAAATAAAATGATTCAGAATTTTGCATTTGAATTTTCTATTAAAGATATGAGTCCACTACATTATTTTCTCATAATTGAAGTTGTTTCAGATTTTATGGGTGGATATTTTGAATATTTTGTCAAAGGAAGTATATTTTGGATATTTTAACAAAAATAGGTATGACTGACTCCAAGTCTGTGATCACTTCTGTTGCACCTAATGTTGTGTTATCCAAATATGACAGAATTCTTTTAAAAAATGCCATTAAATACAAAAGCCTTGTTGAAGGTCTTCAAGATATCAGGTTTATCAGATTGGATATAACTTATGAAATTAACAAAGCTTGTCAGTTTATGCATAAACTACGGAAGAACCATTGGACTCTTGTAAAATGAATTCTCAAATACTTGAAAGGAACAATTAATATGAGTCTTGAAATCAAAAAATCTATTTCCTTATAGTTGAGTGCATATTCTGATGTTGATTGGGTAGGTTTTTGGATGATAGAAAGCCTACAGGAAGCTATCTATCTTTTTTAAGCTTAAATCTTTGGTCTTGAAACTCTAATAAACAACAGATGGTTGCCAGATCAAGTACTGAAGCCAAATATAAAGCAGTTGTTGGGGCCATCTCTGAGATAATGTGGCTGAAACAATTGATAAGAGAACTAGATGTTTCATTTAGTGGCCCTCTAATTCTATGGTGTGATAATCTTAGTGTCACCTATCTTGCAGTGAATCTGATGTTTCATGCATGAACCAAACATATAAAAATTGGCTATCATTTTGTTCAAGAAAATGTTGCAAATGGTGAAATTAAAGTTCAGTTTGTTTCAATACAAGACCAAGTCACAGATGTTCTTATTAAACCAACCGTTGGCAGGTCCAAGATTCACCCAATTTAGAGACAACTCAATCTCGTGGAGATCAGCTTGAAGGTGCATGTTAAGAATAACGGTTCATGTGGGACTCTCAGTCATCGTCATTTAAAAGAAGTCGATCTTCACAGAAGTCCACCAAATGACACGCCATCTCAAGGAACTTCTATTGATAATTATTCTAATAAATTGCAGTTGCACAAAAATGCTCAAATGGTGACACCGTTCAGAGAGACTCCTAACATATTTCAAGTTTATCAATGGAATCCACATGGATATTGTAGAGTCCAAAATATTTCGGTTCACAAGATAAGTCACAATGTAAAAAGACTCTAAATGTGTAATTCAATATAATAAGGAAACCTCTCTCATCTCATCCTCTAGAGAGACCGAGAAACTCATGGATGTAGGTGCAGTAAAAACCTTTGTATTCATTGTGCTGTGCAAACCTCTTCTATTGTGAGGATCTATCATTTTTAGTTTTATCCATTATAATAAACATAATGACAGTTTTGGAGGTTAATAAAAACAAAGAAGGGCTCCATGCCCTACTTTCAATTTTCCCTTGTGATCCGGTTCCAGAACCAGAATATTGGAGGAAGAGATTTCACCTTAATTTCCTAGTTATAGATCATACTGGGAGCAACCTTTTAGACTATAACAGAAAAACCCACCTCCTAGGTGCCAATTTTCTCCGAAACTTAAAACGTTATCATTAAATTGGGTTTTCTTTTTTGTGACGAAGGAACCCACTCATAAGCGACAGTTGGGAATGGGCTCATCCCTTCCATCTCCAACCAACCTTGTAGGTGTAAAACCTTCAATTACTTCCCCTGCCCATTGAAAAAGTCCCTTGACACTAGCCTTGCCGCAAAAGACTCCCCCCACCTCAGCTATCGAACTCATAACATCTTTCAAGAAGCCATTGTTATTCTTCTTTTCTTTTAACAAGGGAAACCCCAGTTGAGGTGGTAGGGCTTGGGAGAGACTAGCAAGGAAAACCCAAGTTCAGGTGAGAGCAGGGATAAAATGATCGCTTAAGTTCCTGCCTACGTGACACAGGCCAATCTGTGTCACTTAAGGCAAGCCCTAAAGCAAGAGTGTGTATCAGCAGGTCAGTCCGATCAGAACTGCCTTGACACAACAGTCTCTCGAAAACATGGTTTTAGGATTCATTTCAACCGTCCATTTTGTGTGATCTAGAGCATCAATGGTCCTGAAAAAACTCGTGGGACCCATTTAAGATGAAAATACTAAATTCATGCTGTTTTGGTGACCGTTCATCCTGTGGACCGTCAGAGCTGCCTCTGACCTGATACACACTCCTCTCCTTAATCAAGCCTTGCATGTCGTTCAGTTCAGGTGGTGGGGCAAGGGAGGGACTAGCGCACTCCAGCAGTGTTGTGAGAGGCGTACGCCTCACTACTTGAAGATTGCCCTCACTATGATTTCAGCTAAATGTTTAATGCAACTTTCAATAGCATTAATAGCTCCCGATTAATTGCGTGGTGGTAAACCACTAAAAATCTTGCATTAGTATAACTAACTTAAATTTACATATACCTGTATATAAGTAAGAGATGTGCGCAAAAGTGCATTGCAGAAAGACTATAGTTTCATGATAGTTCTATTGCATGTATGCATTTGATATGTCCAAAAAAAAAATATTTGTATGCATCACTAAGATTTTTTTTTTGTTTAGGCCGTTTTTGATGGAAACAAATTCCAGGTTATAATTTAAAAAAATTGGGAGCTATTTATTTTTCAAGTCCTTCAAAAACCTTATATTTACTAAATTAACCATCAAACAAACTCATATATGAATATAACAAACTCATATATGTATATTTATATTAAAAAACTATTTATCAGTGCTATTTTATTAATATTATATATTTTATTATTTTGCAACACCTGGAGACTTACGCCTCGCTTCATAACATGCTCAACGCCTCGCTTCGCCTCATCGCATTTAACAACCTTGCACTCCAGTTTATGATTAACGGTAGGGACAAATAATTTCCATGTAGATAACGATCACCCTTAAACACTGAAAGAATCAATAAACAAAAATTTATTGGCCACTAATATTCATGATATAACAATCATTTTTTCTCTTTCCTTTTTCCTTCCAAACTTACTCAGATGGGTATATTTGCCTGCACCGGGATGAGGAAATCATTGATTCGCACTGAAGATTAACGAAGGTGATTGATATACAGGAGTATGATATGAAAGTCAACAAGAGGTAGACTTGCCGAGGAACTTGTGAGTCTGCTGCTGCTGTGGTTGGGTGTGGCAGTCTATCTGAAAAGGTTGTGCTTTGTCCTTTAATTCCTGAAACGCCCTCATGGTCTCAACATCGAATCCACCAGCAAACTGCAGCCAAGAGAGCATCAAAGTTTGGACATATAAGAAGACAAAACAAAAGCAATGATAGCCATCAGACATAAACAACGACAACAAGAACAAATCAGAGTATCCAATGGTGGAACCAACGCCCCCCCCCCCCCCCCCCCCTTGTTTGGCAGGAGCAGTCAGTGCACGTCACCTTCTGTTGGGACGTTGCAAGTTCGAACCCCAAATGGTATAGTTGTATAACTGGTAGGGGTCGGACTAACACCAGCTTTATCTGTCAAAAAAAAAGAGAGAGAGGGAGAGTATCCACTATGCCTCGCTACATCAAGAATTCGTGAGACACTAATTTAAAGAGTATTTTGCAAATCAGTCCCTGCTTTATAGCAGATTTTCAAAAATCGTCCTTAATTTTTGTGATTTTGCAAATCTGTCTCCTTTTTGCTTAAACATGGAAATTTGACCTTTGGGGGGCGGTTGAATGCATAGTGCTGGTTGAAAGTTAACCTCACGTTATAGTGGCAGCAAGCAGATGTGCATAAAATGACCATTTTACCTTAGTTAAAGGTTTTTTTTTTTGTAAAACATCAAAAAGTTTTTTTTTGTGAAAGTAAGCTGGGGTTAGGGTAGACCTCCACCAGTTATTATTCACCGTACCACTGGGTTTTGAACCTGCAACGTCCCACCACAAGGAGACATCACTGACAGCTCCTACCAACCATGTTAATTTATAACATCTTTTTAAATGGAAGGACCTCGTTACCCTAATGTTAGACAGGACGAACTTTTAGTATAAGAGATATCTTTTCGTTTCGATATGGACGTATTTTCCCAATTGAAGCGTCCCAAGGAATCCATGTTAGATTTATTGGGTAGACAGTTCTGCAAAAAATGGATATTTTTGCAAATGGACCAATAAGATAGGTACCATTTTTATTAAAAACTTTAACGTAAAACACGGAGGATGAGGAGTTAGGGATCTAAGTCATGAGGTTAAAGTAAAACAAAGCATGGGAATAGAGAATCGCTTCGGTTAAATGAGCTCAAAAAGGGAATTCACTTGTTACCTGATGTACCCTAAACGCGAATCTCACTCCTTGAAGCATCAACTCCTCTTCCTCGGGGCCACCTGCAGATTGTATCTCTGCAGCCACCCTCTTGATGTACTGTTTGGCCAGCTTGACAGATGCAAACTTAATCTGCACACCCTCACACCATAACCAGTCAACCACTCAACAGTGTAAGCACTATTTATTCTGTTACTCTGAGATGGAGGAAGAAGGGCTTTGCTGTTATTTCTTGATTACCTGACTCACAAATCCGGCATCCAACATCCAATGAGAGGGTATCTGAAACGCTTTGTATTTCTTGGTGGCAGCTTCTCTCATCCGGGATACCCCGTACACACACTGCTCCAACCTGCGCCATATTTTATGCCACAATCAATGAATCGCTTCAAAACTGTGATAATATAAGAAATTGAATGCAAAGGTTGAAGGAGGTTGTGAGATGAGATTCATTATCAAAAAACTATTCTGACAAGGCATTATTGTAGCCGTGCTGCAGAGATGGCGACAATTCCAAATTTTATTTAATCCACGAACTTCCAAGCAGGATGCCAGTCTGGTGATTATTCAAGTCAACCAGTGAGATACGGACTCTTTTATTTTTCAAATTTTAGGATCATTACAGAGCCCTCAGGTGGGGTTAGGTCATACTTTAATAGTGAAAGAAGAGTTAATTATTAAGTAATTCCCTGTGCTACTGGGATGGGGAGTTAACGCAGTTGGTAAAAACTTGGTCAAAGTAGTTTGGTGGTCGACGTTTGGAAACTGGTAGTTGGGATAGGTGTTTATGTATTTGGGATGGGAAGTGAGGTCTCTTCTCCTTTGGAATTGACAGCGACCACCTGCTCCCACTTCTTCAAATGCATTTAAATATCCATCCTGACTACCATGTTTGCATTAAACGGGGAGCCCCATGCATCGAACTAAATGTTTGCATTAAATACAGCATCACTGATGGAGGGCATGCAGCGACCTGCTTAAAAGCCACTCATCTTGGCATTTCTGGAGATGGGTGTAGTTTCCATCTCGAGAGTTGCATGCTAGCACCTCTGCATAAAAATGTGACCTCAATGTCGACTACTGTGTATGTTTGAATAGAGAGTCAAATGGGCATCATTAGCCATGAACCGTATCGGGTAGGGATGGACTAAGGAGATGGAGACCATGGTATATCTGTTAAACTAGCCGAACAAAACGAACAAAGGGTGTTCAAGCTTGGCCCCTTCTTGTAGCAAGCCGAGCCAAACTCGAGCTCATTGGCAGGCTTGAGTCAAACGAGTGGGCTCAACAAGCTGGTCGTGTATAGAATACATTTTTCAAAATTGAAAATAATAGAATTTAAACTCTGAACCTACTGAGAGCCAAACTCAAACTAAGTTCATTTACAAAATAAGTACGTCTCAAAGTTTCGAGCAATAGCATTTAAAGTCTAAACTTATTGCTTTTTTTTCAATTTGTAACCCGAAAAAACCGGCAATAACACCTGGTCGCGCTGGCTCACCCTCTCATACCTACGATGGTCATGCTGGCAGTGCAAACGTCAGAGGCTAGGATCCCTGCCCCCAAGGCCTATGCTATGCATTGGCTTGCCGCAGAGGTGCAATGCCCATGAGAATCGGGCCTTGCCCGTCTAGCAGCCAAGGCCCCCACCCTACTTAGCCAACCTTGACTGCCAGCAAAATACTTTCATCATCTGCATGTAAAATATATTTGTTACTAGTTAACGAGCCTACATGAGCCAAGCCAAGCCTACTAGCTCTTCATGTTCAGCTTGCTGAGCCTTTTTCACCGGTTCAAATGAGCTTTTTACAAGGCGAATACAAGCTGTACCACCTAGATGATGGAGGCTGACTACCTGAGATTCATCAGAACTTTTAAGACCGCAGAGAAAGGACCCACCAATTTTTCAACAGGCATGGGACCGAGCACTTCTGAATGCCAGAGTGGATAGCTCACATGATCTCGGAGACTTTTATTGCCTCTAAATCTTACTGAATGGTCCCAGACACATTCCCTCCACACTACACCCTCCGGTTTTGATCCAGAGTTGGTCATAAACCCTTGGCCGAACTGGTGCTTGTTTTCTGGACCGAATCAAGGCACCAAGGTCATTTCTCTTTCACAAGGTATGGGAGGATCAGGTGCAATGTAATTGCAGAGTGCAGACTTTTGGTGTGCTGCTGCACCAGATCACCCTCCATCTGATGATGAACCCACAGTTCACAAAGATGAGGGTGATCAGGTGCAGCAGCACAGTAAAAGTGTGCAATCACATTGCAGCTGAGTATCCATGGCAGGACAAGTCTCGATCAATTTCGAGGCATGGTTAGGTGATCGGACCCAAGCACTTTGCAAAGTACCAGGGCCACACAAAATACAAAAAATCGCTAAAATGGGTAGTGATTTTCTGTATCAAAACATGAACACAGAAAATCGCTATAATTTTCTATGTAAAACACAAAAACACAGAAAATGGCTACATGCGCAGCGACTTTCTGTGTTTTGTGTAACCCGAGAAACTTTACAAAATACTCGGGCCCGATCACTGGATCTGCTCCGATCAACTTCTAGCAATTAGAAACGGAAGCAAAGTGGTAGAGACTAGAGTACTCACTTCTCGAGTAAAGCTTGCATCTTCTTGAGCGCTGTACCGCAGGGCTGTCGAAGATCGTCGCGGAAGGACGAAGCTTCGATCTCCAGCTTCTTCATGTCGCAGTAGCCGAATGCTGCCTCTCTCATTGCATCCGCCTTGTGCTCGGGCCAGTCGAAGTGCTTCAGCACCGCTCTTTCGTCCACCTGATTGAAGAATCACAGGCAATCAAACGACAGATTATTACCAAGAGCTTGCCCATATTGTGGCAACAAAAGGAGAAGCAGAAAATTGGTTGTTTTCTTTCTTGAGTAATTTGAAGACGAAAACAGGTCCATACCAAGAAAGTATGGTGGGAGGAAGACAATACCAAGAAAGCGAGCTCGTCATCGAGCCACTTGACGAAGGCAACAACATCCTCAATATCAGTAAATGCCGCGTCGAGAACTTCTTTTATAAGGAACCGGATGAAATCGCCCTGAATTTCTACGTCCGATTTTATCTGTAAACAGGAATTCACAACACGAGGAGGTCAGCAAGAGCAACAAAACGGTGAAATATAGCCAAGGCGCTTGGGGAAAGATGACGTCGCTGAATTAATAGTGAAAAAGATAAAATGGGGAAACCAACAACTTGCACAATTAATGCATAAAAGTAGACCTCCATATGATGATGGCTTTTCAAGAGTAAAACGTTCAAAGGAAAACTACGAAGTCATGGGAGGTGAATGCAACATTCTGATCTGAAAACTGCAAAAGGGAAGGAGCATGCGTGGATCTCAGTAGAGACAAGAATGGTGGCATGATACATTTCTTGTCTTTAAGCAGAAACAAGATGTTTTACTGGTAGAGATGCGGTAGCTTTATGAAGGATAATAGCCACTAGTCTTCCCATCCCAACTGGCAAGATAGATGACGAAATTCAGAAACTGGACGAATGCGTGGCTTTCTCGTGAACCTCATTATGATTCCTCATTGTGTTAAAGCTTTGTCTATTATTTGGACGCGACACACTTATTCCCAAATGTGGAACATCATACGAAGTTGGGATTTGCAGAAGATGCAACTTCCCACTTTATCCACTTTTCCTAGATATGTGGGCATTCAGATTTCACACACATGTATCAGGATCTTTTCCAACAATATTGATGGTCTTTCAAATATATACCTGAACTTTAAAACAGACACAAGTCATTCCTTCAAAGAAAATACACAAATGTATAAAAGACCAACGAAAGATACACCTTGTGTTCCTCTGCGTATTGGTTGGTTATCGAGAAATATTTCACCCGAAACTTTTTTATAATTTTTTTTTTTACGGAGAAAGCTAGGGTTATGCAGACCCCTACCAGTTATACAACCATACCAATTGGGTTCGAACTTGCAACGTCCCAACAACACAATGTGTATCTTTTTTTTTCTGAAAAGTAATACCAACAGAACTTGGATTCTTGAAGTCCCAGATCGGGGTGATACACAAGGCGATCTGCACTAACAGCTCCGGCCAGAGATTTATCTGCATCATTAGGGAAGTTGGGAAAATTGCAATCTTCCCGTTTCCCGGATTCCAGACACTCAGTTAACTGGGTATACGGATGCACCCACTTAAACACGATATCCCATCTTATCCCACTTTTCTGGATAAGTGGGCGTATGCAATTCCAAAACACCGCCCAACCCATAAAAGCAAAAACAAGAAGGCAGCGGTTGCATTAAAATCTTCATAAGATTGTACACAGATTTGGACGTCTGTAGGTAAAAGGCGAATTAATTAGGAGTTCATCGTTTTGTCGTCTCTGACACTCGAATAAGACTCTGATTCGTAGACTGCCGTAGGGTCTAACGAGGGCAAATTCCGTCAAGAATCGGCCGACTCCTTGTCTACTACGAATGACGCGAGTCGAACCCTCCGAGTTGTATACGATTCGGTTTCACACCGAGGCACCTGCCCGTTCAGCAAGCAAGCTCTTTACTCAAGCATTGATCAAAGGACATTTAAGATGGTCATTTTGGGGAAAATTCAGGCCCAAGCTTGTGCCCATACAGTCACGACTCCTGGAAAGGACAAAACAAAAACTACCCCAACAGGTCGAAAGGGTCTTTTGCCTCGCAACGGATACAAAACCTACTTCTCGAATGAATAGTGGAGAGATAAGGGGCTTCAAGGCAACGAAAAGCACCATCATACGCGACGACGACGCTCATGTGCCTCGGATGAGGAGCGACGTCGACCTCTCGATAGCCGAGATCGGATGGTCCCCAACTATTCAACCGAGTGCGGGTCCCACTAGACATTACAGGGGTCCAGCTCACAGCTCCCATGACAGGACGACTGGCATCAAATTCGCAGAGGAGCTACATGAGCACAGTGCTCACGTGACCATTCCTCTTTTCCGTTAAGGCTCTTTTTCACCAACACAATTACACAAACCTTCTTTTTTTTTTTCCTTTTTGCAGGACAAACCGTAAGCAAGATGGGAAAGCGCCAGCAGGATTCGAACTGGAGACTCTCCGTTATGGAAGTACGAACCCAAATGACTTAACGAGCTATTTGACCGTTAGAAAATGACAGTCGGTAGTTTAAGCACGGTAATTTGGTCATTACACGAAATTGTTTAACGTTTTCTTTGTGCAGGGATAGATTCGTAAATTTAAGCTTGTATAGGGGTGTAACGGAAAGAAATGCAAAACCAAGACGGGAACTCACCGCTAGAAGATGCGCCGACCGGTTCTCGATCTCTCCGATCATGTCTCGGGAGTTCGACGTCGCCGCCGGAGCATCCGCCTGAATACTGGCGCCGGAGTCCCTCCTCGAGTCCCTCCGCATGAGGGAATGGTAGAACTCCACCACTTCCGGCACCCTCCTCACCGCCGCTGCCGGTTTCTTCGCCTTCAGGGAAGGCATCGGCGGCGGTGGAGGTGGAGGTGGTGGTGGTGGCGGATCTGTTGTAGCGGGAGGAGTTCCGCCGCTAGTCTCCACCGTCCGTGGAAGTGGCGGCAATGCTGACGATCCACCGCTCTCCGAAACCGATGGAACGGAGGAGGCCGTCGACGATGACGAAGGCCTCGGCGGAGGCTTCGGAATTCTCGGCTTCCTTGAGAGAGTAACCGATGACACGGCCGAGCTCTCTTCCTTCTTCTGTTCGGCCGGAATCTTCGAACTCTCTTCGCTCTTGACACCGTTAAAGGCAACATTTTGCGTCTGCAGCGCTCTCACCGTTTTCTTAACGCTCTTAACCAGACTCGATCTGTAGGAGGGATCCGTTAGCCCTTGCAGTAGCTTCTGTGAAGAAGAAGACAAAGATGAGCAATCTTCGACGTCCTCGCCGGCGGACGATGACCTCCTGAGCTCCGCATTCTCCCTCCGAAGCTCGAAAACCTTCTCCATCTCCTTCTCCCGATCCTCCGCTCGCCGCCTCATCATCTCTGCCTCCTCCTTCTCCTCGCCCATCTTCGTCCTCTCCTCCTCCAACTCTGCAACCGAACGCTTCAGCACCTCGATCTCCTCCCTCAAACCCTCATTTTCCGACTCCAGGCTTTCGATCCTCTCCTTCTTCTCGCCGATCTCCTTCTCGAGAACCGGCACGATGCTCGCCGATTCCTTGACGAGCTTGTACTCGAGCATCTCCGTCTGCAACCGAGACGCCCGTTCCTGCAGCTCTTCCACCATCCGAACCAGGCTCGAGACGTACCGCTTGTCGCAGACGCAGTCGGGTGGGCGCGGCTGCACCTGAGCGGCCCTCGAAAAGTACACACCGAAGGATCGGGAAAATATCGGCTTAAATGACGTTGACGACTTCTGTGTCGCCGGAGATGAGTGGCACTTCGGGCTGTCCATCTTGGGCGTCGCCGGACTTTTCTGGAACCCCATCGCTGCCTTTACTTTTCCGGTAACCATCTCCTCCAAAAAATGCGGCAAAAATCGGTGCCCCTAATCCTCCATTCTCGCTCTCTCTTACGTACAGACACAGAGAAGAGTGGAAAGAAAGAGAGTAGGGTGAGCGAGAGAGTGACAGTGGTTGGATAGTAAAAGACAGAACGTGAATCGAAGTGGGGAAGAAAGATAGAGAAAATATATATATATATAAATTTTGTTTAGGAACGGTCGGCTTCTGGGATCGTGTTTCTAACTTTTGTAAGGTAAAAGCAGGATTAATTATTATCTTGAAAAAGCGTAAATTCAAAAAAATGATGCAATTACTCATTTACCCCTGCATTTTACCGGAACAGTTCAATGATCAAAAAAATGAAGTGTTTTTTTTAGTGGCATTTTGGATAAAGGGGATGGCAGTTTAGGAATTGGCTCACTTGGAAAAGAAGCCACCGTTAGCAGCTGAAAGGGAAGCAAGCCAATCAGTTTTACAAAAAGACGATTTTACCCTTAAAACGTCGGGATCATGCAAATTACTAAATCTCCCGAACGTTTTTGCGTGATTTCGAAGGAATTGGTGGCTTACGGCGGGTGGCTGCGGGGTCAGGTGTACCCAACCGAACGAAGGTTATTTTGGTCATTTCGATAAGATCTCCTAGTCACCTCGGGGATTTTAATTGCCATTTTGGAAGTCCAAAGGAGTCCTAGTTGTACAAAGGATGTCAACGGGTCGGGTTTGATTAGAACTCAGGTGGGACCAGACTTAGACCAGATTTTTGGGTATAGTATTGGGTCTGGACTTGAGTTTAATCGAGTCCACCATAAAAAAAAACAGAACTGGACCTGATAAGAACTACATGAACCAAACCCACTCGAGAAATTAGTTAACCTTCATCTTTCTCTCATACAGTTTTGTTCTAGATTTTTCAGCGTATGCAGCGTCGCTGGTTTGATTCATTCATCATGCGCAGATCAGTTTTGCAGCATCGTCAACTCTAGTGGTGAGCCCATTCAAGTTTCTTCTAGATCTCGTGTTATTGCAATGGCCAATTCTTCATCATCATCCAGTGTTTTTAGTTCTGGTGTTAGCAGTATGAATTATTCTCAACCCATGCGTCAACTTCTGAATAGGAATCATCATCTTTTTTGTCAATAAAGTTGAATGCAGAGAACTACTTAATCTGGGGATCATAATTTACCTCTATATTGATCTCGTTCGATCTTATGGGTTTCGTTGATGGGAGCAAGCCCGCTCCACCAAAATTTAAAAAAAAAAATATTGTTGAACTCAACCTAGATTATATAGACGGGCTCAGGCGAGACCGGACCTTGTTAAGTTAATTAGATCCTGTCATCTTTGATTGAGCAAATTCACAGCCAAATAATTGATTTGTCTTCATCGTTTGAAGTATGGTCTGCCCTAAAGACATGGTATGTTGCACACTAAAGATCCAGAGTGATGCAATTAAAGTCTCAACTCCAAGATATAAAAAAGGGATCAAAATCAATATATGGATATTTCTAGAAAATAAAGTCAATAACCCACCAATTGGCTATAAAATCAAAACCAGTGAGTGAAAATGACATGATTATGCAAATATTGAAAGGTTTGCCAAATGAATTTCTGGCATTCAAGACTTCGAACAAGACTGGGGCTGATCCGGTCTCACTAAATGATCTTCATGGAATGTTGCTAATTCAAGAGGCCAAACTCACTGAATCTGAAGAAAATGGATAGGAAAATTTTAGTCCCACGAGGAATATGGCAGCAAGGTCAAATTTCAATCAAAATAGAAATTTTAATAATAGAGGAAGAGGTTATCGTGGAGGATTCCAAGGGCGATAGCGTGGTAGAGGGAGATCAAATGGAACCTTTAATAACTTCAACCAAACACGTCCCGTATGTCAAGTATGCGATAAGCCTAAGCATCTCGCAAAATCTTACTATCAGTACACCAACTTTCTCCAGACTAAACCAAGTTCTCCACAAGCATACATGACCACTCCAGGGTACGATCAAGGGCAGTGATATTTTTATGATAATTGGTACCCAGATTCGGGCGCAAGGCACGACATCACAAATGAGATCAATAACCTTTCAACTCATTCAGAATACATGGGACTGGATGGCGTCAAGATCAAAGATAGATCATGTTTGGCTATTAATCACATTGGTTTTTTTATTTTTTCAAATCAATTGCTTATGAAGGATGTCTCATATGTCCCTAAGATGACAAAAAATTTGATATCATTTCAAAAGCTTACGCAGGATAATAATGTAGGTTTTCAGTTCTATGGTGACTCTTGGTGTGTAAAGGATCGACATACATGAAAGATTTTGTTGCAAGGAGCAAGTCATGATGGGCTCTATCGATTGAAGATGGATTGATCAGGTAATGGGCGAGAATAAAGAAGTTCTAAGCGATAAACAAGTGGCTCTTGATATTTGGCATCGTAAATTAGGTCATCCTGCTACAAAAATAGTTCAGCATATTTTAAATTCTTTTGACATTTCATATGATAGTATTTATTTGAATATTGTATGTGAAGTGTGTCAACATGGGAAAAGTCATAAACTTTCCTTTTATGATAAATCTAGCCTTGTTAATAAGCCACTTAACATTATTTATTCAAATGTGTGGGGACCAAACCATGTCATGAGTTCAAATGGCTTCAAATATTATGTTATCTTTATTGATGCTCATTCCAAGTATGTATAGGTTTATTTTTTAAAAAATAAGTGAGATGCTATTCTAGATTTTAAAGTCTTTAAAACCTATTCTGAAAATGTTATGGGTTTCAAAATCAAATTCTTGCATTCTGACTGAGGAGTAGAGTTTCAAGGCTTATCCAAATATCTAAGTATGAAATTTGACATAGAATCTCTTGTCCTCACACACATGAGCAAAATGGATATGCATAGTGCACTTGTGTGTTCCTTGGGTATGCTCTATAACATCATGAATATTACTGTATAGATTGGAAAACTGAAAAAGTTTATACTTCACATCATGGCATATTTGATGAGTCATACTCCTTCAAAAACAATTCTCATTCTTTAGTTGAACAAAATCATTCATATGAGGTAACCATTCCCATATCCACTCATGTTTCCATAGAATTATCTAATCCTATTGCCACTCCTGAACCTCAACCAAACTTCAATGATCAATTAAAACCAAGAAATGATTTCATCATTAGCAATTTCATCTCTCTTGAAGAGACATCCACTGAGCCACTTGTTATTGATCGAAGGACCACTCCTAATCCTCCAATTCAATCACATTTTATGGTAACCAGATTTCAAGATGAAACCCTTAAACCAAAAATCTATCAGTCCACTCGATACCCTATTCTTGAAGTACTACTTTTCATATTAATACATGATCATGAGTATATATCCTTCAAGGAAGCTAACCAAAAGCTTAAATGGTGTGAGGCTATGAATCTTGAATATCAAGCTTTACTGAAAAATCACACTTTGACTCTTGTCCCTAGAAACAGCAAAGCATGTTATGGGATGTAAATAGATATACAAAATCAAGCACTCGATATATAAAAGTTTAGAAAGGTCTAAAGCTAGATTAGTTGCAAAGGGATATAGTCAGCTATCAGTCTTCAATGGGTCATAAAATAGTTAAATGTCCAGAATTCTTTCCTGCATGGTTTTCTTATGGAAGATGGTTAAATAGATCAACCTTTAGGGTTTCAAGACCCCAAACATCCAAATTATGTCTGTAAGTTACAAAAAGCCCTTTTATGGCTTAAAACACGCTCCATGAGCTTGGTTCTCTAGATTGAATTTATTCTTATTTTTCTTGGGATTCAATGGTGCCAAGATAGATACATCATTATTCATATATAAATCAGAAGAAATAAGGGAACTCATCTTATCATGTTGAAAAACTCATCTCAAAATTAGGAACAGAATTTGCTCTAAAGGATCTAGGGCCTAGTCATTACTTCTTGGGGATTGAAACCACTCAAACAGGGGATACTTTGATTCTATCTCAGCTAAAGTAAATTTTAAGTCTAATTCAAAGAGTATCCTTACAACAAGCTAAGTCGATTTTCATGCCCATGGGTACCTTTCCTCCTCTCACCGCAAACAATGGCTCATCTTTCAAGAATCATACTTTATACAGAAGTATTGTAGGTGTTTTACAATATGCCACTATAACACGACCAAATATTTCATTTGCAGTAAACAAAGTATGTCAATTCATGCATACTCTTACAAATATTCATTAGTAAAACATATTCTCCGCTATCTAAAGGAAACCCTTGATCATGATATTTTACTTTCAACATCTAAAGATATGAACATCTCTGGTTATTCAGATGCAGAGTGGGCAAGATGTCTAGATGACGGAAAATCTACAAGTGAATACTTTAGTATGATCGGAAAAAAGTCTGGTCTCATGGAGTTCAAAAAAGCAGACCACAATACTGGGCTTTGGCTATAGTAAATTACCTCTTTATGTCATCCCACACTGTGATGCGATAATATTAGAGCATCATACCTTGCTCTAAACATTCATTTTGTTCGTAAAAGAATTGCAAAAGGTCAACTTCAAGTGAAGTATATTTCCACCAAAGAATAACTTGCAAACATTTTTACGAAACCATTATCTACAGATCGATTTAAACTTATTTGCAACAAGTTCAACATGACTCTAACCCCGTTGAGATTGAGGGGAGTTATTATAAGGGAAGATAAGGTCAATAGGATTCATGAAGATCAGCAAAGAGACCGATCTAGTTAAGACTCTCAAGAATTATGAAGTCTTACCAAATGTGGAGTCGTCGAGAGTGGGAAAGATATATCCAGCTTGACAGATAAAGAAGGAAACCGAGTAAATCTTACCAAAAGCCGATCTAGAGAATCAGATATCATCAAGAGTCCAAATATAGCTGAAATTATAGAAAATACGTTGAAAAATAAGCAAGAGAAGATTTATGAAAATCTTGCCATGTACATGTATTTAAAGCCTAAAGGAAATATCAAACCCACTCAAGAGATAAATTAATTGAGTGAGGATTCGTGGACATAGGTCATCTTAGACCGAACCACGTTATATTATGTATTTTTGCAATAATTTTCTTTTTGTTTGTGTTTTTTTTATATGAAATTATGTAGGCCATAGCACGCAGTAGGTGTTGTAGCATTTTTGTAAGCTCGCTTCGCACAGGCATAGCTCTCAGCTCGGCTCTAGACAAGGAAGAGAGAGAGAGAGAGAGAGAAAAGTAGGGGTGACAAAATCTGACACAACCCGCCAACCCGCTTCTTAGCCGGGTTTGGCTTAAACGGGTTCGTGTCGTAAACGGGTTGACCCGCCTAACCCGTTTATTAAACAGGTCGGGTTCGTGTTAGGGGTATGCCAACCCGCCAACCTGGCTGACCCGTTTAATAAATGGGTTAGGTGGGTGGGTCAACCCGTTTACCCGAACCCGATCCTCCAACCCGCCTGCCAACCCGTTTACCCGTTTACTCGAACCCGACCCACCAACCCGCCTGCTAACCCGCCAACATGTTTACCCTACCTGTTTATTAAACGGGTTAACCGTGTCGTGTCGGATTACCCGTTTAATAAACGGGTCGGGTTCGTGTTGAGGTATGCTGACCTGCCAACCCGACCCGATTGCCACCCCTAATGAAAAGGATAGATGAGGCGGGCATTTAAGAGATTGGGGTGGGCCATGACTGTGAGTGTGAGGTCGGTGGAGTGCATTGAATAACTGAGCATCCACGAGGACCACGCTCCTTCCCCCTCCCTCACGGGTATGCCTCTCACCAACTAAGTCACAAGGACACGAAAAAAAAGACAAGGGACACGTTAACATTCATTTACTTTAAAGATTTACACATAACTATACAAAGGCAACGGTCGTCTGTAAAAAAATTAAAGAGAAAAAAAAGGACACGGTAACTGAACCACTGTGCTCTGTTATAATAAAATAAATAAATAAATAAATGCCCATCAGTACCTGTTGGACGAAAAGGAAATAACTCCCTCGAGGAGGGACTTGTGCTGAAAAAAGTTTCAAATGTTGCATATAAGGTCGTACTCCACTTGACCCAAAGGCAATGTTGTCAGTATCGGCCCATATGTATCTTATCGGTATAAAAATCAATATGATATTAACCTGAATCGGTTATTTTTAATATAATGTAAAAAATGCTTGAAATTTAAATTTTAATATTATTTTAATGGTTTTAACATGTGTCACGTTCTGATTGATGCGAAATATTTTTTAATTATTTTTTTAGCCAATTCAGAACAATTCACTTGAGAATCCGTATAGGCTGATTCACTTGAATCGTTGGCCAAATGACTCAGGACTGATGCTGATACTGACAACATTGCCCCAAGGGGGTTTGGCTTTGTTGGATGTCTGCAAAGCAGCTGGTCTAGGTTGAAATCCCAAGAGCAGTCACCCTTGTCCAAGGATGACTCCTTAGGGGCAAGCCAGCGCGGTTAGGTCTTTGATTCTGGGGGTGGTTTTTTCATGTATATATATATATATATCATACTTTTCAAAAGTTTGCCTCAACATCTCTATGAATTCCTAAAGGATGTTATCGGGTCGGATGTAATCCAACATCATACCTGAATCTGAATCCGAATCCGACTAATTCCATAGCCAAATTCGGATCCGGTATTAAGTTTTGCATCATTGTCCAAAGCCGAATCTAACTATGATTCAACCCTGAGTATGCTTATTTTCAAAGCTAGTCGGATCAGGATTTGGTTTTGTCTGATCTCATTTGATTCTGAACCCGATTATGTCAAATCCAATTAGGTCGGACTTGGTAAAGGCTCAATTGGACCCGAATCCAACCCGTTTTCATTCCTTGTTCCCATTGACCTCTACAGAATTTTTTTTTTCCCAGTCAACTTATTTCACTACCCAAATTGAAAACGTAAAAAGAATAAGGGTTTTCCAAGCTCAGTTTTAAGACTAACTCATTTCTCGAGCTTAACTTGGCTCGCTACAGTATTGAGCCGAACTTGAATACCCTTTGTTTTGGCTAATTCAACTCATTTATCAAGCCCTACCGTTCGTATTAGGGTGTCAACGGGTCGGGTTTGGTTTGAACCCATGTGGAACCAGACCTGATCCTAAATTTTGGGTATGGTATTGGGTCCGAATCTGTGTTTAATATGTCCCAACATAAGAGAAACCATACCCGGACCCGATAAAAATGACATGAACCAGACCCGGTAAAATACTAATTTTTATCATTTTTATATTAAAATTTGCAGGTCTTAATCGGAACTCGGGTCAGTCCTGGGTCTGGTATAAAATTTCACAAACTATACCCGCATCCATGTATTAATCGGACCTTCAAATCTGGATCCAGGTATTAATTGGGTCTTCTTATTTATCACCACATCCAAACCCTATAGGGTTTGGCAGGGGTTGGGTCTGGGTTAACCCGACCTGTTGTCACCCCTAGTTCGTATGCACATAGGGATGGCAGTGGGGCGGGGCGGGGCGGGGCGGGGGACAAGGTTTCCACCCCCGCCCCGCCTCAAAATTTTATCCTCCACCCCCGCCTCCATCCCCGTTTCATACCCTTCATCCCGGGTCCAAACGGGGATGAGGCGGGGCGGGGCGGGGATATTGCGGGGAAAAGTGGTCGGGGCGGGGTTGGGGCGGGGATTAGGCGGGGATCGTGGCGGGGCGGGGAAAAGTGCACGTCCACCCCCGCCCCGCCTCCGCGGTGGGGATGGATTTTATCCTCCACCCCCGCCTCCATCCCCGTTTCAGACCCTTCATCCCCGGTCCAAACGGGGCGAGGCGGGGCGGGGCCCCGCTTTCCCCCGGTCCACTGCCATCCCTATATGCACACATTGCAAGAGCAAGCCTAATTGTTGCTAGAGATGTAAGCAAGTCCGATTTGGTTCTAATGTGGGTATTAATAGATCCAACTAAATGAATGTGCCATAATTAGAGTAGGATACCAACTCAAAGCTAAAATAATAACAGAGTTTGAAACTGAAGTCCGCTTAATCTTCGTCTTGAGTAAGACCCGCCACCGTATTGATCAAAAATACCTACCCTACAATTTGCAAACAGCCCCAAAGTGATTGGTATATAAAGCTAGCTAAAAGATCCCATCATTTTGACATAGGATGGCTTCCATACTACATTCAATCCTAGCCATCCAACCAAACGCTAGAATATTGGTCCATGTTCTCACCTCAATATGGACTGACCCTAGCCGTCCAGATGCTTCATTTGGATGGCTGGGATTCTTATAAGATACTTCGAATCCTATGCCAAAGGATGAGATCTTTTTTTTGCTCAAGCTTCACGAGTGTTACCTTTTGGGTAATCCAACCTGATTTCACTAAGAATCAAATTAGGATTAGAGTCAAAACAGATATTAAACATATGAAACTGATTTGGACCTGATTGCTTAATCAGATCCAAAATTTTGTCCCAACATGTCTGAACAAGTTGCTACACAATCGACATCCCTAGTTGTTTAGGGATGACAGTGGACCGGGGCGGGTCCGTCTCAAAATTCTGCTCTCCATCCCAGACTCCATGCCGGCAAGGGCTTTGATTTTAACCTCCATCTCTGTTTCATGTCCTCCATCCATGGTCCAAACTGGGTTCGGCCCCGTTTCTCCTCCATCCACTGCCATCCCTAAAGAATGAGAGGAAGGTTTACTATCGGGGACGGGATGGGGCGGGGGAAAGTCCTTCATCCCCGGTCCAAACGGGGAGAGGCATGGTGGGGGCCCTTTCCCCCGTTTAATGTCATCCCTATAGTTGTTTGTCTTTAAGTTTGTACATTTTTCATAGCCAACAAATCATGCTAGGCATTTGTTTGCAAGCACGGTGCCTCCCCCAATCAGGTAAAATAGAAGTTAGATGCCACTCACCCCTTGTCTTCGTCCAACTTTATACCCCCTGAAATCTTATGATGCAATTTGTTTTGATCAAATCTGACCTTATTCAGCATGGTCAATTTAAAATGAATTGACCCTTAATCATATTTTTATATAAAAAATGTGATTTTCAAATCACAAAACTTTGTGTTTTGTCAACCATTGGTTTTTTTAAATCTCCAAGAAATTATTCACGCAAGTCAGATTTTAACGATTTCAAACGTCTGTCATTCACTAAATGAACGTAGATCACATTTACATTTGATGCATCAATGAAATTTGGAGGGGGACCAAGAGGGACAACTTTGGAGATGAGTGGAACAGATTTGGGTTAAATAGTTGGTTACAAAGGGCACATAAAACACTAATGCAGGACGTGACACCTGTCCCATTTGGTTCTCAAAAGTGGTTGCGGGTCCCTTCTCTGCTAAACTTTTTGCATAAATTGCTTTACTTGGTCTAGTTGATCTGGTAAAACACTTTTTGTAAAACGATCCATACATAACATACGTCTTCACATATTCTTTTCTGACGGAGAAAGCTTGGGTTAGGCAGACCCTACCGGTTATACAACCATATACCATTGGGATTCGAACTTGAAATGTCCCAACACAAGGCGGCATGCACTAACTCCTCTTGTCCCTATTGGTAAGTGTCACCTGCTCTATGTAATCGGGCCCACCAACTTTTTGGGCATCAAACAGGAAAGGTTTCATCTCTTGTATTTGGTGTATTTGGTGTTTCACATTAGCAATCCAAAGCATCATTTTACCTTTTTTACTACATGCATAACTCAAGCCTGCGAAAAACATTTTCATGTTTAGTCTATTGGTGTCTCAAATCAAGCTTTCAGAATGGGGCATGTGTCATGCGATGCTCTCTTGAGTGAAAAATACATCGAGTATAGGAATGCACAGTATGCATTAGCTTGATTGGTGATGTGGTGGTAGCACGGCACGCGATATGCATCGGTATCATCATTAGTGCATCGCTATATGGCAGCACAGATGTGGAGGGTTGTTTGGTTAAGCAGTTCCAACAAATCAGAACATGTTGTCTTTGAAGATTTAGTTAAGGACCTCTCAGCTTACAAAATGTCTTACGCGTAGCATTTGGACGCACTAGAGTGCATGTGGGTTAGGGGTAATTCCTCCAAGAATCACATTAGGTGATTTCAAAAGTAGGAAGACTCAGGGCTAAGCGAGTGAATGCCTAGGCACTGACGAATGAGTCTGAGTGGTGTTATTCGTTATGATGTTCAATCATCAATTGGTTTTTAGATTGGGGGGCGCAAGGTTTTGTTCCTTCAATGGAGAAGTTATGTTGTGTCGTGTGCATGGAGCAATACGCTCCATGACATGCAAGGTTAAGACAAGTTTGTGCATTTTTCGAAAGTGATAGTTGGTATGAGACGGCTATGCACTAAGCGGCATGGACTAGATCAGCTTTCGCTAAGCAGTTGTGTATCATGTGGTGAGCAGAGCCAATGAAAATGATTTAGCACATAGAAAGGTGTTGGTACGCAGACTTTGTCCATTAAGCTTGCCAGATTTGATAGTTTGGTGTATCGCGGGTTTGCAAAAAATTTTATGCCTGTGACAAAATAGTTGCGGGTGAGCGATCGAAAAGCTTGCAACGGTAAGGAAGAAACATTGCGCCGCACTAGCCTATAGATGAAATAGGCCCGTGACAAATTGACATAAGAACAAAAAGATTCACGTAGACATTGTTGTTCATTGTGTGTGATACTGGAGATGACAATGATGATTGATCTTGGTTACGCAAAATTATGCAGCTGAAGTGTGGTTGATCGAGCACATAAACAAGATGTTGGTAGGTTGGTATGGGTCTTCTTGTCAATAATAAGTAGAAGTGTAAGGTTATTGTTCAATTTGCTAAGAGAACGTGGATAAGCCAAAGATTCCTACCAGTTGTACGTTAGGCTCGCAAGTGAAGCATGTCGGTTGCCTTGTTCAATTTCTAAACCCTAAAAAAATGTATTTTGATAATAAAAAAATGGTTTAAAGATCCATTCCTACTATTTTAACCATTTGAACACAGTCATGCGTCAGATTTTATCAAAACCTCTTATTGTAAGTTTCAGCTAAGGTTTTTTTTTTTACGGCGACGGTAGCAAATGTTTTCTCAAAGTTGAGGATTTGTGTTTAAATTTGGTGAAACTACTAAAGTGGTGGTTGTTTGGAAGAATAATGTATGTCACTCGGTTGTGTATATTCCGATCCGATCTTGATAGAAACATGGATATGGATCGGATTTAAAATTCAGACCCACTAAAAAAAATGAGTCAGGTTCTTAGATAAAAAAAGTATAGACTCATATCCGATTTTACCCGATCTAAACCGTTCTATGCAATGTATACTTGAATCTGAAGTCGATATGTACCCAAACTCGTTTCATACCTGGCATATTTTGATAGGACCCAAATAGTTCTCCTGTATCTGACACAAACCTGAAAACAAACACTATGCATTTACATCTCTCACCCACCTCTCACGGATACACTAAAATGTTTACCATGTCCCTCAAGGTCGTGTTTGATTGCACGGACAGGACTATGTAGTACATTTCTCTCTGGATACTGCTGGCCAGACGTAAGGTATCCCGGGCTAACCGAGTTTTTGTCCCCAGTGTTCCACTTGTTTTTTTGGGTTTTTTTTTTGTCCCATGTGTTTCGAACACCACTGCTCTAGGAGAAGGGATGGAAATCATGGAACACTGCCTCGCTGGATCTGCGGGACGCCGTGTCCCAGACATCCCGTGCGTCTGTTGATTGGGTAGGTTATGTGGGGGCGTGGTTGTCCACGCAATCAAATGCCCTGTAAAGACACGAACAACAAGGCATTCACATACCACGTGATTCGCATTGAACACGATAACAATCGTACCATATGTTAATATAATCCATTTGTTTGAAAATATAAAAAAAGATAAACCTATATCGTGGCCCGATGATCCCAAAGGATGTAAATGGGTCTGACTCGTGTGAATGCAAGCAATAGTGAATATCAACTAATTGGATTATCCATCTAATTCAGATTCAGTTGAGACCCAATTATTAGTTGGTTGCTAATTTGTTTACTGAATCCCACTAATCATATTCATATTCATATTCATATTCTGTCAGATATCTACCCTACCAGGGGCGTAGCTAGGATTTATGTGTGTGTGGGTGTGTGGGGGGGGGGGGGGGCAAACAGGGGTGTTACAAAAAAATTTATTTGTGCGATAGTCGGGGGTTCGGGGGCAGCGTCCCCAAAATTTTTTTTTGAGATAAAATAAAAAATGGCTACAATTATTAATAAAAATCTATTTCATATGGACAAATCAAACTATTTGCTGCAGTTAGGGCTGGGCTAGGACTGGACTGGGCTACAAAAATGGATAAAAATCTATTTCATATGGCATCAGGGCTGGGTTAGGACTGGGCTTTTAAAAAAAAAAACAAAAAAGATTAACTGTTTCGGAAGGCACAGCCCAGTCCTGCCCCCCCTAGCTACGCCCTTGTACCCTACAAATCCACCATCTTCAGGCCCACAACGTCTGCTTTCATGTCCAGCTTGACTGGGGCAAACACTCACAAGTAGAGGCAGACTCAAGAATTCAAGTGAGGGTGGACACAAATGCATGATGACTTAGGAATCAGCCGGGCGGGTCAATTTTGTGACTCATCATAAAGTAGGGTCTTCAACTATAGATTAGATAGCATAGTTTCACTGAACAGTCTAACAACATCCATACAACTCAATTGTAAAATCCAATTGCTTATTTTATTTAGCACCATGATTATATATATATATATATATATATATATATATATATATATATATATATATATATATATATATATATATATATATATATATATATATATATATATATACAACAACTACTCCTTCATCCCAAAACAATTGGGGTCGGCGATATGAACCAACAAAGAAATTCATTCTGGGTCTTCCACATGAATCTTTTTCCTCTAATCATTTCTATCCAATGCCATGTCTTCGGAAGCATTCATATCCTTTACTATCACCTTCATCCATGTCTTTTTAGGCCTACCCGGACCTCTTTTAACTAATATATTTTCTCATTTTCTCATCCTTTTAATTGAAGCATCATTAGGCCTTCGCCTAATATGTTCAAACCACCTTAAATGATTCTCTCTCACCTTTTATATATATATATATATATATATATATATATATATATATATATATAGAGAGAGAGAGAGAGAGAGAGAGAGCAGCTTCACACAGAATTTCTGGTTTCCTGCTTTAAAAGGATTTGTTAACTTATATCCTGAATTCATGTGGTATCCGCATTCATATCCGTGCGTATGTTGTTGGCTCTTTCATTAAATATGAATCACAGCGTCACTTTCGTGTCACATCGTCCTTAGCATTCTCCTTCACGAGTAACTACTTGTGCTGCCCCAATTTATGGATGGTCTGGCCCCTTGTAATTTGCCCTGTTTTGATTAGAATTGCACCATCATTACTTTCTTCAAGCTTGAATGTTGCCCATATGCCTAAACATCCACGTTAAGATCTCAATTTTGCGTCTCTTTTGAGCTTGTCCCACATCTTTAATCCATTTTAAGATGTCCCTCATTGTTTAGTTCATGATTCATGCAACAAAAAGCATGAAAATAAAAAATCAATTTATTTTTTTCAATAATCCTTTGCAAAGAAACATCGAATTTTATTTTTTTAGTGTATGGGTTTCAACTTAACAAGCAAACTTTTTTTTTGTTACTTTTGGAAAGTAGTCTAGATTTGATCATCTTTCCTTTAATGATGGATTACCTTTGTACAGGATCTGATGTTTAGAGTCTAAGAAACTAATTGCCCACACAGTGAGGTTGAAGAGTTCAAACTTGGCTCATTATTGTGGCGAGTCAAGCTGAGTTAATGAGCCCTAGTTAAATGAACCAAGTTCGAGCTGGCTTGTTAATAGAAAAGTCATTAATATCATGATGAATTCATAACTTCTTTAAAAAATAGCTGATATTTTCAAAATTATTTTTGGATTGTATCAGTTTTGAGACTTTGAATACTTGATCATATTCAATCGCTTGGCTAAGAACCTTGCAAAACTAGGTTGGATGGGCATTGATAGAATTTGATAAGACAAACCACACGAAAGGTTTCCTAGTCTTGATTCTCGAAATGCAATGCCACCCCACCATGCTAAAAAAAAAGAACTCTCTAATTATTCTTTATTTGGTTGATGTACTAGTTGCCTAACCTCTCTGCTTGATTATTTAGAAAAAAAATGCTTCGCTCAAATGGCAGTGGCATGGTTTTAATGCACACAGCTCACTGATATTGACACAACAGTGTTGTCCTTTCAGACAGAAGGAACCAATTGTATTTCCTTTTTTTTTTGTTCTCTTTCTGTTTTGGATAAAAGAAACATACACTTGAAACTTGGAAGAGAAATTCCATATTTTTTGTGGGGACTGTGGCAGCTGCTAAATGTGGACTTGACATAAGATCAGTTTTGGGCTCCATGTGCAATGCTATGAATGCATAAAACCAGACATGATAAAACTATATATGATACTGTCGTCCAATCCCAATCAAGATGACAACGTATTGTCAAAAGCTCAACCCGTTGAGCACCCATCATACCTAGGGGGTGTCAACCTGTCGGTTTTATCCGGACCCGACTAGGTCCAAACCCTATAGGGTTCAGGTATGGTGACAAACAAGAAGACCCTATTAAGGCCTGGGTTTGGACCCGAAGGTTCGATTAATACATGGACCTGGGTATAGTTTGTGAAATTTTATACCAGACTAGGCCCGACCCAAGTTCTGATTAAGACCCACAATTTTTCAATGTAAAAGTAATAAAAAATAATATTTTAGTTTGGGTCGGGTTCATGTAGTTTTTTTTCTCAGGTTCGAGTATCGTTTCTCTTATAGTAAACCCGATTAGACCCAGGTCCAGACTCAATACCATACTCAAAAATTTGGTCCAAGTCTGTTTCCAATAAGGTCTGACCAGAGGCGTAGCTGGAGGGGGGGGGGGGCAGGATTGGGCTGTAGCCCAGTCCTGCCTCCCAAACAGATAATTTTTTTTTAAAATCCCAGCTCTAGCCCAGACCTGATTCCATATGAAATAGATTTTTATCCATTTTTATTGCCCAGCCCTGACTGCAACAAATAGTTTGATTTGTCCATATGAAATAGATTTTTATTAATATTTGCAGCCATTTTTTATTTTATCTCAAAAATTTTTTTTTTTTTTTGGGGGGGGGGGGGGGGATGCGCTGCCCCCCAAACCCAATATTTTTTTTTTTGCTACACCCCTGTTTGCCCGCCCCCCTGAATCCTAGCTACGCCACTGGAGTCTGGGTCTGACCCGTTGATACCCCTAATCACACAATGCGCAGTTGCCTTATGTGTTTTACTTTCATTATAAGAGCTTGTGTAGAATACACAGATATTTAGAGAGAGAGAGAGAACTAGAAAACTAGATTTAAGTGGGTCAGGCCATTAACTGGTTGAAGCCATTATTCAGGGACTGTCCTACTCTTTTCAACTCATTGGATGCTGACCACTCGTCGACCTCTGCTTCTGTATTTTTTTATGACAGGGAACCCTAACCCAACGACCACCCTGCCTTTAGTGGTACACATCTGAAAGTCACTGAGCGCCAGCGGGGTTTGATCCGGGGTCTTCAACTTGACACCTTCACAACCAGGGGCGTAGCTAGGATTCATGTGGGGGGGGGGGGGTCGCAAACAGGGGTGTAGCAAAAAAATATATACATTTGGTGTGATAGTTTGGAGTTCGGGGCAGCGCCCCCCAAATTTTTTTTTTTGAGATTTAATGCTGCATGATTCATTTCACTGATTTAATGCAATGTTTTTCTTTCTCTTAAAAAAAGATAAAAAAAAAAGGAGCAAAAAATCTACTATCAAGAATAGAGTACGACAATGAAGAACAAACTCTCAAGAAAACCTTAAAACCCCAATATATACCTGAAAACAAATTTCTTAGCCTCCATGAAAACAAATACCCAAAAACACTACCAACGGGGGCTCCGCTTGTCTGGTAAGAGCAGCTAGTGCACGTCACCTTGTGTTGGGATGTTGCAGGTTCAAAACCCAATTGTATAGTGTAACTGGTAGGGGTCTGCTTAACCCCAGCTTACCTTTCAAAAAAACCTTGAAAACGCAACAGATCCGTAAGACAAACTTCAATGGAATTTTTCTTTCAAAATTTATCAAATTGGGACATGAAGTAGAGGGGACCAGATAAATATATAGAACAATAGCCTCCATTCATCCTCCATCTTTGATTGAAGAAAAAGAGAAAAAAGGCAAGGGGAAATTTTTTCCAATTAATTCAAAAGAAATTACTGTATTTTTATTAAGTTAATAAAATTTGCCTTTCCATTTTTTTTATTAGAAAACTGTGGTTGGGCAGACCTCTACTGGATTACAATCACAGGATATGAAACATTATAATGCAAACAAAGAGGGTGGGTACTAGGGGCGCAAACAGGTTGGATTCGGGCCGGATCATGCCAGATCCGAATCTAAAATGCAAACAGTAGATCCAAATCATATTTGAGATGGTTAGATTGAATCCGAATCTGAAATACGTGTGGTAATATTGGATCTGGAAAAAAATAGAACTAAACAACCTATTTGCATGTAAACAATGCATTCGGGTCAGATTTTGATTCGGATCGATGAACTTCAATTCCGACTTAAAATGCTGATGCGAATTCGAAAGTGATCCGATTGAACGGATACAAATCTGATCTGAAACCACATTCAGATTCTACTTAAAGGATCAATATCCGAAAAAACATGTCAGACTCGGATTGGATATCACACCATATCTGATCCGTTTGCAGCCATAGTGGGCACCCCAGTCTGATGGTTTGCCTTTCCATATTCTATCACTATCAAAGACCACCATATTAGCCAAACTTCGATTTGTGAAAGCTCTAATAATCACTTGGCTTTGCACCGGAATACCCTTCATTGGCATCAATCTAGTTGACAGGCTCAATGGATGGATCTTGGACCTCGCTAAGATCCAATCTTCTTTCTTTTGTGGATCATTCATTACCAGGAGATAAAGATGTCGAATTATGTGATTTGGTTTTCAAGGGCCAAAACCATCATACCGACTTGATGCTGACACAATGTCCTTTTGCGAAGCACATTGGGCCATATGTTGGGAAGGAGTAGGGATGTCAATGGGTCTGGTTTACCGACCCGATTAACATTCGGGTCATTACTTGAAGGTTCTACTAATACATGGATCTGGGTATAGTTCGTGAAATTTTATACCAGACCCAGGCTTCACCCGATTTTTTATTAAGACACGCAAATTTTCAAAGTAAAAATGATAAAAAATATTATTTTCCCGGGTATGGCCTGGGTCTACTTCATGTAGTTTTTATCGGGTCTGAGTATGGTTTTTCTTATGGTAGGTCTGATTAGACCCAGGTCTGAATAAAATACCATACCCATAAAATCGGGGCTAGGTTTGGTTCCACCTGGGTCCGAACCAGACACGTTTACACCCCTAGGAAGGAGTAAGTTACTTTTTGAAGCAGATTCGTTGCTGAACTGTCTTCAACGTATTTTGGCTTAAAAATTTTTTTTTTTTTGAAAGGCAAGCTTGGGTTAAGCAGATCCCCAGTTATTATTCTATGAACCACTGGGTTTGAACCTGCAACGTTCCAGCACAAGGAGACTTGCACTGACAGCTCCTACCAACTAAGGGGAGCCCCCTTCCCCCTTGGTATTTTGGCTTTAATTCTAGTAAGTAGTGGAATCTTTGAGGCTGCTGATTCCTAATTTTAAAGTCACAGCTTGAATTGTGTAGGAAGGTTTCACAATTTCCACCAAAATAGGAGCCTTTTCCTCCTTAAGGGGGCGTTTATTTCATGCCCTTTCCTACGAAGAGGCTCGCTTTCATAGGAAAGAAAGCCTCTTTCCTATAAAAGGTGAAACAAATATGTCTATAAGAAATATATGGTGGGACTCGCAAAATATATGCGAAAAAAATAACAGTTTTCTGTCCAAAATGGGTTCATACCTTCCCCTGTAGAGAAGCACTTTCCCCCCAAAGTGGCTCTTTCAGCAGAAAGAGGCTTCCCCGGGAGTATAACAAACCCCCACGTAGCCAGTGGGGGTGGTTGTGTTGTGAGGGCACTGAGATGAAGATGTTAGATCAAACCCCGCTGGCACAGGGGTATGTTCGTAGCGGCCACGTAAGGCAGGGTGGTTGTGAGGCCCCACCCGGGGTTTTCCTTGCTTCGGTGAGGGTTCCTCGTCACAAAAAAAAATGTCCCCGCCAGTCCGATTACAGTTTTCATCCCTTTCTTCATACCCCATATAAAATGTCATTCATAAATGCTGTTTTGATCAAATTAATCTGACTGTAAAGGTGGGTTTTGGATCAAATGATATTGATGGTGATTTTCAATCAATTTGTAGCAGATGCCAAATCCCTCAAAATTGTTTTGAACGGGGGATTTGTCATCCTACCCTTGATCCACCAAAATGGGTGGCGGGTGATTTTCAATATCTCACCTGATCCCATCTCAACATAGTAAATTTGATCGGAATCAACCTTTGGATTACATTTTTTAACCAAAAAATATGACTTTAAGTAAAAAGAAAAAATTAGCATGTTTTACAACAGTTTATTTTTTATTCATAAAAAGATTCCATACAAATGTTGGATTTTAGCGATTCAAATGTTGATCATGAGTCAGATTTGATCATAACAACTTGCACTCTTGAAATCAAGATGAGGTGTGAAGATAGGGATGATACAAGGGATGAGTGGAACTGAATTTTCTGTGGGGCCCATTGTAGCAACGCAAACAAGAGATCCTCTTTGGGCATGGAAAGAGGACCTCATTTTGGATAGGTCACCCACATGATCCTCTTATACAAGAGTAATTGATTTACAGAGTAATTATGGGTCCGTGTTAAACCCATTTGGTGCTAAATAACATGCTTAATGGGTTATTCAGCTTCTCCGGTGCTTTTTATGCGGTTCCTGCCCTATAAATGTATTGGGCATGGTCGATTTACTAAAAAATCATACCTGGATCATGTGTTTTCGATGAACAAAATGATATTTGGAGTCTCAAACATTAATTTACAAAGTTTTCGGACTGTTGATTTTTCAAACTTTATAAAAACCCATCCATGTGTTGGAATCAAAAGTTCAAGAGTTATCCCTATAAAATCAAGTGAATATATAAAATCAAGTACATATATCAAGTGTGTATGGTCAAAATTTAAAAATAAAATGAAAAAAAAAACCAAAAAACATATTTATACAGCAGTTTAGCACCAAATGGGTTTAGCACAGACCCATTATATTTGATTTACATATTATGTTTAACTATTTTAATTTGTAGGTATTTTTGTAAAAAATATATACTTGGTATACATTATTTAAAAAATTGCATCAATTCTTTAAGAAATAAATTTTTTTATTAGAGATACTTTTTGGAACCGTATCAATATGAGTTTCAAATAAAAAAATGTATCCAAAATGTTTCAAACCCTAACATAGCCATACCAGTCGCGTTTGGTGGATTGGAAATTTGGGACCTTCACTGACTTAATGCGGAACTACTTGCCAAATGGCTTTGGCTCATTTGGAAGAAGGAAAGGAGATTCTCTATGGGTTTTTTTTCGGAAAAAATATGACCTTTCTGTTTGACCTTGGGACGGGTTCGTGAACTATAGATGGCAAAGGGGTTCAGGGATTTGGAAAGGATTGATGACTGCTTCTTCACAAAAATTCTATTGCAGCAATCTGGAATGACTCCAACTTTCGCTTGGAATGAAATGCAGTTCCTGCATCAGGTTATTATTGCTCAGCATGTTCAGCAGCAAGGTAAGAAATGGGCATTTATATGGTGGGTCTGGTTGCTATCGACCTGGAGAATCATTTGGCTGGAGTGCAACCATCGCATCTTCAGGGACGTCAAACAATGCTGTGATTAGATCACTAGCAGGGCACACAGGAAATGGCCAAACCAGAACCTGCGGTGAATAGGCACGAATCGGATACTCATTTGATGGTGAATGAACTGCGTTAACAGGCCTGTTAGGCTAATCGGACTCGGTTCTGTTCAGGCCATCACTCTATTTTTCTCATTACTAAGGCATTCTGTTTGATTTAATACTGTATACTGTTAGGGTTTCCAAAATGATACCTCATCACTTGGTAATCCTGCTTGTGATTTCTACCTCAATAATATATAGTTCTTTAAAAAAAAAGACAGTGGCATCTTGCTTTCATTGAAAATGAGTGTTGGCAAGCCACGACAATGGAAAGCTTGCCCACATTCCCAGTAATTCTGCTGTTATCAAAAAACAGGAAAGGAAGTCGCAAAAGATAATCAATCAAAGCAGATCCAATCCCTCTACCATGAAAACTCAACATTCACGTGTGAACAGATTGGGGATATCAAATTCTAAGAGAAATGGTAAGAAAACTGAAGACAAGTGTACCCACATCCCTCTTGCTTCTGCAAATGAAGCTACAATCGGTAAGTTGGCCATCAAAGAAGATAACGTGATCATCAGACACGTTAATGCAGGAAACCACATTGAAAATAATAGCAAGGGATCCGAACCGATTTTGTGAGAAGGAAAGACTCACAAAATTGAGTTTATTGTTTCCTTTCCTCTGTTTTTTCCATTATCAATTTGTATTTTCTTTTTTTCTTAACAGTTTTTGTGCCTCTTGTATTTAAAGAGCCTGTTGAAAGTTGAGAATTCAACGATAAGCAGAAAATAAAAGACAAAATATTTACGTGGTTCGGTCTCTTGTAGACCTACATCCACGATAAAGTCTAAGCCACTCTCTCTTTTTGTTTCTTACATCAACTAACAAGGGATACAGGGTATTTATAGGTGAGCTTCTCCCAAGAGACAGCCATCACAAACACGAAATACAAAAAAACATATTGGAAGGATATCACTATTAACAGCAACCAGTATATCTTGCTGGATTCACAGACACACAGCATAGTAACCAAAATATTTTTATAATATTTCTGAATCTACCCAAAGAGGCAACCGTTGATAACAACAGGTCATGATAAATCCTGACTTAGCCACTAGAAGATAATGTATTTCAACACTCCTCCTCAAGTAGGGCGAAGATATCATAGCAGCCCCACTTGTTTATGCTGCTCAAAAATTGATCACGAGGTAGACTTTTTGTCAATGTGTCAGCTAGCTGATTCAAACTTCTTTGGAATGAAGTTTGGATTTCATGGTTCTGAACCCTCTCACGAACATAATGACAATCAATCTCAATATGTTTTGTTCATTCGTGAAAGACTGAATTTGTGGCTATGTGAATAGCTGCTTGATTATCACAGTACATAAAAATTGGAGATTTAATTTGAATACCCAGATCAGTAACACCATTCTTGTCCATGTGATTTCACTTGTTGTTAAAGCCATAGCCCGATATTCTTCTTCTGCACTAGATCGTGAAACTACATTTTGCTTTTTACTTTTTCAAGAAACCATGTTTCATCCCACAAAATCATAGGAGCCTATAGTAGATCTTCCATCTCGAACATCTTTTGCCCAATCTGCATCGGAGTATCCAACTATATTACAATACCCAATTTTCTTATACCATAAACCTTGTCCAGGAGACTGTTTAAGATATTTCAAAATCTTTTCATAAGTTTTTCGATCACAATGTGTAGGAGTGTGCATGGCTTGACTTGCTTGGTTGACGGCATATATTATGTCAGGACGAGTCACAGTAAGATAAATAAGCCTTCCTACCAGACATCGATATTTGTCTGTGTCCTCTATAGGCTCCCCCTTAAGCCTTTCTGCCTTATTTTCTGTTTCACATAAAGATTCAGCACCTTTGACTCCAAGTTTGCCTATTTCCTTGAGAATATACAAAATATATTTTCTTTGTGATAAAAAACTGCCCTTTTTTTAAATACGCAAACTCAATCCCAAGAAAATATTTTAGCTTTCCCAAGTCTCTGATATCAAAAACTTTGTGTAAATATTCTTTAGTTTTGGCAATTTCCTCACTGTGATTTCTTGTTATGACTATGTCATCTACATAGATCAAAATAACAATGATATTAAGTCCATCATTTTTTATAAATAAAGTATTGTCATTAATGCTTCTAGAAAATTCATTTTTTTCAAGAGCAGAGCTTAGTTTTGAATACCATGCCCATGGCGACTACTTTAGACCATAGATGGCCTTTTTTAACTTACACACTGCATTGAGATTTTTTTTCATCGGAGTGACCAGAAGGTAACTCCATATATACTTTCTCTTCAAGCTCTCCTTGAAAAAAAACATTTTTAACATCTAGTTGAAACATATCCCATATAAGGTTACAAGCCACAGAAATAAGAATTCTAAAAGTGTTCGCTTTTGCCAGAGGAGCAAATGTCTCGGTATAGTCGATCCCGTGAGTTTGGGTATATCCTTTAGCAACCAAACAAGCTTTGAACCTTTCAAATGTCTCATCACTCTTATATTTGATTTTATAAACCCATCAATATCGTACAATTTTTTGTCCAGGAGGTCGTGAAATGACCTATCAAGTTTGATTTTTATGAAGAGCGTTTAGCTCTTCTTTCAAGGCTCTAACCCAAATCTTCTGAGTTTTGGCTTCTTGAAATGAAGTTGGCTCACGTTGATCAATTTGACTTAAGTATGCAACATATCTTGTAGATAACTTATCATAAGATATGTGTTTTTCCAAAGGATGGGCAACCAAATATATAATAAAATCTTGAAATTGAGTAGGAGGTCTTCAAATACGCTCAAACTTCGAGGAGGAAATTCATGAACAGGGACATGATTGACCTCTTGATTAGATTCAGTAATCTCATGAGGAACTTGAGACAACCTATATATGATAACAAGATCATCATACTTTCCAAGTTGGGCAAAATCGGGTTTCTTTCCTCTGTTTCATTTTCACCATTTTGTTGTGAAAAATATGGTTTTTTCTCATTGAAATTAGCATCCCTTGAAATAATCATTTTTGAGTTTTCAACATCAAAACATTTATATCCTTTTTGAGTCAAAGAGTATCCGAGAAACACACATTTCTTAGCATGAGGGCTGAGTATATCTCGATGACGGGGAGAAATCTAAACAAAAATTTCTTATCCAAAAGTACGTAAATGTTCTATTTGATTTTTCTTCCTTTTAAAATTTCTAGAGGAGACTTTCCTTAAAGATTTTTAGAGGGCAGCTTATTTACCAAGTAACAGGCTGTCAAAATAGCTTCTTTTCAAAAAAAAAATTGGAACATTACTTTGAATCATAATAGCATGTGTGACTTCGAGAAGATGTCAAACTTTTTTTTTTGCGACCCCATTTTGTTGGGGAGTTTCAACACACGTGGTTTGGTGGTCAATACCATGAGCTTTTCCAAAGTCATCAAAGGCCTGATTTTTGTATTCTTTTCTATTATTTGTTCAAAGAGCTTTGATTCTAAAATCAAACGATGTTTTCACAAATATGTAGAATTCTTTGAAGATAGTCAAAGCTTCATCTTTAGACTTCATTAGATAGATCCAAGTACACTTTAAAATATCATCAATGAAAGTAATATAATATTTAAAACCACCATTAGAGACCATAGGGGTTGGTCCCCAAACATCAGAATGAACCAACTGAAAAGCTTTACTAGAAAAATTTCCAGTTAAAGGAAATGACAACCTACTAAGTTTTCCATACCGACAGATATCACACAAAGAGGTATCAAATTCAACTTCAACCATAAGAGCTCTCAATGCCCTTTCTGACAGATAACCAAGTCGATGATGCCACAATTCTCCATTCTGTGCACTCATTAAGGCCCTATGATTCTCACTTAAAATATAGAGGTCGTTAATACACTTTCCTTTACCAATTGTCTTCCTGGTCAGTTGGTTCTGAAAAACAATGTCAGTCGGAGAAAAAACTACATTGCAATTGATAGCTTTGGTAATTTGAGAGACCGAAAAGAGATTGGATGCTAAGCTGGGTATAATGAGAGCTTTGCTAGGATCGAAACCAAAAAAATCTTTATGACCAAAACCACTAATTTTGATTTTGGATCCATCAGCTAAGGAAATAGAACTATCACTGGTAAGATTTTCATCATGTAAATATTCCTTGGAATTTACCATATGTTGAGAAGCTCTAGAATCTATAATCCATTGATAAGTGTTAGAAGCAATACCTGAGAACGCTGAATGCGAGACATTCTCAATAGTTGCGGATGATGCCATATTGTTACCATTTTTTCCAAGGCTTTGTAGGAGATGTGTCAAGCTCTCAATAGTGAGAGGTGTCTCACTGCACTCCTTCATTTTCCACACGGTTGTAGAATCATTATTTTGATTTTTGACACCTTGTTTCTCAATTGACACCTAATAAGCCTCTCGATCTCTATTTTTGTTTCTAAAATTTTCTGGTTTTCTAATGAGAAACCAGCAATTTTTACGGATATGACTCATTTTTTTACAATGTGAGTATTTAACTCATTTCCCATGATTTTTGTTGTTTGAGATTTGTTGCCTTTGTTTATTCTTGCTTGAAGAATTTGTCATAAAAGCATTTTTTTCAGATGCTTTAGAGATATCAGAATTATTTTCAGAATTCATTACATGCCTCTGAGTTTCTTCTTTCATAATTAATGAGCAAACTGTGTTTAATGAAGGTAATGACTAAGTCATGAGAATTTGGCTTCTCAAATTCTCATATTCGGGTCTCAAGCAGGCTAACATTTGAAAAATCTGTTCATGTTCTTTCAGTTTTTTAGTATCTACAGGATTACTAAAACTTATGGTGTACGAGTCCAACTCATCCCACAGACTTTTGATTTTTGCATAAAATTCACTAAACGCAGTTTGACTATTTTTCTTAAGATTGTGTAATTCTTGAGTTATCTGAAACATTCTTGCTATATTATATTGTTCTCCAAACATTCCTTTAGTCACCTCCCATATTTCTTCAGTAGTATTTCAAAACAAAAAACTATTGACAATCTTGGGATCCATGGCGTTAAGCAACCATGACATTACGAGATAGTTATTTGATTCTCATTCCTCATACGCTATGGGTCACTTAAGTCTAGTTTAGTTTTTTTTCCAATCACATAACCTAACTTCATTTTGCTGCTAAGGAATAAAGTAGCAGCTTTGGACCATTGTAAATAATTGAAACCATTCAAAGGCACATTCGTGATTTTGAGGTTCGGACGAACTTGTTCTTGGATTGCCATTTTTTGTGTATTATTGGAGAAGTCTCTCCCGGTCTGACTTCCACCATTGTTTGTCGTGTCTGCCTTGGGACGAACTCACGATGCCTTTAGCAACTTGACTCTGATACCATGTTGAAAGTTGATAATTCAACGATAAGCAGAAAATACAAGACAAAATATTTACGTGGTTCGGTCTCTTGGTGACCTACATCCACGATAAAGGCTAAGTCACTCTCTCTTTCTGTTTCTTATAAGTCACTAACAAGGGATACATGGTATTTATAGGTGAGCCTCCCCCAAGATATAGGCATTACAAGCAGGAAATATAAAAAAATATATTGGAAGGATATCACTATTAACAGCAACTAGGATAACTTGTTGGATTCACACACACCCAGCATAGTAACCAAAATATTTTCACAATATTTCTGAATGTACCCAAAGAGGCAACAGTTGATAACAATAGGTCATGATAAATCCTGACTTAGCCACTAAAAGATAACGTATTTCAACTGAGCCCTTCACAGCTCTCCAAAATCGTTCATTTTTTCGTACCTCCGAGCTCTCTCTTTCTATTGTAACTATGCTTAAAAGCGAGAGCCCTTATTATTATCAAATTATCTAAAGCATCATTTCTTCAAATCAAACATTACATCTCTTGGGAACTAAATCAAGAGAACCTCTGATAATCTACTGGGATTTCCTCCACATACTCAAGAGAAGAGAGATGCATAGAGAAGCAGGTTCCAAGCATCAGGCACTCCTGCCACACAGAAGTGAGCACAGTCAAGGGAGGTAGCTCTATGGCCGCTGGGGTAGTAGATTGATGGGTGGCCATCCTTCCTGAGTTGTGTTAGCATAGTTATGTCTAGAAGAGCCACATGCTTATGAGCCATCCGTCTTAAGATGCCGTCCAGCACCACCTGCAAGGGTGGGCGCCCTGTTGGATAGGTTGGTCCTTTCACAGGCTGTGTTTCACCCAAGCAACCCTTCCAATTTGTGCCCTTCCACTCTGTGGAGCTGCAAACACAACAACCCCCCAAGTTAGTTTCTACTTTCTAAAATAAAAAAGGATGAGCCCGGAGCCCCCAATCGGTTCGGCTCATCCCCTATGCCATCCCCATCATTGTAACCATATTGGGATCTCAATGATGAAAGTTACTTTGATCAAATCTGACACCATAGATGTGATCGGCATGGTCCATTTAGTGAATATCATAATTTGAATTGCTAGAACCTGACCCGTGTGTAGGGTTTTCTAAAGATTCAAAAAGCCAAACGATCATAAAAATGCCAAAATTTGTTGATCTAAAAACTCATATTTTATGTTAAAAAAATGCAATCCAAGGGTTGATTCTTATCAAATTGACCATGATGAATTTACCTATGAGTTTAGATTTGATTAAAAAATCTTGCACCATTGAGATCCCAGATGAGGTATGACGATGGGGATAAGGTAGGGGGTGAGTGAAATAGAATTGCAGCAGCTGCATCCAACACCACCTTGTCAAATGAGCATCTTCCTTGATCAGTCTCCAACATTATGGAAGGCATTAATACCAATGGGGGTTCGGCTTGTCTGGTAGGAGCAGCTAGTGCACGTCACTTTTGTGTGGCGATGTTGCAGGTTCAAAACCCAATGGTATAGTTGTATAATTGGTAGGGGTCTGCCTAGCCACAGCTTGCCTTTCAAAAAAAATTATGGAGGGAATTGATGGCAGCTGCTGATGTGACCAAAATGATGCTACACATCTTCCCCAATAATCAGAATGTTACAAGTTTTTCCAAAAAATATTCCCTTGAATTTTTTTTATTCGATCGGTTATTAAAATAACATTCAAGTTAAGGTGTCAGATCTCAAGGGGCCGCCAACATGGTCTGGGCTCCTAGAGAGAAGCAGATCCAGTGTTCTGCCTGTATAGGGGGAACCACATAGTATCTGCCCTCCTATAAAAAATGGGAGAGCCCCCAAGAGGGGGGGGACCCAGTGTAGCTGAGAAGGGATCCAGGGAGCAGCTATGTGCCATGCATGGCTAAGAGACATAGTCAATCACATGACAGCATTTTATCTGTGGGCCCCATGAAATGCTGTCATGTGATTGGCTATGGCACTTAGCCATGTCAATTAATCGCTCCTTTTATCTCAACTCCAGTGTAGTGTCACCCCTCTTATATAAGTGTTCAGTCAGAACACAGCACCATGGCCCGACTAGAGAGAGGTTTTCTCCTATCCCAAGTTCAAGTCCTTTGTGTGAGCACCTTCACCCATTAGGTGAAGCAGGAGATTCAGTAAGAGTCGAGGAGGATGCCCGCAAAATTTTACACCACGAGGATGACGACTGTAGGTGTGGCAAGCTAAGACCGACACATCCAGGTTTCCCATCTCAGGCGCAGTTTCAAATCCAAAAGTGAAGAAGAAAGTGTCTGGCAACGCTTACTTGTAATGTTGAGCAGTCAAACCCTGGAAAAACACTTTGGTTGATGTTGGATTGACATTTTTCTCTATCCAACTCGCCCATGTCTTCATTGCGATAGAGTAAGCAACTAGTCGATCCATATCTTTAGATATCTTTCTCCCCACTTGTATGTAGTCCCATCTGCACTCATGTGTTTGGGTTACAATTTGTTTGAAGTTTAACAATGAGAGAGAGAGAGAGAGAGAGAGAGAGAGAGAGAGAGAGCACCCTTGTAATGAGCCCCTGTGATCCCACCAATGGCCAGAATTGAACACCAAAATGTCAATGCCTTTCCACGATCTACCGCTTTGAATTGAGTCTAGTTTGAGCACTCTTCCGATTCTTTCCACTACAATGTCCACCAGATATGGAGCTCTATAGAACATCAATGCAAAGTCATAATCCTGCAATATCCATTTCTTAGATTTCATTATTGGTCTAAAAGTTGAAGTTGAGCACTTAATATGTGCCAACATGCATATTCATCCATGTCTTGCGCAAGGGAAAGTAGGCTGGCTGTGGCAATGGTTCAAGCTCTCTGGGCTCAGTATGATCGCTGTTGTATACAGTTGGATTCGTCCTATGAAAAAGGAATTGTGTTGGCTAAACAAGTCTGCAGATCAGGCGCAACCGCATTGCACACTTTGAGTGTGCCACTGCACCTGGTCGCCCTCCATCTAGGGAGGGCAGGTGCATCAACACACTCAAAGTGTGCAATGTTTTTGCACCTGATCTAGGGATGGCAGTGAGGCGGGGCGGGGCAGGGACAAGGTCTCCACCCCCATCCCGCCTCAAGATTTTATCCTCCACCCCCGCCTCCATCCCCAGCGGGGAATGGATTTTATCCTCCATCCCCGCCTTCATCCCCGTTTCATGTCCTCCATCCCCGGTTCAAACGGGGATGAGGCGGGGCGGGGCGGGGATATTGCGGGAAAAAGTGGTCGGGGCAGGGTTGAGGTGGGGCGGGGAAAAGTGCATGTCCATCCCTGCCTCCACCCCCGGACGGGGATGGATTTTAACCTTCGTCCCCGCCTCCATCCCCGGTCCAAACGGGGCGAGGTGGGGTGGGGCCCCGCTTTCCTCCGGTCCACTGCCATCCCTAACCTGATCTGCTCTCGCATAACAATTGGCCCTCCAGTTGCATATTGGCAAGATAGAATCAGTCGTGAAGCAAAATGGGGACTCTGCAAAAGTGACGCAATAAAATTGTGATGTAAAAACCTTAACTAAGGTGGCGTTTGTTGCACCCTCAACCAAGGAAAGTCACTTTTCCCTGAAAGGGATGCCCAGGAGGAAAAGTGCTTCCAATGGGCCGAGGTGTTGTTCGGGTTTTGGCGCAAAATTATCTTGGTTTCCTGCATATTATAATACATTTACATAAGTTAATTAGGGGGCATTCATTTATTTCTACAAGTTCAGTCTCACATTAAAGGTTGTTAGTAGGATTTATATAGCGGGGGGTGTTGCTTTTAAGGGCAAAGTCTAAAAAGAACTTGAAACTTGATCTTGCAATTGAACCTTGAACCAGTGGCGGAGCCACATTGAGGCCATTGAAAGTTGTTAGAATTCCATTAGGATTTGCATAGCGAGGTATTGCCTTTAAGGCAAGGCCTAAAAAGTGCTTGAAACTTGCTCTTGCAATTAAACTTTGGACTTTGAACCATGAACCTTAAACCAATAATGAAACCACATTAAGGTCAGGCAGTGCCAACCCTCACCTAATGAAAGAAAGATGATCTTTTATGTGCCTCCTTCTCCCACCCGACTCACACACACACACTCTTTCGCTCTCAATCAACCCAAAAATCCCCAATTGAGGGGTTTTCTAGGGTTGGTAAACGAGTCAAACTTGGACTGTTTGAGTTTGGCTCGTTAAGGCTATACCCCTACTTTTTGTGAGCCAATCACGAGTTGACTCGTCTTCTAAAAAAATTATTTTTAGGTGTTTTTTAAAGCTTGATAATATACAAAATATATGTATAATACATATAAATATGTGCTTAATCCATATACAAAACATATATAATAAGCATTTTATATGTATATATATATAATATGTGTATATAAATATATAATATTTAAATAACCTATACAAGTGAAGCTAATTGAGCTTGCTACCTAAATGAGCAAGCTAATAGCTTGGCTCGCTGAACTCAGCTTCTAAATCGAGCCAAGCCAAGCCAAATAACAAGTTATTCATCTCATTTTTCAGCCCTAGAGTTTCTTCCCACCCTAGTTCAGATTCTTGCCTTCACCTCTTTCTTGAACCTAAATTTGGATTTGGACTTAAACTTGGCCTTTCAACTTGGGTTTAATTTTTTACCTTTCCTTTTAAAACTTGGGATGATTTTAATCCTCAACTCTTAGACTGCCCCTTGACCAACACATTAATGGACTTTGACTCCATCTTAATTATCGCATGAACCGTTTGGACCTCGACCAGACTTGTCCAACGTGTTTGCATGGGGCCATAAATGGTCAAACAGTCCTTAAGTTGCCTCTTCCTATTGATCGTTGACCTTGACCTCATTTCTCGATAGTCATGACCACGAGAGGGTCAATTTTGACCAAGATTATACCCTTTTGGTCCTTTAATTATGCTCCTCTTTGGCTAGTTTATGGGATTTTATTGGTAGTTGTTGGGTTCGGGTGCATATAAACTTCAACCCTTTACTTATTCTCACATCATACACTCTCTCACAAGCTAGTCTGCTCTTTGATCACTCTTTCTCTCACTCGAAAGTGCTCTCCCTCCTCTCTTGAGGTCCCTAGCTCAATACTTGACTTAGTCAAAGTTTTGCCTAAACTTAGCTTAGAGTTTCTACCTAATTTGAACCCAAGGTCCCTACCCAAGCTGAGCCTAAGGGCAAGCTTAGGTCAACCTTACATTTTCAAGATGCTATTCAAGGTGGTTTGTGTCAAGATACTTGGTGTCACCCAGTCTAGGGTGTGGTCCGATCTTTACTAGAAAGTGAAAACTCAATTGTATCTTGAGAGTGAAAGTTGCACAAACAGCCATTATACCAAGGATGTTATCCTAAGTGAGGCAACTATCATTTGAAATACAATGCATATAATGTGTGCCTCATGTCACATTTAGTTCAAGCCCAATTGCCTAACCCATTGTGTGAACCTATTTTGATAAAAAAAAAAAAAACAGTTTACATTTATTACGTGAATCCCATGATATATTTCTCTTGTTGATGTTTGTTCACTTCACCCCTCTTAGGAAGGAGACCTTTTTAAATATGATAGAGGGCCTCTTTCACAGGAAAGGGCATGAAAAAAATGCCACCCTATAAAAACTCTCTTGCCCCTAATAGAATTTGATGCCTTACGTAAAACCGGAGTATACTTCCCTCCACTCCCAAGGAAGAGCCACCACGTGTTGCCTTACGGAAGGGGTGCCTATATGGGGACTTGAACTTGAAATCTCCTATCCCCAAGCCCCTTGGGGGTCTATGCTAATGTTTTCTTCATCAACAATTGAATCATTGGTGTAGATAAAATTTGGAAGGATAAACTAACTAGTGGTTTCCCTTAATATCAAACTTGTGATTGCCTAATCTTGATTTTGTAACTGGCAGGGGTCTGCCAACTTCCAATTAAAAAAAATGATGTGCAAATTGATCAAAGTATATAATACCTTTTCTGACAAAATTATCCAGTAACCATTCAAAAGTAAAGGTAATTTATTTAACCTTCTTTTTTTTTCTTTTACCAAATTGGAAGTTTAGAATTACTTTTGCCCAACCGCCAACTTTTTCCTAATCAATGACATTGGATGTTGAGACTGGGGATAATGCTGCCATCTTTTTCGTTAGGTTACTGTTAGGACACTCCATAAAATCATATAGTTTTATGTGAGATGTTAACGTTATATGTGTTTATCATATTATTCAATAAAAAATATGTTGTTGACTAAACAATTTTAAGCTCGGATCTGTATTTTAAAGCGGTAAAAAAAATCAATGGTTGATATTGTAATAAAATTTGATGACATAATATTCATATTTTTACATCAAATCAAGTTGAAACAAAGTTTGCTTCTTATTAATAAATAAGCAATGGTAAACAAATCTAGTAGTTCAAAATCTAATTAAAAAATACTTAAAACTATGATTTTTGGAGGGTCCTAACAGTGACCTAACGAAAAAGGGGCAGCATAATTACCATTATCACTGGATGTTCATGTCTCATATTTAAGTTTCAAGTGGTTTACATCTCTTGGGTTTTTGTGAATGAACCTGTGACACTAGAGAGCAGATCTAATGACGAGACACTCAGCGTGGATCCTTTGTTATAGGAAAGGTCTATCTCGGCCTAGATTCTGTGCTCTTAACTTCCAAGAGTTTAAAACAGGAAAATAAAGGCCAAGCATTTTTATTGGCAAAAGTAAATGAAGTAAAGAAATACCAAACAAAAATATGCAAAAAGAATTAAGTAAAATGTATAAAAAATAAAACGTGTTTTTTCACCATGAAATGTCTGTTAAAAAAATACAAATATCACGATAAAATCATGATATTGTCATTAAAACACCGTCATCTTAACCTTTTCAAAATATCGTGTTATTTTGACTATTTAATTGCCATAATATGTCTTCAAACTATCATCCATATTTGCCACTATGCTAACCTCAGCCTACTCCTCACCAATAGCCAACCAGGTCTTATTAAAGATTGGGTTGAATTTTTTTTTTCCAAAACTTGGGTGAACATCACCAAGCCAAGTTGACGGAGGTGACAAGTTCGGAAGCTCATAGTGGTGTCCCTTGCCACTAGGGGTGTCAACGGGTCGGGTTTACCCGGACCCGACCGGTACCAAACCCTATAGGGTCCGAGTATATATGGTGATAAATAAGAAGACCCAATTAAGACCCAGGTCCAGACCCGAAGGTCCAATTAATATGTGTAACGGGGTATAGTTTGTGAAATTTTATACCAGACTCAGGCCCGACCCGAGTTCCGATTAAGACCGGCAATTTTCAATGTAAAAATGATAAAAAATATTATTTTACCGGGTATCTCCCAGGTCTGGTTAATGTAGTTCTTATTGGGTCCGGGTATGGTTTATCTTATGGTGGATCCAATTAGACTCGAATCCAAACCCGATACCATACCCAAAAATCAGGGCCAGGTCTGATTCCACCTGGATCAGAACCAAACCTGACCCTTTGACACCCCTACTTGCCACAAGGTCAAAGCTGGGTCTACTCCCTGGTGGGCATGAGGACCTTAAGGGTTTTTATCAATCACAAGCCTGCCATTGTACAGTAGGTGTTGGGAGGGAAGGAGGTTTTCCTTTGGCCTAGCCAATAAAAGAAAAAAAAATACTTGCAAAGATTTGATTACTGAGCAAGAGGCAGGTTTGAAACTGACCTAGTCCTAACAAATGTCAGTATTGAACCTGTATAGTTTGCTTAACTATTCAGGTGAATCAGCCCATACCAATTCTCAAGTGAATCGTTCTGAATGGGCTAAAAATATAATTAAAAATTATTAAGTGTTAATCAGAATGGGACACTAGTTAAAGCCATTAAAATAACATTTTAAAAATAAATTTAAGTTATTTTTTACATTTATTAAAAATATAGGAATCAATCTACCACAGATATTGACAAATATGGCGAGGTTTATGAAAATCTTGCCAGAAATGGCCTGAAAGTTTAAAACACTAATTTCTAGTGAGATTTATGAAAAAACATAAATACCATGATTTAAATGTAATGTTTAGATTTTAAATGGCTATTTATTGTGAAAAAACCATGTATTTAAAAAAAAATTATTTTCTTATAAAAAATATTTTTTAATTATTCAATTTATTTTTTTATTGCTTAGATTTTGCCAAAAATGCGAGATTTATGAAAAAAAATTCTATTTCTCGTGAGCTTTTGAAAAACAAGGTAGGGATGGCAGTGGACCGGGGAGGAAGGGCATGAAATGGGGATGGAGGCGGGGATGAAGGTTAAAATGGACTTACGCTTTCCCCCACCCTGCCATGTCCCCATCCCAATCCCGGCCCCACTCCCATCCCATCCTCAATCCTTTAAGGGATGATTATAGGGGCCCCACCTCGCCCCCCGTTTGGACTGGGGATGGAGTCGGGGGTGGAGGTTAAAATTCATCCCGGTGCAGGGATGGAGGTTTGGATTTTCAGACGGGGTGGGCGTGGAGACCTTGTCCCCCAGCCCCGCCCGGTCCACGGCCATCCCTACCCACGAGGGCTCTCATCTGATAGGAACATGTGAATGTTACCAAGAGACGTCAATGAGTTTAAAACCCACAGATGCGCATCCATTGCCGCAAGGCGGAAGCTGAGTGTGAGTGAGAGGTAGTTTTTCTCGATTATCAAAAGATAAAAGAGTGATCGATGATGATATCTTACCAGGAATGTCATTGAGGACACTGGTTCTCCTCTCGTAAATCGTGTTCTTGAATGTGGCACTGCCGATGTGAGCATGCACATGAGCGATACCCATTGGTTACGGCCTAGAGAATCACCAACAAACATCACCTTCTTCCCCCTCAACTTTGAGAGGAAATTAACCGCGTGAAATCTGCAACAAAGATGAGAAAATAACCAAATAAGATCACCATTATCATTCTCTCTTACATTTTAAAGAGTGCAAAAGTTAGTGTATAAGAGCACAAGCAAATGGTTCTTTCAAAAAAAAATAGAGCACAAGCAAATGGTTCTTTCAAAAAAACACAGAGCACAAGCAAATGGGCTTACTTTGGGAGGTTACAACCAAGGGGTTGCCATCTATACTTGAGGTAGCCTTTATCAGGCCTGCCATTCTTTAGACAATCAAACTCAGGATCTAAACAGGAACACCTTGATGAATCGTAGAGAGGGTATGAATTGTCCAAAACCCAACTCCCTTTAAATATATTACATCTTGCAGAATGTTTCCTGTTTGTTAAATTTTGATGGGAAACCTCGAGGCAGTCGACATCGAGAACCATGATGAACAGTATAATCATGGTACCATAGTAGGGAGAAAAGAGCAAAACCTTTGAGAAATCCATTTTCAACCTTCCGAGTAATGGAGAAGATGGATTGCTTAGCAATTCAGTGTCTCAATGGTTGTATACATGGAGACTAAAAATTGTGTAATTTGCGTTCAAGTATAGAGGAGCTTACGAGGAAAATTAATAATGTTGGTGCATGTTAAGTGTATATCTCTCACTTTTGGACTTTACATATATTACCTATTTTTTATTTATATTTCCTTTCTGAGAAAAGGGATAGGCTTAATTGGTAGTGAGAGCAATAAAGTGAGATTTACCAGGATAAAATTACCATTCATAGATTGTGGCCTATACTGCAAGTTTCTATTTCTTTTCTCTTGTTTATTTGACCAAAGATATCAGTCGGATTATCTTTGCTTGTATTCCTTTTCTACAACATAAGAAGATGTCATCCATGTTTGGACTCTCAGTTTTTATTTTGTTTCCTTTTTCACTATAACAATTTGATTGATGATATAGGTGCAAGTAGGGGTGGGCAACCGGCCCCGCAGCCCAATGGGCCAAGGCGACCTGGCCCTCCATGGGCCGGGTTTGGGCCATGATTTTAGGCCCGGGTCCATTAGGTACCGGAACAAAACCCAGCCCGTTATATATATATGGTTTGGTTTAAGCCTGACATGAGCTTGACTTTCGTATTCAGGTTCGATGGTACGTCTTTCCCAAATGAGTCTTCAACACGATTTCTTCGAGATTGACAAGATGTGATGCATCAATTGTAATACTCATAATTTATGGGGGATTTATTTAAATTAATAAAGTTGAATTTATGTCTCAATTATGGATTTAATATTATTTAAATATGCTTTTTTATTTAAAACCTAATGTAATACTCAAATTTGATTTTTGAATCACAGTTAAATTTGAATTACAAATAGATTTAATTTGAACTTAATTCAACGTGTATTTGGAATTTGAGCTTAATTTAGATTTAATTTCAAGTAAATGTGAATTTGGATTTAATTAGAGATAAATTTGGATTTAGATTTAAATTAGACTTAGAAATAATTTGGATTTGGATTGGATATGGAATCTAAAATGAAAATTGGATTAAAATTTAGAAATTTAGAGAATTTAATTAATTTAATGAAAAAGGTATCCCAAGAGGGTGGGATGCCCCCCCAAGTGTGCCAATCCTACTTGAGTGGACTCTACCTTTCTAAGTTGTAAAATTCCCTAGGATCCCAAATAGAATACATAAAGTCAAAAGTTTTCAAAAATTAAAAACAATGCTTGTAATAAGGAAGACTTAAGATACTATATTATTTTTTTGGAAGGTATTTGGGTTCAAGCTATAATACCCCAAAATTTTAACCCAAAAATATGAGGATTTTTTTTAATATATAGTGAAAAACCTTTAACTTAACTCAGATAAAACTTCGAGCGGCTTATAGGTAAATAAACACACCATCAATCATAAAATTAAAGCATCTATCAAATAAATAAAAGTTATTATAATCTAGTCTTAAATTTAATAATCATTAAATTCAAAATCAAGTTCTCAGGATTCAATTTGTTGATTCACATGGCACCCTCGTAGCATCCCACAACCACTCCATCAACCTACTAGTTATCTGAAAACTGTAAAGTAAGGGGAGGTCAGACTATAATGAGTCTCAATAAAAAAACACTATAACTAAGCATGTATATACAAACTAAGTGCACATACAATCAAACATCATTGAACAATCATGAAGCACACAGGTATTCGACTGAACATGCATAAACAACAACTTTTAAGCAACGTGTCATAAAAACCAAATAAATAACTTGAATATGAAGTTTTCTTATTAGGGCATATTTTCAGACAAGTTTTTATGCATCATTGTGATTGAGTTTAAGGCTTTAAGTTTCTCTTTATTACTCTCCTGCGGATACTCATAGTACAATCATAGTCTCAAAAGAGATCACTCAGGTGTTTGTTATTTCAGGTATTTTAATTTCTCGAGTGACATATTTAGACTGATTTGCTGAGGGTGGTCTATGATCGAGAGAAAACTCACCTTTGGTCGAGATCTCAAGGATGCACCCTAAACTCTTCTACAGAAGATATAGACCTACCACCTAAGACACATAGGTAGTTCTGGACCCCTAACTCCGAGGACTATGGATCAAATGAGATATCATTGATTTCAATTAAATACAATGCAGTTCAACAGAATTTTGTACCACTTACCCTCTTCATTGTAAGACCAAGTCTGAATGGGTTATGGGTTCTTTTTATTAAACTAGGGTTTCATACATTTTCTTCGTGTGTGCCCACACAGCTATACAAAGCGTAAAGGCCCAAGTACCCCTCCAGGGTGGCTTGTCACATTGCTCTTCAAGCATGAGCACTACCTATCCGGGTAGTTTTACAGATCATTACATAACCCATTCAATATGCTCAGGTTCTTCAAACTATTCGAGCATTTTGCCAGTGAAGGTGATCCCATATTATTAAGTGTCTGTATATAGTGTATTCATTTGCATATCTTAGTACACATCAGCACCTATTGGGTTATTGTCAAACCCCTTGCTCACTCACGAGCATTTCTATGTGCACGCATGTCATACATGCCTTATGGCATCAAAACACTCATGCTACAACCATTTACGTTTGTGCACACGTGACACTTCATTAGTTTCTTGAATCATGCATCAACTATTGACATGTGCAAGCATCTCTCTCTATTTCTAATTTCACATCCACGCATGCATATGCAACATTCATAACTTGTGCTTACTTGGCATGATTCAGTTTCTTGAACAAGAAAGCTTATTTGAGAGCATGTAGGCATTACATCCAGTCAATTCTTTGTAACTGCAATTAACCACATACGCATAATTATATGTTTTAAATCAAACACTAGTATAATAAATATCATTACGACCACATACTATACCCAAATAAGGTGTGTTTAATTGGTCCAGTTCTTAAACCTTTTTATGTCAAACTGGTCTATACCTGAAACCATGACATAACATGAACATTCTTTTTCAATTCGAGACGGCATTGACATAATTTATCAGATATAAATTCTGTCATGGTATGAATATAAGTCAGATAATTCTGAAATTTTAACAGTAGATAAATATAACCATAAACCTTGAGTCATTTAGATTCTAAATCACAAAAAACAAACATTTTACCTAAACTGATTTTTTGTTCCTTGAACAGACCTATCTGGTTTAGTCCTTACCGAAGATGCATCAACTGGCATTAATCCAAAATGAGTTAAATTATGCCATTTTTACTGGAGTAATCCTTTAATGTTTGTCAAATTCTCCTACAAAAATCAAGTCTAAACTCCATCCCATCTGTGAAATAAAATTCATGCACCTCATTATGTTCATGTTCTTGGACAGGTTGTGGTCCAAAAAATTTCAGGTCTTAAAACTTTCTTGCATAATTTTTAATTCACAATTCAGAATAAATTTATGCACAAAATTTTTATCTTATATTTCTCAATATAACAACTACCATACATAAAAAATTTAGTCATAACCATAGAACATAATTGTGGAAATAGAATCAATAAGGTTGGACAGTCATTTACAGAATTTCTGTCAAGACAAAAATTCAGTTCTGCCTTGCAAAAGTCACATTTTTCAATTCAAACTCAAACGAAGACAAATTTTTTTATGGGACATCCTCTATGTGTTTGAAACATCTTTCTAAAATTTAAGAATTTTTGAGTTCACTGTTTGGGAAATTCAATTAATTCTTGCAAATTGGTCAGAATAAAAATCCAAGATTGAATTCATTTTTCAATTAATACGTCATTAAATACATATTTTTCATAAAGTAATCAATACAACATGCTTTTACATGATTTGATTTCATATAACACATCATAAACATGCTTGAATTCATTCACGCATGTTGAAATCTCAGAGTTCATGTTCATAATGCGAAACCACAAGAATCAAGAACCCCATATAGCCATTTTTTTTCAAAAGAGGCTTTACGAATCAAAATTCGGTATTTCATAAAAATGGATCCTATTTTTTAATTTTTAAACCATTCTTATACATCAAATATTAGGACAAGCATGAATCTAATCTACCACATGCACATAATTAAACCAACACAAATCATAGATCAAGTATCATAAAACTCATTTTTTACGAAAGCAACTCTTGAATTTTTATAAAAACCCAAAAATGATTTCGGTAAGAATAATTTTAGAGTCCTAAAACCTCAAACTTTAACATGATATCAGTTCAGGCATGAACCATGACTAATATAAATATTGCAATGTATTTAAAAATCCTCCCATAGCACTCATGTAGCCCTTAGCATAATACATGCATACATAGTTAGGATGAACCTACCTCAAACCGAAATAGGATACTGAAACAAATAACCGGCAAAATCGAACATGTAGGTTGGTTCTTCTCCACTTCTTCTCGGTTATATCTTCAATGGTGGATCAGCCACAACTCCAGACCTTCCCAGCTCCAATGGGGGGAGCAAGGGATTTAGGGAGAAGAATAGAGAGACAAGGAAAATAGAAATGAGAGAGAAAGAGAGAGCAAATAGGAGGGGAAGAGTGAGAGAGGGAGCTTAAATAGCCTTCTCTTGGCCTCCTCTAACTTAGGGGTGTGGTGTGAGAGGGGTATAAATATCCCTCTCTTGGCCTTCTCTAACTTAAGGTAAGTTTCTTTACTTACCTTCTAATTCCCCTCCTTCTTTCTACTTTCTTTTTCCTTCTTTCTTTTTACCTATTTTATTTTATTTTATTTCCTTTTAAACCAATAAGCCAAGGTATGGGGACATCCCACCTCCTTGGCTTTTATTGCCTAGGTGGGAGTTTATGCTACATGGACTCCCCTCTATACAAGAGTGTCCACATAAGGGGTGTCCCATCTTGGACCCCAATACCTTCCAAAAAAATAATATAATATCTTAAGGCTTCCTTATTTCAAGCCTTATTTTTAATTTTTGAAAAGTTTTGACTTTAGTTATTCTACATGGGATCCTAATGGATTTTACAAATTAGAAGAGTCCATTCAAGTAGGATGGACCTACCTAAGGGTGGGGCATCCCACCCTCTTGGGATAGCTTTCCCATTAAATTAATTAAATAAATATATTAAGTCCCTAAATTCCAAATTTGGATTTCAAATCCAATTTTAATCCAATTTTTATTTTAGATTTCACATCCAATCCAAATCCAAATTATTTCCAAGTCTAATTTACATCCAAATCCAAATTTATCTCTAATTAAATTCAAATTTAGCTTAATTAAATCTAAATTCATATTTACTTGAAATTAAATCCAAATTAAAGCAATAGTTTGCAACATGGCAACTACATTGAAGGCTAAAAATAAATAGTATAAGGTACTCTCTTAAATCCATATTTAATTTGGTATATCTAGCTAGATACTTATTTATATGAATAGTGTGTTAGATGGTTGCATGCCTAGTTTATCTGATAAAATAATTGAGAATATATTGATATGTTCTTCATAATTCAAAGCCAATATTATATACATAAAAAGTATGACTATTTTTCATGGTTAATAGTTAAAAAATGACTAGATGCATGATCTTTTATTTGGACCCTACAATGGATCCAAATTTTGTTGTTTGGATCCATTTCTATATCTATATCCACTTTAGGTTTTTGATCTTATTAAAATTAGAGTTAATTTATTTTACTGTTAATAACAATGAGAGCTGATTTTTTAAAAGTAGTGTATTCACTTAAGGTCATTACTAGTTTTTGTCTGTTTTCGGATCCTATCTTAGATTTGGATTGAATTGGTTTTTTGGATATGTTTGATATTGTACTTTATCTAGCCTTTATTTGTAGTTGGGCATATAAAGATATATTATATTAATGGGATTCACCAGATCCTGTATGTGGTCCATTTAGTTATTGACATGTTTTTTATGTTTTTTGGATCTGTACTCAAAATTGTTGTTCTTGTATATCATATCCAATTGTGTGTGATATCTTTCAAGTGTCATATGCATGTCTTTGGGTAGTATGTCTGTTTAAAATGAATTGGACCCTATGATGACCCAATTTGATCCTAATCCATGATTGTCGCATTTGGATTCAATTTAGATCCATAATCTTTAAAATTGGATATTATTACAATCTTAAAAGTAAAATTTGTGTTTTGGGTTAGATATGCATATTTTGATGGCTATGTGCAATTTAACATGATCCAATGTGTTAATTGCTTACTTTATATGTCGAACAAATAATTTATGTTTGAATTAAACAATAGTGTATTGTTTTTTAATATCCATGTCTAATTTAGAAAATCTTTCACTTGGTATATCTCAATGCATATCCAAAATCATGCTTGAATGTTGGGCATTAATAAAAGCTTCTTTTTTGAAGTATTAGATCTAGAAAGACCACTTACATGAGAATATATGGACTCAAGAGACCTTAGGATAAATTCCTAAATGAAAATATAATATTAGCATGAAATCCTAAGTTTTTAGATCTAAGTCATGATGGTTTTTGACTTAATAATATTATTTGTTTCGTGGGATTGAATCTTTATAAATTACTATATAATCGAGATGGACATCGATTTGCTTTCTTTTACATGTATTTCCTTTGCATCTTGCAAGAAGTTCAAGTTTGAATAATTATTATAAATAAATAAATTTGATCAATGCACAACCCAAGATTCAGACCCAATCTAAAGATCAATTATTAGTAAAAGTTCATCAAAAGAAAATAGAAATTTGTTATTATGGAAAATCGGGTATCTTCATAAAAGCAAGTCCATTCTAATCAAATGGTGTCAAGGTGAGTATTCCTGATGACAATATTGATTCAAATAAAGGGTGGTACATGGATTTATGATCTAGTTATGTATGTGTGAAACATATGAAATCGTGGGAGTAGCCAAATAGTATACATAAGTTTCTATCTTGAAGCTAATTTATATGATAAAGGGAAGTGTTGAACTTAGTTTCACTTCTATGTTTTGTCTAACCCTCTAAAATGTGCATCATGTATTCATTGGGATGAATATATCTGTCAATCTACTAATTTTGATTTTTGTTTAATTCAACAATTTCATATTATTGAAGAACTATATGTTTGGAGGAAAGTGACTACTTACTAATAGTTAATCAATTTGGATCTGACTAATAAATCTAATGGTATTTGTCAATATGTTTTAATTCTTTTAATTCATGACATTATTAATATAGTATGTTAATTTTGAAGGCATGAGTTTTTTTGGATTATTAGCATATGTGACAAATTGAGACTGAAAGTTTATGATAAAGATTTTTAATCCAAGTTGAAAACTTTATTCATAAAATGCATAAATTGAGACAACCTATACCAAAATAATGGATAGATGTTTATGATGAAATTAGCTATTTGGTTAAATTTTATTTTGAATCAAATAATGACTTTATCATATCTAATCATAAGAGCCAAATTAAATTTAAAAGTGTTGAAATAAAATATTGTTAAAATAATTTATGAAGTTAAAATTTGTTTATCATTATAGGTGATAGAAATTTGTTTAAAATTATCTTTCGCAATGTGATAGTATTTTCAAAATGCTAAAACTCATGGGATAACCATGACTTTTTTCATGTTTAAATCTCCTTTTGTTGAAATGTGAATCCTATTTTAGTACTAATGAGTTTGCAAATTATGAAAATTCAAGGTAACAAATTTTTAGCATTGAAGAAAAAATAATTTTCTAATTGATCTACTATTCTTACATAGTGATGAAAATCCAAGTTGGATTCTTTTATGAGCTAATTTTTTAAATAATGTTTCACTTGATGAAATTTTTATGACTTTAGCATATTTTTCAAAGTTATTCTCAAACTTTTATGAAAATTGAGAAAAGGGTTGACTTAAGATTTCATTTAAATCCTGATAGAGGTTATATACATAGAGAAACTTTTAGAAAAATGTTTAACTCACTAACTATAAACTGGTTGTATGGATATTACTAATGGTTTTCTTTCATGAAAGATATGAGCTTAATTGATGTTATACCTGGTATTAAATTGTTTAGATATAAGTGTGGCCATGTATTAACATAATCTCATTGCATTGAAAAAATAAATCATTGTAACTATGTTTGACCCTAGTTTTAAACTAACTATTAACACTGAAAGAAGTATATCTCATATGATTATTATTGATTATCCCATGTATGCTATGGATGATACTTGTGTAAGGGTTAAACTCATGCACACTTATGCACAAAAAATAACTTGTTGCATAAGCCAATACGTTGGAAACTTAGGACAAAAGCATAAAGATGCTACATATCAAGTCCTGAAGTACTTGAAAGAAACTCAAGAATATGAGAAAAACCCATTGTGTATGATAGGGATGTGATGTAAACTATAATTTCAATTTCAATGAATTTTTATCCACAAAAGGATGTATATTTATCTTTGGATTCGGAGCAACTACTCAGAACCTAAGAAACAAATTGTAATAACTCATTCAACAATGGAAGCAAAGTTGATAACACTAGTTTCAACTAGTATAAAAGTCGATTGGCTATTAATCTCTTGATAGAGACCTCAATAAGTTATAAACATGTGATTGCTAGATAAGAAAGCTTCATGAAATCACAAAACATTTAGAATGAATCTAGACTTGTAAAGTCTAATACACATTTGTATATACAATTGCTCGATGAATGAGTAATCTCAAATATGTGAAATATTGCCAAAACTTAATGGATCAATTGGCAAAAAGAATTTCTCCAAAAAATGTCTTTAAAACATCAAGGGGAATGGAGCTAAAGCCTATAAAGTCACACTCTGATGGGAACACAATCACATGATATGAGTCAAACAAAATCTAGTGGTTCAATAGAAAAAATAAGTCATTGAGTGATTGGGTTGAGTACTTATAGTTTTTCATTCTTGATATCACGTGCTCCAAACCTCTGTAAGGAGGTTGAGTTTAAACAGAACTCTTAATGAAATACATAAAACTTATGGCTGGAGTGCATCAAACAGGTTTATACCTTTGATGAACTCACTTATGTGAGTATGAATATAGGGGCCACCTTCTATGAGACTTGAGCTTTGTCTCTTGAGCACTCATGAAACTAGGATACAACACATGACCCTTAATGTGCAGATTTTATATATTGGTAGACATACTATGATCACCTAAAGTGAAAGTGTGTTATTATTTTTGGAAAGTCAATTAGGATTTTTAATTCAAAGCTAACACTAGACTATAACTAAGTAAAACTAATGTAGAGGTTCAAACACAAAATTTTTGCGAATAACCTCTTGAATTTTTTCATAATTTTGATCCACATAGGGGATTGTTGGGATTTTGTCTCAAAATTATTGAGTTAAAACCCAGCATAGCCTACTATTTTCCCTAATTTTACCTAAGTTACTGGGCTTTCATTTCTTTCTAAAAGTTTAGTCCCACATTCTGTGTTTTTCGTTGCTACAATTACTGCAAAACACCCTTAGTTCATTTTTTATTTTGCTGCAATCGTGATTGTTACTTTTAGGGTGTGTTTGGATTGAAGGAATTTAGTAGAATTGAAATCCAATTCTACTAAAATCCTCTTTGTGGCGCACTGAAAGATCGCCATAGGATTTTTGTAGATTACAGTGAAGTTGGATTCAAATTCCACTCGATTCTCCGAATCCAAACACACCCTTACTACAATTTGATTAGTAACTTTGTTTAAAACACCCCAAAGATTCTTGAATTCTATCCGTCAAATTTCTGCAATGTTCGGATCATCTGTGGTGGCAAGAAGCTAAAAAAAGGAACAATAATAATTTATAAAATTACATTGAACTTCTCTTGAACTTATATAGGGTAAAGTTTCACTTATGAGCAAGACCCATTAGGGGCTTGTCAATTGAACTTTGAACCTTAGACCTTGGACTTTAGATTTGGATTTCAATTTCGGTTTAGTTCAGCTTGGCTAGATTTAGTTTGGTTGGGTTTGGTCTTAACTGACCTTTGACCATTATTTTGGTGTTTGGAATGATTTTATACCCAAGACCTTTAATTGTCCTCCTCATGGGTTTTGACTTATTGATTTTGACCTTAACCTACTCAACCCTATTGTTGGAGCCACCCTTGACCTAGTCCAACATCCTTGCATGTGATCATTTATGCTTAAATAGTCCTCCAGCCACCCACTTTTATTTTAGTTGTTTTTCTTCCATTTCACATTGTCAACGCCTTATGTTTTGGACCTTTTTCGACCTTGCACTGTCATTTTTGACTTATTGGTTGACTAAACCCAGCTATAACCCCTCCTCTACTAGTTGTTTGGACCTACTTAATGACCTTTATTGCTAGTTGTTCAGCCCTCTTTATGTGGTTATTGTGTCTGCGATTATATATACCCTAGACTCCCATTCCCATCATCACCTAGAGTTCTCTCCTCTCCTCTCTCCCATGAGATCTCTAGCTTATTCCCTCTTGCTCTCATTCTAATGAGCGCAATCTTTGCAACGCTAAAAAAATCATCAGGCCATTTTTTTTATATGTAAAAAAAATTAGCTATCTTAGAACACAGCAGAAGGAATACTATTCAAAGGGGCTTTCTTTTGAAATCAACTGAATGTAAAGAAACCCATCCTTAACAAGAGAATTCTTTGCACATCAAAAAATACAAAACAATTTCATTCATTGAATATTCAAAGTTTCATACAAAAGCTCGATAAAGTATAGGATGTTTACAAAATCCATCATTTCACAATTCAATGTTCACCTAAACATAACTTCATGAACAACCAATATTGTTTACAAAAATATACCCAACATAGGGTAATATTACAAAAAGAATACAAGGGTCTAACCACACAATCCACCCAATATACAAAACAGTTCAAAACACAACTATGGTCCCAGAAATAAAAGAGTCCAGAATCAACTCTAGGGGTGTCTAAATCTCAGCATTCATCTTCCATGATGTGTGCCTTCCCACGAGATCCTGAAAAAAGAGCGAAAGAAGTAGGAGTGAAACTAACCACATGTTTCAGCAAGAACAAGACCAATTGTCCCACATTAACGGGCACAGGGATCAACTCCCGCAGAGAAGGGATCGACTCATGTGTTCTCCTAAGCTTCTAACCAAATTCTTCTCTTGTAGGAGTCAACTCTTGAGTTCTCAATAACCCTCAACAACATACAAAAATCTAATTTTTGACCGACTTCTCGCACGAAAATCTTTCATAACAAGCTTACAAAACATTCATGTTGTTATCCAACATGCGTAGCATACAAAAATAACATTTTCTAGCATGCCTATTCATACAAAATGGATCATTTTAGCATATAAATGAACACATCACTATTTATATTTTTTAAAACATTTCAACATACAAATTTCATAAATACAATGGCTCAATCATGAGCTTCCTTGCAGATTTCATGCAAGTGCAAGACAGAGATCTAGTATGATATACCTTTATGATTTCACAATAATTTTGCACGTAAAAAACATAGTTCGAGCCTATGCATGCCACTATCGCAAGAGGGAAGTTGAGCTTCTACCTTTGCTCACTAGATTTTGATAGAAAAACCCAATGCAAAGGACAGCACACCCTCGTCCCTTGCAACGCTTTTGCTGCAACTCATCATCCGCCTTGAGGATGCTCAAAACAAGGATAGCAAAGAGAAACAACAAGAGAATAAGAAAGGAAATGAGGAAAACATCAAGGAGACGAAGAAATGCAAAAGGAAATAAGAGGAGTTGGCCTACCCTGGGTTAGTCCTTCCTTGTGTCTCCTCCACGAGCAACACAAACACTTTCAGTCGCAACTACACACCATCTTGCAACAATAAAGATGAACGGAGGGAAGTTGGGGTGGAATGAGGAGCACAACCCACAGTTCTTAATAGGAGAACAATGAAGGAAGAAAGAAAGGAAAATGAAGAGAGAGAGAGAGAGAAATGAGAGAGAATAGTTCAAGAAAAGGGGTTGAGAGAGACGTTGGGTCTCTTAAAAAGAAAGGGTCTGGTTTGGGTCAGATCCTAGATTAGTTCCATTAAGACCCAAACTAAAAGCCTAGTTAGGCTAACCAAGCGCTCAAGGAGCTCTGCCATGTGGTTGAATCCTGCAGACCCTGACAATTCTGACCTAGTGGGGTTGGCAGAGCTAGGCAATTGCTTAGTCCAAAATTAATCATTGCTAAAAGAGTCTAAAATTACCCCTCACCTAAGTCAAAACTCCAAGGATTCCATCCAAACAATTCAAATAATATCAGATATGTCCTCTCACCAGGTTGACTTACCTAGTTAATGTTGGGTTGGACAACTATGTCTCTTAGTCTAAAAATGCTATCAAAACTCTTCCAAAATATGCCCAAACATGTTGGGCTCGCTCTGAACTTAAATTAACTCCATTTTTTATGAAACAAAGACTATTTTCTTCAAAATTTTGATACGAACGCAACCACAAACTCAAAATTCATGAATAATGCTTAAGAAATTCTATTATCCAAAAATTACAAAAATTGAGAAACCCCCCAAAAATATTTTATATTACAATCTATCTATCTCCCCTTAGTGCTCTTCCTCTCTTTCTTTTGTAGTGAGTTTAGGGCTTGACTTAGTCAAGCTTTGTTTATCTTTAGCTTAGGGTCTATATAATCGAGTCAAGAGGTTATTCAAGGTTGTCTGTGTTGAATTGCTTGGTCTCACCTAGTGTAAGGTGTGGACTGACCTTTGTGAGTAAGTGAAATCTTGATTGTATATTGGAAACGAAGTTGCGTGAATAACCATTTCACCAAGGGTTAGGTCCTAAGTGAGGCAACTATAGCTTTAAAATGACTTCTTAAGAATGGTGTTGAAATGTAGACTTTAGGTTGCCAACTCCATCCTCAAAACAAAGTTTTGGCAACACTACTGCTCCCAAACGATAGAGGGTGTTGTACTAACTGGAATGCACTGCTCCCAAACAGTAGAGGGTGTTGCTGAAACTGCAATGCACCTCCAATCCAAGGCTCCCGAACAAAGCCTGAATTATTTCAGTCTTAGTAAAGTGGGAAATCTGAGAGATTTGAATTATTTTAGTCTGACACGTTACTCCATTGTTTGGCTTCATACAGATGGATTTGGAATTCCATGTATGTTCACAACAGAGCTAGAGGGCTCAATCTTCGAAAGCAAGCATTACAGCCCAACTTCGCCATTCTATCATTCGATCGTTGCGGAGAAGATGACCAGTGCAGAATATTATTTACAGGATCGAGGGAGTTTTGTTGCGCAAAAACAGAAAAAACTGATAAGGTCATATTTTATGCAACCCATTCATCGGGTATATTCAATCCTCACCATGCATCTCAATGTTAGACCATTTTCATCTGTCAAAAAGTGGAACAAGTAAGATGCACTATGGGAGATTTTTTTTTTTTTTAGAGGCAAGCTGGGTTAGGCAGACTCCTAATAGTTATACAACTCTACCATTGGGTTTTGAACCTGCAACGTCCCAACACAAGGTGACTTGCACTTGCTGCTCCTACCAGACACGGAGAGCCCCCATTGGTACGATGGGATTGAATATGAGAGAGGATGAGGTCAGAGGCACCTCTGAGGGCAACACGGGCTTTGGATGCCGTTCATCTTAAAAATGAATGACACCCAACAAACAGTGAATAAGGCTCACTGTGAGCCGCTCATTTTAAATCATTCAAATGCTGCCCATCTGAAACACAGATCACATCAGGAAAAAAAGTGAGACCTATCCAAGTGATATCATCGAATATAACTGATGATTGGCTATATTCAATGATGAACTGATCTGCACTCCAAAGGCATATGCATTCCCATGGACCCCACCACAACGCAAATCTTAATTCCTAAACAGAGACATGACATGTTCACATCCACACCCTGATGGAAGCAAAGAAAAGCTACCAAGTTGGTTTTGATAAAAAAAAAAGAACATATTTAATTAATTTGACATGTTGGCTGTGATGATCACAAGAAAACCAATCAACACAAATGCAGTATGAATACTACATCGACACATAACAAATGGCATACAAGATAAATGAGCCTATTTGGCTAATGACTTACACATTATAAGAAACTAAAATTTTATAAAAACCTAAACATCAAATTTCCAGACAAAGAATACATTGTTACAGAACCTTTGATTCACCCTCAGTGCCTCTCGTGTTCTTTTCCTTCTGCTGTTGAGCTCAATTAATAGAACAAGCTAGCGTATAGAAGTACGTTCCAAGTATCAGGCACACCTGCTAAGCACCAGTGGCTGCAGTCAAGGCTCCCCTTCCTACCAGATGATGGATCCACGTTGTAAATGGAAGGGTGGCCATCTTTTCGAAGCTCTGATAGAGTGGCTATGTCCAGAAGGGTCACAGGCCTAGCCATTCTTCTCAAGATGTTGGCCAACTGTGCCTGAAAGGGTGGGCTTCCTCCTGGGTAGGTCAGTCCACTCACAGGCCTTGTCTCACCCAAGCAGCTGCCCGAACCCGGACTGTTCCAGTCTTTGTCACTACAAACACATCAAACCACGTCAACATCTGATTTCAAAAAGGAAAAGTCATTATTCCATTTTCTTTTGTGATAAGGAACTATCATTGGGCCCCACCTTGGGTGGTAAACCCCCGAAATGAAATTGGCACCACAATAGCATTGGAAAAAAACTCATCACCAACCGCATATTGGCTGGCCTTCGCTTATTAAAACCCTTGAGGTCCCCCTGTCCATTGGTACACCCAGATTCAACCTTGCGGCAAGGGTTGTCACCTGTGGGTTTCGAACTCGTGACGTCTCGGCAACTTGGTGACATTCACAAGTAGCCTCCATCAGATGGGTGGAACCCTTGTTGGCTACAACCCCACTCCTGGTAAAGTCACAGGCTCACCATCTTGGCGGTTCGATATCCAGACATTCATGGCCTCCAGAGTCCAGACTGTGGACCTTCTCCCCTGACTTGGACTCTGGACTTCTTAAAAGACCCGGTATTTATCGCCTGGGTTGTCAGATCATGTAATGTAACCCAAGCTAAAGAGGGCATGCATGATCCATGTCAATGTGGTGCATTAAAAAAAAACAAGATTCATCTTGGTGGCCTAATATTGACTTGACCTGCGATGAGCCAAATGTCAAAATTTAGCTAGTAGGAAAGATCCAATCTGGACAAGGTTCAGTGGGCTCCATAGGTCAAGGCAAGCATGCCCAACTAAGACCATTTAAGAAGAAGAAGATAGGAAAACCTGCTTGAAAGATCCAAGTCTTTGCAGGTTCCACTTGGTTGGTTAGCTAGCCAACTTGAACCAAGTCAACAGGCTATCAGCTGTTCCAGATTATTGAAACTTCCTTGGCTTGGCTATGGAACCCTGGTCTAGTGGTAGGTCCAGTTTGTCTGGTCCAACAAGCCCGGGTCTTTCTCCATAGAGATTAAAAAAGTGGGAAAACGACACGTAAGAATAAGAGATAATTATCTCTTGATTGTAAGAGATAGAAGAGGACTCTTGTTTGTTATGGATGGACACTTTCAACGGTGCCCCCATGTGAGAATGTGCCATGTGGGTCGGTCCCCTTTGGACTTTTCCACAATGGACAACACATCCTCCACTAAAACCCAAAATACGTACAGGCTTTTCCTCCTAATGAGAATACCCTTCATGTGATTTTTCTCTTATAGTCTCACACATGATAGGGCAGTGATATCTTACTTGTAATGTGTGGGAGACATCCCTTGGAAAAACACTCTAGTTCTTGCGGGATCAGTGTTTCTGACCACCCAATCCGCCCACGTCCTCATTCCTTGAGAGAAAGCCACTATCCGATCCATGTCTCTATAGGTATGCCCCCCTAAGTGCATGTACTCCCACCTGCATTGTAAAAAATGATTTACAATAGTTTGAATACAATATAGAAAAGTTATAAAATAAGTAAAAGTGGTGATGTAAAAGCAAAGGAAAAGGGAGTCTCACCCTTGAAGTCTTCCTTTGTGCACCCACCAATGGCCTGAATTAAACACCAAAACATCTACTCCTTTCCATGAGTTACCATTTTGAATAGAGTCCAATTCGAGTACCCTCCCTATCCTTTCCGGTACTATGTCTACCAGATATGGTGCTCTGTAAAACATTAAAGAAAACCCATAGTCCTGCAATGCCCAATACCTGACATTAGTTAGCACCCAAGAAAATTTAATGATTCTTTGGTTGGTATATATTTCTAGCTGAACTGCACTAATTTGCTGTCGGTTGTGATGATGAATATACTCCTGACTCACCAAGAACGTCAAAGAGGAAAGTGGGTCGCCTTTCACATAATTGGTCCTTGCACTCGGCACTGCAGATGTGAGCATGCACATGAGCGATATCCATTGATTGCGGCCCAGAGAGTCACCAACAAACATCAACTTCTTTCCCCTCAACCGTGAGAGGAAGTTAACTGCATCGAATCTGAAACAGAACCAAATCTTAATAAGAAACCAACAAAACCAACAGAGATGATGATGTAAAAGAAAGAGAAATTAACAAAAATGGAAGAAAAGTAGAAAACCAATGTCTATGATTCTGGGATTAGGAAGAGCACAAAAGATAGGAAACAAAAAATGAAGTGACTCACCTGGGCAGATCACAGCCGAGGGGTTGCCATCTGTATTTGAGGTACTGCTTATCAGATCTGCCATACCTTTGGCAGTCAAACTCTGAGTCTATAAATGAACAGCGCGATGAGTCGTAGAGAGGGTACGAATTGTCCCAAACCCAAGTGCCCCTGAATATGTTACAGCTGGTGCCTTGCCCATCGTACATAAAGTGTGTGAAATTATGAGCAGAAATATCAAGGCCTTCACTGTTCATGAAAAGAATGGAGAGGATGAAAATGGCGCCAAAGTAGGCAGAGGAGAGCAAGAAGGCAATACCCATCTTTGGTATTTGATGAGAGAGAAAGAGAGTGGAGAGAGGATCAATGACCAAAATATTTTGGAGAAAGAAAGAGGGGAATTGGTGATTGATGGGATTCAGAGAGGAAGCAGAGAGTCTATAAAAAGAGGACGATATGTGTAGGTCACGTGGATGGTGACATCTGCTGGCTTCACCTATGCTGGGTGGTGAATGGTGAGGATTTCTTTTGAGATGGAGTGGTTTTTACTGGGGCAGATTCTTGTGTGCTTTGATGAAACAACTGCTGGCGAGCTTCTCTCTACACTGCCCTAAAGGTGTTCCAGTGTTTCTCCCCACAGATAATGTTCACTGGTTATTCATTCTCCTTTCTCTATCTACACTGCCTAAATTGACTAACAGCACAGCCTAGTGAAGTTCAGGGAAATGGGGGCATAAGTTTTTGGTTGGTGTTTTCCAAAAGCACGCCTAAGGCTTTGAAGAGTTCCAAGGATGTGTGCCTCAGGTTTGGCTGAGTTTAACAGAGGGAGGTATAAATCGGGCATTGCTTGAGTTGTGGTCAACTGCCAGCTTCATCCTTGAAAAGTGTTACTAGTAAAACTGGGGGTTACTTTTCAACATACCTTGAGCAAATAATTGCTTCCCTTATACTACACATCAAAAGAGCTTCAATTGCTCTACATGCTTTCAAAAGAAATTATCCATTCTTGCTATATTTTTCAGAGTGAGAAAGTAAGCACTCTTTTAGCACGTAGTAGTGCTTAGAACCATGTCCTTGTAAGGTACTCGGTCGCGATCATTAATGGATCTCTCCTGTCACTTGTTGGATTCAAGTACTAGATCCAGATTGTAAGGTACTCAATCCCATCATTGGATCTCTGTGTCACTTGTTTGATCCAGGTACTAGATCCAGATTGTGGTCATAGCATCTCACAAATAAAAACTCATAAGCCACTAAATTAAATTGGAGACACATTAAGTATTATTTATGTGATTTATGTGAGGCTATAACCGCCATATTGATATTAAAGTTAATGTGTTAGTGGCTGCATGTGTAACCTATATGTATGGTTATTCATGGGTTATTGAATTAATGGGATATTATTTCTCAAGAAAATGGTGAAATAAATCCAATGTTCTATGGTTGACCAAGAAGTGAGGTTTGTTAGAGGATTGTGAAAACCCTATAACTTGAAATGACTTGGAGAAGAGCTGCAATAGCCCAGTTGGTCACAGCATGCGTCTTCAAAAGAAGGGAGGTTCAAACCCTTCTTTTCAAGGCACATGCTCCATGATTCAGTGACACTACCTATAGCCAGTTTAAGGACCTATATATCTGTCATGTCCGTGAAGATCCACAGGGTGGATAGACTGTGGGACTGTATGGGCCCTTTGGGCTAAAACCAACGGCCCATATGGGGGGGGGGGGGCTTGACCCTACTGGGATCCATAATTCAGTTTCTCCCCCAATCAATCATACTCCCCCAAGAATGATATTGTTCACCAATAGAAAAAAGGTGTCCAGCCTGCCACCGGGTTTCTTGACAAATATGACATTGAAAGTTAACTAAAGTACCACCGGCCGTAAAACCAAAAGGCTGACCAAATCACTAGATGACAATGGAGAGCAGATCTCACTTTTAGAAAAGTGATTTGGCATCCTCACCGTCCACAATGTACACAAGGACCTTGTGGGATGAAGCAATGGACAGTCGTGAAGATGTAAATCACTTTCTTAAAAGTGAAAGTGATTTGACAGATCACCTGCTCTCAGATCACCTGCTCTCTCTCTCTCTCTCAATGGCAACACAAGAATTTGAGGCAGAAGACGCATTAAAACTTGGAAGTAGAGTTCATTAAGAAAGATAAGCGGTGGGGGAAGTTCCCTGCCTCGTGCTTTTCCTTCGTATGGGAAATAGGATGACATTGTATGTGACAGGTGAGGGTATATCAGGTCATAGTGAAAGTGATATTAAATCCCCACCGCATATCTCACATAGGAAATGTGAGAGTGGGTCCTACGCTCATTTCCCAGCAAGTGAGATGTGCGGTGGCGATTGAATAACGACATGATCTCCCGGCTTTTCTAGGGGTGGAATGCTACACGTGAACACAACTCATTGTGTGTTGCTTGGCAGCGGAAAACCCGGTTCACATGTGACCCCACGGCAGCTGTTTTGGCGATTGGTGTCCCCGGAGGAGACTAGTCTTGGGGTTCTTTGGTTTTGTGAGATGGTAAAAGGGATTCCCTTGGAATTAAGGTCACAAAATCACCAGGAAAGAGCTACTCTCAACTAGGGCTAGGAAATTAACCAAGCAACTCGTGGTTCAGCTTGCCATGAACTAGTTTATGTTTGGTTTTTGTAGTTGGTGAGCCTAGTCACAAGTAGCTCGTTTAGCTTAAATGAGCCGAGCACGAATAGAAGGTGTTCTGCTCTGGTCGATCATATGAGCTCATGTAGATAAAAATATACAGGTTTCAAGTATAACATGTATTACAAAATGGTACGTATACGTATTGATGAATAGAAGATGGCTCCAAAAATGGAGGTTCAGAGTTCAAATATCATTGTTTTTCACTCTTTAAAATACATTTGCCCTTTTTACATGAGTCGGCTCATGTTCTGCTTGTGTAACTCGAGGTTGAGGTGCAGCAGTTCAAATATACACTTTTTATGATAGCTGCTCTCAAGTTTTCTTTGTTAATTCTTTGATCGCACACCAAACACATATCAAATGCATTGAGGTGCAGCAATTGACTAGACATCCAAGGGGTAAAGAGTGATAATAAATCAAAGCAAATCCTGAATTAATATTAAATATGATTTAAAAAAAACAATAGCTGTTTAAGTTATATTAAGAGACGACGAGGATAAGTTTCATTGTTGAATATCATGGACAACCAGCTAATACCCCTGATCACTCACTGATAAATGAGGTAGGGCTGCAGATATAGCCAAGAGGTTTGCCCCGGAAGCCTCTAAGCATAGTGTCATTTCTCTGCCTACACATATTTTTCAAGTATTACTAATACAGTATCTGGTTGGGCCTATTTGGGAAAGGTTTCTTTACCCAAGCACAAGGACCATTTATTTCATGTGAGCTAGGTTGGGTTAATGTGGCTTCAGCCTGAAAATTGGGCCCCTGCCCTATCCAATAAGGGAACCCATAACTACTTTAAAAAAGTAGTGTTCTCAGTTGCATGGTTTATTTGAATTATTATTTTGTTTTTTAACGAGCTGATAGAATTTCAAGTTTTAAATCATGTACCTTAGGGGTTTGTTTGATGGCTTGTCCATGAAATTATGGAACAGAAGAATAAAACAGACACAACACTCATTTTGTTCGTTTTATAATAACTGTTCAATGGTACATGAAAGCTGTGTTTCAAAATCCAACGTTTATTTTATGCGTGGACGATATGGACACACGTGGATAATGGGTCCGATAACTTTATCTGGATCGTACAACTCGATCCGCTCATTATTATCCATGTTTTAACAAGTTTATTATGGATTTTAATCTTGGATATGGATTTCAAATTGGATCCAAATATAAAAAATAAAACAACCATAAAACAAATACGGAAGTCATTTTTTGATTGATATTTTGAGACTAAAATCTCAGATTGGATTGGATTTAAAACTAAAAAAATGTCAGTTTGGATTGGATTTAAATCCGACCAAATGGATACAGTTCATATCTGACACGAAATCCTCCCTGTCACTGAGCAGACCACGCTGGATCCAAACATTCATTGATCACTCTCACCCCCGGGTCGACCGGATCTCTCCTACCCACATCACGATTTCCCAAGAAAAGGTCCCTCTCGATCGTAATCCCCAATACCCACCTTTAGTTTCCCACTGATTTCCTAGGAAAATGGCTCGGTGCTTCAGCTTCACGGCGTCGAGGGACCAGTGCTATCGGTACAGCTTCCTCCGGGCGGGAATGGGATCGGTCACGGTGGACCTCAACAATGGGACGACGACGCATTGCTGGGTGCCCAAGTCCCACAAGAAGGCCCGCCCCAACCTCCTCTACATCCACGGCTTTGGCGCAAACGTAATGTGGCAGGGCGGCCCCCTACGCGCCCTCCTCTCCCACTACAACGTCTACATCCTTGACCTCCTCTTCTTTGGCGAGGCCTTCGCCTCCTCCCCGACCGCACCGACTCATTCCAGGCCCGCTGCGTCATCCGGCTCATGGAGGAGCTCGGCATCGAGCGGATGAATGTCACCGGGATCAGCTACGGCGGGTTCGTTGCATACCGCATCGCCGGTGGTGTCGCCAATGACCTCGATGCCCGGCGGCAAGAGAGAGAGCATCCGGAAAAAAGTCGGGCCCTTTTTTTTTACCGTTCTCCTGTCCCTGTTATTTTAGTAACAAGTTGTAGAACCACGTGGTGAACACGTTCCGCGCATCCGCCGCGTTCCTTGTTTGTTCTACACAGCATTCCAAGCAGCATCAAACGTGCCCTAGGCGTGCGTGGTTTGGAAAAGGAGGTGTCAACTTCATCAGCTCTGCAGAACCTTTTGGAACGAGCAACCATCATGTGTCCAAACCACCCACTCCTAGGGCAATCAGATCGTGACGTGTTAAAGCTATTAAAATAATTTTAAGTATTTTTTATATGCTGGTATGCGTAAAAATATAAAATGCATATAAATATATAAAAAAAAAAAACTAGTCAAATTTTGTTTTGTATCACGTTAATGTTGGGTTGGAAACATGATATTTTTTAAATAAGCAATATTTTGAAACTATCATGTTTTCTTCTGTCTAATATCGTCCTCACTTTAAAGATCTTCTAAATGTCACTGGTGCAATTTGGTTTCCACCCTCCATCTTAGTTGTCAATCTTGTCTAGTTGATAAAAACTCTTTAAAAGACACTATCACTGTCATGGACCTAACCTTCCTCGCGGGTTTGTGAAAAATTCTATACCCTCTCAATTATTTATGTCCCATGCTAAAAAATGTCAACTTGACATCATGGATTCATGTTAGGTAAATATTTTCTTGCTTATCTACACCGTGAGGTGATTCAAGGAGACGTGTATCCATGGAGGAAGGATCAGGTGCAATCACATTGCTTATTCTGAGTGTGCTGCTGCACCAGACCACCTTCCATCTATGGGATATGGCCTATCAGCTGTGCTGCCCAACAGAAAATGGAGAGCAGATTATATGTGCAGCAGTACACAAAAGTGTGCAATGTGATTGCACCTGCACCTGATATGCCGCAGTATCCTTGGAGGTATGCCAAGAGCTAAGGACAAGATATTACCATTAAAACTATCATGTTTTTTGCAATAAAAACACTGTCAACCAACAAGAAAGGATTTTTTATTTTTTAAAGTCTAGCTGGGGCTAGGCTGACTCCTACCAGTTATACAAGTATACCATTGGGTTTTGAACCTGCAACGTCCCAATACAAGGTGACGTTCACTGGCTGCTCCTACCAAACTAGCGGAAGTTTGGAAGCTTGCAACATTTAGCACCAAACTGGTGGAATCAAAACGTAGAGCTACCTAATTAAACGTTGATAGTGATGTGATGCTTCAGCATGGGCCCACCAGCAATTGATGTGAAAACTGAAAACTACGGCTAGATCAGTCCACTAGAACACATATTTATCGTTTTCAATATATAACAAAACTGGACCCCACGGGGGTGTGGTCAAGGTTCGATTTTCATGGGCGTCACCTCTCAAGCCTAGGCTTAGCATAGGTCCCGGGGGTCGGGGTGCTAGCCTCAGAGTTTTATTTCACCACGGGTCCACGACTGCAGGTATGACAGACTGAGCCAGTAAGACCAGGTCTTCATGCTGAGTGTGGTTTCTTCCGGTTATAAACCCAAAAAAAATCTATAACAAAACCGAGATAAAAATAATTAACGTGCATTGCATTTGAAAATTTCCTTCCATTGTTTGTCGGTTGGATGCTTACTCGATTATAAAATCTTTTTTAACCGCTTCACATACCGAGTTCATTGGTGTAAAACCTGAGGTCCTTCTTGCCCCCGTTACGCAGCGTTTCAAGCCTTATAAAACATGATTTGTTATTAGGTACCTTTGTGTTTATGACAAGAAGAAAATTATTAATCTGTTTGGATTTTTCTCATCAATTAGTTGCTTCTCTCAATTACTAATATGTTTAAAAAAAAAAAATTTGTTTCCAACACATCCGGATTATAAGCATATCTTAATTAAGTCCAAAATTTCTTTGATTTTCTGTCTTAATCCGAAAATACCCAATAATACGTGAGGGCATATCTAGTAATGGGGGTTGAGTATCTTTCCAGGTACTTGACGCCTTGGCCACACAAAATGCAACACGTGGTCTATTGTTCGCCACATTTGTGCTAATGTCATTTCCTAAAAAAGCTCACCGAACAAATAAGTGATTTTTTATTTTCTTTAATAATTGTTTTCATGTTCAGCAAATTTTTTGACCTATAAGTCTATAACGTCAAAAAAAAAATTGTTTGCCAATTTTTGACCCCAGTAAAATAATAATAGTGACATTTATAGGTCACGCTAATGTGTGCTCGTCAAAACTGGCAACACAAATAGTGGCAATCAGGGGTGGCAATCGGGTCGGGTTGGCCAGTCAAAATACCTCAACACGAATACGACCCATTTATTAAACGGGTCGGATGTGGCAAACACGAACACGACCCATTTATTAAACGGGTAACCCGACATGACACGGTTAACCCGTTTAATAAACGGGTCGGGAATACACGACACAGTGACCCGTTTATTAAACGGGTTGGCGGGTCGGAGTTAAGGTTAGATAACTTAATATATATATAAACGGGTCGGCGAGTTAACGGGTTCGTGTAAACGGGTTGACCCGCCCGCCTAACCCGTTTATTAAACGGGTCAAACGAGTTGGAGGGTCGGAGTTAGGGTTAGATAAGTTAATATATATATATATAAACGGGTCGAAGTATTGACGAGTTCGTGTAAACGGGTTGACCCACCCGCCTAACCCGTTTATTAAATAGGTCAAACGGGTTGGCGGGTTGACGGGTTCGTGTAAACGGGTTGACCCGCCCGCCTAACCCATTTATTAAACGGGTCAAACGGGTTGGCGGGTCGGCATACCCCTAACACGAACATGACTGGTTTAATAAACGGGTTAGGCAGGTCGACCCGTTTATGACACGAACCCGTTTAAGCCAAACCCTAACCATGCTAAGAAGCAGGTCGAATCTGATTTTGCCACCCCTAGTGGCAACACACCCAATAACGATGACATACCCTATAATGATAATATTTTTGTGTCGCCAGTATAGACTATAATAAAAAGAATTAACTCATCGTTATAGTCGATAATGACAAGAAGTAAGTCATTGTTATAGGCTATGAAGGTGACAATTAAGTTGTTGTTATAGGTTCTAATGAAGACATAGGGTTAAGGCGATAATAGGAACACATGAATGTTGTCATTATAGGCCTTAAACATGTAAAAATAAATTTTTTATATTAGTTTTACTTTTGTTTACATTACATTAATTAAAGCGGTAAATACAATTCAAATATAAACTTCAAACACCTTCAAACATACATCCATTCAAATATAAATATACACTTCAAACATCAATTTAAATATAAGCATACACTAATGTTTATACATCCTGAAACATACATTCAAATATAAGCGTACACTTCTCCAACCTCCTCAAACATTCATCCTCTCTAACCCCCTCAAACATACATCCATTCAAATATAAACATATGCTTCAAACATCAATTCAAATATAGACATACACTAGTGTTTATACATCTTAAAATATATATTTAAATATAAACATATACTTTTTCAACCTTCAAAAACATTCATTCTCTTCAACCCCAGAAAACATTCAAATATAAATCTGCACTTTAAAAAATAAGCATACATCATCTCCAACCCCCTCCCGTACATCTTCTTCAGACCTGCAACAAATACACTTTAAGAATGAGTACAATCTGATAAATTAAAAAAAAATGGTAAAAAGAAATAATTATAACAATATTAATGATGATACAGGAGTATGAAAATTCAGTCTGATAACTTACAGATATTTTAATCACATTATGATTAAAGACTTGATAATGCTTTTGTCTTTTCCTGCACTTCCCTGAGAATCTAGAAAAGCATAAAGATAACATTAACAAAACGTATTTTCTGTAAACCCATAAAATTTTAATATTTTATGAAAAATAACATTGAATTAAAGCTAAAATATTATTTGAGATTAAGATGAGAATTAATTTATAATTTGAATATTTATTAGGATTCAGAATAAATTTTCAGTGAAGAATTTATTCTAAATCAGAATTTTGATTTTTAATCAGACTTGAATTTGAATTTGAATTTGAATTTAATATATATGTCTCAAATATTATAATTAGATTTGAGTTTGATTCAAATCTAAATTAAGACTTAATCGAATGTTAGTTCAAGTTAAAAAAATACAAAAAAAATATATTTTGTTGAAATTGAATCTATGATTTTAAATTTAGTTCAGAAGTAATACATGTAATTCTTCAGAGTATTTTTAATAAATAAATAGTAACTTTTACGAGAAAGAAAAGTAAAAATATAAATTAGCCTAAGAGGAATTATAAGAAATATTGTATGAAAACTTAAAGTTGATTCGAGTTTATTTTTATGAAATTCGCATTCAGAATTAAATTTATGAAAAAGATCAAAATTTAATAAATTAACTGGTCAATTTTACCGAAATAAAGTCGAATAAGATTTCAGACGAATTTAGGATAACTCGATATGTATGTCATGTAAATTAAATAAATTTAAATTTAGTTTCATGAGTTTGAAATCTAATCTACTAAAAGATAAAATAAAATACTCAAAACGACATTGTGTCCTACCGACCCTAGTAGAGATCGCTTTTGAAATTCGTTTATAAGAAAACATCATTTTTAGAAAATCAATTAAACAGTCTAGATAATGGTAATTTGTATTGAGTATAGAGTATATAGGACTTAGACAAAAAAAATTAAGTGTAAGAAACACCCCTACACGCTCAAGGCTCTCATCGACCCTATTGAGTTTCAATTCTTCAGAAATTATTTCTGAACAATTCGAATTAACCCCTAAAAGAATATTTACAATAAATAAATAAAATATATAAAATTTTTAATTTTAATCTGTGGCATATAAAATAAAGTCTAATTCAAATTTATTTAATGTCATTTTATCTAAATTCATATTTGAATTTGTTAAGAATTGAATTTGAATTTGATATGAATTAATTTGGAATTTATTTAATAGAATGAAATTTGTAACTAAATCAAATTTTATAATTTTGTAGAAGTCTATAGGTGGGTTGTCCCATCCTATGTGGCAATCAATTTAAACTTTAAAATGTAATTTAAAGTGTATATTTGAATTGTATTTATTGTTTTGTTTAATGTAGTGTAAAAAAATTTAAAACTAATATAAAAAAAATTTTTTTGTAGGTTTAAGGCTTATAATAGTGACATTTTGTGTCGCCGTTATCGATCTTAACCCTATGTCACTGTTGCAACCTATAACAGATCAACAATAATAGATGAAATTTATAACTCCTCCTGCATGTTAACGTGATACATTTGATTTATGCTCGAGTGTCTCAAGCAACCTCGGTATTACCAAACCAAACCATTTCATAAATCTTTTTACCAAGATGTGACCAATCTTTACATTTGTCTAAAAATTAATTCCATAATTAAAACTTTTGCTATCACGTTATTGTTGTGGGGTTTGGGGATCAATGCAACAAGGGGAGGAGGAGGAAGGAGAAAAAGGAAGAAGAAGAAAGAGAAGAGGAGGAGGCCCAGGAATATATATATATATATATATATATATATATCTTGTAGGGAGGAGGGAGCAGGCACTCTGACGGTGGTCCGGCGAGGGTGCAGAGAGAGAGAGAGGAGGGAGCAGGCACTCTGGCAACGGCCGATGATGATCCGGCGAGAGTGCAGAGAGATCACAAAGAGAGTGAGAAGAAGAGGAAAAAAAAAGGGTTGTCGGGCCCTTTTAAAATATTAGGCTATAACTGCAACAGAAATATCACCGTTATAGAGAAAAAGAAAGGTTATAAAAGTGGCAGACATGTCACCGTTATAGATAAAGGCTATAACAGTGAGCTTTTTTATCGCACCATTATATATCAATTACAGCGATATTATATGCCTGTTAAATATTACAGTAAAAGTTTTTTAACGGCCATATAATGTCATAGTTATAAATGAGGCTATAGCGGCAAGATTTATATGTTGTCGTTATATATAAATAGCGGCAATATTATATGCTCGTTAAATATTGTCGTACAAGTTTTTTAACGACAATAATTAATGGCCATATAATATCACTGTTATAAACATGCCTATAACCGCGATATATAAAGTCCTTGTTATAGGTATGTTTATAACGGTGACATATTTAACAGCCATATAATGTTGTTGTTATACACATCACTATAAAAGTGATATATAAAGGAGTCATTATAAACATGTCTATCTAAAGTTGTCGTTAATGCTAGTCAATAGCGTTGTCGCTGCTATTGACTTTGTTCTTTGTAGCAATTGCTTGACATATCAGCAAATTTAAACGAAAATCACTATTATGTTTTCTCATCTTAACCAAAGGGGGCTCCGCTTGTTTGGTAGGAGCAGCTAGTACACGTCACCTTGTGTTGGGACATTTCAGGTTCAAAACCCAATGGTATAGTTGTATAACTGACAGGGGTCTGCCTAACCCCAGCCTGACTTTCAAAAAGAAATGTTTTCTCATCTTAGCGTTTTTTTATCAGGTAATGATTGTGCCCTCAAAAAAACTGAACTGTTCAGCAATTTTTATAAAAGAAACTGTTGAAAAAAATGAGGTAGAGTGGGTGATAGAGGGACACGTGTCACGTGTTGTGCGGCTCACAACCTTCTAAGGTACTTGGTTCAATAGTTGGATCTCATCTCAGGATTCTAAAAGAATAGAATCAGGTTGCTGGGCTTACATGTGACACCAAATCAAATTTGATTTGAAATCATATGGATCAAAATCACAAGGGGCCCCTTGTTTTTCTCTTTCTCACGTAAATGCGAAAACAACGCTCATTTCCAAAGCTAAAAGAGAGAGAGAGAGAGAGCCGAAAGTAATTCAACATTACCACTCATGAAGATCAACAAAATGTTGAACCCATGAACTGAACAAGAACAAAAGCCAAAACAAATAAAGAAAGCACAAGAGAAAAGAACATTAGACAGATAAAAATTGGCTCACGCCATAGCCGCTTGCCCAGATTGAGACAAAGGATATGTAGCATCAGTAGGAGGGAGTGGAAGATCACTAAGATGCATACGCAAGATCTCATAAACATCTACCAAAATTTTATGCACCAGGTTTTGAATGTTAACTCGAATATGACGAAAATGAGCATCGTTTCGCGCCATCCAAACAAACCACCAAGAGGTAAGCAACCACGTCCGCCAAATGAACCTCCACCTCTTGCTGCGCCTAATACAAACCGGCCCCAAGATCAGATCTAGCGCAAAGGACTCCTCCTTAACAAATACTTCTGGATGCCTCCAGGTCCTACTAAAGATTTCCATAAATATTGGGCAAGACCAGAACAAGTGAAACGTAGATTCTTCTGCAGCTTGACAAAGCACGCACCAACTCAGGAGTTGAATGCCCCACTTCTTTAAATTACTGTGGGTCTGGATCCTATCGTGCAAAATTAACCAAGCCAGGACTCGCGAACGGGGGGAAGGACCCTTCGCCCAAAGCACATCCTCGGGCAACCAATCAGCCTCTGGCGGTAGCAACGATCTATAGACTTTTTTGGTGAGAAACTCTCCGCTTGGTGCCTACGCCCACTGCAACCACTCACCAAAATTTCTGGAGACCTCAAAATGGTCTCTAAAGCAGGCTAAAGCCCTCAACCACGATTTACGCAAGTGCGAGAGCGCCAAACCTCGGGTTCCCAAACGAACCGGAATAAGAGTTGGATCTCCATATTTAGCAAGAAGAAAACTAGCACAAGGGTTATCCGGTTGGTGGGCCAACCAACATTGCTTGGGGACAAGAACAATGCTTCGCAGTCTGGGCACCGGGATGCCTAAACCACCCATACGTTGAGGAAGAACCACCGAACGCCAACCAATCAAGTGACGCTTACCTGTGAGTTTACACCCAGACCAAAGAAAGCCTGCCAGCAAGCGCGTCAGCTGCTTCTCTACTCCCACAGGCATCACAAACAGAGACATGAAAAATTTTGGAATAGTTGGAAGAACATGTCTGACTAAGGTTAGACGTCCAGCGCTAGAGAGATAAGACGACTGCCACGAAAGCAATTTGCGCTTCACTTTTTGAAGCGTCGAAGCCCAAGCCGCTGAAGATAGAGGCTTCACTTGTAACGGCAAGCCAAGGTACATAATAGGCAAGTCAGAAGTAGTGCAATTAAAAATTCTTTTTCCAGCTGCAAGCATATTGGCATTAACATTGAACATGGTAATAGAGCATTTGGTCTCATTTAAAGATAGCCCGGACATGGAGAGAAAGAACTGAATGATAAGCTTGAACCTAAGCATCTGTTGAACATTTGCACGATCAAAAATGATCATATCATCAGCATAAGTAAGAATATGACCCAGGAAGTCGAAAACCTGCAAAGGATCAATAAAACCCGATACAACAGCCCGCTTAAGCAATACCACAAGACCCTCAGCAACTGCATTGAACAACAAAGGTGATAGGGGGCACCCTTGCCGCAAACCCTGCCCTAGCTTGAACCGGTCTCCTCTAATACCATTGATATTTAACATGGCTTGGGCATTTGAGACCAACTCTCTCACCCAACCAGAAAAACGACGACCAATACCGAAATTTGCTAACATTTGAAATAAGAATGGCCAATGCACAAAGTCAAAAGCTTTATGAAAGTCTAATTTAAGGACAAAGTAAGGTTGACCGCTATGCTGCAAGGAATGGACCACCTCGGACGCCATGATGAACGAGTGCTGGACCCTCTTATTACGGATAAAGGCGAACTGAGAGTCTGAAAAATCTGGTTAGCCACCGATTTCAGCCTATTCGCCAAAACTTCGGCAAACATCCGATAGAGAGCACTCATAACTAAGATAGGTCGAAATCGAGAAATATCATTGGCCTCATCATCTTTCGGAATGAGCGAAATAATAGCAACATGCAAATGATAAGGCAGTCTGGAGTTACGATGAAACTCATCAAACATACTCACCACGTCTGATTTAACACTGTCCCAAAAGATTCTAAAAAAGTCGACATGAAACCCGTCAATGCCAGACGCTTTCCAACCCGACAGATCCTTAATGGCCGAAAAAATCTCATCTTCAGAGAACCTTCTTTGCATATATCTGGCTTGCTCTAGCTGAATTGAGCCAACTAGGATATTAGCAAAGACACCCTCCACAGTTAACGAAGCAGAATATAAGTCCTTAAAGTATAGCAAGACTGCCGGATTAACGTGTTGATTGAGATAAGAAACACCCTCAATGGAGATAGAAGGAACAACCTTCCTCCTATGACGATGGGAAGCATATGAGTGAAAAAATTTAGTGTTGCAATCACCAGCCGCAAGCCATTTCACCCTAGACCTTTGCTTCCAACGAATTTCCTCTTTGATCCTCCAGTTTTTCAAGAGCATGGTTAATTCTAAGGACCTGGCCTGAAGATTGAGAAGTTGCAAATCAGAAAGAGAGTCAGGAGAAGACATAGACTGATACAACTCAGAAATCTCTTGATCCCATGCGGCTATTTGCTGAAATTTCTCCACCTTACGACTATGAAACCAAGCTTTGATATCCTTAGCTAGACGAGAAAGCTTATTTTGAACACGTAGCGCGGCCTAATGCACATCAACAGTTTTGTTCCAAGAATTAGTAATAACCGTGAGAAAATCTGGCTCCTGAAGCCACCATTCTTCAAACGCAAAGCTTCTAGTGGGTTGAAAGCCATCTTCCCAATGAGTGATGATCTGCCCATGATCCGAGATAGAGGGAGCAAACAACACACACTTAACGTCGGGAATGAGGTCCAATAAATTAGGTGTGACAAAGACCCTATCAAGGACCTTACAGCACGGACGAGACCGCATATTCAACCAAGAGAAGCGCTCCTCGGTTAAAGGAATAGGATAAAGAAAATGACGGTGAACAAAGTCTTGGAAGCCTCGCATAGAGGGATTGGGAATTACGAGGTTATTAGAGTCATGGATCGATAACAAACAATTGAAATCCCCCATAAGAAGGTGACAATCCGCGCTGGAAACGACAACCCTATCCAAATCATCCTAAAAAGCGGGCCTCATGGCGGCGAGATTAGGACCATAAACAACAGAAACCACTACTCTTCTATCAACTGCCTGCAAATTGAAAGCAACAGACAAAGAGAAAAGACCTACATCCAGCTGTGATAAATTTAAAGACTGCTTCCCCAAGATAAGGATATCGTCTGCATGATTTACCGCTGGCTTATAGAAATAGTCAGCTCCCTGCCAGATGCTAGAAACGACCATGAGCGAGATGACCTCCATTTTAGTTTCACATAAAGCAAGAAGGTCGGGCTTTTGCTCCCTAACCCAATTAGCCAGAAACATGCGTTTAGTGGGACAATTTAAGCCCCTAACATTCCAACAAACAACCTTCATGGAACAAAATCTGGAAAAACCCGTGGTTGGTGGCATCGAGATGACCTTCTTGGGGACCTAGCATCGGTAGCCGAAACAATTAACGAAGGCCTCCTTCTTCTTCGTTGACCACCAGCACAGACAGACGACCTCAAGTGACCATCGAAAATGCCCAACTGCTCGCAATCTGCTCCACCAGAGTTGCAGAGAGAATCCCCAATAATCGCAGAAATAGCTGAAATCGTAGAATCCATATCAACAACTATCGCTTGCAGCTGTGAAGATGAGAGAGAGATATCCAGCAACTTAGCTGCATCGACAACCGTGACACCCAGGGGTTGTGGACTAGGATGCTGCTGACCCTGTGCTGGACTAATGAAGGAGACCGCGTCTGGCGGAATACCAAAAGATTTGCTTGAAGAAAAAACCTCAGAGATATAATGCGATACAGGGAAAGGACGAGGAACCGAGGAACCGAGGAGCCAAGCACCATGTATCTGATTGCCATGTTGGTTCTAACATTAAACGCAATAAGATTGATAACCAAATAGTCATAGCGTCTTGAGGGAAAAATAATAAGGGACGATAACAGATTCGTCCTTTGTCCATCACGCGCAAGCCTGCCCAACCGCGCCTCCAAGCTGAAATGACAATTGGTATAAAGAGAAGCAGATACCAGGCCCCGAGCTTGAGAAAAAGCTGACGACTGAACTCCATTAGAGAAAGCATTGCTATCATGGTCAAATATTTGTGGGCTCACCCTAGACAAAGCTCGAGATGACGAGGATGGCATAAAATTTCTCTGCTTCCCATGAGCATGCCTACCCAACCGCGCCATCAGTCCACCACGAGAATTAGCGCTAAAAGAATCAGACGTCGAGCTCTGAGCATTATAAATAGTGAGCGGCAAATCTCCAAGAGAGAAAGCATTGATGGCAGACCCAATTTTTTTGGGGCCCACCCCTGGCAGAACTTGCAAAGGTTGGGAGATGCCATCAAAAGCTGGCGAAGAGTCTAACATAGTTGGAGCAATAGACAGAAAAGATAGCCCAAAGTGTTGCGGCTCGACCGGGACCCAGATAGACCCAATCTTGACAGCATTGAATGAAATCGCCGGGTTGTGGAGATTGCCAATCTGCACCCATGGCGAGAAGCATAATTTTTGGGAAGGCCGTTCAGGATTTCGACTTGCCGGATGACGCACCACCCCAGAAAAATCTTTAGAGACTAGATTCATCCCCGATGAAAGAGAATGAGAGGGGTTAGATCGTCTTCGCTTCCAGACTGGGTGCCGACGAGAGAGAAACGATAAGCCGCACTTATGACAATCACAACGTTTATGGAAATTCAAAGAAAAACAATTAGCACACCACCAATCCCCCGACCTGGCACGACTCAACTGGGATCTATAACGAATAGCATGGAAGGAGCTTTGCCAAGTAGATGGGACCTGCTTCCATCCTCGATCAACAACCCATTCTGGAAGTTCATGAATGAAGAAAGGAGAAACAAGCAAAGCCTTAATAGAGCACGCTTCGAGAGGCTCCCGTCTAATAGCTCGCAGGAAAAACCTAATATCTGAAATACGAAGAGAGCCCACATCTAGGCATGATCGGAGGGACTCCGAAATCTTAGAGAAGAACCAACGATTGAGTCTGAAAGGCAAGACGACATCCAATCCCCATCGGCGAAGCACAAAAGCTGCACCCCAGTCGTTCACTGCTTCCTTGATGAAATGTAGGGCTCGCTGGTTGACCCTCAATGGGAGATCAGGAGCAAGTCCCCAAAAACGGCTAGACGAGGGGCGCATAACCGAAAGACGAAAGGCACCGATGAAGGAGCCTACGAAACTCTGAAAAAGGAAATAAACAAGATAGAGGCACACCTGCGAGGGTCGGGGGCTCCGGTGGTGATCGGCACGACCAACCAACGCAGCACAAGATAGGGCAACCTCTGTTCGAGCCTGCAGCGAGAGAGAGAGAGAGAGAGAGAGAGAGAGAGAGTTTCTCACGGGTCGTTTTCTGAGGTTTGGTTAACTGTGTCAATGAGATGAATTCTCTCATTTGCATGAGAATCTGAATCGCATACTACTTTTTTTTTGTTGGTTTATCACTGAAGAAACTGCATCTGGGCTCGAACACCTAGTCGCGCTGGCCCAGCCTACCATACAGATTTCGTTGGCCCAGAAGCATAAAACTCCAAGGCTAGGACCCTCACCCCCAAGGCCTAACCTTGACTCTCCGTTTGAATCTCATGAGACATTACCAAACATGCATGCCCTAAACATTCAAAACTTTTCCAGCTTTCTTTGCCATCCAAAGGAGCCACAATTTTTTATGAGGCACGCACTTGCATAAATAAATGTAATAAGCTGGGTACTGCATTATATATGACCCAAAGTAAGTCAGTTTATCTCATTTAACTAGTTAAATGGGAACATCCAAGCACACCGTGAGAGATCACAATAATTGAAGGTCAAAACAGGCATGCACGCTAAATGCCAAGCTCTTACTCATTCTTTTCTTTTTCATGTTTCGAGCTTTTTTCTGAAATGGTGGACCTTGTCTTTACATCTTTAGGGCATCCACTGTAACTACTCTAAGAAAAAGTTGAAGAAAAAATACTAAAACAAAAAGGAAATGAAAGTTGAAGGAAAAAAAGAAAACCATCCACAATTGCTTCACGTTTAAGGGACTCCAGCATCTTTGAGATTGGAGAATGCCAAGAATATATATATATATATATATATATATATATATATATATATATATATAGAGAGAGAGAGAGAGAGAGAGAGAGAGAGAGAGGTGCTGGACACTTTTTGTGCCTACCACCAGTGGATACGAGTTTTCATATTGTTTTTCTAAAATCTGACCTTGCAGATGTGTCCTCCATGATCAATTTTCTAGGAAATCACACTGGGATCATGTATTTTTTAGAAAAAAAAGGATTTTTAATCATTAAATATTTTTTAAAATTATAGACAGTTGATTTTTTAATCTTATAAAAACCTAACTTGGTGTTGGAATCAGTCGATCCAAAAGTCTATTCTCATCAAATCAAGCATGTAAATTACATAGATTTTAAAAAAAATAGAAACAATATTTTCAAAGATAGGTAGGCATGCAGTATGCGCAAAAAGCATCATGCACATACCCATTACTCTCTCTCTCTCTCTCTCTCTCTCTCTCTCTCTCTCTCTCTCTCTCTATATATATATATATATATATATATATATATATATATATATATATATATATATATATATATATATATATATATATATATAGGGTAATACATTAGTGCTAAATGGGGTTTTCAGCATTTCTGTCATTTTTTTAGTCGTTTTGACCACATAAATGTGCTGGCATTGTCAATTTAGTAGGAATCAACACTTGGTTTATGTGTTTTCGATGAAAAAATGATATTTAGAGCCTTAGAATTTTATAAAGATTTTGGACCATTGATTTTTTGAACCTTATAAAAACTCACCCATGTTTCACGGCCAAACGCTTCAAGAGTTGATGCCTATAAAATCAACAATATACATCACATATGTACAGTCAGAATTTAAAAATAAAATGAAAAGAGACCTAAAAACTCATTTAGCAAGAATGTATTACCATATATATATATATAGAAATAGGGAAGGAAGACGTCCAACCAAATGAAGGTCCAAAATCTACAACCAACAACGATTAGATGGCTCGTATGTATGTTCTTTATAATTTATTTAGTTAGAAATGTGCTTTACATGAAAACTTTAAGACATAGACATATTTTAGAAACATTAAAAATCTCAGGTTCACAGTGCACTTGAAACTTTGCAATACAAAGTATTGTGGGCCGTTGATTTTTAGTACTTTAAAAAATGCTTCTAAACATAGGAAATTTATAATTCAAGACATGTTGCTCACTAGATTTTTAGTACTTTAAAGTTCGGTTAATGAAAAACTCAATTGTTAGAGAAGGGACGTAGTTGTTTATCAAGTTGTAGATTTTGGACCTTCTTTTGGTTTGACAGTCCCCCTTTTTTATTTTTTTATTTGTTTTTATAAGAATGATTGGATTTTCCTGTCCACTTTTTCATTTAGGTGTTTTATGCTCGAACCGTGATATTAGAAGTGTTTATCAATAATTTTTTTTTATATTTACACGAAGAAACCACCTCTAAGATCATAGACTTAGTCATGCGGGCTCTGCCTGTTGTACTTATAATTACTGTTCCGGCAGCGTAAAACTCTGTTCCATTGGCTTACTCTGACCCCTTCCTCTCAAGGAGTCACCATGCTTCAGCTTGCGCAAGGGATGGCACCCATGAGATTTGAACCTAGTCCGCCTACCTAGCAGCTTAAGTCTCATCCCACTACGGCAAACCCAATTTGGGGTGTGTTTACAATTATTTATTTATTAAGCAACAAACTTTTTTTTAAGTTGATTTGATGTAAAAATGCAAGTATTTTATCTATTTAAAATACACATTAGAGCATAAAGATGCTTAATTGTTTTCTATTGATTTTTAGTATGCTCCTGCACCTTGATCACCCACCATCTGTTGTTGGTCCGGCTGTATCCCAAAGATGGTGGGTGATCAGGTGTAGCAGTACACCAAAAATGTGCAATCACATTGCACCTGACCATCTTCCTCGTGTTATAAACAAAAAAACAATAAACCCTACGATATATTAAATTTTAATAAAAATGCTGCAAAGCACAATAATAAAATATGAAGTAAATGGTAAGAATGGCATGTTCATCCTGTTAAATTGAAAAAAAAACTTATAGGTATTCGGAAGCCTTGAGGGCTGACACACCATATCACCAAAAATGTCCTGTTCTGACCATGTTGACTCGAGAACTCAAATTCTCTTTTTTACCTTACTGATTATGATTAAATTATATATTACGGTTTAAAATAATGTTTCACCAACGTGAGGGGTGTTAATGGGTCGGGTTTGGTTGGGACCCAGGTGGAACCAGACTTGTAACATATTTTCAGGTATGGTATCAGGTCCAGACCCGGGTATAATCGGGTCTACTATAAGAAAAATCTTACCCAGACCCAATAAGAACTACATTAACCAAACCTGAACCATACCTGATAAAACTATATTTTTAAATCATTTTTACATTGAAAAATTACGGGTCTTAATTGGAACTTGGGTCAGGGCCAGGTCTGGTATAAAATTTTACAAACTATACCCACATCCATGTATTAATCGAACATTCAGGTATGGACCCGAGTCTTAATCGGGTCTTCTTATCTATCACCATACCCGGACCCTGTAGGATTTAGTTCGGGTCGGGTCTGGGTAAACCAGGCCTGTTGACACCCCTACACTACACCCAGGATCGGACTCATGCGGACCCATCAACTTGGGGGATACAAGTTGCCTCTACCAAATACCAAATGAGTAGGGGCCTTGTGGGCATAGATGTGACTACTTTTTTTTTGTTTACATAAGCAAACCGGGGTTAGACAGACCTCTACTAACTAGGTCATTAGTAACAAAGACCTTTTTTTTATAGGTTAGCTAGGGTTAGTTAGAGCCCCATCAGTTATACAACCATATTATTGGGATTTTTTTTTATTTACTACGCGAAAAAACCCGAACCCGGATAGCAGTTAGATCTTAGGTAGACTTTTTTAAGGTTAAAACTCGTCCTCAGCAATTCTTTGAGAAGTGCCCGCATTGGATAATCGTGATTAATCCGCAAAAATATCAGTGAACCTCACCGATTGAATTTTTTGACGAATCATAATTAATTGGAAAAATAAAAATCGTGAATTATGATAAGTAATCGAGCAACCCTTAAAAGATTAATTTTCATATTAATTATGATTAAAATACTATATATTAAATTGTAATTAATCAAATAATTATATTCTACATCAAAATTTTGTAATTCAAAATTTTACTGAGAACAAAGTTAATATCTACCATCAGTTAGCCCATTATGCAAAATTCACATGAACAAAAAGGCAAAATTGATTAAAAAATTATATATTTTGATTGTTTTAAAAAATATTATTTCAATTTATTTTTTAATATGTTATCAAATCTCATTATATATATTAAAGAATCCATATTTATTTATATTTTTCTTGATGCATAATTTAATTTTATATTAACCTTTTTCCTTTTTTTATGTCATGTTCACTCTTTGCGTATAATGCCTGCAGTTTTTTAAAGTACGGCTAACTCTCTCTCTCTCTCTCTCGATGCCTAACATTTTTGTTCAAGTTTGAGGGCACGTTTGGAAGAAAGAAAAACTCTCAGAGAAAAAAAAGTTTTTATAAGAGAGTTTTTGATATGAGAAGTTTTTCACCTGTTTGTTTAGCATGAAACAAGAGTCGGAAAAAGTGAGAAAATGAGAAAGGAAGAGGAGGGTGGTGGTGGGGAGTGTAAAAATAAATTTTCTCTTGGTATGGAACATTCCTCCCCCCTCCCCACCCCACCCCACCCCACCCCACCCCACCCCCACCTCTTTATGTAAGAATGTTTCCTATCAAAAAGTGTAATTTTTAAAAAAACTCTCAGCGAAAAAGTTTCTCTGGTTTGAAAGGGTCAAAAATTTGATACAGATTTTTCCATTTTGCACCACTTTTTCGACATCTTTCTTGCTTCCAAACGTTCCCTTAGGGTGATGAGAAGCACGATGCTTGGTACAGCCCCGGTCCAACCCCCAATCCAGCAACCCAGCCTTCCTGGGCCAAAGTAGTGGAAAGTTAATTTGTCGTGGGAACTTCAGCTAAAGCCATGATGCTGCAGTATGGCGACCGAATGAGATTTGAGATTTCATCAGACCGACATGACGAAATGTTGACGCCTTTCAAATGGACTCTCTTGGCTGGCTTCTCAGGAGGCAGCCCTCTCGAGCATATTGAATACCAATATGTGTTTCAGGAACTCCGATCACTATTAAAGTTCACTTCTCTGATCAAATTTGTGTCCATTAACCAGGGTCTTTTCATGATAAGACTGAACAGCATGGAGATGTCTCCGCATATCAAAATTGCGATTCTAAATCGTTGAACGTTCCAAAAGGAAATCGCTTGATATCAGGAGTGTATGGTCATAACTGTCACTTGGACCATCGGTCTCTATGACATACTTTGAATCAAAACATCATGCAGATTCTCCTTGGATGGTTATAGATCCAACATATGCCAAGATGATTTTGAAGGATCCATGGCACCTCTGGTCAGCATTGAAGAGGAAGTATCCAAGGCATTTTTTAAGATGGATGTGTTGGGATAAGCCACGATACGGGATCTCTGCTACAGTTATAAAAAGGTATCCATGAATGACCCTGCATAAGCAAAAATCAAGAGAAAAACATAAAAAAAGGGTTAAGGTAAAAATTATCTTTTTTGAAGTATTTTTCATAAAGAGATCCTACTCACTGATTGCTGAAGAAGCCTGCCTTCATTGGAGGGCTGCAATCCGATTGAGAAGCGAAGCTCATCCCGTACCCCTCCACTCTGATTTTGTTATGCGCAGCTCCAGGATCCCGAACAGGATGGTGAAAAGGCTTTTGGCTTGGATGGTTTTCCAAGTAATTTTTTCATTTTGTTTTGGTCTATTATTTCTAGAGATGTGTGTGGCCATCAAAAAAAAAAATCAGATTTTTAAGCCAAGAACAAAATTCTTTCAAGCATTAATGCCACTCACGTCGTCCTTATTATGAAGGAAGAAGGGTCTCACACCTTTTCTAAATTCTTGCCCATTAGCTTGTATAATTTCCTTTATAAAATAATTATTAAGATAGTTGTGTCTTGAATCCCATTCTTCAACGGATAATTTAAAAAAAAAACAATTTTTTAAAGGTCAAAATATTTAAGAGAGTATCCTCTTAGTTCATTAACTTGTAGACTCGATGGTGCATAGCAAAGACCCCTTTAATCATGTTCAAAACTGATTCATGTTGATTGGTGTTTCTTAGATGATACCCTTCAGAGATTTGGTTTCGCAGAAGCCTGGATATATCATATCATGTGATGTATCTCCTCTCTAAAATTCGCAGTGGTGATCAATGGTGAGCCCGGGCCTGAATTTCTTAGTAGCAGAGGCATTTGACAAAGTGACCCATTATTGCTCAATTTTTGTGAGAGGTTTTAGATGGAGTCATTCTCTGTTCGTTGATGATGTCTTATTTATTTTTTTTTTTGAGAGGCAAGAGGCATTCTATTTCTTCTGTCATACGTTATTCAGGAATTTGAAAATAAATTAGGGTTATATGTTAGTTCAAGTAAATCCATGTACGTCCCTTTTAATTTGTCTCATAATCGTATGTATCAAATTGAACAGCTTAGTGGGTGGCATAGTGCTTCTCTACCCATCAATATTTGGGTTTGCCAATCTTCAAAGGCCAATTGAAAAAGCCCTTTGGTGGCAAAATTTAGAGGCAGACTTGAAAATTGGAGCCATCCATGAAGGGTAGGTTAGTTCTCATTAAATCTGTCCTCACATCGTTTTCAATTTATTGGATGTCGTGTTTTCTGCTTTTGATTTCAGTGGTATATCAAACGGAGAGAATCATGAATCAGTTGTGGTACGACTCTCCTACCAACCACCATTTTCATTTTCTTACATTGGACAAAGTTTGTAGGCCAAAAGAAGAGGAGAATTGGGCATTAAATATCTGCTGGATCATAACTCTGCTGCTTGTTTAGCAAAGCAAAGCAGAGTTGGACAGCGTGAGAAGGACATAATCCATGAGTACGGTTAATTCAATGCAAGTATATTCAAAGAACATCAATTTGGTACCCAAAACTGGTTCCCAATAGCTCGCATGGATGGAGAAGTCTTATCTCATGGCCTCCAATACATTCGAGATGCAATCAAATGGCATCTGGGGAACTCTGGTTTGCTTTCTTCAGCCTCTTCGAACATGGTAGGCCTTAGTTGGGATGTGAACATGCTTCTTGGATATTTGGGTTTGAATCCAATCCATAGTGTGACCCAGTTTGACACTAATGAGAGGTTAGTGAACTGCTAGTGGAGTAGGAGTTACAAAAACATGAAGGGGTTTACATTCAGTAACCACCCCGCTTATCCTCCACTATAAATACAAGACTTGGCTACATGATGAGAATAGCCTACAGTTTAAGCCTATTGCCTGTGTTTCTCATAATTTTTATTTGGGTTCCGGGTTCTGCTCACCATTGACTTCAAGCTTGGGCTCATCGTAGGCGCTGATAGGCTGAGGAGAACGCCAAGCACCCATACATCGCATCCGGTATGCTTTAAATTAGTATTCAGGTTCTGTTTTAAAAATACGCCAATAATGCCGACCTATGTGCATTAATCCCTGACCAACTTTATGTTAGAAACCATTAATCAAACACCCAGGATTCTATTACTCTGGGAAACTATTCCAGCTTTTCTACCAAGAATGCATGGCAGGTAGGTCAGCCCATCAGCCAACCATCCCTCATATGTGCTTTATCTAGTGAAAAGGCCATTATCCATGGGCTGCCATTACTCTCCTCCTAGCAAGAGAAAGTTGGCTTCTCACTCAGATCGATCCCAAAGAATGGGATTCTCGATGGCCAGTATATGCTGCCTTAAACAATTATACCATGCTTGGTTGTTGTTAGGAAAACCGCAAGTAAGGAACAACGGAAGAAAATAAAACACAGCAAGAATACACATATTTATGTAGAAAAATCTCTTCTCAAATCCAAGAAAGAGTAAAAAACCACGGCTGCCCAAAGAAATAACTTTATTGCTCTTTTCGACAGTTACAAGAGAAAAATAAAAGAAAAGATTTATACAAGGCAAAGGCGACAACCCTAAACCTAAACAAGTCAGGTCTGATCCATAAGAAACCGGGTCTCAAACATAAGCCCAAGAAAATTTTTCTTATGGGAGACATTGCCCTCCTAAGACCCCCCCACCCCTTGGCGGCCCTCCCTAAACCCCCCTCCCCCGCCAGGGGCGGCCCTCCCTAGACCCCCGCACACTGAACGCGCAACGACACCCATGCTAGGAGGAACCCCCGGACCCCCCTTCCTGCAAGGGCAAAAACCCTGAATCAAGCTCCACAACTCATCAGGTTGGTAACTCTCCAGGTTATCATCTAGAAAATCTGGTCTTTTATGAACAAAATTACTTCTGATAATTGCAGGCCCGCAGTGAATGAGATTCAGAAAGAATGCAGAACGGCGGTCTGGGAACATGTGTTGCGGATTTGCAAGGACTGTGATCATCCAACAGTAATTAGAAGATGGAGACTTGATGGTCGTTGGATCCCTCCTCCTGTGAACTGGATCAAGCTGAACATATCGAGTAAGTACATAAACCGATGGTAGATAGGTTTCACTCTTCGTGATCATTATGGGAAATGCAGTAGGGTGGAGTATTTTGCCAATCAGATATAAGGGAACGGGGCTACAACAGTTGGGTTAAGATCCTGAATAATGTTTCGAGATCCACAAATCTTCTAATTGAACCTTGTTGGAAAGACCTAACCAGCGAGATTAACAGAAGTATGAAAGGCAGGGGTCCGATATCCGGCTTTTTGCAGAGGCTTGTAGATTGCAAAATACTACTTCACATAGGTGAAATCTGCCACATATGTAGGGGTGGCAATCGGGTCGGGTTGGCGGGTCAGCATACCTCAACCCGAACCCGACCCATTTATTAAACGGGTCGGCTGTGGCAAACACTAACCCGACCCATTTAATAAACGGGTAACCCGACATGACCCGCTAACCCGTTTAATAAATGGGTTGGGTCGGGAAAACGAGTTGGTGGGCGGGTCGGGTTGGCGGGTTGGCAGGTCGGGTTGGCGGGTTGACCCGCCCGCCATACCCCCAACCCGACCCGTTTAATAAATGGGTTAGGCGGGTCGACCCGTTTATTAAACGGGTTGGCTTAAGCCCAACCCGAACCCGCCTAAGAGGCGGGTTGGCAGGTCGTGTCAGGTTTTCCACCCCTACACATATGTACCTAAAGAACAAAATTGCCTTGCTCGCTCCCTGACCATATTGGCTACTACATTGGAGGATAAACAATGGACCAATATGAATCCAGATTGGATCCCCCCATGCAAAAATATACAATCTGGTTTTCTTTCTATAATAAACGGGAAGGGGTCCGCCTAACCCCAACTTTCTTTGTAAAAAAAAAAAGTGTAAGTTGTGATTCTTCGTTCATTTTAATCGTGATGCTCACGATCCGGCAATTTCACACAATAATCTGCATGATGAAATCATCTCAACTGAGAATCACGAGTCCTGGGCGATCCGAGGACAGGTACACTGTAGGTAGGGGTGGGCAACGGGCTGGGCCGCTAATGGATCGAGCTGACCAGGCCAGTCTGTTGGGAAAACCCCAGCTCACAGCCAGCCCATTAGGCCTAATCGAGCCCGGCCGGGCTGAGCTGGGCTTATTATATAATATATATTATATTCTATAAAAATATATTATATATGGGTAACTAAAATATGTAAAGCAATCAAATATGTAAACTTGTATGAACCGAGATTTTCATAGATTTTTTTATTTTATTTTTAATGCATGGTTTTATGAAAACAGACTCTTGGATCATCCGATTATGATGTATAAGAAAATCTTTTAAGTCTTGAAAATCAAGAGGCTCAAAATTTTTATAAATATGAAAGCATAAAAAACATAGTTTTTGATATGATTGTGATGACCATCAATTTAAGCAAATGGACTAACTTGAATGCAGGGTTAGATTTATAAAAAAAAACCTATTAAAAGCTCGATTCATACCCGTTTACATATTTTGCTAGTTTATGTATTTCAGTTTTCATATATATATATATATATATATATATATATATATATATATATATATATATATATATATATATATATTATATGAAAACTGAAATATGGGCCGCATGCAGGTCGGGCCAGCCCGCAGGTTCCATGTCAGCCCTGGTTTGGGCTGAGCTTGGGCCTAACCCAGCGCAATGCCCACTCTTATTTGCAAGTCATTGTATATCTGGCATCCAATCAAGGGGTTTGTCCTTCCAACTATGAATGGAAGTGGGAACAGCCCACGGGGGTTACATGTGACTGGAGTTTTTGAGTTTTTTTTTTGCTCTGGATAATCAAGCTGGGGTTATGCCGACTAGGGGTGGCAATCGGGTCGGGTTGGTGGGTTAGAATACCTCAACACGAACATGACATGTTTATTAAATGGGTCGGATGTGGCAAACACGAATACGACCCATTTATTAAACGGGTAACTCGACACGACACGGTTAACCCGTTTAATAAACAGGTCTGGTCGACATGACACGATTACACGACACGGTGACCCGTTTATTAAACGGGTCGACCCGATAACTGACCCGAGTAACCCGAATAACCTGTCTAACCTGAATAACACAATTAAAAATACAAAAAAAAATAAAAATTGGTTGACCCGCCCGCCTGTCAAACGGGTTGCGGGTTGACGGGTTCGTGTAAACGGGTTGCGGGTTGACAGGTTCATGTAAATGGGTTGACCCGCCTGCCTAACCCGTTTATTAAACGGGTCAGGTCAAACGAGTTGGCGGGTTGGCATACCCCTAACACGAACACGACCCGTTTATTAAACGGGTTAGGAAAGTTGACCCGTTTACGACATGAACCTGTTTAAGCCAAACCCTAACCCGGCTAAGAAACGGGTTGGCAGGTCGGGTCAGATTTTGCCACCCCTAATGCGGACCCCCTACCGATACAAAAGAAAATTGCAAAGTTACAGAGTTCAGAAACCACTTATGTGGTTTGTTATTCAAATACGAGAAATTGTAGATGAACCTAACCTTGCAAGGTCATATGATGTTTAACTATTGGGATATTTTCAAAATCACACCATAGGCAATAATAAAAAATATATATAGCTAAGTTTTTTATAATGTTCAAAAGGCACCTAAACTTTTTTAATATTAATCAAAAACAATTTTTCATTTATTTAACATGGGTTATCAATAAACCCAAGTTGAGTTGATGGGTGAATTGTACTATTGTACCCGTATGACTCTCCTTTGTTTACCCTCTTTCATCTAAGTTGCTGCTCAAATCAGCAAGAGCTCCTCTTCCCATGCCTCTCTCTCTCTCTCTCTCTCTCTCATACGGGGTCATGTATCACTCTTTGTTTTCTTTTTTAAAACCCCATTGTTTAAACCCCAAAAGCAATGGTTAACAGAAGAACCTACCTCAGGTTTTGGTTAGCTCGGCTCGGGCTCAATCCGATTTAAGCTCGGTTCGAGCTTGTTTTAAAAACTAAATGAATGGAGCTTGAACACAATCCAGGCTCGCTGTGGATAAACGAGAGCTTGATCAGGTTGCTGAGCTCAATTAAGCTCCAAAAGCTAAATAAGGCTAGCATAAAATTATATACATAATATATCTCAAGATAAAACAAGAAAATCATTCTTTCTTTAATGGGTAGTAGAGCGTTAGTCTCATCCTTTCCTTAAGAGGTTCCGAGTTTGAATTTCAGGCCTATAAGTTTTTTTCTGTACAGAAATCTAGTGGGTTTTAGTATATGTAAATTTGTCATGTCACAATGAGCATAACACACAGTTTGGCGTAATGGTGAGGCATTTGGGCACCGTCTGAAGAGATTTGAGATTGAATCTCACTTTTGCAGGACCATTTATTGGTTAAGTCATTTTAGAGCAATGGTCAAGCTCGGCTTGGCACGAGCTCGAAAACTTTAAACTCTAACCGAGCTTGAACACAGGCATTTTGAAGCAAGCTGAGTTCGAACAGCCCAGGCTCGGCTTGAACTCGTCTCATGTGCATGCCTACTAACGCTAATATTTATCTTCAAACATTGAAAACCCTATGTTTGATTCCTTTTCCTTCTTTGTGTTTCATCTTTGCTTAATTTCAACTGTCACGTATTCTTTTTTTAATTTTGTATGATTTTATTTTATTTTATTTTATTTTTCTAACTTTTCACTTTCCCATGGCTTTTTATTTTATGGTGTCTTTGCATAATACAAAAGGAAATCCGCACAGAGCTTTCTTATATGATTGACCGTACCAATCACGCACCACCCCTCCTCTCCCCGGGAAAATGGCACTTGCTTTCCACGGGGAAAACTGGTACCACGTTTGGATTGTCACGGTGCGTCCTGCAAAAATGCTTCACTTTTTGTGCGTTTCTTCGGAAAGCAGAGATTTTCCTTGTATAATTTCTACCAATGTAAAAAAGAAAATAGTAAAAAGGTCATCGTTCCCAGAAAAAAGGTAAGAATTTTTTTTTAGAGAGAGAGAGATTTTAAGCTCCCTTTGCAACCTCAGTAGGTGGTAGTTTGAATTCTCAAAAATTAGGGAGGCCATTATTTCCTAGATTTCAATGATTTTTATTTCCTAAGACTGCTAATTAAATCGAATTCCCATTAGCAACCAAATTCTACGGAAATCCAACCAAACTTGTGTCGACAGGGACTCGCCATTTAAGGTATTTTTTTTAAGGGACATGTCATGACGCTTGAACACACTATGTGACACTTCATGGTGCATCCAATGATATCTTAATATTATTTTAATTTCAATAACAAATATTCTTATATATTAAAAGATAAAAATATATAATTTTATCAATTAAAATTAACAATTTTTGCATCCCCGTACCCTAGTTTTCAAAAAAAAAAAAAAAAAAAGATGCTCCTGTCTTCAACTTGTATAGGGTCCCCCTGACTGGCTCTGTGTCCTTATTAGGGATGAAAACGGATTGGATTCAGATCTGATAAATATATAAAAAAGTCATACCCGGATTTGGTGGAAACATTCAAAAATCATAAAAAAATGACATATTGGATCTGATTCGTTTGCATACCTAACTCGTTTCTTGTTACATATAATCAAATTCTTACCTCTTTTTGTCTCGACTTGACATAATTTATTTTTACATGAATAAAACAAACATCAAATCATCTTTGGTTAAAAAAGTATCGGCACAAGTGAAACTCAGTTTTTCTCACCATCTATCTATTACTTTTTATGTTTTGATTCACTCTTTTACACGAGCTGAACTGGCCAGATTTTATAGAAACCCATGCCCATTTGCATGTAAAGCATCTTTCACATGAGAATGAAACAACCCCACTTTCACGTGAAAGGCATCTTTCACATGAAAGTGGTGTTCTTTCCCGCCTGGGTTGGTTGAAACATACACCAAGCGGAAAGAGCAAGTGGACTCATATTTTTCACCCAAATAAAGAGTTGAGTGTCACACCTCCCCTCTTGGGGAAGCATTTTCCTTTGAAGAGGGTCAGTTTCCGCTAAGGATGGCAATGGATTGGGGAAACGGGCCCCTCCCCGCCTCGCCCCGCTTAGATGGAGAATGGAGGATATGAAACGGGATGGAGGCCAGGATGAAAGTTAAAATCAAAACCCATGCGGGGATGGCCTTACGCTTTCCCCTGCCCCGCCCCGTTCCCATCCCGGTCTGGATCTCCACCTTGCCCCGCCCACTCTCCAATTCTTCTAAGGATGGCAATGCACCAAGGGGCCTTGCCCCGTTTGGACTGGGGATAGATGACATAAAACGGGGATGGAGGTTCTGATTTTGAGATAGAGGAGGGGTTGAGACCTTGTCCTAGTTTCCCCTGTTTTCTCTTTATGCATCGTTAAACAAACTGGCTGATTCCATACAACCAGGTTGGATATTTGGTTTTTCATAAACCGGGTCCTTACTCCATCTTAGGCTACTTTCATTCATTGGGTGCTCATCATCCCAATGGGTCGGTTCTACCCGAACCACTTTAAGGAGAGCGAGAGATTAGAGGCAGGTCTTTGAGATATATGCTTAAGATAGAATACACATCAGCCACGACACTGTGAGTCAAACAGTTAAGGTTGAACGGGATATATATATATATATATATATATATATATATATATATATATATATATGTGAGAGAGAGAGAGAGATGATAAGGTTTCAAAGAGAGAGAGAGAGATGATAAGGTTTCAAACGAAAAAGGACCTTGAGACTGAAACAAGACTACAAGAGGCAATGGGTAGCCCACCTCTCAAGTGAACAGCAAGAGAAGAACAATGGCGGTCTCCTTGGCGCTCCCACGCCCACCACCAATGGCCTCTCTGTCTCTCCTCATGAGCACGACCACCTCTCTTCCGAGGACCGTGGCTCACCCCCATTCAAGCGGCGCTTCCTGCGGTCTCAGTTCTTCCTTCGTTCCTTCCACCTCTCTCTCCTTCCGGTCATCGTCATCCTCATTCTCAGGTACCAACCAACACCTATCTCTTTCATTTCTTATTTTCTCTTTTTCCTTTTTTTACTCTTATTAACAAAACCCACTTGAGTTTTTGATGCGTTGAGCTTTCTTGTGCCTTAATTCTTGTTTTTTCGGTTGTGAATCTTTTGGTGATTCTTCCCAACAATGCCAACAAGGTGTATCATATTGTACTCACTTTCTTCTCGTTTTTTTGAATTTGGTTCTCTTTTGAAATTTCTGGAAATGATGGTTTTAGTCGGTTTGGTATTCCCTTTTCTTTCCATGGGCTTGTAACTTGTACCTTTGTGGGTATCCAGTTGGTTTTTTTGTGATGTTTTTGGTCATAGGATATCGTTTTCAAGTAGTGGATAGTTATAATACAAAGTTTTTTTGTTTACTTGACCAACGCCAGGAATGGACTGGTTATCTTATAAGTCTTTGAGCGAACTGTTTGAAGCATTAATTTCCTCAATGCAAATTTTAATCCTGGTCCTGGCATCCCAGCTGGTTCCGGTTCATATGTGTTAACCATCTTAAGATTCGACCGATACCGCTAGAATGCCAGAGAAGTTGCATCTATCGAGTTGGCGCAGTAGCTAATTTGGTTCAATGTACCTGAAAGGAATACTTCTTGATTGACTTACAAGAATACCACGCATTTGGGGTTCATCATTTTGCAGAACCCGCAGGACCCAACCAGGCTGCTTCGAAATGTTCCGACCCTCACTTGTTTCTTAATGAATCGATTTGAGCTGGTCATGTCCTTGTGTATTTCTTTTTCTAACTATTTCATCAAGATGAATAGACAATTCTGGATGATTGATCGACATCTCTGTGGTTTTTCTGTCTGAACGTGACTCTCTGAATCTAACTAGATAATCATCAGGTTTTGATTGGCTTGTTAAAGCTTAATTTGCCTGCTTTCATCATTTAATTGTCTGCTAATCAGCTCACCTGTACCTCTCCTTCAGCTGCTGAAAAAAGGGCCTTGAATGACATGTTAGACTTAAACTAGAACATTTAATGTGTAACATTTTTTTGCCTTAGTTCGTGAGACACCATTAGATGGCAGAGGAGTGTGCTCTTGCTCTTTGCATTTCTTACAGTATGGAGGGATCAAGTGCAGGATAACCAATAGGAAGGATTGAATTCATCTTAAACTAGTTATTGAGCCATGGATTTTGAGAAAATATTCCCAGCTGTTTCAACTCTTTGGTGGACATTACTTGTGAGTTTCCTATTAGTTCAGCAGGGTCTCTAACTGACATTTAAGAGTTTCTTGTTAATCCAGGCTTAGTTGTCAAAGGTGGTGCCTAGGTGCAGCCCCAACACCTGGGCGACCAGGTTTGGGCGGTGGGGCCTTATATTGCCGCCTAGGTCACCTAGGCGCCGTCTAGGCTGGGACCTACCTGGGCTTTTTTTACAGCCTAAGCTTTTTTTTTTTGAAGACGTATTATTTATTTTCTTCTTCGATGAGGAGAAGAAGGAGAAGGAGAAGACATGTTATTTGTCTATTGCTTGTATTATGTCTATTATCGAGAAGAAGAAGAAGACATATTATTTATTATGTCTATTGTTGAGAAGAAGAAGAAGACATTGTTTGTCTATTGCTTGTATCATGTCTATTGTTGTTATTTTTTTGTATACATGATTTTATTTTTTGTGTATTGTTCATTCACATTGTTAGTTGTATGGTTTGTTTTTTCAATTGTTAATTTATTTTTAATTTGTTTGAGCAGGTTAAGGTTGTGTAATATAATTGCTTTACAGTGTTCAACGACATATTATTTGTCTATTGCGTATTGTTGATTGATTTTATGTTGTATACATGTTTCTTATTATGTTTTCTTTTATTTTTTTTATTTGGGGTACTGCCTAGACCCCACCTAGGCCTTTTTAGGGGATCACTGCCTAGGCTCTGCCTAGCGCCTATGACAATTAAGAATCCAGGTGATATCACCTCTCCTCTATTGTAAACTTTGTTAATGTGATTCTTTGCCAGTGTGCTGACTTTGCATTTTTTGGAATGATGACCTTTGACTGCTTCAGAAGATGCATTTAGTGCTAATTCATTACCCACTATTCCAACATATTCTAATATATGACATGAAACTGTTTCATTTGAGTTGCCACTTATCTGCCATTTGTGTTGGATATCTCCTTATGTCAAGCATAAGGCCTTTTCAAATGCTATTGTGGACTTATAATTTGGGGCTGTAATTAATTTTTTGATGTGAACAAAGCTGTTTTTGTAGTATTGATAGAATTACCTTCTTGAAATATCATATTTTCGTGAAGTACCGTTTTATCATTTTTAATAAGCTTATATGTTGCAACTGTTATCAATGTTCAGTACATTCGTTCTTTCTCAGGAATAGATTCAGCTTGTGTATTAATGTGCCAAGCATATGTACTGAATCCCATTCAAGTAGAAGGATTGTGAGTTTGCTGATTAATAAAGCACGTTATCTTAAATTTCACATTTCTTTATGCAGGCCTGTCTTTGACAATTAATTTGAATTTCAACAAAATAGTGGAGAGGAGTCGAACTCTTCATGTTCGAGCTGGAAAAGCTGCATTGTGTCAAACCAAGAGGTCCAGATCACGGAAATCACTAGCTCGCACTCATGGCTTCCGTCTTCGAATGCGAACAACTAGTGGAAGGGCTGTATTGAAACGAAGACGTGCTAAGGGCAGGAAAGTCCTTTGCACAAAGTCCTTTCCTAATAGCGGAAAGAGGTCTTGATCAAGCATTGCACAGTCTGAAGCATCATCTCTATAATCTTTGCAAATTTTTTTGTTTTCTTTTATTTCATGTTCATCTGCAGGCAATGCTAGTGGGGTTTATGTGCCTGGTTTTGCTAACATTAGTTCATATAAGGTACTTATTTATTTGTCATTTTTTTCTGCATACTTTCTTTTCTATTTACTGCACTGGGTTGCTCAAGTCAACATAGGCATTTCTTCAATTCATATTTGAAGTGTTGCTATGTTTAACAGATGTTCCAATTGGTTCAAGACCAAGTCATTTGAACTACTAAATAGAAAAGATACAACCGCCATGCATTGATTTCCTTATGTCATTGCATCCTAGCAATAACCTTTTGGTAGCTTCTATGTGGGAAACACCATAAACTGAAATTAACTCCATCATGCATAGGTGCTTTTGATAAAAGCTACAGCAGTATCTCTTTTCAGTCTTCTTACTCCAGAATGAACACCTTACTCTGTAGTTCCATTTGTAACTCGACCAGCTTGTATGCTTGCTCCTGCTTTTCAAATGGTGCCTTGTAAGATCTGAATGAATGCATTTCCTTTATGTTGCACTGAAATTTTGGTGGTGGCATAAACTTTAGAGGTCATATGTCCTGTTGCACATCTTAGGTCATGCCTAATTTGTGCATTGAATTTGTGGTTTCTGGTATTGTTATTCGCACACGTTTATTAACTGGTAAAAGAAGTTTCAAGTTCAATAATGTGGGGGATTGAAACTCATTATAATTTCAGAAATTAATGTGGTTGAACTCTATAAGACAGAAGACCTTGAAGTTGTGAGATGCCTTATGGATTCGATATTTAGTTAATGAAATTACCCAAGTACTTTTGAATTCTTAAGGCAGCACCTTTTTTTCATCTCTTGCTATAAACAAAACCTAGCAGATTGCTGCTGTTTCTTAAAAGGATGATGCGCTAAAACCCTTGAACGTGTGTAAATATCTCAATGTGTATAGGTATGTATGTATGTGTGTATATTATTTATTTACTTAATTTATTTTTTATATTTATATGTGGTACTAATGATACTACCATACTATCTAGCAGAATGTCATAGATGAGGAAAGGGAGAAAATTTGGATGAGTGAGAGATCGAGGGGGGTAAAACAGTATTTCTAGTACAGATTTAATGGCAATTTTAACCTAAGATAACGCCTGATTTTTTATTATCCAAGAGAAAATGTAGGTGCATTTTAAAAATTGTAAAAACTTAGGTGAAACTTTTTATTATTGCCAAAAAGTTAGGTGTGCTTTTGAAAATTTCCCTATATATAAATATCTACATTAAATCCAATGAGCATATTTGGTTGATCATATAAAGTGAAATTGAATTTCAATAATAAGCATAATGACATTTTTAATACAATTCCCTAGAATAATAAAATTATTTCCAGAAAGTTGTTGAAGAATAATCTTTATTCCCACCCTCCACCACTAAGACACTTTTGGTGCTTATACATGATGTTTTTGTACTTTTTCTATGTCTATGAGCAAAAACCCTTCTAGTTTGTACCTTGCACATAAGCATGCATGGCTTACATGAATGCTAGCACTACTAGCATGCAGCATTCTTACCGTTCAAAATTATTACAAAGATTATGCGTGGGTGTGGATCAATGTTGTGAATAGTGTTGATGCATAGCGAGGTGTAAGACCCACTCATGAAGAGAAGTGTAAGCCTCGAGGCATAAGGCGTAAGCTTCACAAAAAATATTAAAATTATGACCAAATAAAAGATAAATAAACATGCATCATTTATGTACTATTAATGAATAATTGGATATTAAGTGGAGAATATAAACTAAATTATAAAATGAATTCCAAGCAACGATTACAGTGCAAGGAGAAAAAGATAGGCAAAGGAAGGAGGAGGAGAAGAAGAAAGAGAGGGAGGAGGAGGAGAAGAACAAAAGGAGGAGGAGGAGGAGGAGAAGAACAAAGGGAGAAGGAAAAGAAGGAGATCGGCAAGAGGAAGGAGAAAGAGAAGGAGGAGGAGGAGAACAGAAGAAGAATGCCTTGTGCACGAGTAGTGCGCCTTGAGGCACCAAAGGAAGCGCCTCACCTCGAGGTGCACCTTTTGTGCCTCAAGGCGCATTTTTAACAACACTGGTGTGGATACTTGTGTGTGCCTGTGTATATGTATGTTTGTAGCATGATTGTATGCAGTTAGGAGCACGGACAAGCAGCTTCTACTAGATTTTGGACACTGCGAGGATTTAAGCCAATGGTTTAATGCAAACATCACACTTACCTAACATGTATATAGCATAAATATGTGGTACTAATGGTAGTATCCTATGTACATAAATATGTATATATATATGCATGCATATATGTAACAAATGTATCTATGTATGTGTGCATACATATGTACACATACCTTTTTCCTGCTTGACACTCGCATAAACTAAAAAATACCGGGAAAATTTGTTGGCATAAGCCTAGAATTTGATGTCTGATTCTAACCACATAATTTTCAGTTTATCTCTACTAACATCATAGCTTTGGCCTTATATTCATATATACGCATAATAAAAAATATACATATATATATGAGGAAATATATTAGTGGTTCTGAACCACGATATTGTATGGTTGTACCATGGTACACACACATGTTCGCTTGGATCTACCAACTCAATGTTAAACCTGACCAAACAGATCTCTTAAGCATTACTTATTTACCATGTCAGTAGTCTTAATTGTCTATAATAATATACCAATGGAGTCAATTTTCAAGGTAGTAAGAAGAATGACAGCTCACAATTCATTAAAATGATGATGGCTTGAAATTGGCCCAAAATCTTTTCTGAGACAACTTAAACACATGATAAATATAAATAGATCATTTTTTTGTCAGGTTGCCATGCATACAAATGAATTTTCTTCTTCATTTCTTTTTGGGTTGTTTTTTCATGAAACTAATCTTACATGATCTGCATGTTTAGGTTAGTGGGAATCGGCTCTTAGATTGTCCGATTATGATGTGTAAGCCCTTTATGAGCCTTGAAAAATCAAAAGCTTACAATGTAATTTTCTCAACTCATAAAATTGTGTTTTTTCATCAAAAGAACACAATCCAACAGACTATGTCACATGGGTGCGGGTGCGGGTGTGGGGATTCGGCACTTCCAAAAAACCCGGGTGCGGGGGTGCAGCAGGGGCAAAAATGTAAAATATATATATAAGGGGGTCCGGGGGTTTCCCTCGACGCGGGTTTTTTCAAATTTCATTTTATATACAACTGCACGATAGCGTACCCATCTCGTCAGGAGAACAGTGAATACTAATAGCCAGCAAGGCTACCACCATCATTATCATTTATTATGGAGAGAGAAAATCATTTACGAAAAAGAAGGATCAGCAAGGCTACCACCATCATTCTTATCATTTATTATGGAGAGAGAAAATCATTTACGAAAAAGAAGGATCAATAAGGCTACCACCATCATTATCATTTATTATGGAGAGAGAAAATCCTTTACGAAAAAGAAGGATCAGGATTGAAAAGGAGGAGCAGCAGTTGTCAGCAGAATTAAAAAAAAAAAAAATCGCAGCCCATTTCATAGGGCAATTTTAAAAAAAAAAATCCAAAAAAAATGAACCTAAATTATCCTGGGTGCGGTCAACGCACCCAGGATCGGGTTAACCGCACTCGGTGCCGCACCCACACCCGCACCCAATCGAGTCGCGTCGACGCGGGTGCGACACCTTGCTAGCCGAATCCCTGTGACATAGCCAACAGACTATCTCTAGCATTTGGACCATGCTGAATATCCATGAGTTCTAGTGAGTTTCAGCTCATTCAGACAGTCAGGTCGCCATGACCAAATCCTAACCCATACATACATATATATAGTTTATTTATTTATTTATGTTTATACATATATACATATACATATGTATAGTTTATTTATTTCTTTATGTTTATACATATATACATATGTATATAGTGAATTGGTCCTCCTAATGGTAGGAGGGTGCGAACAAGCTTAATTTTTCTTCTTTTTTTTGGAATTTGATTGTACAAATGTGATCTACATGGACTGTTTAATAGGAATAGGCTTTTGGATCATTGGATTATGACATGTGAGAAGGTTCTTATAAGGCTTCAAAAATCCACAACTCAAAATCTTTATAAACTTAATAACTCGTAAAATCATATAATTTTTTTCATCAAAAAAAACATGATCCAACAGTCGATTCCTAGCAAATGGATCATGTTAAACACGCCTGTGGGGTCAGATTTGTTAAATGTGGCTTGAAAAATAAAAAATCAACATTGTCCACACCATAGGAGGAATCATGTTCCCTCTCTCTCTCATGATGAGAGTTGTTATGACACAATCTAACCTCATAGATGTCTTCAGCATGCTCGATTTAGTAGGAATCGACTCTTGGATCATGTTTTTTTGATGAAAAAGCATGTTTTTATGATTTGAGAAAAATTAATGCATTCATAGCCATTGATTTTTGGATCACTGAAAAACAGAAGTAGGCAGAAATATAAAACAATAGCCTCAAGGGCTTACAACATTAATATAATCTCAAAGTGCACATGCACAAGTCCACTAAGGGACAATATAAAGAGCCAACATAGGCAATAAGGTTACTATGGGCAATACAATGCACTAAGACACAAGAGCAAGAGCAACAATAAAAATAATAACATTGTATTCATAATAAACTTACAAATGAGTTAAAATGCTTAGAAGATCATTAGAAACAAATGGGGGTTTTTACCCCTATTTATACACAAGAGGTAGTCTCCGTAGAGTTGTTGGAAGTATATATATTTTAACAATTACATGTGTAAAATAACCAAAATGCCCCTACATGGGCAAAAACCTATTACAATAATAAAACAGTTAAAAAATATATAATATATACATATACACTCATATATGAATCAATACATTATAACATATACAAGTCGGATTTAGACTATCCAAAAGTTGGTTCTCACTAAATAAAACATGTAGATCACATCTATGGTGTTAGATGTGAGGGAAAAAAAGTGTTCTGCCACTTTGCTATGTAGGTCGTATTTACAATTGGCTGTAGCAAATATAATATATATATATAGAGAGAGAGAGATAACTTTTTTTTATTAATCCTCTCCTGATTAAACCTTCTCAAGTCTGATTATTAGTTGTTTTTACATTGTTCCTCATTTTTCATGGTTCTTAGAACAATGACGTCCTCTTCCTCTTTTATGAATTCCTCATTTCCTAATCAAATAGTAATTGAGAACTAGATTAGACTAGTTTTATCATTTAAAAAAGAATTTTACCTTTCATTTGCAATCGCGATTTGACGGGGTCACCTCAACACATCTTTGTCTCTACCAAGAAATTCATTCCCAGAGAAGAACAAAAAGGAGATGATCTACTGTTAAAATTCCTAGTTTTATTGCATGGCAGAAAAAGGATCAATTAGTTGTGTGTATTGCTGCAACTCTTTTACATAAAGTGCTAAAATTTATGGGCTATTTCACATTGTGGCTTTGAGTAAATACCATGCACTTAATAAACTTAACTGTGAAACTTCTAAGATAGTAGGCTTTCTTGAGTTAAAACAGCAACAATCCAACTTGCATCCATTGGAAATCCCGTTAGTTATGAAAACTAAATAAATACCTTTGTGACCATGTACATTGGTCATGTCCTTCATCCCATGCTTGACGAACTTAGATTAATGTTGCTTGAACGTAAAACCATGTTTTAAATATCTTCTTACTCCAAATTAAAAAATAAGATAATTAGCCTCATCATGGAGGGTTAATACCAGAAAGTTCTTCAAGCATGGATTTTTGGATGTAATAAAGGTAAATAATTAATACTAATCGAGGGAGGGGTCAGCAAATTTATTCTAGGTACCAAGCAGGCACACTTTTCCCATCACCTCCTAGGCCTTCAAGTGTTACATTTTAGATTATAAAAAGATATAACAAATTAGTTTCTACCAGAGCTATCAAAAGCGCCAATAGTAGGGGAAGCGTGCTTTTCCGATACACGCTTCGAAAGCGCGAAACGTGGTGCTTCTGAAACACACGAGAAAGTGCACGCTTATATCAGGAATCGTGTACCCCTTTAATGGAGTGCACATACCCCTTCAATGGGTACGAAGGGGGCGATTTACAAGTTTGTCATTTTTTTTAACTTTTTTTCCAAAAAAAATTAAAAGAACGAGTTTTTCTAATAAGGGCAAAATAGAGATTTTGAAAAACCCGTGAAAACAAAACCCGAAAGGGCTTTAGAGTATTTTTTCATGCTGCAGCTCAACCCGAGTCTCCTCCTCCCTTCTTCTCTCCTCTCTCTGACAACCGATCGGCGGAATCCAGAATCCGGTGACCTTCACTAATGGCTGGCAACCTTCACCGACCGGCGATGAATCCATTCAGGTACGTACTCTCCTCCTCTCTCCATCTCACGTATCTCCCATGGAATACCTTTCCTCTTTCCATCTCCTCTCTCCATCTTTGTTCTCCCTTTGGTACCCCTTTAATGGGGCTCTGATAGTCTGGTAGGAGCAGCTAGTGCAGGTCACCTTGTGTTGGGACGTTGCAGGTTCAAAACCTAATGGTATAGTTGTATGACTGGTAGGGATCTGCCTAACCCCATCTTGCCTCTCAAAAAAAGTACCAACAGTGGCTCAGTGTGGTTGGTATGAGCTGTCAGTACACGTCTCTTTGTGGTGGGAAGTTACTGGTTCAAAACCCATTGGTATTTTGAAGTTTGAATAACTGGGGTTTATCATTATCCACAATGGATTGGACACTAAGAATCAGATCCAGCAAAATATTTTCTGTTTTAATATTTGGGTTTATTACATGCTGGATGTTAATTAGATCCTGGCGTTGATCTTGGATCTGGTTTATGAACCTGAAAAGTGGCATACATATCTATATGCTTCCATCTTATATATGAAGGTGCGTGTGTATATGTAGTTATGTACATAGCCTCTTTGTTTTTCAACAAAAAATCATTATCTACAAATGGACTTATGGCCTCTGCTAATGCAGATGAGGCGTCAACATTCTTTATGCTTTTCCTTTTTGATATCTTGCATAATTATTCATTGAGTTAAGGATCATGATATCAAGCCTTATTTTTTCTCTTTGTTTTGTTCGGCTCTTTCTTTTTTGTTTTTCTTAAAAATGACATTTAATTTTCTTTGGTATATATAACATTTGTAATGCATATGATATTTTTCATTTTTTTTTGCTTTTGTTAAAGATTATATGATATTTCCTTGGTAATACATATTACATAGCATACTTTATAAAATATAGGCCATAAATCTAATTGCTTTATTTGTCTTTATTTTTTATTTTGTTGAGAAATATATGCCTTGACTCTTGTCCTTAGAATGCAAAACATACTAATGCATGTTATACTTTTACGGTTAATGTTGTGTCTATTAATATGTTTTTTGTTTAGGAATTAACGTGTGATTTTTGTAATCTATAACATTCTAATGGATTTGTTTCTTGTTTGATAATTTAGCTTAGCTTTATAGATTTTACCTTTGACTAATATCATAGTTTCAACTTTCATCAGCCTTTTACATGTCCAATCCTCTCTCATTTTTTATTTATTTTTTGTGAATTTGTGCACATATTTTATGCTAGTATATACTATATACTATATATTAATATGCATACATTTGTGTATATAAGCAATTATTTGTGTTCTTCACTTTTCATCCTTTGTTGTTAATAATAGTTTTTTTAAAGTGTTCTAAAATGATTCATATACTTTTTGATGCAGGTATATTTGCATGTTCTTTGCTTCACTAATGACCATCACAAATTACGATCACGACAATTATGATGACGATGATGATTCTTTTTTCAATTTAGAGCATGAATCGTCTAGTGGTATTGGGAATGATAATGCAAGAAAGGGTAAGAGGTCTTCTGATCGTCCATATCAGTTTGAGGACAAAAAAAAGTGTTTTGACGAGGAAGATGAAGAAGAATATGACTTAGATGACTACTATGATGAAGATGACATAGATGACGAATCACCTAGCATGCATAAAACAACAGTGTTGTGGCGCCATGTATTGAAACAAAAGAAGAGTGAGCAAGGAAAACAAGGTGGAACTCAAGTTTTTATGTGTAGGCACTGCAAAAATATTTAGCATGGGTCATATACTTGAGTTTTTGCACATCTCATGGGAGCTCCAAAAGAACAAAGTGTTGGGATTGTCTTTTATCCTGTAGTTCCAAAAATTATAAAATTGACAAGAAAAATTAAGAGGCATGTTTGAGGAGTAAAGGTTTCATCAAATGCATTTGAGTTGAAGAGATCAAGAATTGATAAACCGAAGCCTATTAGTATAACTACATCTTCTAGTAGAAGCAGAAACACAATTGATATTCGTGATACCTTTAAAAAAGTAAAAAGAGACGATGTAAATCATAAAATTATCAGGGTTTTTTGTGTAAATGACATACCTTTCAATGTGCTTCGATCACTGTATTGGGAAGAGATGATATCTGCAGTTAGTAAAGTGCCTGGATATAAACCTCCATCATATGAAAAAGCTCGAACAACATTTCTTGACAGTGAAAATGAGTGTGTTTACAGGGAGTTAAGTGAATTTCGAGAAAAATTTGAGGAGTTTGAAGTTTTCATTATCTCAGACGGTTGGACAAATATAAAGAACAAACACCTGATAAATATACTTGCATCAAATTGCTTTGGCTCGATATTCTTATATGTGAGCGACTTTTCTAATGTGCAACAGTCAACTACAAATATTGTCGAGTTTTTAAAGACATGATTTAAACTTTTGGGGCCTTCTCATATAGTGCAAGTGATTACAGACAATGCAGCAAATTGCAAGTTAGCTGGTGAAGAATTGAAACCAACGTATAAGTATATTTTTTGGTCACCTTGTGTTGTGCAAACACTTAATTTGATATTCAAGGATTTGACATATGAGTTTCATTGGTTGGGAGAAACATATTTGCAGAGTAAAAAAATTATGAAGTATATCACAAATCATTCAAAAACACTAGCAATTTTTAGAAGAAATGAAAAATTAGAGCTAATAAATATTGCAAAAACAAGGTTTGTTTTACATTATACTACTTTGAAGCGCTTGCTTGATGTGAGGGAGAGCTTGAGGCTCACAGTCATTTCCGATAGATGGAGTAAGTAGAATCAATCATGCACTGATGAGACTATGAAAAAAAGAGTTGTTACAACAAAAACAACTGTTCTTGATAAAGAATATTGGGATTCTATTCGTTTAGCATTATTGATTACAAAACCTATATATAAGATGATTACATTTTGTGATAAGGAAAGCCCTATAATTGGTGAAGTGTATGAAGGTATGAACAACATGTTAGGGGAAATCAAAGACAATCTAAAAGGACAACCAGATTTGTATGAAAAGATTCATAAGATTATCTCAAATAGATGAGATAGAATGAATGTGCATCTTTATAGTCTAGCCCACATGCTTACTCCAAAATATTACGAGTCAGAGTATCTCAAGATCCCAGCAGCAGGAGGGGTCAAACGAGTTTCTCGTGGTAAAATTTTTATTCTATCTATTTAATAAAGTTTAAAGTTTAATGATTTAATTATTTTATTGTTTCATTTATATTTTCTTGTTATAGTTGTTAAACATTTTTTTTCTGCAGAAAAGGATAATGATATCTTAGATGGTGCAATGCTCGCGCTTGAAGTCATATCTGCTGAAAATAAAGAGATTTCTATACTTTATAGGTCACAACTTGTGGCTTTTGCATCAAGAAGTGGAAAATTTAGCTGAAATGTAGCAAGAATAGATGCATTGAATCCTATAATGACGGTCCTTAATTGGTGGCATTTTTATGGTGGTGATACATGAGTTGAGAACATTATCCATTAAGGTTTACCTCAACCTATTAGCACATCTTCTGCAGAAAGAGTGTGGAGCACCTATAGTTATATTCACAATGTTAAAAGAAATAGGCTCAATGAAGATCATGTTGATACCTTAGTGTATATTCATTTCAATCTTTGATTGATTGACAGGTATAATTAAAGTGTTGTACTTTTGTTTTGGTATTTTCTTTTTTTCTTTTTCTATCATTGATTATTTATTAGCATTCATATTTTATATTCTTATTATAAAAAGGTGCAACAATCACTACAAAGAAGGACCTAATCGAAAATGGGATATCAATCCGGAACTTCCTATTTTAGAAGAAAATACGTTGAGATTAGAAGATATGCGTTGGAGATATTTGGATGATAGTGCACAACAATCAAGCATAATTTCCAAAACCAAACTCAAAGATGCACAACCAAGGGCTTCATTGTCTTCAATAATCATACGTACAAATGAGGTTGAAGATGATACAAATCAATCCAACAGAGCTAGTAAAACTAGTGCAGATATACAAGAGCGACCATCAGTTCCTCAAGGTCGAATTGATCGTTTCTTTAGCAAGAGACCTAGGCAAAGTATATTGATCTTATATTTTTTATATTAAATTAAGGTTTTTGAATATTTTAATTTTTTACCATATTCATTATAGAAAATGAAGGAAAAAACAGAAGGCATGGTCGTGGAGAACAAAAAGGATGTAATGATACAGAAAGTTCTTGATCTATTATTGACCTGAAGGGAAAGAGAAAGATGACAGAGTATTGATTATTGACAATGAAATGAACTCTTAAATTGTTAATTATTCTTTTGATGATGTAGTTGGAGTAGTCTAACTTAGAAACTTTTATGTTACTTTTTTTATCATGGTCTTATAATATTTTGTTGGTTTGATATGTACTTTTTATTTTGAAGCTTGCATGATGAAGTGAAGTAGTGGATTATGTTAATTTTAAGTTTACACTTTACAGTTTTAAACTTTATAGCTTATAGTTTACAATGTAGAACTTTATAGCTTAAAAATTTAACCATATCTCTATGTAATCTTTGAGTTTATTGATTTCTCATTTTCTATGTTGCAGAAATCACAAGATTTACAACAATAAAGTCATTTGATTCTTTCATTGAAAAATGCATGTTTTTTAATCAAATTTATTAGTTTTCTTAATGCAGTATTTAATGTTTGCATGCATTTGTTAAATGGTTGCAACAGGAATGTGAATTATGATCTTCTCTTGATGGTTTATTTTTTAAATACTTGAAAGTTGCAATATGATGCATTTGTTAGATAATTGCAACTTATATTATTTATTGACTTAGATACATATTTTATTTTGTCAATAATGACATAAATCTTTTTTTTTTATAAAATAAATATATATAATTATATTTTCGCTTCCCTTCTGATTCTTATTCGCTTCCCACTCGAATCCTAGGTCGCCTCTTTCTTCGCTTCCGGTTCACTTCTTAGGTCGCTTCCGGTTCACTTCCTAAGTCGCTTCTGAGATGCTTTCTAGTTTGCTTTTAAGTTGTCTCGCGCTTTTCACTTCCTAAAATTTTAAAAGTGCCTTGCTTTCTGCTTCCTCGATTGGTAACTCTGGTTTCAATTGTTATTGGTAGTATGTATTTTTATATTGAGACCACTTGTCACTCCACCACACCAGCATAAGCATGCCTGACATTGTAATCAAAAGAGCTAGTTGGCGCCTAGGTGGAAGATGTCTAAAATGCATAGTCAGGGCCTAGGCAAAATTAATCGGCCTAGTTGGAACCCTAAAAAAGGATTAAGAAAATACAGTATAATAATATCTATTTGTAATCGATACATGCACGCGCACACACACACATTATATACATATTTAAAAAAACTGAGAATATATATTTACATATCTGAAGAAAATAGTAGATATATATCTAAAAACATACAGTTTGTATATATATATATATGGTCAGAAAAAAAAACAAGTTATGAGCCTTCTTGTATTATATATATATATATATATATATATATATATATATATATATATATATATATATATATATGGCCAGAAAACAAACAAGTTATGAGCCTTCTTGTATCTTCCATGGTTCTAGTAGAGTTGTCTATGAGGATAAAAAGAATAACTCCATGATCACGTGGAGAAAAAGACAATGTTTATCCTTCTATACAATTCATCTGTCAAATATTTTCTTTGTTCTCAGTATTCAACGGACATATCAACAACCCAAATTCACAGAGACATGCTCAAACAACTCAGACTCCACAAACGCATAGATTGACATACCAACAAGAAAAAATGGAGCTCCTAAACTTCCAAATAGAAAGAAGTCAATCCTCCCGTTATAGGACTTCACAAAATTTTAAACAAGTTACACACTGAAAGATAGGGTGACCTATAATTGGACTTACTTGTTGAGCGAGTTAGCACCAACTTCATGGATTGACGGTTGACATGTTGTAGGTGAAGTCCTATTTTTTTTATCAGTGAGAGTGGACTAGTCCCCAACCACAATGGCTTAGGGGATGATGACTCCTTATGGAAGAGATGAGCTACGTACGTTAGGGGTAGTGTACTATAACTTTTTTAAAGAAATAAATTTTTGACAATGGATTCTGGACTTTTGGTATCGGTGTAATCATGTGCTTTTGGGGTTAATAAAATGCTGAAATTACCTGTGTTTAAAAATACACCCCTATGTAGATCGGTGAGACTATAGTGTCTCAGGCAGTAGTGGCCTTTGAATAAAATTAATTAATATCGGAACAAGTAATTGCATTTGCATTGTGTAGAAAGCGAAAGGAAAACTTAAATGAAGAAAATAATTAAAATATATACATGCATTTAGGATTTTACATGTTTTGGTCTGTATGACCTATTATTGGTGTTTTTGTCTAGAGTTAGTGAATGTGTTTATGTGTTGAGTTTTCCTACCGAAGGATGTTTGTATCACTTATAAATGTATCTTTGACCTTTGGTAGGTCTTGTATACTTGTAGACCTTATCATGTTCACTATCGTGAGATGAAAGGTCGAGTTACTTAATAAGATAGTGGTTGATCTCACCATTGCTTACTTTCCCTATTTTAGGTACTCATGGGTAGGTGTGCTTGGTGACGATGGATGTGAAGGTCAAGTATCTCTGAAACTGGATCATGAACCCTTCTAGTTTTGAGACCGTTGTGTCTTTTGGGACTTTCACGTGTTTTGAATTTTGATAATTTGCATATGCATATTTATAGTTCATTAGATGGATAATTGTTTTTTGAATGATAAAAAAAAGATAGTTGGTTTTGAATCTTGAGTTCATATCAAAGTTGTGAATGCCTTCTCTTGATTTGGTTTTCACGAACCAAGTTTTCTTTCGCTATGTTCACGTTTCAATATCATTTAAAAAATATTGGTCAATTTTTTTGCAGATTTTAGAGCGTCACACATTTGCTCTATAGGATGGATACAATAGATCTTCAGGAGGTGGTTTTTGCTATTCGGTCGAACGAGGAGTTGCGAGAGGGAGACAGACATGCAGGGGTGCCCGAGAGATATGAGTTGCCTGAAGGACATGGGGAGCTGGAGGAACCAAAGATACTTCTTCGTAGGACAATCCAGAGAGTAGGCAGAGGTTGGATCGTATAGTAGTCTTTAGAAGGAGGAGGTGTTGCTATGCCTGCGACGAATATCCCATTTCTATACTTGGAGGGCGACAAATGCGAAAAAAGTTTACTTCATACATCTCCTTCCTTCCGTTGATGGTGCAAAAATTTCTTCTTGATCAGAATTGCCATATTTTTGGTCTGGCACTTGCAATAAAGGTACCTACTTGAGCTATGTTTGTGCCTTTACTATTCAACCATCCTTTTTGAATTTTGCTGAGTTATCTTTTGTTATGAATTTAAAAAGATTCCAGAGAAAAGAGTTCAGGAACACTTTGAGTTGTTGTGGACTTTGTAGCTTCATAAGGACCTGGAGTTGATGGCACCTTTGGATGGGATCGGTTTTTGTCCTTTTACCCGATAAAACATTTTGAAAACCCACAAGAAACTGGTGATGGCCCTAATCGAGAGGTGAAGAAGAGAGACAAACACCTTCTATTTCCTTTGAGGTGAGATAACCATTACTCCAACAGAGGTTCATTAGTTGTTGGGCCTCCCGATGGGTCTTGAGCTTATGGTCACTTTTGGTGAGGATCCGACTAGGATTTTTCACAGGATCTTCAGGTGGTTGCCCACATATGAGGGGAAAGTCCAGATGCAGTGGCTGAGAGAGGAGCTTTTGGCTGATGAGAGGAGCGTTCACCATGATCTTTCAGTTTGACGAGCGACCTACTTATTGTACTTGATGGGTGCAGTCCTATTTCCCACATGATGGGACCCATGTGCCTATTTCATATAAGACTTTTGTGGAGGAGCTGACCCATTTTGATTGGTGTTGCAGAGTGTTGGTGTACTACTACCACTGCTTCACTGAGTTTCTACTAAAGAAGATGACAAATGCTGTGATGAGTTGTGCCCTGCTTTTAGAGCTATATAGATTTTTATTTCTATGGGTTCAACTGTTCATTTTCCTCCTTTGACCGTGCTTGATCTTTTATTCTTCTTTTGGGCACTTTCAGCTTTGGGGTATTCACATATCCCTATCACCAAGGTAGTTCTTCCTTCTCCTTCTGGTCGTCCTATTTTGAGTTAGAGGAAGATTTCACATGAGAGGGACGAGCATAGTCAGGGGACCCTTAGGCAAGCACTTGATTCCTTGGACCATTATCAAGTATGAAAATTTTCTTTCCTTTCGTTCTTCCTGACACTGCTTCTATTTTCTTCTGCCCCTTAACCTTTTGCTTTCAGGTGATATGGAGGCCCCATACTTGGGAGGAGGAGCAGTTATTGGGGGGTTGCTATTGCTCTGGATCATGCCACTTTTGTGCTTTTGTTTGACAATATCAGAGAGCCTTATTATCTCGATAGGGTGATGAGGTAGTTCGTTCAACATCAGGTTGTTCCTCCTGCACTAGGGTTACAGAGGTTATTCATTGCTCCTTGGTTCGAGACAGGGGTAAGAAGTCATGGTCAATAGGGATTGCTTAGAAGGTTCAAAGCAATCAGATACTTTCTGGGGTACTGTGGAAGCGGCCTGAGGAAGTGAGGATGACTCAGAGTATTTGAGATGGTACTCTTTAGTGCAGTTGAGCCCACTCTACAGCAAATTAGTTTCAAAGGGAGCTAAGGTAGGACCAGGAGTGATGGTCCCAGAGCCGGTGGCGACATATGCTTTTGGTGTGTTCCAAATAGAGGGAGATGAGGGAGCAAAGGGTTGCATTGACTTCTTTTCTTATAAGGAGTTAGTAGTAGAGCCACCTGTATCTCATCCAGAGCAGACATCAAAGGAGGGACAATCTAGACAACCTTCTTGAGGGTTTGAGGTATTGTTCTCATTATCCTTTGTTTATGTCGCTTTTGCTTTGATGTTTGCAACTTGACTCCAAGTTTACTTTCTTTTTTTACTTTTGCTAACCTTTTTTTGGCATAAGGATAGAGAGATTTTTGAGGCACAAATCCACAGTTTGGAGAATGCCTTGTCTGAGCAGACTGGTTCTTGAGAGTGGATGCAGACTGAGCTCGAGGAGGCCTAGGGCGCTTTGAGGTCGACTGTGTCAGAGTCGAGGGTTGCTCTAGGGGAGACAGAGGGCCGAAACACAGCCTTGGAAAAGGGTCAGACGGCTTCCCAAGCAGACTTGATACGACTTCATGCACACCTAGCATATGAGGTGCCTCTTCTCCTTCTAACTTTTTTTTGTTGTTTTGTGAATGAAAATGTAAGCCTTTAGCACTTAGGATAGTGATATGGTTATCATACCATGTTTGTGCTCATTGATCCACTTTGATTTATATGTAGACAAATCTTTGACAAAAACACAATATTTTTTAAGATCCTGATAATGATTTTATGGAAACCTTTTGTAGAAAAAAGAAACGTGGAGTACTGCAAAAAAGTGTGAACTCTCCTATGGGAGCTGACATTGACAGAGGAGTTGCACGCCCAAATGAAGGTGTTGAGGGCATTCTACCATGAGATGCTAGAGGCGCATGGAATCTAGGTTGCCATACTCAGAGCGAGCACTTCTTGAGAGAGGCCACAAATGCCATCGCTGAGTTGAGCGAAGCGACCAGAGATCCCGTCTTTGACTCGAGACAGTGCAGGATGTGCCTTTGATTGCCTTAATTCAAAATGTCTTTTGTCTGATAAAATTCCAAAATCAACTATTTCAACCTTCTTGCATTTCCAAAGTTATCTTGATTTGAAAGAAAATGACTTGGAATTTACCACTACCCTCCTTATTGGATATAATTAACCAATGTCAAGAGATAACTAGTCATAGGGGTCTATAACTGGATATTTGTGGTAGCAATTGTCATATTTGGTCTTTTTAGAGATTGACTCTATTTGTTGCCCCACAAGAAAAAGTACCTCGGGGATCTTTCTTGTGCCCCTGAGAATGAGAACTTGGAGATAACTCCAAGTTCACCTCAAGTCAGTTTACCTTTAGGGTTATCTCGGACTATTGTTCTTCCCATCCTATAGGATATGACATGATTATTTGGCTTATTAACATGTGGCCTCTTTGGACCTTTATGACTTTTTCATGTGTGACCATTTCACCTTTTTTTTTCTTTAGACTATTGCTACCTAAACCTACAACCGAGCAATAAATTTACATAGAATCACCAAGCCTAGGGGTATGACAAAAGCATTATTCAACCCTTAGTTATTTTGGTTATTAGATGGAGACCACCTTAAGTTAGTGAATAGGGATTCCCTAGGATCGACTAAAGGAGGTTGAGAAACAAGGTCAAGCAAAGGGTGACTTCATTTTGTTCTCAAGCCCATAGAGTGGGTCATCTAAGGAAGTCTTATATGGGCCAATACTTTTGGGATATCAAATTGCAAATTCCCATGATTCGCTTATAGAGATTGTCAGTCAATATACAATAATTCGGGTAACTCCGCTTCATAGCCAATTTATTTTCCTTAAGATAACCTTTCCATATGGATTTCAGGTTTCTGCAGTTTTCTTTCTCATATCATCTTCTAAAAGACATATTTTTACTAGGCAAAGAAGTATTCTCACAAAAATTTTCAGAAAAGAGATATTCAATCTAACATAATAACTTTTTCAAATACATCTCATGAATCGGATCGGGTAATTCAACTCTGTCGGAATTGGTTAACCGGTGTGAGTTTTTAGGTAAGACTTGTTTGAAAACATAGGGTCCTCAATTTGGATGCCACTTCTTTAAGGGATGTGGGCCCACATGGTGAATGAATCTCAAAACTATATCATTAACTTGGAAAGATCGCTCAATCATATATTTAGCATGGTATCTTTCAATTTTTCTCCAACAATCCTTATTGTGCTTAGCGATCAAAAGTCTCTCTTCACCTAATAGATCCAGTTATGACAGTCTAAGCTCCTATTAAGTTTCTAAAGACATCTCTAAAGTAGAAGTTATCCTGAGTGAGAATAATTGCAGAGGCAACACAACCTCAGTCTTGTACACCAACTCAAATTGAGTGACATTAGTGGGTGCGTGGATGGTGGTTTGGTATGCAAGCGATACATCATAAAATTTCTCATGCCAATCTCAACAATTTTCTATGGTTCTTTCAGTGATGCAGAAGATGATTTTGTTGGTAGCTTTGGCTTGACCATTACCTTGTTGGTAATAGGGAGTCGAGAAATTTTGGGTAATGTCAAACTTCTTATACATCTTCCTAACTTTCTCATTTTTTAAATGGAAACCATTGTCACTTACCAGGTCCTTAGGTACACCAAAATGGTAAACTATATTATTGTAAATGAATAATGCTACATGTTGGCCTTCAACTCAGGATAAGGATATGGATTTGACCCACTTGGTGAAGTATTCAGTAGTAGCTAAAATGTAGCAATGACTATTGATGTACACAGGTGGATGATAACTATGACATTGAATGCCCACATAGAAAATAACCAATGAGATAAAATCAAATGCAATTCAGATGAAGGTGTATAAATAATAAATGACATCAACATGCCATTGACATTTTATATATTTTCTAATATGAGAGTAGCAATGACGATCTATGGTCGACCAATAGTATCCTGCTCTCAAGTTGTTCTTTACCATCATCTGGACACCAATGTGTCCACCACAAAGTCTGCCATAAAATTCTTTTAGAACTTTCTTGAACTCCTTTTCATCCAGACACCAAAAAAGCTCACTATTGCAACCCTTTTGTATAGGATGCCACCAAAAAGATAATATCTCTAGTTAGCCTTTGAATGACTTTCTTATATCTAAGATGGGTATTTTCGGGAAAAGTTTGGTTCTCCAATAAATTTTTGATATCACATACCTAGGGGTTTTCATCTTGTGGAACTTGGTAATTGACCTCTTCCAAACTTGTTTTTTCTATTGAGACATAAGTTGACTTTTCAAGCCTTTTAATAGAAAATGATGTTTGGTCTTGCCCCTGCTCCATTTGACAATGAAGGCAAATTGTTAGTAAATTGGTTGTTGTCTCTTTCAACATGAAAGAATTCATATGATTTAAATCCTTTTACCAACTCTGAGACAATATCAACATAGAGAGTCAACTTCTCATGGGTGGTTTTCCATACTCCTGTGACTTGTCAAATTATGAGCATTGAATCACTTCAAATATAGCCCTTCTTGGCTCTTGATTCGATCAAACATTTTAACTCTTAAATCAAAGCTTTATATGTTGTCATATTGTTGGTGCATGCAAAATCCAATTTGAAGACCCATGGGATCTTTTTGTTACTAGGAGTAATGACAACGAAACCAGTCTCATATCCATTGATATTTCAAGATTCATCAAAATATAATTGTTATAGTTGTTCTTTCTCATCTATATTCATGATATTTTCATTGGCGAGATTGACGTTTACCCCTGTTTTCTCATCTATGGGTAGGTGTGCTAGATTATTAGCTATTGCCTACCCTTTGATTGATTTATGTGTAACATATTTCAAATTAAATTTCATCAACAAAACTTATCATCTTGCAATCCTTCCAACCAAGGCCGGTTTCTCAAAGACATATTTGATTGGATCAATCCTAACCTCACATGCTAGTATATAATGTCATACTTTTTTAGTCGCCCAAACATGACCTAAACATGCTTTCTCTAATTTGCTAGTTTTTTTCACAATCCATAAAACCCTTCTTGATATAATAAATGACATATTTTATTTTCCACCATTCTCATATTAGGCAGATAGGCATCTTTGGGCCTCAACATTGATAGATAAGTATAGGAGTATAGGCTTTTCCATGATTGGAGGCTTCAAAATAGACAAATTGAGAAGATATTGCTTAAGCCTATCATAAGATTTTTGACATTCTTTATCAAAAACAAACTCAACACCTTTTCTTAAGAGCCTGTTGAAGGGTTCACACCTAGTGGCTAGATTGGATATGAATATTCTAATTACTTGGAAGCCCCTCAATTACATGAGGTTGGCGGGTTGAGGCATGTCTACGATGGCTTTGATCTTGGCAGGATCTATCTTGATAACACATTTGCTCACAATGAAACTGAAGAATTTATCTTGCTCGATACTAAAGACACTTTTGAGGACTCATCTTGAGTTTATATTTTCTCAGGCGCTCGAAGACTCTTCTTAGTGAATCAAGGTGGTCACTTCTAAAGATAGACTTAACCAGAATATCATTTGCATAGACCTCTATACAATCATGAATTTGGTCATGAAATATAATGACTATGGCTCTCTGGTACCCCTACATTTTTTTAGACTGAATGTTATGACAATATAACAAAAGGTGTCCCAAGGTGTGGTGAATAAGGTAGTGGGTTGGTCAGCTATAACTAGCTTGATCTGGTTATACCATGAGAAACCACCCTTGAATTAGAATAATCCATGCCCGACGTTACTATCTACGATGAGGCCAATGTTGGGTAGAAGAAAGTCATCTTTGGGTGTAGTCTTATTAAGCCCCCTAAAGTCTATGTAAACTTTGACTTTGCCAATGGATTTCAGAACAACAATAATGTTGGCTAACCATTCATGGTAATCTTTGGTTTAGATAAACCCCGCTTTTAGCATGTCTTTTATACTGGTTTTGACTTGAAGCTCTACCCTTTGGTCATTTTTTTTAAGTTTTTGCTTGACAGACTTGAAATTTGGATGTTGAATAAGGCAATGTTTGGAAAGTTTCAGATCTACACCCAACATGACTTGGTATGACCATGTGAACATGTCCTTGTATTAGGCTAGGAACTCGACTAGGACTTTTTTTTTTCTGGGCTCAGTGAGACTCTTATCCTAATGAGTTGAGGGTTTTTTGAGGTGCCTAAGTCAACTTCTAGGTTTTCTTCCCTAACCACTTGAGAAGAGTTCTCTTGCCTTTCAAAAATTATTTTAAACTCAGGATGCTCGATGATGTCTTTGGTAGACTCTTCCTCTTCCATGCATTATTCTTGGTCTATAGCGTTCTCATGCTCAATGTGCTTGAAAGGAACTTAATTGTCAGATTTTAAAATTTTATTTGGGCTTTTGAAATATTCATATTTTTTTTAGATTTTGAATAAGGAATGGAAACATTGACAAAAAATGCGAGGATTGACAAAAACTTTTTGGATCTCATTTGCAGACATAGGGAAATTCTAGAACAAGGGGGGAAGTATTGTCATCTCGATACAAAGACAAGCATACTTTTGGGTTTTTCAAATTTCCAATTTTTTGAATTTTTTTAAGGATATGGTACAAGATTAGGATCAAAATTACATGTTTGCATATTTGGTATCACCACCCAGTTCTTGATTAGACTCATGATCGTCCGCCTTAGTGGAATCTTTAGATATGGAAGTAGAACCTACATCAAAATATAATACAAACAACAAAGAATCTATTCCTAAGGCTCCAAGATCTGAGTTCAAGACCCAATTATCATATGTTTTTTCAGGGGTTTTATGGGAGGCAGTGGGGAGTTAAGATTTATATCACCAGGTGCTTCAGAGGGAATGTGAGCAAATTCTATATTCTAGAGAATCCTCTGGAACCTTTTGGGTGGAACATGAATTAGATCTCCGTCCATTTGGAAGAGGTTCTGTAACCTAAAATCTGCCCATTATGAGTCAAATGGTAATGATAATTCTCTCCAATGCCTTTTGTATGATTTTGGATGAACAAATCTACCGAATAAAAGTCTCTTCAAATGGCTTATATCTGCAGGTTGACCTTTTCTGATATTTGAGACATCACCTCTTTTTTTAGTGAATGACTTCTACTAGCTTATGTATTTCTTGCTCTGGGTTCATACCCATTATGATTATCTGTTACCAACACTATCCCCAAGTCTCCAGATAAGCGAGATAGGGATCCATGGGTTCAGGAGGTTGCTCTTCAATCCATGATCTTTTTTATTATGGGGAAGGAAGAGGGATCTGCTTGTTCTCCTTTATTCGCTCTAATTCTTTTTGGATATGCTTTTGGGCTTCTTTCTGTGATGTGAGGTGAACTGTATCCTTTGTTTCTTGACCCATTCATCGTCTTGGATCTTAATGATTGTATTCAGGTAACTGGTTAGTCCGTATAACCTATAGATTGTTGCCCTCGTATACTGGCTTAATGAAACACTGGATTAGGTTTAAAGAAGAGCTTTGGAGATTCATCTTCACCATTTTCTTCTTGTTTTGGATCTTTATCCTTTTTGGGAAATTGCCTACCCCAAGAGTAAGGATCCTCAATAAGGAATCATGGTGACTGTCCATATGAGGTTTACAGGATTTGATCCATCTCTTTTGAGGTTCATTGAGGGCTTGGTTTATGAATTATTTCCATTCCTTGTCCCTTTGACTTAGCACCCAACATACTGAACATTGGGATTCCCATTCTTCAATATCATCTTTTCATGTTCAGGGTCATCTTTCCACCGAGTGTAACAAAGGTTTGCATCAAAAGTTCTAATTTTGACCCGATATTAGGTCCACTTTCATTTGATCCTTTGGAGCTCATTGGGATGAAATCCATGGGACGAGGTTTATCGTCTTCTTCCTCCATATTCATTGGGATGAAATCCATGGGCTAAGTGTAATGGGTTGGCCATCGGGCCAGCCCCAATAGGGTCTGAAAAGCCCTACTCGAACCCAAATGTCACATGAGATCGAATCGGCTGCTCTTGGGCTCAGGCTGGAATCGGGCTACCATGCTCGTGCAGGGCCGAACCGGTTTATTTTTTGAAAGGACTGAACCCAGTTGATGGCCCGATTAGTAGTCTGGCCAGACCGGGCCGGGTCCAACTACTGTCGAGCGCAAAGTGCTGCTTGGGCCCAACTCATATCGGGCCCGGTACTGGTTGCCCAACGGGGTACCCGGCCCGATGGCCATCCCTAATATGTAGAGAACTGTCCATCTTGCGACGGATGGACAAGATCGGAACGTGATAGAAAAGAACAGACGCCCCGCCATTTCACTAGAGGCTCTTTCTTGTCCCTACAAATAGAGCTTCCAACCTTCTCTTCTCCCTCTCTCTCCTCACTCACATTTTGGCGGGAAAACACAGACATTTCCCGCCATCTCTCTCTCTGCGCATAATCTCGACAATGTCCTCCAACTCATCCCCTCTCCCCAATCGAAACCGAAATGGTAAGCAATCTCTTTTGTTTGTTTTTTGTATGTGTTTAGAATGAAGAGGATGAAGAAAACCCCATCTTTTTCAGAAGTGTAGAGGGTGAAAAAACCCCTTTTCTTGCCCTAACCCCCTTTTCTTCCCCTAACCCCCTTTTCTGATCTTTTGCAGGGTCATCCTCTCCACCGGATTCATCAAGAAGGACCCCCTCTGCCACTTCACCCACCACCGCTGCCCCGCCTTCCTCCACCCCTCGTCAGCGGAACCGACGCGGCCGGAGAAACTCGTCCACCAGCAACTCCTCCGCCGGCTACAACACCCCTTCTTCCATCCCCGCGACGCCATTGACTCCTTCCTCCGTGCCGCCGACGTACCTCTCCGCCTCTTTCCCTACCTCTTGCTGTTTCCCCATTTATTTATGCATTGTAAATTAATCGGATTCGTTGCGATTTGTTTCAGAGGTTCGAATTTTCGTGATGGCGGGTTTCGAACGCCACCCAGTAGAAGCAGGAGAGCGAGAAGCAGCACTCCCACCACTTTCTCGGCGGAAGACGACGTCCCCTTTTCATCAGAGGGTGGAGAAGCGGCGGAGGGAAATCAGCCAACGCTCGTCTGGGGTACCAACATCAGCGTCGAAGAGGTTAACGCCGCTATTCGCAGATTTCTGAGGTCCCATGATGGTGGGAAGTATGAGAAATACATCGAACAGGTCCTCGATCCCACTCCATTGTAAATTTTTCCTTCGCATTCGATCATTTGGTTGCATTTTTTCTCATGTCTGAACTAGTCTTGTGATTTGATGAGTAGGTGATGGAACTAGAAGGTCATTCCTTGAATGTCGATGCTCAAGACATCTACACCTATGATCCAGATCTGTACAACAAAATGGTGAAGTACCCACTCGAAGTTTTGGCTATTTTCGACATTGTGGTGATGGATATTGTGATTAAACTCGATCCCATGTTTGAGAAGCACATCCAAGCAAGAATATATAACCTGCGATCCGCTACGAACATGAGAGACCTCAATCCATCTGGTATGAATCTTTCAATTCACGTTTTTGTTCATAAATATATTTTTTAAATGGTTAATGCAACTTTTAACATGGTCATGATCCTAAGACGTTATCTGTTTCTTTTCTTGAGTTTTAATCTATTCTAACAATCTTGTGAATAGATATTGAAAAATTGGTGATGGTGAGAGGCATGATCATACGTTGTAGCTCCATAATACCTGAGATCAAGGAGGCCCATTTTAGATGCCTTGTTTGCGGCCACTTTTCTGAACCTATCCTTGTGGCTAGAGGTGATTTAAAAGTTGATTGCTGATCCTAAAAATGGAACGATGAGCAAGTTGTGGTTACTTATGACTATTTGTTGTGGATGATAGGTCGGATCAATGAGCCCAGTCGATGTGCTCGACAAGAATGCCTTGCAATGAATGCAATGACACTCGTTCATAACCGATGCAGGTAATCTACATTGTTATGTAGCCTGTTTGGTTTGCGGAATTGAAGCTGAATGGAATACAATTTTGCTTTCCGACTTTTGACACATGGAGTCTGTTATGTTCCACTGAAAATGAATGACTGTTCCAGAATAACAACTGGAATGCCCTTATCATTTTTATGGAATATTGCTTTATTTATTTATTTGTTTATTTTTTGTAATCTGTAGAACATATTTCTGGTTTCATGGAATGAGCTTTCAATTTTACAAATCAAATTCGCTAGTAGTATTCCATGCTGTCTAATTTGTATTTTTTCTAGTTTGTGTGCATTTGATTTCTCTAGCTGACAATTCGTATGGCTGGTTATCATAATAAACTGACAGAACACCACCAACAACAGGTGGTCTGGAAATTCTTCTTGAAAAAAAAAAAGTTCTGGAAATTCTTCTTGAAAAAAAAACGTTCTGGAAATTCTTCTTGAAAAAATGTTTCCTGGTTTAATGGTACTTTTCATCAGATATTTTTTTGTCGAGTTTCACCGTTTGTCAACAAGCATCATTTCTCTATAAGATAGAACTATTTTCAGCACTTTCTCTGTTTTGTTTTTGTTTTTCCATTTGATTTAATTATTTATTTATCTTGGTTCTTCTTTTGGGACAAATAAACTAAAAAATCTGTTTTTTCTTTAGATTAATTAGGCACTGGATTCTCATTAAACTAGTTATTTAATGCGAGTCAATGCCTGTAGAAGTTTAGAGCCAGAGGCTCCCTCTCTTGCTCATTGGGCTTATCATGAGTTTACCATGATCAGAATGCATTGGTGGTGGACAGCATAATGCTGCTGATTAATGGTTTATATAACATTATAAAGATGTTGCTTTTGCTATTGTTTGGCTCATAGGTTTGCAGACAAGCAGATTGTGAGACTACAGGAAACACCAGATGCTATTCCACAAGGAGAAACACCCCAGACTGTCAGCTTGTTGATGCATGACAAACTCGTAGATGCAGCAAAACCTGGTGATAGAGTTGAAGTGAGAAGCAAATATGATTTATGCCTTCTAAAATTTCAAACTTATGAATTGTTTATTGACTGAATATATCCGTTTCAATTTTGAAAACTCCAAAAAACTAAAAAATTGGATGGCCAGTTTTGATGCCAATTGTTTTCTATAAACTTGATTTTTCTCTTTGTAGGTAACTGGTGTATACAGAGCTATGAGCGTTCGAGTTGGATCAACACAAAGAACTGTGAAATCTTTGTACAAGGTTGGCGATATTCTGATAAGTTTGTTTATTGTAATTGACCATAAATGGTCTCTAATATGTGTATTTGTTTGATTTGGACAGACATACATCGACTGCCTCCACTTGAAAAAAACAGACAAATCACGGATGCAAACTGTGGATGACATCAGTTTAGATGGCAATGATGTTTCTCTCTCATCAAAAGAGGCTGATGAGGCACCACTTGACTATGAAGAGAAGGTTCTGCTGCTTTATATGTCCCATTGTTGCATTGCTTGTAATTGTACTATTGGTTCCCTTCTTTCCTTCAAAACATCCCTTTGATTTTGACACAAGGAACAAAGAATCCCTAAGCACTGTTTGCCAATTAATATTTCTGCCCAGTGTTTAGTCTCTGGTCTTAGCAATACCATGAGGCTTCCGATTATATATCTATCCACATTTCTATGTAGCAGCAAGTAGCTAATATTGGGGATTCATCTGCCAAACCAATGCTTTTGTCATTAAAAGGTTGTATTGTAAACTTGGCTAGCTACTTCCTGGTGTGCATACAATGCACGCACAAGCACACACGTGAACACAAAGATTGCACTCCAAAGTTCAAACATGCAACTAATTTAGTTCAATCAATTTTCCATTATATCCATTAAAACCTGTGGATTTGGTGTTAGGTTCTTCTACTCACAACGAATAATATGCTTCATGCTAGTGAACCCTGCTTGCTTTTGTATGTGTGAAAGACATGAAGAAAACCCTTTGGTAGGTGTCTGTTAAGAATCTTATGGCATGTGTATGGAAGGAAAATTGCTACGTCCATGTGTTTTTTTATGTGTTTTGCGGTGTTGAAAAATTTCACTTTAAGCTCAACTGCAAGTATTTTTTGAAGCATTGAATTGCAAACTTTCTTTTAGGTAAAAGAACTGAAAGAGCTGGCAAAACAGCCAGATATTTATGATCGGCTAACTCATTCATTAGCACCAAACATATGGGAGTTAGATGATGTTAAGAAGGGGCTTCTTTGTCAGGTCAGAGAACCTTTATTCTTTTCCTCTTGTTTTTTCCTTTTGGTCTCTTCACTTTGCGAGAGTGCAACATGTCTCTCATAATGTTCTGCATTTGAATTCAGCTGTTTGGTGGAAATGCTGTAAAGCTAAATTCTGGGGCTAGTTTCCGTGGTGACATCAATATCCTGCTTGTTGGTGACCCTGGAACCAGCAAATCTCAACTGCTACAATACATACACAAATTATCACCCCGTGGGATTTACACCAGTGGGCGAGGCAGCTCTGCTGTGGGATTAACAGCTTATGTTTCCAAGGATCCTGAGACTGGCGAAACTGTAAGCTTTGCTACTTGTACCTCATTTTTATCAGTTTTACTTTGACGAATGCATAATGCTAGTTAACATATACAGGTGCTAGAAAGCGGAGCTCTTGTTTTAAGTGATAAAGGCATTTGCTGCATTGATGAATTTGACAAAATGTCTGACAATGCACGAAGCATGCTACATGAGGTTGTTCCTACCATTTTCTCTCTCCGTCTTCTGTTTTCTTACTTTTGCCCAGTTACCTTGTGAGATCTTTGAAAACCATGGATGTTCTCTTCCGCACTAATATCTTCTGTAATCATGGTGTCCTCTTCTCTCATGTGCTGTTGCATGTTGTATTTCTCCTATCCTGCAGGTAATGGAACAGCAAACCGTTTCAATTGCGAAGGCTGGTATTATTGCTTCACTTAATGCCAGGACATCTGTTCTTGCTTGTGCTAATCCTAGTGAATCACGCTACAATCCGCGTTTATCAGTGATTGATAATATCCATTTGCCTCCTACTTTGCTTTCTAGGTAAAATTTCATGGTAGATTTGTCACTTGTTTTCTGAAACATATTGGTTTATCTTTTTTAATGTACAACCAACCTCCATGTTTCTTGTACTCAGGTTTGATCTCATTTACTTGATTCTTGATAAGGCTGATGAGAACACTGATAGGCGATTGGCTAGACATATCATTTCTTTGTTTCACACAAAACCGGAGGTTGAATCAAGCTTATATTTTGTTTTGTTCTTTGTCTTTTTTGATAGTAAAGCTGGGGTTGTTTTGTGTTCTCATTTGTGTGCATTTTCCCATGTTTTATTTGGTTGTTTGTATTAATACCCATGTTTTATGTACTATGACTCAGAGTGAGTCACAGGATGTTCTAAACGTGCCAACTTTGACGGCATATATTACCTATGCTAAAAAGCACATACACCCCGAGATTTCAGATGAAGCTGCCCAAGCATTGGTAACAGGCTATGTTGAAATGAGGAAGAGGGGAAACTTCCCCGGTAGCAGTAAAAAGGTGTTGTAGTTTGTTTGTTTCTTAGTTATTGTTTGCTTCTTTACATCAATTCACCATTAATGATCTTATTATTGTTGATGTTTGAGCTGGCTAAATCATATATTTTCCTTTAACAGGTGATTACAGCAACCCCTAGGCAAATCGAGAGTGTGATACGTCTTAGTGAAGCTCTAGCTCGAATGCGTTTCTCTGAGTTGGTAGGTGGTCATCTTGGTTTTGTTGTGGTCTCACACACACACTCAGCCTAAACCTTTAAATATGTATATCTTCAGGTTGAGCTAAAAGATGTGGAGGAAGCATTCAGACTACTAAAAGTTGCTTTGCAACAGTCAGCCATGGATCCTGCTACTGGTACCAAAACTTTTTCAAACTCTGTTCATGCATTGGGAATTTCCACATTTTTAAAAAAAATAATATGATGGTTACAAATGACGTTGCAGGAACAATTGACATGGATCTCATAACAACTGGAGTGTCTGCAAGTGAAAGAATGCGGAAGCAAAACCTACTGGAGGCAGTACGGAATCTAATAACAGAGAAAGTGCAACTCGGGGGCCCCTCCATGCGGACTACACAGGTACAGCCAATTCTTGGTGCACTTTATTGCAAGTTTGAATGTCAGTTGGTTATTGTGCTAAAACTGAACCCTGTGAAATCTTTAGTTGTTGGAGGAGATGAGGAAGCAGAGCTCAGCTGAGATCCACCTAAATGATGTAAGCACCATATATTGACTAAGAATATATTTCAATCTCAATATCAATAATTTGATGTTCCAACTAACTAGCTTTTGATTGTTTGCTTGATCTCAGCTCCGAGGCGCCCTCTCAACTCTCATGACAGAAGGTTTTGTCACTGTTTATGGAGACAACATAAAGAGACTATGAGTGCATATTATCACCTTTTGAGTAAACAGACTGTCTACTGGTTACGGAGGATGCTCTAAGTATTCCATTTTAACTCATTTTTCCTTTCAAAAGTTAGGTATTTGAGTTTTATCAGTAGCTTCTGCACTTGTAAGTAATGCTGTGAACATTAGTAATTAAGAGAAGTTGGTTGCTGGAAAAAATCAAGAGCATATTGGAAAAAGTAATTGATTGAGAAAACCATTTCCATAGTAGGAAGAAGAAAAAGATGGAAATCCAATATTCGGTCTATGGCAGTACCTGGTAGGGATACCAATGAATTGGATTTGGTCAGATTATTTTTTCAATATGGATCTTAAAATAAGATCCAAATGTCAATCTGGAATGGTTCTGACTTGCATAATCTGTTTTTCTCAAATTTGGGACAATATGTTTTGTTAGATTTGTGCTTAGCTTTGCAAATTTTACATGTAAAACCCTTATTTTTAATTTTCTTAACTATCATGAGTAATTGGATTTGCATCCGATCTAATTTGAATTGACTTGGGATCTGGACTTGCTATTTAAAATTTGGAGTGGATTTGGATATACCATGATGTGGCTTTTATCCAACCTGGCTTCAAGCGATTCTTGGTTATGGCCACTTCATATGATTAGAATCTGAATCTGAATTAGATGCAATAGAGATCAAAATGTGAATCAGGATTCAGACAGGATGGGATGAAGCAACTTGGATCTTTATCTGAAATATATACGTTAATACTCTGTCCATAGAGTAGTACATAAGACAACGGTTCACATATAATAAATTCGAGCAGATTTATAGATATGGTGAATGATGTTGATGGTTTTAGCAATGAGAAGGTTTTGTTGTGGACAATCCTTAGAGGAGGTTCTCAATCATTTGTTTGAGATAAGAGATGGTCTGTTGATAAAACAATAATCCAATCTGAGTGGCATTAATAAGCCAAAGATCAAATCCAAAACATGCTCTTGGAAAAGCAAGTGCATGTTTTAGAGTGGCATGGTAGGATTTGCAGGTTTAAAAGGTATTTACAAAGTTAATGTTTTAAGAACACAAAAAAATAAGGGTGAATAAGGCGAAAGAAAGTTCACACTGTTTTTTGCATAATTTTATTAAGATATTTGTGATTTTATGATTAAAAGAGAAGACCACATAAATAACATAATTTTTGTGTGCTTTTTGAGGACCGTTAAAAAATATATGCAAATATACATTTAAATTAAGTTTTACCTTAAGTTATGAAAATTAAGGCGATAACCTGCAGATTCCCCAGCCCCCTCACATTTATTAGATGGAGAAACTGCACCTAGGACCAGAGATCTGGCCGTGCTGGTCTTAGTCTGCCGTACCTAGGGTTGATCTTCCATGGCATAAACTTCAAGAGGGCTTCTTTGGCATTAGGGGAGCATGAGTCCCTTCTCCACAAGAGCTGCGAGGTCGGAGTTTTCCACTCTAACTATCCAAGATGTGCATAATAAAACAGGTTGCTCTCAAATGTAATTTGATTGAACGATAACATAAGTCCCCTGTCCATGTTTCTGTGCATGCGAAACTAAGATTGAATAAAAATAAATCTAGACAGATCAACGGGGGCTCAGCTTTTCTGGCAAGAGAAGTTAGTGCACGTCACCTTCTTTTGGGATGTTGCAAGTTGGAACCCCAAATGGTATGATTGTATAACTGGTAGGGATCTGCTTAACCCCAGCTCTTTCTTTGTCGATTTTTTTTTTTTTTGAGACAGACCAACAGGGAATCCCCTTGTCTGGTAGGAGCAGCTAGTGCACGTCACCTTGTATTGGGGCTTTTCAGGTTCAAAACCCAAACGGTATAGTTGTATAACTGGTAGGCCTAGCCCAGCTTGCCTTTTAAAAAAAGAGAATAAATCTAGACAGAGATGTGCATACAAATGGTCCCGACTAAAATCCAAGTTTATACAAATGGTCCGAGCCACAAGCCTCGATATCTTTTAAGGCAAAATTTTTACCAGTACTTAAAACTTTCTAAAAACATTGCATTTTTTTAACTTATAAAAAATAAATAAATAATAGTGGATGCGATAGAGAAACAATACATAAGCCTCTAGATCTCTATGGCACAAGTTGTTTTGATCTAATCTGACCTCATGGATGAATTCAGCATGTTTAAAACAGCGGGAACTGGCTGTTGGATCATGTTTTTTCAACAAAAAAACATGATTTTATGGTCCGGGCATGTAGATCACATCATCTATAAGGTTAGTTTCATGGAAAAAAAAGGAAATCTTTTGTAGGTTAGAGAAATCAATTCTTAGTAGAAAACTAGATCATTTGCATTTATCCCGTCAACGTAATAATGAAATGATAGCATGCATCACTATTCAATTTTGAAGAATTTCCACATAAAACATTAACCCATTATTAGTGTATTGTTATGTCAATATAAAATTAATGACGTGATAATAATGATTAACAATGGAGGAGCTTGGAAGAACCTTTTTTTTATTTGTTATTTATGCACTTTTTTCATATAGGTTTATGCGCATCCTTTTCAACATCGTTTTGTAGCTCTTTTTTATTTTTATATTTAATTACACAAGGCCATAAAGCTAAACGGGTTTATGTAATCATGGCCGAAAAGCTGATAAATTCTATCCTTCGCCACATGAAATACTTGATATGAAATAGATAAACCATTTGCCTTTTTTTTTTTTACTCACATTGTAAGACGCTTACTCATCGAATCGGTTTCTCGTCGCCGAGTCGGTATGCTGCGTCGCCGATTAATATCCTTCGACATCACAGGTCTACGAGAGAGAGAGAGAGAGAGAGAGAGAGAGAGAGAGAGAGAGAGAGAGAGAGTCATCCGATCGATCGTTCAGCATGGCGGATCCCTCATCCTCTTCTCTGGAGAGCAGATCGAATCCTATCCTGCAGTTCGCGCCGTTCCAGAGCTCGGTGGACGAAGGGTTCTGGCGACGCCTCTCCTCCCTCAAGCTCGACACCTTGGGCCTCGACCAGACCCCCATCAACATCACAGGCAACTCCCCTCCCCCTCTTTCTCCCCAAGAAACAAGCGAGAAACCCCAATTCTTTTCTTTCCTTTTCAAATTCTTAGATTCGGCGATCGATAGATTGCTATCCTCGATTGCGATTCCTGTATTGAAGTTCATCGTTTTGGTTTGTGAAATTCTGCATGATTTCCTCTTTAGATGCAACTTTTAGTTCATTTATCTCTCCATCTAAATGTTGGGAGGAGAAATCTTCCTATATCTCTGGAAGAATTTCTTGATTTTTTTCATGCTATCATGTGTTTCTTTTCTTTCTTCAATTCACAGAGATTAGGACGGCCTCTTTTCCTTGTTGCATTTTCCTTTTTCTTCTTCTTTTGTATCGTCTGTAAGTGATTTCGTTAAGTTGCTAAAAGATCGCCATTGCGCTTCAGGAGCGCCAGTTCAAACTTGGGTATGGTCGAAAGCCTACCAGGAACACCGTCGGGACTAATGCTTGTTTGAATGTTTTCCTGTGTTTCTTCTCTGATATAGCCAATCTTCATACTGTAACCCACAGGGTTGGTCTACTAGCTATCAAGGAGTCGGAGGAAAGCAAGTAGGAATTAGTTTTGCTGTTTGGTTAGATTCTGTTGCTGTGTAATAACTTCTATGGATATTGTCTATTCAGATTTTTAGCTAGCATGTCTCATTCCAAGGTGTTATTGACGATAGCTTTTGTTTCCATATTATTGTGGGAAACACGATTGTCTACTAGCATAAAGGTGGACTTCGGTTTATGAGATATGCACTTGCTTCTGCATGAACCTCCACCTGAAGAATTTGTGCCCACCATGATACTGGTTTCTCTACCTTAGTCGTGACCCATGACCTTTGGGTTAGACACACAAGCACCTCTATGTTTCTCTTTACATGTGCATTCTTTTTCTCTTTTATCGCTTGTTATTTTCAAATTCTTATGCACATGTTTCAACTGCACGTGAGTATTGATTTGGTGAGTTGTAATTGTGCAATAAGTTTTTTGGGGTATACATGATCATAAATGCTAAGAATAAATGTGATATTCAAAATTGGTCTAACTATAGGGGTATTAAACTTATAAGTCACACCATGAAATTGTGGGAGAGGATAATAGAGCAACATTTGAGAAGATAATAAGTGTTTTGGATAATCAATTTGGCTTTATGCCAAAAGGGTTTGATAGAAGCTATGTTCTTGTCAAAACAACTTATAGAAAGATTTAGAGAGAATGGTAGAAATTTGCATATGGTTTTCATAGATTTGGAGAAAGTTTATGATAGTGTCCCAAGGAACTTAATTTGGTCAGTGTTAAAAAAGAAACAAATCCCTTATAGTTATATTAAAATAATTCAAGATATATATGCTAGGACGGTTACGACCAGAGCTACAAGTGGTGAGACAAGATTGTTCCCAATTATGGTTGGGTTACATCCAAGGTCTGCTTTAAGCCCATAACTTTTTACTTTAGTTATGGATGAAACCACATCTTTTATCTAGATAGAAGTCCCTTGGTGTATGCTTTTCGCAAATGACATAGTACTGGTTAGTCAAGATAGAGAAGATGTAGAGAAGAAACAAGAATTTTGGAAGAGCATATTCGAAAAAAATGATTGAAGAATTAGTAGAATAAAAACTGAATATATGGAGTGCAACTTCACTACATAAGCTAGTGCGAGTAATGTCATATGGATACAAGATATGCTTGTTTAACAATGCCATAAGTTTCAGTATTTAGGGTGTTATGTGATAAAAGAGTATCTCTATAATTGAAAGGACGTTTTTACAAGAGTGTTATGCGATCAATACTATTATATAGAGCCGAATGTTGGACGACTAAGAAGCAATAAGAAGATAGAGTGCATGTTGCAGAGATGCAGATGCTAAGATGAATGTTTGGGGTTACTATAAAGGATAAAATTAGAAATGAATATGTTAGAACACACCTAGGAGTCAAACCAATAAAAGACAAAGTAAGTGAATGTCATTTAAGATGGTTTGGACATGTTGCACGAAGACATCTCACGACTCTTGTGAGGAAGGTTGTCATCGTACAAGTAGAAGGAACTAATAAAAGAGAAAGACCTCTGAAGACTTGGAAGGATGCAGTTAAAGGTGACATGAATGATTGTAAAGTGATCAAAGTTGTAGCTCTAAATAGACAACAATAGAGAAATAGGACTTGCAAAGCCAACACCATATAGTTGGGATAAGGCTTGGTGATGATGACGATGATCATAAATATTTTAGTATGTACATTTAAATATTTACTTGACTAAAAATATGCTCTTTTTGCTTCATCCTACTTTTCACAAAATTGTTTTGTATCCTCCACCTGTATTGCATCCATGCCCTTGTTCTTCTCCATGTGACGTAGCCCCGCAATTATCATTTCTAATTTTTGCAATGTTTGTTCCCTATTGGTTCTGCGACGCCCCAAAAGTTTGGAGATATTTTCTTATAATAACTCTTTTAGAAAACACAACGAAAGTCTCCCATCTTTTTTTTATAAATTTGAATCTACGATAACCTTGGGCACACTACAAATTTAAAGTAAAAACCATTCATTCATTTAAAGTAACTAAAATAATTTCATTCATTTTGTTGAATGAAATATCATAGTTTCACAACCAAAATAACAATAGACTCTCAGATGCAGTCCAGTTCATTCCAAAAATATTCTTGAGTCCCCGTGTACTGCGTTATCTGTTTGCCTACTCTTGTGAGCCTGAAAAATAATTTTAAAAAGGTGCGAGACAACTTAATGACTTGTATGATTCCAGAGACCTTTACTCAGTCTCAAGTATGCAACGTACATAAAGCAAATAAAACATTTCAATTAACAAGTCATCATTTATATAACATTACATCGTAGTATGTAATTGGGGCATAACAATTATACATATGATCTGAAATAATTTATATATTTTTATTTAAATTACTTCTGAAATTACATGATGTGCTTACAACCATCACAATTTAAATGATCATCCTGATTCAATTCCCGAGATACCACTTCTCGGGCCACTTTGGGTTCTTAGGCCTCCCAAGGGTGTTCATTCAAATATTTTATTTTATATTTTAAATCTCTGAAGGAGTACTAAGATACTTGCACCAGAGTCTAGGATTCTTCGTCAAGACATCCCTCTCCCTGGGACTAAGGGTCTAAAACATTTTGTCATTCTCCTTGTAGTCAATGTAGTGCACCACTAGGCATACGATCGCAACTCCACCACCACCTCGAGTATCGGAGTTCGTTGTCCCCTAATCCGCCATGGATGGGGGGGGGGCACGTTAACATTTGACCTAAGACATGACCGATGAAACAATTCCATGTCAATACATATTCTACGGGATTGGTGTTTACACTGGTTCACATTTGACTAACTTGTTCGTCCACATTTGACAAACTCCAAATCATTAGTGCGTCTTTTCTTATCTTTCTAAGAACCTTTTCTCAATGCATGTTGTTTTTTAAAATAAATGCATCTTATTCAAAAGTTACAATAAGTTGCACTTTTTGGGTCAATACCCATAAAATTTTTTATGCTATGCAATATGCATTTTCAAAAAACAACTATGAATAACATAAATTTACAATTGAAGTATACTTTTACTTTATCACACATTTATGCATTATAATATGCATTTCAAATCATTTAAACATAAATTATTATAAAAAATGATGCAACATTTGTATCAACATAATTCAACGCATCATATCATGCTTTTTCAATCATTAAATCATGAATGAATCTCTGAACAATTCTAGAATCCTAGGTTAACACTCATGGCTTAACCACAATCTTACATACGTATGCTGATTTTAGCATATCGCATACAAGTCTCATAAAATTATTTAATGTAATTAAGGCTCTAAACCCGTAATCCTTGAAAATAAGAGTGTTAGATATTTTTAACTATCTTAGGAAAATAATTTCAACCTTAGGGTTTACGATTTTATTTCACATCCTCCATAGTATATCAAATTAAGTTCTAAAAAAATTTAAATAATAATTTAAATAAATTCATATGATTCAATCCGAGGTTTCTTTTCAATATCTTGGGATTTTCTGAAATATCAAAAAATATCATATTGTAGTTAAAAAAATTGAACAACACCTACTCTATTTTTTTAGCAATAATGCCTATGAATTTACTAAAATTTGAACAGTATCTGATTTATTTTAATTTGAAAATCCATAAATTGTTTTAGAATTTTTGATAGAATTTCCTCTGTATCAAGTCATAAATTAAAATTTTAAACAGAACCTACTTTATAATAAGTCATAATTTTTGAAAATTTTGCCAGAACTTACTTTATATCAAGTCATAATTCCTGAAAATTTTGCTAGAACTTACTTTATATCGAGTCATAATTTCTTAAAATTTTGGCAGAACTTACTTTATATCAAGTTAGAATTTTTGAAAATTTTGACATAATCACCACATAAATCTATACGAATGACTAAATGAGTTCTACGGATTCATACCTGATTTTATTGAAATTTTGGCAGTGCTTCCGCAATGCTATCTCAAAACTGCCACCGAATTTGGTAGAATCTCTGTTAGACAAATTCCAAAAGCCAAATTTGTTTGGGCAAGACTTACCGAAACAAATGAAAACCGTCAATAGGTAGAGGCAGAGGTCACCTCTGTTTTTAACAGAACAAACTGGAAAAATAGCAGGGCTTGGGATACTTAGAACAGGAGACAGAGGGGCTAGAGAGAGATAGAGAGAGGACAGAGAAGCTTTGAGGAGAGTGGGGGGGTGATTTTTTCTTGAAGAGAGAGAGCCCCAGGGGGCTATTTATAGGCCCAGGGCGGTGCCTCCTGTTGGGTATTAGCTTTAGAAGAAACCCCCTCAAAAACCATGTTATGCACCCATGGTTTTTGGAACGTGGTTTTGTAAAACCATTTACAAAAACCATTAGCCTTAGATGGTTTTACAAGAAAAGGTGAGAATTTTGATTTTTTTATTTTATTAATTCCAAAATTCCTATTTATTTTTACCAAAACAACATTGGTTTGATTCCACGTAACCAAGTTGCCACTTGGGTTATAAAATTACCTTTTTGTCCTTCAATATTTGAATTATTTACTTGAATATACCCTCGGGGCCATAAATTACCATTATACCCCTGTACATTTTTGTTATTTACCTGAATGTATCCTTGTGTTATGAAATTATTTTACCCTTAAACAATTTAAATATTTACAAATATGCCACTGAAATATAGACCCGGATAAATATCCAGATTCGTTAAAAATATCCATTTAGGTAATATCTAGATCCATTAAAAGATCCATATGAATTTATTTAATATTTAAAAATTACAGTTATTACAGGTTCTGTCCTGAATAAAAAATGGCATTTAATGGCCTTTTATAGAAACTTAAATCTTGTTATTACTGATTAGTTATTGCCATGGTAGGACAACTACCTTATATTGTAAAAATATCTTCATGTTTGTTATCCTTTTTGGCTAGTTTTTGCTTGTGTACGTTACCCGTAGTCACAAATATCACCATATTTTGAAAATTTGTGATCTTTATGGTAATTATAGGCCAGCAGTTATTAAAAAAAATCTTACTTTATATACTTAAAAAATATATTTTTTCATGAACTTTTATTTATTGTTTAAAAAAAAAAGTTTCTACTTTTTTTATGTTTTCATAAAAAACTATTGCTGAAACATATTTTTCTTTCCACTTTTGTTTTTTCTTTACATTTTTGAAAATTTTAAAGCTTTCAAGATTTTTTGAGCTTTCCCAAGAAAACCACTTTTTGAGAAAACTCCTGAGAATAACCTTGCCAAGTAAATATCTGGAATGGGCTATGATGTTAACAACATGATGACATTGAGAGAGAACAATTTGTACTAGATGGTAAACATATAGCTTTGTACTCAGTTTTAGATGACATAACATGGGTCCTTGTGCAATTTTTTTTTTAGGATTGAAGTTGTTTTCTCCAAAGGGGCTTTCCTAGATGAAGTTAGCCTCATACTTGGTTGTTAGATTTGGCATATGTGATGGAGTGATTTTAAGCTGAATGCTCAGGTGAGAGCCTAAAATGTGGTTTCTCTTAATGATCCTACCCATGGTTGCCAGTTGAGGAAGCGGGAGCAGGAAGCGATACGGGAAGCGGGAGTGGGAAGCGAGGCACTTTCAAAATTTTAGGAAGCGGGGAAGCGTGGGACTACTTAGGACCGATTCGGGAAGCGACCTAGGAAGCGTCTCGGAAGCGACCTAGGAAGCGTCTCGGAAGCGAGGGGGAAGCGAAAAAAATAAAAATAAAAAATAAAAAATACAAAAAATTGAAAAAACAGGGGAAGCGAGGGGGAAGCGTGGGGAAGCGAGATGGGAAGCGCGCTTCCCATTAAAGGGAAGCGCGTCCCCCATTAAAGGGAAACGCGTCCCCCATTAAAGGGAAGCACGCTTCCCAAAAAAGGGGGACGCTTCCCCCCACGCTTCGGAAGCGCGACGTTTCGCGCTTCCGAAGCGCGCTTTGGGGAAGCGCGCTTCCCCTTTTAGCTAGGCGCTTCCGGTAACCCTGATCCTACCTGCTGTCAGCTTGTAGGAGCTTTTTCATCTCGCTATTGGCATACTTTATATAGTTCATTTAGTTCATGTAGCAAGTCAGTGTCAGCATGCTTCATGCCAATTTGCTTATAACCGAAACTTTTGAATGTAAGAGACTGATTATATGTTTTGAAAAAGTAGTAACAAGGAGTAAAAGTTGGGGCAAAATGAGGTGTGAGCATGACCACTTTTTGCAACACATTGGCCACAAATATTAAAAACAAAAAAACAAAGCAACATAGTTTTATTATGTTGCATTTATTTCTTCCTTTCTTTTTTTCCCTATTTAACATTATTTGTGGGTTTTCTTCAAAGTGTTCTGGGCAATTGCATATATTTTTTAGTAAAAAAATATCAGTCTTTACTTATTTTTTACATTAATTATTATCCATGATAGAGGCTATTGAAGCAACACTTTGGCCTTTTATTAGAGGATTCCTTTCGTTTAACCTCAAATAATTCAAGCCTATTTTTATTTTTCTTCCTACTTTTACCCCCTATCCAACGTAACTGAGCCTAGTTAAGCCAAAACTTGGATGGAATTCAACTCTGTATATGTTCAAATAGTTTTTCAGATTTAAAATTTTTAATGGAATCTGAGCTAGTTGAATTCGACCTGGTAATAATTGGTTGCACATAGCTTGCACTATCAAATCAGGCCAAAAAACTAAACCAAACCCGACCCATCCATCAAGCTTACTTGGTAGCTTTCTGCTCTGCCTGGACTTCATATGCACTGTTAATTGAGAGAGAGCCACAGCATTTTAAACTTCTTTTGTGATTATATTATTTTAATTAAATTTGTCTTGAAAACATCTGACAAATTAATTTTCCCTAAATGGCATTCTCAATAGGTAAGAGGCAGAAGCCTCTAAATGTTCAGGCTTACACACCTCCAGTCTAGTGCGCCCTTATGAACAAACAAGAAACAAAGGTGTATGCTTTTGAGGCCTCAGGCCTCACCTTTTAAAACAGAGTATATAACTTGGTATGCTGGACGCACTTTGTCACATGGTTTATGCCTATCGTCCTTGTCATTCACTTACTGATTCTTATTTGGCTACTGATTTGTGTAATTATCACTTTTAGCCGATTTCTTTATATCAAGGTGATTTAGAAAGGAGTAGCTGCGAAAAGAGTGCTGAGTTCTGCAGCTACTTAGATCAACTAGCTAAAATGCCTTCTTTGAAGACATGCTCATCCAACTATCCTTTTTATGTTTTACCTGTTTGTTCTGTTTTAATTTTATTGAGAATGAGTGCCATGTGTGTAGCTTCTATGTTTGATGAGTGGACTAAAATATTGAGATGAATTATCACTATTGTAGCAAGTATCAATTACTTTGTAGTTTGTAGTGATCTTTGCTTGCCTATGCTTCTTTAGGTTTGATCTTCGCTGATGTCTTCATGGCCCTTTTTATTTTCCTTCTTCTGAAGGAGTTTTTGGTGACTTGTGAGATCAAGTGGCCATTTTAAGTTATGAGTTCAACATAATCATTACATTGTCATTATTTGAATTCTTTTTACAAATGTAAAATTCTCCTCATAGGTTGGCACTTGTCCTTTTTTGACTATATTTTTTTGTAGTTCTTGTGTACATTAGTTAGTAATTTACTTGTTCACCTTCACACTTTATTTTCAAACTTTTAGTCGGCATTAGTATGATTTATGAAGGATCAATAAAGAGACAAACTTGTGAGTATTGGTCTAGTTGGGAGGAGTATATTTGTGAGACATCATGATGCTAGGAGCATTGCATGGTGCAGTGAATTGCATAACAAAGAAGAATTAGAATATTGCATAGTACAGAGTGTTGAACACCATATAATTGTGATGCATATGTATAGGTGGATATATAGAATTTCCGCTCAAAAAAGAAAAAAGGTGGACACAGAGAATAACAAGGAGTGATAGCACATGGAAAAGGTATATTAGAGATTGCTTAGAGGTACCATTGATAAAAGAGAAACATAAGGCAATGTATTTTGTGATAGTTTGAATGTTGTATAAAGAGACGTGAAACCAGAGTTACCGGAAGTGCCTAGGCGTATGGGGAAGCGCGCTTCCCCGATAGGCGCTTCGGAAGCGCGAAACGTCGCGCTTCCGAAATGCGTGGGGAAGCGTCCCCCTTTTTTGGGAAGCGTGCTTCCCTTTTATGGGAAATGTGCTTCCCTTTTATGGGAAGCACGCTTCCCTCTCGCTTCCCCATTTTTTTCGCTTCCTAGGTCGCTTCCGAGACGGTTCATAATTTTCTTCTAAGTGGTCCCACGTTTCCCCGCTTCCTAAATTTTTGAAAGTGCCTCGCTTCCCGCTCCAACTTCCCGTATCGCTTCCCGCTTCCTCGACTGGTAACTCTGCGTGAAACCATATTAGTATGAAGGAGAAATGGGATGCATCTTGAAAGGTATTGTTTTAATAGGAGGCAGTTGTGTGAGACAACAATGATCTTTGTGAGATTGTATGGTGTAGTGTGTTGAGCAACGAAGTAATGACTAGAAGAAATATGCATGTGGTTGGCATGTGCATGTATAGGCAAACTATGGATCTTGGAATGGGTACATAGAGGATGCATAAGGGTAGAATATTTTTTCTTTAGTGTAATTTATTTATCTTCCCTTTGTCTTAGGACATTTTTAGTGCTCCTAAGGAACGTATTCACCATGCATTGGTGTAACATACATGAGAGAGACAAAAAGATCATCCAAGTTAGATTTTTTCTAATAGTTAAGACCAATGGGACTCTCTCTTATGTGTTCTCCTTTTTAATTATAGGTTGAAAAGTCCTTTTAGTAAAGCAAAAACATTATCTTAGAAGATCAACTTTGATTTCTGTCCTACATGAACTTCCTAGACACTATCACTAGGTAAAAATTGTAAATTTTAATGTTTCCTTATTTTATAATTTATATTAACTCACAAATCACTTTCTTGATTTCTATGATATTTCGAAGATGAAACCATTTTAAAAGCATAATCACCTACCTATTTTGATTTGTCTCCCCACAGTAGGTGGGGAATTTTACTAGTTAAAACTTGAAAGCCCATTAGTATTAAAGATTGATGAAGTAGATCTTGAAGGAGGTAAGAGCCTAAGAGAGGATGGATACCTGTAAGAAGATGGTGAGAATGGACATGAGATAAAAAAAGAAAGTATTGGGGGCTTATTGTGTTTATATATAAACTGGATAAATAAAGATTTGCAAAGCCAGTCCTAGATAAATGGGACAGGCATTCTGATGATTTATTGACTCTGATAATTTTTATGGCTTTTGCACATTGGAGTTTTCCTCTAGTTACCTTGAAATTTTTTGCATATCCTAGATTTCTCTGAAGTTTACAAAATCTTTTCTTTTGACTGCTTTGCTGTTACTTATCGCTGGATGTTGGATATTCAGAATTTGCAAAGTCAGTCCTAGATAAATGGGACAGTGCATTCTGATGATTCCTACTGACTCTGATGATTTTTATTGCTTCTGCACATTTGAGATTTCTTCTATTTATCTTGAAGAATTTTGCATACCCAAGATTTCTCTAAAGATTATTGGATCTTTCCTCTTGACTACTTTGCTGTTACTTGTCGCTGGATGCTGGATTCAGAATTTCAAGATTAATAGTTAGTGTTGTATGTAAAAGTTTTCTTTCTTTCTTTATGCATGCAATTATGAGTCTTAAACTAACTATTGGACTATGAAATTAATCTTTATGTAAAGCACATGCACGATTCTTGCCCTTGCTTATTTTTAATGATTTCAAAAAATATATAATGACAACTTGACAGGTTTTTATGCACCATGCTCTCATGATCAAGTTTCAAACCATCTGAAGCTTCTTGCTGAGTCGTTGCCATCTGACACGAATGGGCAGCCATCATCAAGCGAATCTTCACTAGGTAATAGGAACCGATGTCCTGTCCCAGGTGTTCTCTACAATACAAATACCATGGAAAGCTTTCGTGCACTTGACAGACAGAGCCTTCTGAAACTTGAAGGGAAAAAGGTGTGCTATGGGAACTTTCACACTATCTTAAATCTTAATTTAATTTTATTGTCATGCATTTTCCTTCAGTTTGTTTTTCTTCAATTGAAGTTGCTTATCCATTTCATAATAATTGCTGAAGAATATTTTGTACTTGTTAAACAAGCTGATTCTGAGAGTGTTTTAGTGATTCAATTCCATCAGATATGGGAGGATATTAATTCTGGACGAGTGGAGGAGGATTGTTCTGTTCTCTCCCGTTTCCTTTTGATCTCATATGCTGATCTGAAAAGGTGGACCTTCTGCTACTGGTTTGCATTTCCAGGTCTAGTACTTAATCCTCCAGCAACTCTCACTGACTGGCGACCAGCTAACGATTGGTTTAGTTGTCAGGAGGTATTGAAATGCACCATTTATTCACTGTGTAGCTATATTTAAGTTGTTTATGTTTCCAAAACCAGGCAGTTCGCCTTATCTGTGCCTGATTCACATATAAATTGATGCCATATGCTAATTTTTTGTCCCACAGAGAGAATCTCTATCAGCAGCTTGTAATGAATGGCGCAGTTCAAGCTTGGCTGCAGGTTTTAATAATCACCCATCTCTTCCTTTGGTGTTTGAGCTAACTTTCCTCTGTTGAATGTTTGATTATGAAATGAAATGAAATTTCAATGCAGCCACACCATTCTTTTTGATAAGTATATCTTCAGATTCACATGTAACACTTAGGCCTTTAAGGGATTGGGCAATCTGCCAGCATGATTGTCAAAAGGTTAGTTCATATAACTGTAAGTTCTTTCCATCAATGTATTATCTGCTCCTAATCATTTTCTTATTTTCTGTTGCAACTTAAATTGATCAATAACTAGATGTCTTGGAAAACGTTAGATGCATAGATATGCGGAAATTCGTGAGATGGATGTGACAAATGCTAATTATTTTTGTTTTTTTGGCTTGATTACCTGCAGTTGCTATTTGGCTTTTATGACCCCTGTCATCTTCCAAGCAACCCTGGTTGGCCCCTGCGGAACTTTCTTGCATTTATTTGCTCAAGGTGGAAACTGGAGAAGGTTCGCTTTCTGTGCTATCGAGAAAAACATGGTTTAGCTGATTTGAATCATTCTGTTGTTGGTGAAGCCCTGGTTTCAATTCCACAAGGTAGCGAGACAGAGAATGGGTAAAGTCACCTTTCTTATTTTATTTTCTCTTGGGTAATTGTTGAAATTTTTACAGAGGGAGTTACTGTGAAAGTGTGAATAATTAACTCCCCATGTCTGTTTCAGAATGGAAGTCTTCTCAATTTGTTCCTAAAGCAGTGGGATGGGAATCGTATAAAGGAAAGTCTACATCTAGATGTATAGATCTTGCTTCCTCCCTAGATCCAATCAGGTATTTATATACTTTGCAGCCAAGCCTCTAAAAAGTTTCTTTTGTTTTCATTTCTAAATTGTGACAAGATTTTTTCAGGTTGGCTGTATCTGCAGCAGATCTGAATTTGAAACTTATGAGGTGGCGTGCTTGGCCATCACTTGACTTGCATGTCCTTTTCAACACTAAGTGTCTTCTCTTGGGAGCTGGTACCCTTGGTTGCCAGGTTGCTCGTATGCTTATGGTAAGTGTGTATGGTTGTAAAAAACGTGAACATCTTTCCGTCCACTACATGATGCAAAGATTTTGTCTGCTTGAAGGCTTGGGGTGTCCGGAAGATCACACTGCTAGATAGTGGTCGAGTGGCTATGTCCAACCCATTGCGTCAATCATTATATACGTTCGATGACTGCAAGAACGGTGGTGAGTTAAAAGCCATTGCAGCTGTGAAGAGTTTAGAGCGCATATTTCCTGGTGTGGTAATGACCTTGACCTCTAAGTTATTGATTGATCTAATGTGTATCATCTATCAATCTCCATGATGTTTGCTCAGGAAGCTGAAGGAGTTGCAATGGCAATTCCAATGCCAGGGCATCCTGTGCTAGCCAAAGAGGCACCTAATGTTCTTCAAGATTGTTTGCACCTTCAAAGTTTGATTGATTCACATGATATAGTGTTCTTGCTGACCGATACAAGAGAGAGTCGTTGGCTTCCGACACTTCTTTGTGCGGCTTCTAATAAGGTGAATTTATCATAGTAGATGGAAATGTTTATTTACTTATGCCAGATTTCTTATTAAAGTTGAAGCAATTTTTGTTATATGCAAATAGCATCCATTGGTCTCCTTATTCAACCTTGAAAATATTTAAAATATTAACAAATTAGTTTCAAATCTATGTCACATGGATACTCCATTTTGACTGCTGTTACATATCCCTTTATTATATACAAGCAATACTGGAAATTTCATAAAAAATGGCCGTATCCCCGTATCCGCAGCCGTATCCATGTGACATAGTTTCAAATATATCAGCATTATATCCATATTTGGTGGTGCTGAGTCCATCAAGATATCCATCCATTGTATATGTAATATATGCATATGATAGTTATTCTTCACATCAGTATACCCAGCTTTTTAAGGTTCATTCTGTTCATAACCAATAGAAGCCTGTACGTTTTTGGCTTGTTCGAATCTTATTTATTTGGTTTGTAAACTGAATAGATCGGTAGTTGCACCATCTTTTGTTTCATACACACACACACATGTGCGTGTGCGTGGGATAAATATTTGATAGTCATTTTTACATACAATATATTAGAAAACACTACTTTTTTTTCAACTTTTTTTCTATTTTTCTATGGATCTAACCTTACAGATGTGATCTACATAGATTGTTTAGTAGAAAATAGGTTTTGGATAATGTATTTACAACATGTAAGCAGGTATTTCAATAAAGAACTGCAGATGATAAGCCTAGCAAGTCTTTTGTACGTGGAAGATGAACTTTCTTTCCCTTCATTTTCTGTATTTTGAGAGAGTTAGACAAAAATCTCTTTTGGTGGCTGTGTTTTAAGCCTAAATCTGCTTATGCACATAGCACACACACTGGATGGATCTCAAGCTGAAGTTGAATGTACATGATACAAGTAGGAACTTATCTTTCTATAGGCTAGCTTGAAGTGTCTGTCTTTGTGTTGAAGCCTTGTCAGTGGTGTAGAACACAAGCATTACAAACTTATTTTCTGGTTTTTATAAATGCATAAAATTGGTTAATAATCTATTAATCTGGTTAATGTATTTCTTGCATAAGAAAGACTCAGGTCATTTCTGTTGGTTGATCCATGCACTTTCTTTGCAGATTGCAATAACTGCTGCCTTGGGATTTGACAGTTTCCTTGTCATGCGCCATGGTGCTGCACCACCTTCTCCGACTCCTGTCCTATCTGGAGCCAAAGTTAATGATGAGGGAGTTGAGCACTCTGGTGTAGGCTCTAATCAACTACTCCGTCTCGGCTGTTACTTTTGCAACGATGTTGTTGCTCCTATTGATGTAATTACTCGAAACGTTAATGATTGTTGATTCCATGTATGTTGTTCTCATTGTGCTGCGGATGGATTTCAGGAATTAATATGATTAAACATTTAATTAGCCTTCTCTGTGCTGTCTGCAGTCAACTACAAACCGTACACTGGACCAGCAGTGCACTGTCACACGTCCTGGACTTGCTCCAATTGCTTCTGCTCTTGCTGTGGAACTACTGGTGGAAATTCTACAGCACCCAGATGGGTATAGTTTTATAGTGCTCTTGATACTATTAATTGGAACCATACGTACCCTTCATATTCCACATTAATCTGCACTTAGAGAGAGGATCAAATTCAGCATAAGTGGGGAATAATGTGTATGTACCTGGCTATTTGTTCAATGTGAGCCGTGTGATCTCTGCCGTGATTGCTGGGGCCACTGGCCATCTGCATGTTGCCAGCATCTGTAGCAGATCGTGGGCTCTAATATGACAAGATGCATAACTGGCTGTGCTTAACACTGAGCTGGCATCTAGGGCAGTGTTATTTGGATCCCAGCAATGTGATGTAGCACCACTTCTACTGTTAAAGCATATCTCTGTTCTTTGCCTTTGTGCACATTCTTTCTTTTAATTAAGGTTGATATGTTTATATTGGTACTTTAACAGCATAAATGCTCTAGCTGACGCCACTAACTTGACATTGGGGAACAACGAGCAGTTCCTTGGGGTTTTGCCCCATCAAATTCGCGGTTCTCTTTCTCAGTTTTCTCAGTTTACCCTCATTGGACATGCTTCTAACAGTTGTACCGCCTGCTCTGGCACTGTGAGTAATAATTTGCAGCCTGTTAAGTTTTTTTATGTCTAAAATGAGGGGGAAAAATTTGCTGCTTTAATGATTGTCTCCATGCAACTGCTAAGCCTTTTACTTTAGGTGGCTGGTTGATTTATGTTGCTTGTACTCTCTCCCTCTCTCTTTCTTATATATATACATATATATAAATAGAATATAGGGAAAATATTGGATACACTCTGGAGTACCATACTCTAGCTAAAATTCAGCAGATGTCAGTTTTATTTCAACTTGACCCCACAGATGTGTTCAGTGGGGTCCTTTTACTAGAAAATGCCCTTTTTGGTTGAGTAGTTTTGATGTAAAAATATGATTTTATCAATCATGAAATTTATACACATTGTGAACCGTTGAATTTTGAAGCTTTCAAAAAATATTTTTATACAATGTGATTGAATGATCTAAAACATATTTTTGACTACAGAAATATATTGATCATATCCATATGGCTTGATCCAAAACAAAATCAAGAAATGTGATGAAACATGCTGTTTCTTCTAGAGGGTAATAGCCAATATTTTGCCATATATACTTGTGTGTGTGTGTGTGTGTGTGTGTGTGAGAGAGAGAGAGAGAGAGAGATCATCATAGTCCATTCTGGTTAGGAGAATTTGATGTTTTAATAGCTTTTTTGTGAATGAAAAAATCAATGGCCCATCGATAATTCATGAAAAAATTAATGACTCCATTTAATGAACTGTGAAAAATATTATAAGATCTGACTTAATAACACGTGTGCAAGCATGTGCCTGGCTGTGCATGCATATGAGAGTGAACATGTTCAAGTCCTCTCCAGACAATTCACACATCTTTGTTCTTTGCATTAGTACTTAAAAGATTTCAAAAGAATATATGCTTTTCTGTCTACTTTCAGGTGTTTTCAATGATGATTTTCTATTTTGTACATATTTACTTAAAAAGAAGAGAAGAATCTTCTGGAGGAAGGAGAATATAGAGAAGTAGAGGCTCGCAGCTAAGGGACATCCAGATAATTTGATTTCCCTTCTATTCATTCATATATTTGTGTATTTACAAGTTATAGAACTATGTGCAATTCAAGAGATTCCATTAGATATTATGAAATAAGCAGCAATGCCCTAATTGTAATTTGCATTTATGCCCTTTGGTATGAGTAGTTGTAACCTTTACCTAAATGGTCTAGATTGCAAGAGAAATAAATTACTCTTTGCTAACCACAAGAAAACGTTAAAAATGAAGTACTGTAAATCATGGGAAAAAATGAAGAATATTGACCAGTTTTGTGAAAAGGGTTGAGGCATAGTGAGGCGCTCCACCAAAAACCAAGGCGAGGCGTAAAGCGTAAGCCTCAAATATTTTTTTGAAAACTTTAAAAAAATTATAAAAAAATATCTAAAAATACAAACAAATAAAGAAATGCTTTATTAATGAAATAACAACCAATAATAAATAGAAAATTTCAAATATGTACTAAAAAATATGAGATTAACATATAAAAGTAACTAAAAGCTGATTACATAACTGGAAAATATATGAGATTAACCTACAAAAGTTAAAATATATGAGATTATTCTAAAAAATATGAGATTAACATATAAAAGTAACTTAAAAAATGATTACATAACTGGAAAATATATGAGATTAACCAACAAAAGATAAAATATACTAAGAAACCAATTACATAGCTGGAAAATATATGAGATTAACCAACAAAAGTTAAAATATATGAGATTATTCTAAAAAATATGAGATTAACAAATAAAAGTAACTAAAAAACTGATTACGTAACTGAAAAAAATATGAGATTAACCAACAAAAGTTAAAATATACTAAGAAACTGATTACATAACTGAAATAACTGGAAAATATATGAGATTAACCTACAAAAGTTAAAATATATGAGATTATTCTAAAAAATATGAGATTAACATATAAAAGTAACTAAAAAAATGATTTCATAACTGGAAAATATATGAGATTAACCAACAAAAGATAAAATATACTAAGAAACCGATTACATAACTGGAAAATATATGAGATTAACCAACAAAAGTTAAAATATATGAGATTATTCTAAAAAATATGAGATTAACATATAAAAGTAACTAAAAAACTGATTACATAACTGGAAAATATATGAGATTAACCAACAAAAGTTAAAATATACTAAGAAACTGATTACATAACTGAAATAACTGGAAAATATATGAGATTAACCTACAAAAATCATGTTGATCATGTCTCAGAAATCTTGTTGTAATTTTTTTTTGCGCCTTGAGGCACAAAGGGCCGTGCCTCAAGGCGAGGCACGCCTTTTGCGCCTCAAGGCACGTTTTTCATAACACTGATATTGACCAAGGGTTGTTAAACAATATTTGGAGGGGCTGCTACAAATTTTTTCAAAATGTGTTGAGGCCGCTGTCCATATAGACCAATTTTAAAATTGGATATACTCAATTCTTTTCCTTTTCTGATGCATGTTTGTAGAAAATTTAATTTTTTATTAACCACTCAAGCTGGGAACTATCCCCAAGAGATTATTGAACGACTTTGTGAACAATTTTGAGCTGGCGTGGATGTCCAATTGTAGAGACATACATTTTTTTTAATAAAAGAGACAAATATTCGAGTTGTGACAATAAAAAGGAACAATGATTGAAGAAACTTGGCTATTTTCTAGTTCTGAAGTAGTATAGGAGAATTGGTTTTTTCAGTTTTTTAAGCTTGGAAACCATATTTTATCATGCTCTTGTTTGTATTGAATAAGAACTTTGAAGTGCAAAACTTTATCATATATCTTAAAAATGGTGGATGAGAATCCATGGTTTCAGTGATAGAGCTGTTAAGATGTATTGACTCACACACACACACACACACACACACACACACACACACACACACACATATATATATATATATATTAACTATTTCATTGTAATAGGTTTTTGCCCATGTTGGGGCATTTTAGTCATTTTACACTTATGTAATAGGTACTGGCCATTAGGGGCAGTTTTGTCTTTGTACATTTTATTTGTAGTCTTTTCCCTCTTTTATGAGGGCATATTGGACATTGTCAAATATAGTCATTGGGATCTCCCCAATGGCTATATTTATAGCCGTTGGGGGCATCCCAACGACTCTATTGAGTCATGTATGGCCTATATAAAGGAGGCAAAAACCCCTCTTGTTCTTAATGCTTTTTCTTAAGCATTTATTATTAATAAAATCTCATATTTTTTAATTCTCTTGTGATTGCCCTTAGTGGCTATTGTATGCACTTTGTGTGCTTTTGTATTTGCCATTGATTGGCTTTTGTATTGTCCATTTGTGGACTTGTGGTCATATACTTTGTTCTTGTATGCCCTTCGAGGCTTTATTATTGTTTTCGCTTATTTCATTACATGGTATCAGAGTCATAGGCTCTTGGGATCGTGTGACTCTTCTCCAAAGTTCGTAGTTGCGGCAAAAAAGACCTCTCTCAAATAGTTCTCACCAAAAATGGGTGAAAAAGAACCCATGACGGTGATCACATTCAAGTTAAATGACTCAAACTATCTAATGTGGGCCGCCACTATGAAGAACCATCTTAAGGGCAAGAAGCTTTGGAGGTATCTGAGTGGTGTCACATGTGAACCACAGGTCCACAACTCATCCTCACCAAAAAAGATGGAAATCAAATCAAAGCCCTTGATGATGAAAAAAGAGAAAAAACACTTAGAGAATATCTTACTAAGGTGGAGGATTGGGAAGCCGAGAACACTCGAATCCTATCTTTGGTTCCTAAATAGTATGGAACCAAAGATAGATACAAACATTGTGAAATTCAAGAAAGTAGTTGCAAACATTGTGAAATTCAAGAAAGCGTGTGATGCATAGGTCATTCTTAAAAACAGGTTCATGCAAAAAGACTTGTCCCGACAATACTTCCTTTAAGAGAAGATTCACACCACAAAAGATAAGACTCTAAGAGATTACTATGAAACTCTCTCTTTGGGATGAATTGGCCTTGCTTGAGCCTAAATGGGAAGGGGCGGCCATCGAAATGCGGCAAAGGTAATTGGAAAAGGAACAACTCTTTACTTTCTTATTTGGGTTAAGACCCGAATTTAAGCTAGCTAGGTCCTCAATTTGCATAGGACTACTATTACCTCACTTAGTGAGGCTCTTGCCGAAGTGTACCAAGATGAAACTTGTCTTGGCATGAACAAAGGGAGTGAGGAAGTTCTTACCGTGTCAAGATCGACAACTATATCAAAACATATAAACCTCCTCATTTTGGGAGGTATAACAATAGTGGAGGTAGGTAATGCCATTTTTGTAATGAACCAGGACATATCAAACCAGAATATCCCAAGCCAAAAAAAAAAGGCGGCAATCGTTGAAGAATAAAAAAAACGTGAAGATGCAATCAAGAAAGGAGAACTTAAGGATACTATCAACCAATTAACAAAAACACTTCAACAATTCCTTAAGTCATCCTCAACTTATACATTCGGTGTCGCTGTCTCCACACCCTTTTATTCTGGTATGTTTTCTTGGATATTTGATTATGGTGCTTTTTTTATATGACTCCTCTAGAATCCTTCTTGTCCGAATGCACTAAACTCTTTTATAATTCTCGTGTCTCAACGGTTGATGAAACTAATTTGAAAATCAAAAGCATTGAACTTTTAAAAATATTTCAAAAGATTTTCAAGTTCCTAAAGTTAGAGTTGTTCCAAAACTCATTTTAAATTTATTTTCGGTATCTCAAATTTTGGATTGTGGGTGTGCGGTCTCCTTCTCATCTAAGAAATGTTGGGTGCAGGATTGCCATTCAGGGAAGCTGATTGGGAAATGCCATAGGAAGAGAGATCTCTACTACTTGAATTTCTTTCATGTTCCCAAAGAAGCTTTTTATAATTTTGTTAAGGAAAAAGATATTGATCTATGACATAAAAGATTAGGCCATCCAAATGTATCTAAATTGTCTATTTTTTCATTTTTCAAAAACTATTGTCTTGAAAAAGAATTATATGTAATTGTATTTTTGGGGAAATGAAATCCATTCCATTTGGCTCTAGAACTTTTGTCTCTAAAAAACCCTTTGAACTTGTGCATTCGGATGTATGGGGACGGGCTCTGGTCATATTGAAAGGAGGACTTTCTTACTACGTCATATTTATTGATGATTACACTAGATATACTTGGATTTATTTTCTTAGGCAAAAATCTGAAGTTTTTTCATGTTTTAAAGAATTTTATAAACTTATGCAAAATCAATTTCAAACCAATATTGTTACTTTTCGATCTAACTCAGGGGAAAAATATTTGTCAAATGACTTCAAAAATTATTTTAAAAAAATGATATTTCACATCAAAGATCTTATCTAAATACTCTTCAACAAAATGGTTTGGCCAAATGAAAATTGTTAAATTGTATCTCCTATGTATATATATTTTTATATGTATGTAACAAGAGATACATATACATATATGTATCTATTGTTATATATATAAAAATATATATTTTCCCTTCATGTAACCTGTAGGGGTATTTTTGTCTTTTATTCTATTTTACGCATATTTACATTTGTAAATATGTTTGTAATTTTATTTTATTTTTTTCTTTTTCTCTTTTCTTTTTCATTTGTTGACGGGGGTCCAACACTAGTCGTTGGACCCCTCCAACGACTACGGGGAGCCCCTCCAAGGCTTCCTCTCCTCTATAAAAGGGGTTGAACCCCTATTGTAAAATCATTCAATGCTTGGAGCATTGTTCTCCAACTTGTTCAATAAAATTCTTTATATTTTTGCATTTGGGTTCTCTTTTTGTACCTTTGTGTACATTGTTCTAAGTGTTTTTGTGCCTTTGTGCACCTCTCTCTTTGTGGTGGTTATGCGTATTTAGCACTATATCTCTTTTGAGATATTTTCACATGGTATCAGAGCAAGGTTGGAGATTGAAGATCGTGTGATTGTTTGTCTTTTTCAAAGTGCCTCGTAAAGCGTGCCTTTGGCTTCTTGGTGATTGAAGTAGGGACTTCTTTTCCATCAATATTTTGGAAGATTCTTATGACAAGAAAGACTTAAGAATCCTTTGTGGTACGTATATATTCTCCATTCTTCTATCTCTAATGGGTGAGAAAGAGTCCCACTTTTCACTTGGTTTCAAATTAAATGGCTCCAACTACCATGTTTGGGCCGATAATATGGAGGCTCACATTAAGGGGAAAGGTCTTTGGGGATATGTTAAAGGAACCATTCTCGAACCCGAACCTAAGATCACCATTATTGATAAGGGTGAAATAAAGGTTCTTGATGGCGAAGAGAGCGAAAAAACTTTTGAAGAATATAACAAAAGACATGAAGAATGGAAGATGAAAAACTACAAAATTCTCTCATGGTTCTTTTCTTCCGTTGAAACGAAAATAAATGCCAATATTTTGAAGTTCAAGAAAGCCTTTCAAGTATGAGAATATCTCGAAAAAATGTATACTTCGAGAGATTTGTCCCATAAATATTACCTCCAAAAGAAGGCATTAACCCTTCAACAAGGGGAAATGTCCGTTAGAGAATATTTTGCCAAGCTATCCACCATTTGGGATGAACTTGCTCTTCAAGAACCTAAATGGAGTGGAGAGGCTATTGAATTAAGGGCCAAACAACTTGAAGAGGATCGCTTCTTCAACTTTTTAAACGGGTTTAGACCTAAATTTGAGCAAACTAGGTCCTTTCTCTTGTCTTCTTTCTCTTCTCCTCCGTTGGAAGATGTACTTACCAAGCTAAGTGGAGAAGAAACTTGATTGGGGATGAATAAAACCAATCAAAGTGTGTTGGTCGTTCTCTCTAAAGATGAAGATAAGGGTGCTTATGCCGTCTCTAGACCAGGGAATAATGTCAAAACATATAAACCCCCTCACTTCAACAAAAATCGAGGAAGAGAAAATTGTGGACAATATGGAAGAAGAGATTATAGCAAAATCATGTCACTTTTGCAAAGAACCGGGTCACATTAAACCAGTATGTCCTAAATGGGAAAAGATGGTGGCTATGTCTACAACTTTTCAACAATACAAGGAGGAAGGACTGTCAACTTTCAATAATGTTACATTATCTCTAAATCAAATAATGGAAGCTCTTCAACCTCTCCTCAAGGAATCCATTTTCGGAGCCACCATGTCCACCTTCTCTCCTTCTGGTAAGATTCTTTGGCTCTTAGACTCGGGTGCATCCTTTCATATGACTCCAAATGTTTTTGCACTTTTTAAACACTCAAAAAATTTGTCACTCTTTTGTTTCTACGGCGGCTGAGGCTTCTCTCGAAATAAAGGGAATTGGAGATTTTGAAAGTCAAGGTTTTTTTGTTTCTAAAGTTAGATTTATCCCAAAATTAAATTTAAATTTGTTTTTCGTCTCTCAACTATCAGATCATGGGTGTGATATCAAATTCTCATCAAATAAATGTTGAATACAGGATCGCCGGTCCGGGAAGTTGATTGGGGAAGGCTCTAGAAAGGGAGATCTATACAACAACAAGTACGTCTTCATCCCAAAACAATTGGGGTCGGCGATATGAACCAAAAAAGAAAATCATTCTGGGTCTTCCACATGAATCCTTCTCCTCCAATCATTTCTATCTAATGCCATGTCCTCGGTGAGGTTCAAAGCATTCATATCCTTTCCTATCACCTCCATCCATGTCTTCCTGGGCCTACCCCGACCTCTTTTAACTAATATATTTTCCCATTTCTCCATCCTTCTAACTGGAGCATCATTAGGCCTTCGCCGAATATGTCCAAACCACCGTAAACGATTCTCTCTCATCTTATTTTCATTGGGTGCAACGCCTACCTTCTTACGTATCTCCTCGTTCCGAATCTTATCTTTTATTGTATTTCCACACATCCATCTCAGCATACGCATCTCAGCTACACTCATTTTTTGAATATGATGTCTCTTGGCAGCCCAACATTCCGTACCATATAGTAAAGCGGGCCTAATAGTCGTCCTATAAAACTTTCTCTTCAACCGCAATGACATTCTACGATCGCACAACACTCCAGTTGCACTTTTTCATTTTATCCACCCAACCTTTATCCTATGATTTACATCTCCATCAATACTTTATGGAATTTCTTCAAATTCCAAAACATTTTTTTTGTAATGTTGCCCAACATAAGGATACAAATGTTTGGCATAAACGCCTTGGGCATTCGACTATTGTCAAGCTTTCTTATTTACATTTTACCAAAACTTTATGTAAAGACAACTTCAATTGTAATGATTGTATTCTTGGTAAAATGAGAAGCTTACATTTTGGACAAGGAACTATGTTTTCAACTAAGCATTTTGAAATTGTGCATGAAGAAGTATATATGGATGTTCCTCCTGACTTGGATGTTCCAAAGGAAAAAGTCCTTCGTTTGCAAAAAGTTCTTTATGGTTTAAAACAAGCTCCTAAGGCTTTATGATCGATTTAATGAAGTAATGGTTCAAAATGGTTTTGTTTCATACTACACTGACACTGCTCTCTTTGTTAAAAGGTCTGATGCAGGTATTGTGATTTTACTACTCTATGTTGATGATATGTTGATAACAGGTAGTGACATAAAGGGCATCAAAGGTATTAAAAACATTTTGAAAGAAAGATTTGAAATGTCAGATTTGGGGTATCTAACTTATTTTCTTGGTATTGAGGTAGCCTATTCTCATAGAGGTTATTTTTTGTCTCAAACTAAACTTGCATGTGAGATTCTTGACAGATCTGGTATTACTGATGATAAAATTTGTAAAACTTCTGAAATTGTGGAATCAAAAATGAAAATCGATGATGGGATTTCTTTGAAGGATCCTACCCCTACCGGCAACTTGTGGGGTCTCTAATGTATCTTAGCATCACAAGGCCAGACATCTCACATGCTGTGCACACTGCAAGCCAGTTCCAGCATGCTCTTACATCCGTTCATATGGGCGGTGTTCTCCGAGTTGTCAAATACATAAGGGGAACTATCAACAAGGGAGTTTTTCTTTCCTCATCCTCTGAATTAAATTTGATTGCATATACTAACTCTGATTGGGGAGGTGACCTAAATAACCGTCACTCCACTACAGGCTTTTGTATTTTTTTAGGTGAATCCCTAATCTCATGGAGATGCAAGAAACAATAAAATGTGTCTCTATCATCCATAGAAGCAGAATATCGATCCATGACTTCTACAACTATGAAAATTGTGTAGATTCATCAACTGTTACAGGATATGGGGATTCAGGTTCAAGGACCCACTAAGTTATGCTGTGATAATAAGAGTGTAATCTACATTGTCAAAAATCACACATTTCATGAACGCACAAAGCATATTGAGATGGGGGCTGCCACTACGTTAGAGAAACATACTTGCGGATATCGGGATTCAGGTTCAAGGACCCACTAAGTTATGTTGTGATAATAAGAGTGTAATCTACATTGTCAAAAATCACACATTTCATGAACGCACAAAGCATATTGAGATGGGGGCTGCCACTACGTTAGAGAAACATACTTGCAAAGAATTATAGATCTTCCATACGTGACTTCAGAATATCAGTTGGCAGATTTCTTCACCAAGGCTCTATGCTCTCCCAGATTCAATTTTCTTCTTGGCAAATTCTCAATCATTTCACCCTAAGTTTGAGGGAGGGTGTTAAATTGTATCTCCTATGTGCATATATTTTTATATGTATGTAACAATAGATACATATACATATATGTATCATACATATATGTATATGTATCTATTGTTATATATATATATATGTATATATATATATATATTTTCCTTCATGTAACCCTTAGGGGTATTTTTGTCTTTTGTTCTATTTTACGCATATTTACATTTGTAAATATGTTTGTAATTTTATTTTTTTATTTTTTTCTCTTTTTTTTTCTTTTTTCCTTTTCATTTGTTGACATCGTCATATCATTGAAACAGCATAAACCTTACTTATTTTTAAAAATGTTCCAAAAAATTTTGGGCCAAAGGTGCACTTACCGCCATATATCTTATCAATCGTCTTCTTTGCAAAATATATCTTCAATTGAAAAACTTTGCCAAATCACTCCTGATTTAAGTATATTAAGAGTTTTTGGATACAAATGTTTTATACTTATTGAAAAAAGATATAAATTGTCCCTTAAAGCTATTGAGTGTGTTTTTCTTGGTTATGCACAAAACAAAAAAGGATATAAATGTTATAATTTGGAAATTGACAAATTATATATTTCAAGAAATGTGATTTTTTTGTCAATATTCTTTCTTATTTGATTTGTTACCGAAGAAAGATTTTGTTAATGAAGAGTTAAAAAATGAGCATGAAGAAATTATGCATATTGATGATTCTAGTAAATTTTTTGAGGATGTTCCGAATCATGATATTCAATCATATTCTAGAAGAACTATTGAAAATCCTCCATGTGCACTTGATAGGTACTCTCAAAATCAACTTATTGAAGAACCTAGTGTTAGAGAATCAAATCGATCATCTAGACCTCCCAATAGGTTTGTGTCCTATGAGACATTCTCACCTAGGTATAGTGCATGTCTTATGTCAATTCACTCTTTTTATGAACCATCAAACTACAAACTACAATGATGCCAAATCTATTTTGGAATGGGTAGATTTCATGGATCTAAAATTAGGAGCCCTTGAAAAAGCAAAACCTTGGGAAATTCAACCTCTACCCATGGAAAAAAAATTTGTAGGATGTAAGTGGGTTTATAAGGCTAAGACTAAGAGAAATGGATCCTTAAAAAGATATAAGGCTAGGTTAGTGACCAAAGGTTATTCACAAGAGTATAAAATTGACTATAAAGAGACCTTTGCACCACTAGCTCATATGAGTAGTGTGAGAACCCTTGTTGCGTTAGCATCTATTAGGAAATGGGCTGCTTACCAATTTGATATCAAAAATGTTTTTTTAAATGAAGACCTAAATGACGAAGTGTATATGGTCCCTCCTCTCGGTCTTGAGATCGAGAGAGGAAAAATTCTTTGTTTGAGAAAAGCTTTGTATGGGTTTATGCAAGCTCCCAAATCTTGGTATGATATATTTAGTAATGTTATGCTAAATCTGGGTTTTACATCTTGCTATAGTGACACCGCTCTTTTTGTCAAAAATACATGTGCTAACATTATTCTTCTATTATATGTGGATGATATGATTATTATAGGAAATGACAAAAAGGGAGTTGATGAAATTAAAATAATTCTTAAAAAACATTTTGATATGTTTGATGGTTGTTTATGTGATTGAATCGGTTCAGTTGGTGCATCACTGCTATCCATAGGAGTTTGTGAATCAGCTGGTGCAACAATATCATTGTCATCTTGAATCCCATTTGCTGTCATTTGTACAGTAGTGGGCCAAAAGGAACTCAAGCCTTCCTTTGCATTCAATCCTGCATAGTCACTTGACAGAAAATCATTCTCATGGAAAATAACATGTCTAGAGATGACTATCTTTTGGGTGATGGGATTAAAACATGTATCCCAAGTATTCGTCATCATAGCCCACAAACAAACATTCCTACTTCTTAGGTGACAGCTTGTTACATAGTGAGTTATGAATATGCACAAAGCATTTGCTTCCAAAGGCACACATGGCAGTATAGCCTGGGTGCTTATTACGCAATAAGATATATGGCGATTTACCTTCCAAATTGGACAAATGGCATACGGTTAATGCAATAAACAGCTGTATGAAAGTCTACCCTCCATAAATCCTTCATGATCTTAGACTCAATCAACATGGTTAGGATAGTCTCGACTATGTGGCGATGCTTCATCTCCGTCACTCCATGTTGTTGGGACGTTTTCGGGCAAGACAACTCGCGTAGTATACCATTTTCACACAATAAATTAGTAAAAGCTGCAAACATATATTCATCACCACTATCACTACGGAAACGAAGAATCTTATGCCCGAATTGTGTCTCAACATGGGCTTTAAACCTTTGGAAAAACTTAGAACATTTGATCCTTATGTTTCAAGAAATAGATCCAAGTGTATTTGGTAAAATCAACAAAAATAACATAATAACGAGATTTAGACATAAAAAAAATTGGGACTGGATCCCACACATCATAATAAATTAACTCAAACAAAAACAACACTCTTTTATTAGAGGAATAAAAAAAAGCGTATGACTCTTACATAGACGACAATTGAAACACAAGGACACTTTCGGGATCTTACCCCGCAAGGGGACAAGACCTTTATTACATAGAGTCTGAACAAAATTTGAATTACCATGACCAAGTCTTCAATGCCAAAGCTCAATTTCTTTGTCAACTTCATCAACTTCAGCCATGAACAATAAAGAACTACGACCCAAACAATAAACTGGACTTCTCTGAGCTTCGTTTATCACATAAAGACCTCCATCTCTTTCTCCTTTAGCAAGGTTCTCTTTCGTGAGAGGGTCCTTCATAAAAACAAAAAGAGAAGAAAAGACTATTGTTAGAAAATGGTATTCTACCATTCAATCACAAGAAGAGTAGAAAGGAGAGAGAGATGTTGGTGGCGGTAGAAAACCCAATTTAGGTCTGCGGTATTGGCTGCCCATTAAGTATATGCTGGTACAATTATTAGGGTACGAAAATACTCATTACACAATAGGTTAAAATTATAATATGCCATTAATGAGCATGTGCTTAAATAAAACCGAGTTGGGTCTGGATCCCGAGATCCAAACCCAGTCGTGAATGACGACTTCTTTTCATCCTATCTCAAGTTGTACATAGTTTTGAACCATGAACAACTTGCCTTTTAACATCCAAAATTTGTCCTTGATAAGCTTTTTTGTAAACAAGTCAACAACTTGATTAGCAATCCGAACGAATTCTGGTTCAATTTCCTTCTCTTCGACCTTCTGTCTTACAAAATGTTGATCAATTTCAATATGCTTGGCACAACTGTGGTAAATAGTATTAAAGGACATGTTGATAGCACTTTGATTGTCACATAAGAGAATGCATTTAGATATTGATTCTCCTACTTTTGTCAACAGGTGTTTGATCCATGTTACTTCGGTTGTAGCAACTGCCATTGATCTATATTCAACTTCTGCGCTCGACCAGGCTATGGCCTTTTGTTTCCTACTGCTCCAGGAGACAAGATTTAGGCCAATGAAAACACAGTATCCTGAGACTGAACTACGCTCATCTGGATCTCCTACCCAATCTGCATCTATGTAAATAAGAAGTTCATGCATGTGATGGCCATGCATACTCTTTCTGTACAGAAGACCATCTCTAATAGTTTCTTTCAAATATCGAAGAATTCGTTTAACAGTTTTCATATGCCCAATATGTGGTTCATGCATGAACTGAGATACCTGATTAACAAAATAGACAATATCAGGCCGAGTGAAGGTGAGATACTGAAGCATTCCTACTATCCTGCGATATCTTGTAGGGTCCTCGTACAAATCTTCATCTTGGGAACTGAGTTTCTGATGAAGTACACTGGGTGTGCTTAGAGGCTTGCAATCTGTCGTACCTGCCTTGCTAAGAATATCAATGGTATACTTATGTTGGGTAAGTGTCATGCCTTCAGTAGTCCTGTCAAGTTCTACTCCAAGAAAATATCGCAGTTTACCAATATCCTGCATCTTGAATCTATGGTGCAGGAGTTCTTTAACCTATTTGATATGATCATTAGAGTTACCTGTAATGATAATGTCATCTACATATATCAATAACAGGGTAACTGTGTCTTTGCATTCGAATATGAAAAGAGAATGATTAAGAAGAGACCGACTAAAGCCATATTTTTCTACTTCAAGAGAAAAACTGTCAAAGCAAGATCAAGATGCCTGCTTCAAACCATATATAGCTCTCTTTAACCTTCACACGTATTCTTTGGAGTTCCCTTCTGTGTACCCAGTGGGTTGCTTCATGTATACTTCCTCCTTCCTCATCGTAGACTTGTCCTTGCTCCTGTGTGAAGCCCTTGGCAACCAGTCTAGCCTTGTATTGCTCAATAGTACCATCCGACTTATACTTTATTTTATACACCCACTTTGACCCAACCACATTTCGATCGTGTGGTCTGGGGATAATATTCCAAGTGCTACATTCATGAAGAGCCTTAATTTCTTCATTCATAGCTTCAATCCATCTCTTAGAATTTACTGCTTGATAAAATGTTGTGGGTTGATTTTCCTTACCTAAAGAGGTTAAGAAGAGTTGAAAATCTATTATGAAATTCTCATAACTAACCCACCTATCAATAGGATGTTGAGGCCAGGTAGACCTTCTGTGAACAGGGGATGGAATAGAAACAAAAGGAGAATTCATCTTCTGATTAGAGCTGGGGAGTATCTCCTTCTCATGTTGAGAGTAAACAATGCCTTTATACCTTTCGGGGGTCAATAGTGGTTCAGAAATCACACTTTCCTGAGTCCTGTGTGCAGCATCAGACACGTTTCCCTCATCTCTTTGATTACATTATGAAGAACAAACATCATCAACACTAGAAAAGAGATCTGAGTTCAACCACGGGTGATAAACTTCAATTTTAGGAGAAGTGTTAGCATTATGGTCAAAATTTAATTCATCAAATACAATATTCCTGGATATTTTGATACGCTTGCTCACGGAATCATAGCATCTGTACCCTTTATAATCATCAGCGTACCCCACAAATCTACACTTTAAGGTCTTATCCTGAAACTTGTGCCACATTGAACTGTCAACCCGAACATAACATACACACCCAAATACACACAAATCATGATAATTTGGATGCACACTATGCAAAGAAAAATAGGGTGATTTGTTTTCCAAGATGTTCATGGGCAATCGATTTATGACATAGATCGCTGAATGGAAAGCCTCTCCCCAGAGGGTAACTAGAAGGTTACTATCATGCATCATGCTCATTGCACTGTCGACAATATGACGATGCTTCCGTTCAGTAATCTCATTTTGTTGAGGTGTATGAAGACAAGACACCTGCCTACTTATTCCATTTGTCTAGAGGAAATTAATAAAGTCATTTGAAGATAATTCACCCCTTCCATCACATTGGAAACAAATAATATTCTCAGAGAATTGATTTTGAACAAAAGAACGAAAATTCTGAAATAACTTGAAGGTTTCAGATTTACATTTCATAAAGAAGATCCATGTATATCGAGAATAGCTATCAACAAAAATGAGATAATATCTAGTGTCAGACATGGAAGGAACCGGAGCCGGACCCCAAACATCAGAACAGATAATTTCAAATGGTCTTGAAGCTCTTTTATTAATGGAATGAAATGGAAGAGCAAGAGAAGAGTTGAACATAGGAATTACAAAGTTTTCAATGTGCGAAATATGGTGGTGAAACTCATTTCCAGTGATTATACTATTTCTACCAACATAAGGAACAAGATTTAGGAGCTTACCAGCATCACCAGTGACATGAGTAGCTTCATCGGAATCAACATACTAAGTGCCTTGATCATTCTGTTTGAAATTTAATTCAGCAAAGGCAGATAATAACAACTCTTTAACTTCTCCACTATTATTCAATGTATTTGTTCCCTTTCTTGTCTCTGATTGCTTTCCTCTATCTTGAGGGTTAAACCAACAATTTGCTTTGATGTGCCCCTTTTTGTTGCATAGAAAGCGAGTATTGTCCTTTGCCTTTGCAAATTAGGAGGCATACTGGGTGTAGGTAATATTCTACAAGTTTCTTGTCCATTCCTCTCTTGACCTCCCCTTTCTCGAGATTCATACCTGCCACGTCCTCGACCATAGGTAACTCCTGTGACAAGAACGTCTTAGGCTCCAATGAGAGTGTGAATACCTTTAGAGAATCCCTTCAAAGTCATCTCATATTGTAAGAGCTTAGCACGAAGATCTTCAAATGTAGGTAAGTCTGGTAAACACAATAAGGAAGTAACCATCATATGATAATCGGATCTCAGCCCGCTCAAAGTTTGCTGCACCATATCTTTGTTACTGACTGCGCAATCTACGATGGCCAACTGATTTGTAATAGTCTTCATTTTGTTTAAGTACCCTATGACAGTCATCGAGTTCTTTCTCAGCATTTGAAACTCTTTCTTTAAAAATAGAACTCTAGCCTGAGAAACTTGCGAATACGTCTGAACAAGACGATACCATAACTGCATAGCTGAGCAGTCATCTGAGATTGCCACAAGCACCTTCTGTGACAGAGTGAAAGTGATGTAGGCAATCAAAGCCTGATCTCGCTTCATCCAGAATATATACTCTGGATTTCTAACAAAAGTAATGGAAGTGTCACCCTCCTCATTCTTTCCTTCTTGTGATATGAACTCTGGAGGAACAGGAATAGAGCCATCCAGATGCCCAGAAAGATCCTGACTTCTTATGAATGAAATTATTTGTCTCTTCCAGGTTAGGAAATTAAAATTGTTCAGTTTCTCAAACACAAGCTGACTGAGAAAGTTGGAAGAAAGACCAGATTGAGAAGAGGAAAATGAATCCATAGTCGATGGGAAGTGAAAACAAGAAAAAGTAAGAGACCAGAAAGAAGATTCACTTTAGAGCAAACAAAATAAAAATTCAGAACAAATATTTGAATTTCAGAGAACTCGGCTGCTTTTTTTTTAATGATGTGCAGACCCGAGGCAGAAAACCAGACTATGCAATAAAAAACTGTTCTGAAAAAAATAAGAATTCAATCAGTAAGAAGCACGTTACTTTGAGAATAACGTGTTTTCTTTTCCAAATGAGAAGAAATCCAAAGCAGAGAGGGGAATAAGTTCAAAATTGATATCAGTCAATCAAGACAGATCTGAGATCACGTCCAGATCTAACGTCAATTTGGAAAAGCAGAAAGAATAAGTTTGACGTGATTTCAACCTTTGAAATCACGCATATATTAAATCCGATATTGCGTGATTATGTAAACTGTTGTTTGGGTGAAATCACGTGCAACAATATGAAAGGAAGAACCATAAGAGAAGAAGAAATCAAGGGAAAGAAAGAATGTTAACGTGAGCAAATCCAAGATTTTGGATTGTGGAATAAAAGAAAGGAATGATAAAAGAAAAAGACAAGGCAGAAAGAATGGATATGAACCGATAAAGAGATACCTCAGAAGAAGACAAAGAAACTTGGCTGGATGCTCATAAGAACACGATCTTCAAGGTTGGATCTTCCGCTCTGATACCATGTTAGAAAATGGTATTCTACCATTCAATCACAAGAAGAGGAGTAGAAAGGAGAGAGAGATGCTGGTGGCTGCAGAAAACCCAATTCAGGTCTGCGGTATTGACTTCCCATTAAGTATATGCTGGTACAATTATTAGGGTACGAAAATACCCATTACGCAACAGGTTAAAATTACAATACGCCATTAATGAACATGTGCTTAAATAAAACCGAGTTGAGTCTGGATCTCGAGATCCAAACCCAATCATGAATGATGACTTCTTTTCACATACTTGAATTGATCTATTAATTGAGACACAAAAATCAGATTACGCTAGATGTTGGGAGCAAGGAAAGTATCAGGAAGGTATAGACATCCATGACTAGTAGGAATAATGGCGGTTCCTATACGTGTGATGAGATAATGTTTCCCGTCACCAGTATCTATATTATCATTGCCACAATAAGATATAATATTTGAGAGCTTACCTGAGTCACTTGTAACATGACGAGCCACTCCAAAATCAACTAGCCATGTATTTTAAGGAGTTCCCTGCATCTCGACAATGTTGTCCATGTCTGAACAATTTGCCCGACATTCCATGCATTTGGGCCAAAAGTTGTATGATGCCTTGAGTTAGGAGTGGCTCCATGATGTAATCCAATTTGACTGAATGCCATGCTCAATGCATCTACATCTTGTGACAATCTTGACACAGGCGCAAAAGGACAAACTAGCATATGAAGGAGGATATGTGCTCGAAAAAGGGGTTGGATAACCACTTTGAGAAGGTTGATTGGAATTGGGTCTCAGCCTTGTGGAAGGCAAATAAGGTCTGAAACACACCAAATAAGGAACCGAAGGGGTCTTGAATGTAGGGACGTAACACCAATAATAATGAGCATGTGTGGCCTTTCTTCCCACACATTTGACATGTAATCTTTGAATGCTGGCCACTACTAGAGGGTGTAGGAAGAATGCCTCTAATTTGGCTAGGGTACCTTGGCCATGACTTAGATTGTTGGAACCACTGTTAAAATATATATATATATATATATATATATATATATATATATATATATATATATATATACTTATAAGTATATATATGTGAAATACCTGATAGGGATATTTTAGTCATTTCATATAGTTGTTTTAGAAACAACTATTTTCATTAAATAAGTATTTTTCTTTACTTAATTTTTTATTTTTTGTAATTGCTTTTTTATCAAAGCATTGGGGGTCCCACATGTAGTCGTTGGACCCCCAACGGTCATAAATATGACCGTTGGGGGCTCCAACGACCATATATGGGAGCCCTCAATGGCTCCCACTTCTTTTTTTGTATAAATAGGGGGTTCCCCTCTCTTGTATTTCAAGGCTTTTCAAGCCCTCGTTCAATAAAGTTCATATATTTTTTATGTGTTGCATCTTTGAAGGCTTCTTGTGTTGTCCCTTAGTGAACTATTTCTATATTCTCCATTGTGGGTTTGTGCTTGTCCATTCATTGGACCATATGAATGCATTAAGCATTCTTATTATACCTTTCCGCACACTTTCTAACATGGTATCAGAGCCACAAAATTTTTTAGACTTTGAAAAGCTTCCGCCTCGATTTTTGTGCTTCATTTGCAAATGTGTGTTATCACCTTGTTCTTGCAAGGAGTGTTTCTTTACTTGGCTAGGAGTGTTTCATCACTTGCCAAAAGAGTGTTTTATCACTTCTCTATCGGCTACAAGCGGATTTGGTTGGAAAGGACTTGAGCAACATCGTTGTATTGTATTCTCTCTCTTCTCCTTGAAGTTACTTGGCATTTTCAAGTATTTAGCCCATGCATTACACATGGGAAAGACACTTGTTTTTCTTTATCATTGTATATATATATATATAGATATATATATACTTATTTTTGTATGATTAAAATAAAAACAAAATATATATTTTTTTGAAAGTTTTTAGTATTTTAATCATCATTGAACTTGTTTTAAGAAAACTAGATATATGTGTCATGTTTGAATCTTGAAGCTCTTTCGAAAATAACTCTAATATATATGTATATATATAATCATGAATTATTATTTCACAAAATATATTCTTGCTTGAACTTGCATTTCACACACACACACACACACACACACACACACACACACACATATATATATATATATATATATGATAATCGTCAATTACAATTTGTATTTCATCCTTGATAGACATGTGTGTTCATGTTTAAACCCCTTGACTCATTACATACTTAAACTTGATTGGAAGCATGCCTTTTGTACGAGACATGTGGCTTTAATTATTGCGTGAGTGCTTTTGATCTCTCTATGAAAATGTATGCATTTGGTCTCTTTTATCTATACATATGCTTTGGTTAAACTCTCTTGTGTTATCTTTTGTAATGTGTATTTTTGTATATTTCATTACAATTGATAACTTTAAGATGTTTTTTTTTCATAATACAACACTAATTCTTTAAAAAACATTCTCGATTGATAATGCTTGAGAATGATCCTAGATTCTTGTTCATCTATAGTTTGATTTTTGGATGTCTTGAATGCATTTTGTAATGTTAACTCAATTTTCTCTAAAAATGTGTCATAATCACACAAAATATATTGCATTATGATTGGCATAATTTCATAGCCTCTATATAAATTGTTGGATTATCTTTCAAGTATTCATGATTAGTAATAATTGTGTTATAAGAGGTCCTTCTAAAAACTTTATAAGCATTATTTGCTTAATATTTCTTGTTGTGTTTGTCTCATAATATACTTTTTTATGTAAATAACTTCATTTTGAAGAATTGATTATGTTAAGCATGATCCGTGTTTATGCAAAGTTGTTATCATAAGGCATATTGTTGTGCTTTTTCTAAGATTGATTATCTACCATTACTGGATCTTTGATTTGACTTTTCAAATTGGCTCTCTTTATAAAATCACCTATTTGGAAAATGATTTCCGTAAGCATTTATTGCCTTTTTATGGCATTTATATTGTCCATCATAGACTTATATATGATGCATCAATCTTCTTGGCCTTGTTATTATTATAAAGATGTTTGCTGGGGTGAGTTATGTGCACCTCGTGTTATGTCTTTTGAGATTGTCAACTTGTAGTTTGACTCTAAAAGACATGTGATTTCTGATTGTGAGTGTGTAGTATCACTCGTTTGTTCCTTGGCCATTGATTTTATTATGGATGCTCTTAATCATGTGTACCTGTGATGAATGTCTAACTTTTGAGACCATAATGCTTCTAGATATATTGAAAAATTGATATTTTTTAATTGTATTTTCATTACAAGCTTTCTTTCCTCAAGTGTCTTCTCCTTTTATGCTTCTTATCTAAGTGTCATTATATGTAGACAAGAAATGTTGTTCACACCTTCGTGTGTGTTTTTAGCCGATTTTTGGCTTTGTGCTCTTGCTCTAGTAGCTGATACACTTGTTTTAAGTGTCATTATATGTAGACAAGAGATGTTTAGTCACACCTTCGTGTGTGTTTTTAGCCCATGGTTGGCTTTGAACTCTTGTTCTAATCGCTGAACATATTTGATTTCGAGTGTCATTATATATAGACAAGAGATGTTTATTCACACTTTCATATGTGATTTTTAGCCCATGGTTGGCTTTTGTACTCTTGTTCTAGTCGCTGGTACACCCATTTCAAGTATCATTACATGTAGACAAGAGGTGTTTTTTGTATACCTTCGTGTGTGTCTTTGGCCCTTTAGTGGTATCATATCTATGTTCTTGATCTAGTCGCTTATACACTTGATTTGTGGGTTTTGGAGCTCTAATGAGGTGATTGCTTGTAGTGGATGAACTATTGCAAAATTCCATATTTATGAGAATTCTTAATTTGGTCTTGATTCGCATGTATAATTTGATTTATCATATGGGATTTCTTACTAATTATGTAATGTTTTTTTAAATCTTTACTAGTTTCTTTCTTGCATAGAAAAATATTTATCGATAAAAGTTCATTAATAATATGCATATTTGGAAATCAGTGTTACCTTTTGGCATTTACCCTATAATGGATTTGTGAATTTTGCACACTAAGTGCTTGCGGTGTTAAGCTTTCGAGCAAAGCTCCTATTCACTTCAATAAATGTTCTTATTTGTGTTTCTATTTATACAATGTGCCCTTGTGCACACTTGTTTCAAGTTCTCTTTTTGTGCCTTTGTGCACATATCACATATTGAGGATTTAGTGCCTTTGTGCACATTGCCTTTGTTCGGCTTTCTAGTGGGCTTTTATATTTTCCCAATATTTCACTCTAAGATGTGTGAGTCATTATTAACTCATTTTTTATTGATAAAATTAATTCTCTTCATTATTGATTTGAACATGCTTTAACTTTCTAATGCATGGAGCTTTTTGCTCTTCGTATGCATTGCCTCTTTGTAAACATTATACATTATTTTTTTGAAGACTTTTTCACATAGTGCTTGATTGAAATGCTCAAGTAGTTTTTGATAAATAAAGATTCATTATCCTATTATGATCTTTCATTTAGATATCCTTTTTATGGGATTTGTTTGAAATGTCTCTTAATAGACACTTTTTTGAGAAATTAGTATGTTTTTTAGAAGACCATTATTTCTTTTAAAATAATTTTTATGCATAAGTGTTTATTTCATCTTAATGGATCATGTCCTTTAAATAAGATAATTATGATTTACCGTCGTCCTTGAGGAATGTTGCCTTTTATCTAATGATTTGAAAAGTTGTTACTATCTTGTTTAAACCACTCTTGTTTTTCAATATATTATTGTTGCAACTCTTGGGTTAGAATATTTTTTTTCTTGTATACTTTGAGTTTTTTTTTGGTTTGTTCTTTCTGTGCAGGATCTTTGAGATGTGATATCCTCATCATAGAGATAACCAATGAAGAGACTTGGGGATGATCACCAATAAAGGCTTTTTTGAAGACTTAGAGTTGCACAAGTTTTTCTTTGAAGACTGGGGCTTCTTCACTAAACTCTCAGTCTTATTTTCCTACTTCGCAAACTTTCGGTCATCTCCCTGTAAAGTTTGAGGGGGGGTGTTAAAATATATGTACTCACATATATATATGTGTGAAATATCCGATAGGGGTATTTTAGTCATTTCACATAGTTGTTTTAGAAACAACTATTTTCATTAAATAAGATATTTTTCTTTAATTTTTTTTTGTAATTGCTTTTTTATCAAAGCATTGGGGGTCCCACATGTAGTCGTTGGACCCCCAACGGTCATAAATATGACCGTTGGGGGCTCCAACGACCATATGTGGGAGCCCCCAATGGCTCCCACTTCTTCTCCTTTTTTTGTATAAATAGGGGGTTCCCCTCTCTTGTATTTCAAGGCTTTTCAAGCCCTCATTCAATAAAGTTCATATATTTTTTATGTGTTGCCTCATTGAAGGCTTCTTGTATTGTCCCTTAGTGGACTATTTATATATTCCCCATTGTGGGTTTGTGCTCGTCCATTCATTGGACTATATGAATGCATTAAGCATTCTTGTTATACCTTTCCGCACACTTTCTAACAAACACTTTCATGATTTACATGTTGGCTGTCCTTTCTTTGAGACATGTTGCACATAGCCTCGAACTTCAACAACATAGACTTTAGCTTGTCAAACTTGGGCCTAGGATTTTGGCTCATGTACATGTAAGGAAACAAGAAGACTTTAATCACAAACCAAAGTGTTCCCTCAAGGAATCCACTTACAACACTCGTAAAGAGAATCAGAAAGTGTTCTAAAAGAACACACTCACAAACCCATGAAAGAGAATAAAAAATATAATCTATTCAACAAAGAAAGTGTGCCAAAAGGCTTACAAATCAAAGGGGAGAACACCCCTATTTATACAAAAGGATAGAGAAGTGAGAAGCTAAAAAGGAGAGCGAGCCAAGCTCCCCTGTTGGGAGCATTCAAACCCAATTTGACTCTCCCTATCATATATATTTATTATTATATATATGTATTATATATTGGATATATATACAAATATATATATATATATATATATATAAATGTATGTACAATTTAACACTCCCTCTCAAACTTATGGTAGGATAACAGAAAGTTTGCCTAAAAGGAAGTGAAACCTAGGAGCAGAGAGAGATTTGGTAAAAAGTCCACCAACTGGTTTGAAGATATTCCTCTTGAATATAATGGCAGTCCATTTTGTTGTTCTTTGTTCATTCGTAAAAGGTATTGTTGCTGGCAATGTAAATAGCGCTCTTGTTGTCAAAACACATCTTTAAAGCTCCTAGAATCCTGATTCCCATATCAGCTCGTAGTCTTCTTAGCCACACTACTTCCATTATGGCAGTAGCCATGGCTTGGTACTCAGTTTCAGTTGAGGAAAGATAGACCTTCTATTGCTTTTTGCACCTCCATGAGATCAGTGATTCCCCTAACACAAAAACCTATGGTTGAGTGTCTATTGTTTAAATTACTTCCTCATTCTACATTTGTATATGCAAGTAAATCTAATGCAGAAGAGGAAAACATAAACATGCCTCTAAAAATAGAATTTTTAATGTACATAATAATATGCAAAATAGCTTTCATGTGAATCAATGTGAGAGCGTGCTGAAACTGACTAGCTATGTGTACAACATGTGCGATATCAGGTCTAGTAATAGTTAGGTAAGAAAGAGCTCTTGTAAGTTTTATATAAGGAGTTAGATCATCCAGAGGCTCCCTATCATCAATTTTTATCTTAACATTTGTTACTTCAGGAATGTCAACCTTCTTATCATATGATATTCCAGATCTGAGAATAATATCAGAAGCAAATTTATACTGAAATAATAAATAACCTCTAGGGAGAATAGGCAACTTCTATTCCTAGAAAGTAACGTAGAAAACCCAACTCAATCATTTCAAAACTAGTTTTAAGAATATTTTTGATATATTAAACTCCCAGTTTGTCGCCTCCAATGATTATCATATTGTCTACGTAGAGCAATAAAATGACAATACCCATATTAGAATCCTTAACAAAAAAAAAACAGTATCAGTCAAACAAAATCTATAACCAATATCAAACATAACTTTGCTAAATTTATCATACCAAGCTTTGGGTACCTGTTTCAACCCATACAATGCCTTTTGAAGGCGAATAATCTTTTCTTGAGAAAGACTCGTACTAGGAGTTGCCTCCTCTTCTATAAGTGTTTCATTTAAAAAGGCGTTTTTGACATCCATTTGATATATAGACTAATTTTTAATTGACGTTACTGCAATAAGAGTTCTAACCGTGGTTATGCGGGCAACTGAGCAAAGGTTTGTTCATAATCAATGTCATATTCTTGCAAATATCCCTTTGCAACAAGCCTAACTTTATATTGCTCAAGAGTTCCATCACTCTTGGTTTTTATTTTATATACTCATCTACAACCTATGGGTTTCTTTCCTGGTGAAAGATTTTGAATAGACCAAGTTTGAGCATTTTCTAAAACTTCAAGTTCTATCCTCATACCTTCAACCCATTTAAGGTGTTCTTTAACCTGAGCATAAGATGAGGGTTCTACATATGAGTGAATTAGTTCTATGCATGCTTGATATTTAAAAAGAAAAGAATCATATCATATAAATTTGGATGGGGGTTTTGATATTATAGATGATTTCCTAATTTACAGTTCATCTTTAGTAAGGTTAAAAAACTTTTCAAGTGCACATGGAGGGTTTTGATTTTCCCTTTTAGAATATTGTATACAAGTTTGATCATTGTGGGACAATTCATCAAGTGAGTCAAAGTCGCTAGATTCAATAACATTCTCCAAATCATGCTCGCAATCACAATTATCAATATCTTGTTTGGAAACAATGTCAAACAAAAAAGAATACTCGGTTACTTCTTTTGGTTGATCCTTATCAAAGAATTTTTTTTTTTCAATAAGGTAACATTTTGAAAGATGTATAGTTTCTCATTTTTAGAGTCATAACGCCCATATCCTTTTTGGTTGTCGACATAACCAAAGAAGGCATAAGGAATAGCTCTAGGAGAAAACTTGTCATTCTTATTGGTAAAATAAAGCATTTGCAACCAAAAGATCATAATCTTGAATAATCAAGAGAAAGCTTAAAGAGTTTTTCAACCGGTGTGATATTTGTAATGAGATATTGCGGAAATATAAAGAGTGCATACAAGCACTTACAACAATGAAAAAGAGACAATATCACAAGTCCACAAAGGGACAATACAAGCACAAGCCTTAAAGAAGGCAACAATATAAAAAGCCTCTTATTGAGAAGAGAGAGAGCTCTCAAGAATGAATTACATACAAGGGGATCACCCCTATTTATACAAAAGGGAGAGGAGAGAAGGGGAGGCAAAATGCCTCAAAAGGAGAGCCCAAAAGGGGGCTCCCATGGAGTCGTTGGGAGCCCCCAACGGTCACATTTGTGACCGTTGGGGGCTCCAACGACTCTATGGTTGGAGCCCCTTTTGTGATATAAAAAATACAAAAAATACAACAACAACAACAACTACGCCTTCATCCCAAAACAATTGGGGTCAGCGATATGAACCAAAAAAGAAATTCATTTTGGGTCTTCCACATGAATCCTTTTCCTCCAATCATTTCTATCCAACGCCATGTCCTCGGTGAGGTTCAAAGCATTCATATCCTTTCCTATCATCTCCATCCAAGTCTTCCTAGGCCTACCCCGACCTCTTTTAACTAATATATTTTCCCATATCTCCAACCTTCTAACTGGAGCATCATTAGGCCTTCGCCGAATATGTCCAAACCACCGTAAATGATTCTCTCGCATCTTATTTTCAATGGGTGCAACACCTACCTTCTTACGTATCTCTTCGTTCCGAATCTTATCTTTTATTGTATTTCCACACATCCATCTAAGCATCCGCATCTCAGCTACACTCATTTTTTGAATATGATGTCTCTTGGCAGCCCAACATTCCGTACCATATAGTAAAGCGGGTCTAATAGTCGTCCTATAAAACTTTCCCTTCAACCGCAATGGCATTCTACGATCGCACAGCACTCCAGTAGCACTTTTCCATTTCATCCACCCAACCTTTATCCTATGATTTACATCTCCATCAATTTCTCCATACTTTTGAATGATGGATCCCAAATATTTAAAATAATCATTCACCGGTATATCTTGCTCACCAAGCTTCACTACACTCCCATCACTACTTCGTTGCTTACTAAACCGACATTCCATATATTCAGTCTTACTCTTACTCAACTTAAAACCTCTAGCTTCCAATGTCTGTCTCCATAATTCTAACTTAGCATTAACCCCAGCTCTAGACTCATCAATCAAAACAATATCATCAGCAAACAACATACACCACGGTACATTTTCTTGAATTGATCTCGTAAGCTCATCCATCACTATCGCAAATAGGAAAGGGCTTAAAGCAGATCCTTGATGTAACCCAACCGTTATCGGAAAATTGGTTGTCACCCCTCCACAAGTGCGGACATTGGTTACTACTCCTTCATACATATCTTTAATTATACTAATGTACTTGAGAGAAACACCTTTCTTCATCATTGTCCACCAGAGAACGTCCCTAGGTACTCTATCGTATGCCTTCTCTAAATCAATAAAAACCATATGCAAATCTTTGTTCCTCTCTCTATATCTTTCAATAAGTTGTCTAAGAAGATGTATAGCTTCCATAGTTGATCTTCCAGGCATAAAACCAAATTGATTCTCTGATATCATGACAACCTTCCTCAACCTAGACTCAATCACCCTCTCCCAAAGTTTCATAGTATGACTCATGAGTTTTATACCACGATAGTTTGTGCAATCTTGTATATCACCCTTATTCTAAAACAACATTTTAATGAAAAAAATAAAAAAGAAAAAAATACATTTTAACAAAATATGAAAATAGTTGTTTTCTAAAACAACTAGTGAAATTACAAAAATACCCCTATCGGGTATTGATGTAATATACAGAATATATATATATATATATATATATATATAAGATACATTTTAACACCCCCCCTCAAACTTTACGGGGAAATGACGGAAAGTTTGCCAAGAAGAAACATGAAGCGAGGAGCCGGAAGAGCTTTAGTGAAGAAGTCCGCCAACTGATATTCTGAAGTGACATAGGGAAGAGCAATAGTTCCTCGCAAGAATTCGTCACGAACATAGTGGCAATCCATTTCGATATGTTTTGTACGCTCATGAAAAGTATGATTGCTCGCAATATAGATGGCACTCTTGTTGTCGCAACATAGCTTTGAGGCTTCGGTAATATCAACTCCCATGTCTTTAAGCAAACTGCGAAGCCATACAAGTTCCATTGTCGTGGTTGCCATAGCCCGGTACTCAGCTTCAGTGGATGATAGTGAAACTTTCTGCTGCTTCTTGCATCGCCAGGCAATCAAAGAGTCTCCTAAAAAAACACAAAAACCAGTAGTTGAGACTCGATCATTGGGATTACCTCCCCAATCTGCATCAGTATAAGCAAGAAGATTCAAGGAAGAAGAGGAGGATAGAAATAGCCCTTTATTGATGGTATTCCGAATGTAGCAGATGATTCGGAGAACGGCACTCATATGCACAGTTGTAGGAGCATGCTGAAATTGGCTAACAGAGTGAACCGCATGAGTGATATCTGGTCTGGTGATGGTTAAATAGGTAAGAGACCCAATGAGTTGTCTGTAAGGTGTGGGATCTTCCAGAAGAATCCCATCCTCCAACCGCAATTTGGCATTAATAACCTCGGGAGTCTCTACTTTCTTATCATCAGAAATCCCAGACTTAGAACATATATCCGCAGCAAGCTTCATCTGTGACAAAATATATCCTCTAGGAGAATATGCAACTTCAATTCCAAGAAAATATCTGAGAAATCCTAAGTCAGACATATCAAAATTATTTTTTAACATATTTTTAACATCAATAATACTATTTTGATCATTCCCAGTGATAATCATATCAACATAAAGCAACAAAATTACGATACTAGAACCTGCATGTTTAACAAAAAGAGCAGTGTCAGTATAACAAGAGTGAAATCCTAACTTTATCATGATATCACTGAAACGATCATACCAAGCCTTAGGCGCTTGTTTAAGGCCATACAATGCCTTCAAAAGCCGAAGAGTTTGACCTTGTTTAATATTTATTCCGGGTGGCGGGTCCATATAAACTTCTTCACTTAAACTTCCATTTAAAAAGACATTTTTTACGTCAAGTTGATAAATAGGCCATTTTTTGGTTGATGCAACAGCTATTAAGGTCCTGACACTAGTCATTCGAGCTACGGGAGCGAATGTTTCTTCGTAATCAATGCATATTCTTGGGAGTATCCCTTAGCCACTAATCTAGCTTTATATCGTTCTAAAGAGCCATCGCTTTTTGTTTTAACTTTGAAGACCCAGCGACAACCAATAGGTTTTTTGTGTGAGGGTAGAGTAACTATTTCCCAAGTATTGGCCTTTTTTAATGCATTAAGTTCAACTTGCATTGCTTCAACCCAATGAGGTATCGATTTAGCTTGATTATAGTGTATTGGTTCAAAATAAGAATGTAGGGTTATCAAACATGCCCGATAGTTGGGAGTTAAGGAATCATAGGATACAAACCTATTTGGGGGTATTGATATTCTAGAAGAATGCCTAACTTGTGGTTCCTCAGTGGATTCCGAAATTTGAGAGTATTTTTCGAGGGCACTAATAGGATTTTCTTGATTTCTTCTTGAGTAAACATTTATATTGGTATCACTATCATGAACATTTATATTCAAATCACTATCATTTGAGGGAGTTATGTCAAGAGGGGATACCTCATGAGAATGATCAATGTTTTCAAGAAAATCTTCTTGTATGTCATCAATAAGATCATATAAGAATATGTAGTCAATTTCATTTGTTTCTTCTAGTTTATCAAAACCGTTTTCTTCTTCTAGAAATGTTACATCTTTTGAAATATATAGTTTATCATTCTTAAAATCATAACATCTATACCCTTTTTGATTTTCACTATATCCTAAAAAAACACATTCAATTGCTTTTGGAGATAACTTATCTCTTTTATGTAATAGGACAAAACATTTGCAACCAAAAATACGAAGACGATTGAAATCGGGTGAAAATTTAAAGAGTTTTTCATAGGGAGAAACATTTTTTAACTTAGAAGAGGGCATTCTATTGATTAGATAGGTTGAGGTTAGAACGGCTTCGGCCCAAAACTTCTTTGGAATATTTCTAGAAATAAGTAATGTTCTAGTGGTTTCTATAATGTGCCTATGTTTCCTTTCCGCTAGGCCATTTTGTTGGGGAGTCCTAGGACATGACTTTTGATGGCAAATGCCATTTTGGGTTAAATAGTTTTGGAATTCATGAGATAAGTACTCGCCACCGGAATCGGATCTTAACATGGATATGTTACTTTGAAATTGATTTTGAACTTTTTTATGAAAATCTTTAAAGAAAGCAAATACTTCCGATTTATGACTAAGGAAATAAATCCAAACATACCGAGTAAAATCATCAATAAACGTAACATAATATGAATAACCCCCTTTAGACATAACCGGAGAGGGCCCCCACACATCCGAATGCACCAATTCAAAAGGCCTTGATGAAAGAAAAGTTCTATTTGGAAATGGAGTAGACTTCATTTTTCCAAAAATGCAATCTTTGCAATTAATTTCTTTTTTCTTACAAAATTTGTTTCCAAAAGGAAAGAGATACATTTTAGAATAACTTGGATGACCAAGTCTTTTATGCCAAGTTTCCATGCTTTTCTCTTGGACATAAGAATAAAAAAAGTTTGTAGGGAGATCAAGATGGTCCATATAATAGAGGTCTCCCTTTCTATGGCCTTGCCCAATCCGCTTCCCGGACCGGAGATCCTGCACAAAGCAACCATTAGATGAGAAAGATATTTCACATCCATGGTCGGCAATTTGAGAAACTGAAAGTAGGTTTAAATTTAGTTTGGAAACAACTCTTACTTTTGGAACACAAAAATTTTGTGCATCTTTAAAAGAGCCAATACTTGAAATTTTTAAAAAGGTTCCATCGGCCGTAGAAACACAAGAGTCCTTTGAATTGGTGCAAACATCAACAAGTGCATCCTCATGAGGGGTCATATGAAAGGAAGCTCTGGAGTCAAGGATCCAAGAATACGTATCGGGTGAAGATGATGAAGCAATAGCCGCACCCGATGTGGAGGAAGAAACCTTTAGCATTTGTTGGAGAGCCATAGATATTTGTCCAAGAGTTTCTTTGATGTCATTGTTCTTGCCTTTATCTTCTTTGGTGGTGGTTTCCTCAAGAGAAGCCACTTTAGGCTTGAAGGTTCCAATAAGCTTTGGACAAGTGGGTCTAATGTGACCCGGCTCATTGCAATAATGGCAAACAATCATTTTTCTTCCTCCATTGTAGTTTCCTTGTTTCCCAAAATGAGGAGGTTTATAGGTTCTAACATTATTACTCGGTTTTGATACGGCAAGGACTTCATCGACATGCTTACTCATGCCAAGCCTTGTCTCCTCTTGAGTGATTTCGGCAATAACATCCTCAATATGAGGAAAAATAGATCTATGGAGAAGTGAAGATCTCACTTGCTCAAATTCGGGACGTAGCCCAAAAAGAAATTGGAACAATCGCTCTTGTTCCATTTGTTTTTGCCTTAAATCAATATCTTCCATAGAAACCCATTTTGGCTCCAAGAGAGCCAATTCATCCCATAGTGGGTTTAAAGCACTATAATAGTCTTGAATGCTAGAATCACCTTGCTTGGTGGTTCTAATCTTTTCTTGCAAGAAATAAGCCCTTGCAAGATCCTTTTGGGTATACATACCCTTCATAAAGGACCAAGCCTCATTGGCTCTACGAAATTTAGCTATATTAGCACATACCTTAAGCTCCACATTGTTCATAAGCCACGCAAGGATTTTTGCGTGATTGCTTTCCCAATCTTCCACTTCCTTTTGATGACTTTCAATGGCCTTGAGGCGAGCATCTCTTTCAAGAGCCTTTTCTTGACCTTCTTCCATCTTTTTTAGCATAAGCTTAGGTTCCGGAACGGTACCCATGACAAAACCCCAAAGCTTCTTTCCTTTGAGATTATTTTCCATTGCCGATGCCCACATCATATAGTTCTTTCCATTGAGCTTGAAAGATAGGTCAATCTTTGTCTCCATGATGATGCCAAGAAGTGAGAAGATATCCACTAAATATGAAATACACGAACCACACTTTTCCTTCAAGAATCGAGTGGCTCTGATACCATGTAATGAGATATTGCGGAAATATAAAGAGTGCATACAAGCACTTACAACAATGAAAAAGAGACAATATCACAAGTCCACAAAGGGACAATACAAGCACAAGCCTTAAAGAAGGCAACAATATAAAAAGCCTCTTATTGAGAAGAGAGAGAGCTCTCAAGAATGAATTACATACAAGGGGATCACCCCTATTTATACAAAAGGGAGAGGAGAGAAGGGGAGGCAAAATGCCTCAAAAGGAGAGCCCAAAAGGGGGCTCCCATGGAGTCGTTGGGAGCCCCCAACGGTCACATTTGTGACCGTTGGGGGCTCCAACGACTCTATGGTTGGAGCCCCTTTTGTGATATAAAAAATACAAAAAATAAATGAAAAAAATAAAAAAGAAAAAAATACATTTTAACAAAATCTGAAAATAGTTGTTTTCTAAAAACAACTAGTGAAATTACAAAAATACCCCTATCGGGTATTGATGTAATATATATATATATATATAAGATACATTTTAACAATATTGTGTAGAGAACAAGATGACATTCTGTTTATAAGATAAACAACAGTCAGGACAACTTTTGCCCAAAAAACCTTAGGCACATAGCTATCAATAAGTAAAGTCTTTGAAGTTTCAATAATATGCATATGTTTTCTCTCAGCCAGGTCATTTTGTTGTGGTGCATGTGGACAAGTTTTTTGATGCGTGATGCCATGTGAGTAGAGATAGTTTTTAAATTCTTTTGACAAATTCTCTCCTTGAATCAGTTTGAAATATAGATATGATTTTCAAATATATTTTTGACCATCTTATGGAAACTTTGAAAATGAAAAAAAAACTTCAGATTTATGCTTAAGTAATAACCGGTGTTGGACCCTAAACATTTGAATGAGCCAACTTAAATGGTCTATAAGAAATAAAAGTTTTATCTCTAAATGGCAATCTTTTCATTTTTCTAAGAACACAGTCTTCACAAGTGAAATCATCAATATTACAAAACTTATTCAAACTTTTAAAAAAAATGGATTTTAGATACACTAAGAAGTCCTAATCTTTTATGCCACAATTTTAAATCTATTTTCTGGACATTATAACAAAAAGCATTTTTCGGTATCTCCAAAAAATCCATATAGTAGGGGCCTTCTTCTCTATGACCTTGCCCAATCAACTTCCCTGACTGTCGATCATGCACCAAACATTCATTTGAAGAGAATGAGATATTACAACCATAATCAGATATTTGAGATACAGAAAAGAAATTCAAATTTAATTTATGAATGTATTTAATTTTTGAAAAGAGAATTTTTTTGGAGTTTGAAAGATCCTTTTCAAAACTTACTATTTTTTTGATTTCAAGAGCGTACCATCGGCTGTAAAAACTTTTGACATCCTTGAGTTGATATAGTATTAAGATAAAATATCATTGTTTGAGGTCATATAAAAAGATGCACTAGAATCAAGAAGCTAATGAATCTTACCTGGATCCGAATAAGATGATACTGCGACCCCGGCTGAAGAAGATGACCCTTTTAGAAGAGGTTGAAGAGCTTCAACTAATTGAGCTATAGACATACTTCCAATAGATGATTCTTGAGATGTGAGAAAGTCCTTGTCCTTTGACTCTTGAGGAGAGTCAATCGAAGCAACTTTCTTTTCAAATGTCCCTTTTAGTTTAGGACATTGGGGCTTAGTGTATCCCGATTCATGACAAAAATAACAAATGATTTTCTTTCTTTCATAGTCATTTTTCAGTCTTATGTAGTGAGGTGGCTTATATGCATGAACATAGTTTTCTGGTCTAGAAATGGCTAAGACTGAGTCATTCTTTACTTTTGCTTACATATTTTTTCAATCTTTTCTCTTGCATACTCAAATCTTCTATAGTGTCTTTAATAGACGACACTTTTCCTCTATAGAGAATAATAGACTTGGTAGATTCAAACTCGAGCCTTAGCTCGTTAATGAATTGATAAAAGTGCTCCACATCTATTTGTCTTTGACGAATTTCTCTGTCTTCGGGATAATGCCACTTTAGCTCTAGAAGAGTTAATTCTTCCCAAAGTTTGGATAGGTCATTATGATATTCTCTAATAGTTTTATCCTTTTGAACCATAGTCCGAACTTTATCTTGCATATTACATATATGTGCAATACCTTTAAGAGAATACATTATCTTAAGATAATCCCAAGCTTTGTTAGCATTTTCAAATTTGGCAAAGACTTTAACATTTTTTCGCATCCACACTACTAATAAGCCAAGACATGATCTTGGCATGTCCCATCCTTTACTCCTTCCACTTCTTCTCATAAGAGGTTATAGCCTTAGTTTTTCTATTTTCGGTTAGAGAAACCTCTTTCTTACACGCTATCTTAGTGAGAACTAGCTTGGGTTTTGAATCAGATTCATGTACTAGTTCTCGTAATCCCTTTCTCTAAATAAAGTGCTTCATGATAGAAGCCCATGTTTCATAATTCAAATCATTGAGTTTTATGGGTTTAATTGTGACATTATTGCTGTCATCCATTTTTACAAGGGCTTAAGAGAGGGAAAGAAAAAAAAAGAGAACGATAGAAGAGAAAAAGGGAAGGAGAGAGGAGATGAAATAGCATGAGTATTCCTCTATGATCACACGAGCCAACAAGCCACACTTGCACAATTTCGCGAACACTTGATTCACCAAGAAAATCTTTCTTTCTTCCTTAGGCATGAAAAACGAGACAACAAGCAACCTTCAAGGGTCAAGAGCAAGGTAGTCAAGAGCAACCTTGCTCTGATACCATGTAAGGAAACAAGAAGACTTCAATCATGAGCCAAAGTGTTCCCTCAAGAAATTCACTTACAACACTCACAAAGAGAAACACAAAGTGTTCTAAAAGAACACACTTATAAACCCATGAAAGAAAATAAAAAATATAATCTATTTAACAAAGAAAGTGTGCCAAAAGGCTTACAAATCAAAGGGGAAAACACCCCTATTTATACAAGAGGGTAGAGAAGTGAGAGGCATTTCTAGCCGTTGGGAGTAGTCAAACTCAATTTGGCTCTAGCCATTGGGAGCAGTCACCCAATTTGGCTCTCCCTATCATATATATTTATTATTAAATATCTATGTATATACATAAGTATATATATAATATATATGTACGTATATAATACCATATATATATATATATACACACACACACACAATTGAACAGTATATGGATATGAACATATTGTACTTTGGACCCAGGCCCTTCAGAGTTTGAGTACAAGCGTCTTCATTAGTATGGGGCTGCCAATGGCCGCTAGCTGATCTGAGACATACTTGACCTTGTTCAAGAACTCTAGCACACTAGTATCACCTCTCTGCAGTGACTCAAACTTTGATTTGAGGTGATATATCTTAGGTGTACATATCTACTCGAACCATTTGTGAAGGATTTGCCATAATTCTTATGCAGTTACATTGGTGGGAATGTGGAGGAGAACTTTATGGGAAAGAGTTGTCATAATATATGCTACTAAGGCTTGATCATTCTGGATTTTTCACCATGATAGTCTTAGTAGCTTGTCCATCCTTGACATCTCCCTGAACCTCGAGCACAAATTCTAAGGCAGGATTTCAGATCCGTCAAGGTGCCCCATCAGATCGTTGCTGCTGCTGAAAGGTATGATTTGCTTCTTACAAGTAATGAAGTTGGTTTCACTCAACTTTTCCGTGATCAATTCACTCAGGAAGAATTAATTGGATTTGAGGAGGCCATTACATAAACAATAAAAGGGAAATATGAAAGCAATAGAAAAATGAAATATCGAAATAGATCGAAAGAAGGATCCAGACAAAAAAGAATACAGATCGGCAGATTTGAGCAAGGCACCAGAATTTGTTGACGTCAGCAGGTGACATCAGCAGGCAATGTCATCAGCAAGTTGTCCGCCCTTTTTCCTTTTGAATTTTTTTATCAGATTGCAATATTCAGGAACAAATCTGATCTGGAGGCCCTTTTTTTATTGACCTTTTCTTCCGTTTTTTTTTTTGCTGGGAGGAATGATATGCTGCTGATATGATCATCAGATAACACTAGGTTTGCAGATCTATATCAATAATAGCGACCCAAAGATAGAAAAGCATAAAATAAGAGGAATATTAAAGAAAAGGAGGGAAAAAATGTTTTTCCCTATTAACTTGATAAAGAGGTTAGAAGAGAAAAGAAACAAGACTTGAGGTTGATATTGAGAGGAGAAAAGGATGCAGATTTAGGAAAAGAGAGATTTAAAGAAAAAAGGATGAAAAAGAAACTTTAGGGTTTATAAACAATGATTGGGATTAGGGTTTGTGAAAAATAAAGGAATAGAAAAGAGGATAAGAGGAGAGATAAAGAGAAGCCAACCGGAGGAAGAAAATAAGCAGAAGCTTTGATTTGACGAGGTCTTATTCCTGCCCTGCTTTAATACCATGCTAAAACCAGCCTTGGGATTCATGCCCTGCAGTTCACACAAAGAGGAGAGAAGAAAAAGTTGCAAAAGGATGGAGAAAGATGGATCATGCCTCTCCCTTAGGTGTCCCTAATATATTTACTGTATCTTTTTTCATTTTACAAAAATACCCCTATATAGTAGGGTAAAATACAAAACAAGACTATATGTACAAAGGGCATAAATGTCATTACAAATAAAGCTATTTCTAACAGAAACAACCTTCTAGCATGCATTGAGGGTGGCGTATGCCATCAAAAGAGGAGAAAATTTTGCAATTGTATATTAATTTTGCCACTTTTGGCTTTCTGCTTGTGGGGACATGAAGCCTCTCCAAGCAGGATTCTTGCAGGCATTTGGATCCAGTCAAAAGTGTGCTGTTTATAGCATAGTTGGCAAACTCGTGACTCGGGCTTGGATCGGACCCCTACTGGGTCACCGAGTCTGCGGGTTGACTCGGTGACTCGGACGAGTCAGGACACTATATTTTATAGTGTAAGCATGAATAAGACATGGAAATAACTAAATTTCAAGCTAACTTTATATAAGAATTGCATTAAAATAATAAAATACATTATACAAAAATTTATTTAAATAGGTTGGATCAGCAGTCCTTAATCATGACCTAGTTGGGGTCCGGTCTGGATCAACTCAAGAGATTTCCGAGTTGACTCACCGGGTTTGCCAACTATGGTTTATAGCATGGAACATGCAGAAGTTGCCACTAATGTCATTGATGTTTTGAACTGCCTTACGGTGAGAAACTCTGGAACCTTTATGAAAGTCATATTATAACAAGATACAAATATTGGTGGTTTGAATTTCCATGAGAACCCAATAAAATAACTACATTATGCTGTTTTTTTAATATTACAATTTTAAATTTTGGGATTTAAAAATAAAGAATGTGAAAGTACACTAGGGTAAAAAAGTACAAGGCTTCAATAGTTTCAATCCAGAAACCAAACAAGATCAATGGACACAATGATAATAACGTTATATTGATATTCTTTTTCCCTCTCCTAAAACTTGTTAGGCCAAATGCCCAGGTGGATGTCTTGTATCAAGTATTATTGCTTCCTTAATTTTAAGATGCACCGCCCTTGATTTGGTGAGAAAGCAAAAGTGATAGAACCTTGGGGATATAAGATTTGGTTTACAGGAATAAATAGGAATAGGAATGGAGTAGGGATTGTGATAATGTAGTTGAGGTCCGTAGGAAGTGTGATAGGAATTTACTTATTAAATTAGTATTATGTATGGATATTATTAATATTATTAGTGTTTATGCACCTCAAGTAGGTTTGGATGATTCCATTAAGCGTCAATTTTGGGAAGATTTAGATAGAGTAGTACAAGGGATATCTTATGGAGAAAAGCTTTTCATCGGCGGTAACCTTAATGGGCATGTAGGCATTAGTAGAGATGGATTTGAGAGTATCCATGGGTTCTATGGTATAGGAGAAAAAAATGAAAGTGGATAAAGGATTTTAGATTTTGGTTTGTCCTATGATATGATCTTAGCAAACACTTGGTTTAGGAAGAGGGAGTCTCACCTAGTAACATTTAAAAGTGGGGTTAATACGAGTCAGATAGATTTTTTCTTACTTAGAAAGAGAGATAGGGGTTGTTGCATCGATTGTAAGGTTATACCGGGAGAAAGTGTAGCTACACAACATAGAGTCTTAATTTTAGATCTTAGAATTAGACAATGCCGCAAAATGGATAGACATATGATAGATCCTAGAATTAAGTGGTGGGCACTGAAAGGAGCTAAACAAGAAATGTTTGTAGAGCAGGTAGTTAAGGAAGTTGATTGGTGTCTCGAGGAGGATTCAGAATCAATGTGGAATAAGATAGCGGGTGGCATGAGAAAGGTGGCTAAGGAGGTATTGGGTGAGTCTAAAGGTGGTGCACCGTTAGCTAAGGATACATCGTGGTGGAACGAGGATGTCAAATTAGCTATTAAGGTTAAAAGAGAGTATTATAGAAATCTAAGAGTCGTGATAATGAGAATTTGGAGAAGTATATGATAGCAAAGAAGGAAGCTAAAAAAGTAGTTCGAAACGCGAGAGATAAGGTATATAAGGAGGTTTATGACAAGTTGGATACCAAAGAGGGCGAGAAGGATATTTATAGGCTTGCAAAGAGGAGAGATAGAAAATCGAGGGATCTGAGTATGGTTAGATGTATCAAAGATGAAACGCAAAGGGTTTTAGTTAAAGATGAGGAGATCAAGGAGAGATGAAAAGATTATTTTGATAAGCTATTTAATGAAAGTCATGCTCAGGATCTTGGAGACTTCTCCATTCATTTTCATGAGATGAATCGTGACTTCATGCGCAAGATTCAAAAGAAAGAAATTGCAGAGGTTTTGAAGAAAATGAAATCAAGAAGGGCAGTTGGCCCAGATGGTATACCTATCGAGGCTTGGAAATGCTTGGGAGAGAAAGGTTTAGAATGGTTGACAAATCTTTTTAACAAGATTTGACGGACAAATAAGATGCCTAATGGGTGGAGGAAGAGTACTTTAGTGTCTTTATATAAGAATAAGGGTGATATACAAGATTGCACAAACTATCGTGGTATAAAATTCATGAGTCATACTATGAAACTTTGAGAGAGGGTGATTGAGTATAGGTTGAGGAAGGTTGTCATGATATCGGAGAATCAATTTGGTTTTATGCCTGGAAGATCAACTATGGAAGCTATACATCTTCTTAGACAACTTATTGAGAGATTTAGAGAGGAACAAAGATTTGCATATGGTTTTTATTGATTTGGAGAAGGCATACAATAGAGTACCTAGGGATGTTCTCTGGTGGACAATGATGAAGAAAGGTGTTTCTCTCAAGTACATTAGTATAATTAAAGATATGTACGAAGTAGTAACCAAAGTCCGCACTTGTGGAGGGGTGACAACCAATTTTCCTATAATGGTTGGGTTACATCAAGGATCTGTTTTAAGCCCTTTCCTATTTGCTATAGTGATGGATGAGCTTACGAGATCAATTCAAGAAAATGTGCCGTGGTGTATGTTGTTTGCTGATGATATTGTTTTGATTGATGAGTCTAGAGTTGGGGTTAATACTAAGTTAGAATTATGGAGACAGACATTGGAAGCAAGAGGTTTTAAGTTGAGTAAGAGTAAGACAAAATATATGGAATGTCGGTTTAGTAAGCAACGAAGTAGTGATGGGAGTGTAGTGAAGCTTGGTGAGCAAGAAATAACGGTGGATGATTGTTTCAAATATTTGGGATCTATCATTCAAAAGTATGGAGAAATTGATGGAGATGTAAATCATAGGATAAAGGTTGGGTGGATGAAATGGAAAAGTGCAACTGGAGTGTTGTGCGATCGTAGAATGCCATTGCGGTTGAAGGGAAAGTTTTATAGGACGACTATTAGGCCCGCTTTATTATATGGTACGGAATGTTGGGCTGCCAAGAGACATCATATTCAAAAAATGAGTGTAGCTGAGATGCGTATGCTGAGATGGATGTGTGGAAATACAATAAAAGATAAGATTCGGAACGAGGAGATACGTAAGAAGGTAGGCGTTGCACCCATTGAAAATAAGATGAGAGAGAATCGTTTACGGTGGTTTGGACATATTCGGCGAAGGCCTAATGATGCTCCAGTTAGAAGGATGGAGAAATGGGAAAATATATTAGTTAAAAGAGGTCGGGGGAGGCCTATGAAGACATGGATGGAGATGATAGGAAAGGATATGAATGCTTTGAACTTCACCGAGGACATGGCATTGGATAGAAATGATTGGAGGAGAAGGGTTCATGTGGAAGACCCAGAATGATTTTTTTTTTGGTTCATATCGCCGACCCCAATTGTTTTGGGATGAAGGCGTAGTTGTTGTTGTTGTTGTACCGTCCTTGATACAGGACCATTAGGGTGGGTATGCTACGAACCCTTTTTTGCTCCAGGTCTAATCCAAGGAATCTGCCTCCGTTGGATCTGTTCTACCAGAGGAGCTGCCAGCTTGAGTCCAACTCCAAGTGAGACTCTACAAGATTTATTAGACTATGCTGGATTTATCAGAGTCCAGCCCTACCCAAGTTGGTATCTGCGAAAGTTAGTAGAGTCCAGCCCAGCCTGGAGTCCTACCTATGGTGGGAGTCCAGACGCCCCCCTAGACTCCCATCTAGGGTGGGAGTGTTCCTGTGTAGCTTATCCTCTTCTCTTTATGTATTCTATAAATAGGCCTATATGGTTTAGTTTTTTTTAATAAGATTTATTGAATTCAACCTGAGTTTCATTCTGGTTCTTGTGTGTGAGTGCTACTTGAGGGAAAGACTGCTCTCTCACCAGTCCATCTACCCCCGTTCTTCGCCGGTCAGTCAGGAATGTGTTTTCTCCCTTTCAGCCTCGTCCTCACTCCCGCCTTGATTTTTGTGCCCACCAAGTTAGGTCCCCATCTCTTCCTATGTTTTGTCCTCTGCCCGTGTCCTTGCCCTGAGACATGCCCATCCATCCCCATGTTTGCCCTGGCTGTGTCCTCTATCCAGAGACATGACCAGCACCTCACGCTCACCCTCTTCTCGTTGGCCATGTCCTATCCGGCAACACGCCTGCCGCTGCAGTGTGTTTGACTCTGATTTGACCATGCCGCAGCCTCATGCACCGCAACCGCTGCTGCTGCCATGACTTTGCCTCTGCTGCTGCGTCCTTACTGCCTGCTGTAGCAACCCCGTGATGCCCCGGGATCTGCCCAGCCCTAGCAGCAGAGGCCTGTTCCTTCACAAGCTTGGACCCGCTCTCCGCTAGGCCCATACTGATAGAAACTATCCAGCTGGGAATCAGGTTCTATCAGGGTATCTATCTAATCCTTTCCAAGGATCTCAAGACACATGGATGTTTAGCCTGTAACACCCACATGCCCACCAGCCAGGCCAGTAATCCTCAGTTTGGGCAGTGAGAAGGGATCTCAAATCCCTGAAAAGTGGGGATTTGAGATCCTTTGTTTGGAAAAGGTCAAATCAAAGATGTGAGTAATTCAAATGCCCCTTATTATCCGAGGCATGGTTATGTTCAGTTTAATCCTTTTTGTTTTTGCTTGGTAGGTGAATCATTTCTACTTTTGCATAGATAACTTATGAAATTTTCTCTTGAAGTAGTTAGTAGTCACCCTATACGCTTTTTACAGGTTTGGCTCTATTGGTTAGCATAAATTGATCTTGGTAATGCTGGATGCAACAGATGAGTTGGCCACACAGATCACCTGTGTGCACATGCACACACACAAACACGATTGACCTGCAGCGTAGAACCACTGCTTTGTTTGTGTGCTTGTGTTTTACTGGAAATGTTTCACATGCCAGCTTTCCTTTGCGTTCAATTACTTGCAATAATGTGGCTGGACTTTAAAAATATTCACTTTGCAAACCATGGATGTTTCACATATTTTTTTTCTAGAAAGGTGAAATTACCTTATGTCTTTGTATGCTGCTTGTCTGATTTAAACTCATTCACGCTTGTGCAGGTGATATCAGAATTTAGGACGAGGGGAATGGATTTTGTTCTTCAAGCTATAAACCATCCTACGTATCTGGAGGATATCACAGGGTTAACAGAATTGATAAAGTCAGTAAGTTCTTTTAAGCTAGATTGGGAGGGTGAATATGACAGTGACACGGGGAACTGATGTGCTTTATCACTTGGCTTCATTCTTTCCATGGTGGACATAAACAGCCATGCCAACCAAATATTTGAATGCATTGGCACAGCAAATGTTAACATCTTTGTTCCTCTATCACATCCTTTCTGTACTTTGTCCTTTTGCTTGTGTGAATGAATGAAGGAAAAGGATAAGAAAATTCATCTTGGTAAATGATTCTGCCACAACGTTGTATGTGCCGTGGCATGCATACTGTAGGCTTCATGAAAGCAATTGGTCCATCCATCGGATGGAGTTAGCACTGTGACAATGTACACCTTGCATTTGATTCAGCTTGGGGAAGAGGGATCTATGGTCGGGGTTTGCACTGTGCGATAGAGTATCTGCAATATCATCCAATTACTCTAGATTTTCGTACATAAAATTCCCATATTGCCTATTTAACTACCAGCTCAATTTCAGATCCACCATTTTAGATACCATTCAAAGGAACAGTACCTGTGAATGCATGAGGGTATTACTGTGTTATATTGGGCTACGCTTGGGAGGTTTGCATTGAGATGGAAACGCCATATCTATGTGTTGCCAAAATGTCGTGTTGAGGATGGAGTTTCCAAAAACGCCAACCTGTGAATGGTGTTGAAATGTGATGTTTGGGACTTCTTACTCCATCTGCAATGCAGTGTTTTGGCAATGCCACTGCTCTCAAACAGTAGAGAGCTTCAGAGCACTGGTGTAAACCACAGATACCTCCGACTTGAGGCTCTTTATGATATTCACACTTTCTCCTGTTATTTTATTTGCCCACATAATGGTGCAGTGGTCCTCTCTATCTCGGAAAAACTATGGAAGCTTAAAAGTTCAAACAGAAAAGAATTGAATGGACCTTGAATCGGCCCTTTTTGAATCTGATTCAGGCCGATTTTGACAGCATTGCTCCATACACATTATGCTCGTCGCCTGATGAAATGTTATGCCTGAGATGGGTCCCATATTGCCCATTTAACAGCAGTTGGGTTGTGGGTCAATGGCTTTTGATTCAGCATTGCCAAATCGAAACAAATTCAGGTTCAGCATATGCAAGCTTTGTTTGCCTTCAACTCTAAGCAGCATGCACATAATGTTTAGGATTGCCATATTGTACTGTCACTATAACATACACAAAAGCTAACTGAAAAATCAAAGATCATTAGCATCAGGACCTGGAAAGTAGACTGCAAAGACAATCATGGATGAGTAATATACATGGCCATAATGTAACAGAAACACATGAACACTGGCAAGGTAAGGCCATCTGCAACATCCACGGCTAAGATGGAAGTAGCTTTCATCTGCCCGTATCAGCAGTTAGTATGTCTTGGTGTATCCTGGAATATGCCTGAAATTTTCATCACCATAATCAGATATCAGTGGCTGGGGGTTATCCCCCAGCTTGCCTATCTTTAAAAAAAAGAAAAGATATCAGTGGCAACTGGAGAGAGAGGGAAAATCAACAATTTTTTTCACAAAAGAGTGCCTCAGAAACTTGTGGATGAAAGCATCAATCTTCAAAGTTTTTAAATCACTGGAAGGTACATCAAATTTTGCTTTCAACAAGTCGTAATAGATTTATGGAACTTACATATATCACTGAATCTCTGAACCAATTAGACTTGCCTCTTTGGAAAAGGAAATTGACAAAGCTCTCCTAATATACATGATGTATGGAACCATAAATTAAGGGTTTTTCAAACAGAAATGCATGCTCAAGTGGCATATACTTAAGAAAAAGATATTTCCTGCCAACGTAATCACCAGCTGAGCACAAAGGAGTCACTGAGAGATGTATCACAATGGGATCATTTAGTACTTAGCAGCATCTAGTTATTCAAAAGGATTGCTTAAAAAACACAGACACACTTGTTGGTACTGTGATTACATCATGATAGGGATGGCAGTGGGCGGGGGCGGGGGACAAGGTCTCCACCCCCGCCCCGTTTCAAAATTTTAACCTTCATGCCCGGTCCATCCCCGTGACGGGGGAGACTTTGGACCTCCACCCCCGCCCCGTCTCAAAATAATAATCCCCATCACCGTCCCCACCCCTGCCCCGCCCCCACCCCCGCCACGCCACGTCCCCGTGAAGATTGCATTTTCCTTGCCATTTTTATTAAAAAAATATGCAATGTCCAAAAATATTTGCTTTTCTGTTTGATCAAGTCCATTTTAACTTATTTTTAAACTCTGATGAATATCTTTACGTTGATTCTTTAAGGTCTTCAAGATTCTTTCCCATTCCTCTATATTGTTTTTATGAAAAAACAGTGAGCCTAATACTTCAAGTGTTAATGGTAGCCCACCGGTACTCTGCACAACTTTCTCAGATAATTTTTTCAAACAAATTGAGTTTATTTTTAATCAAACGCTACAATATTTGCTAATTGAGAGTAGAAAACAAATTTTAAATAATGTGATCATGACTTTATGAAAGCTTTTTAGGATTTCCAGTGAAAAACCCACAAAATACCATAATTTCATTACTTGAAAATTTGTATATTTATGTCAAGAAAAAGATGATCTAACAAACTATGCAGATTTGATTGAAGCAATTAACGGGAAAAGCAAAACAGTAGTAGTTCCACTATAATCTGAACATAAAACAGATAAAAATCAGATAAAAAAATTTTATGTGCAACCTCAGCCAAAAGATGGTGAATGGTTAATGAATAATCATTGTCACGCTCAATAACAAAATTCGATATCATCATTGATTACACCAACATAAAAAATCAGACAAGAAAACTTTAGGTCACAGTTGGTTGCACACATTTTTCGTACCAACAAATAGAAATCTTGATCCAATGCAATTTTAAAGAAAATGAGCGCACCCAGATAGACCCTTCAAAATCCCACAAAAGCAACAAAAACAAATTAACGCAGAGAGAGAGAGAGATCATATGGTAGTGCATGTTATAGATTCATCACTCTGTTACAAATTTGATTGGGTTTAACCATCATCACGTCTCCCCAATACCCCAAATTGAAAAAAGATTTAACGTGCAAAATGAAGAAACTCGCACAAAGAAATAGAAAAGGGCGAAACAAAAAAAGAGTGTGATACGGTAATCCTTTCAAATGTACAGAACTCAGGGCTAGATTTTCTACTTCTACATAACAAAAAGGGCTTCTGGCTGCAGCTTCTCAAAGATGGTATAAAAGAAGAAAACGAAAATTTACCTTCTCTCTCCTTTGGGCGGCGACGGTGAGTAGGGATGATACAATATTTTGTCTAATAAGATTTAGGGTTAGGGTTAGTAAGTTAGTAGCATATATAAACATGGTTGTTTTGTAATTTTATTACTTAACTTAGGGTATCTTAGTAATATTATTAATGGGGGCGGGGATGGGGCAGGGGAAAGTGTAAGTCCATCCCCGCGGGGATGAATTTTAACCTTCATCCCCGTTTCATTCCCTTCATCCCCGGTCCAAATGGGGCGAAGCGGGGCGGAGCCCCGTTGTCCCCCGGTCCACTGCCATCCCTACATCATGAATCAACTTTTGCTGTTGATATGGTACTCAACAAATTGTCTGAAACCAAATACCAAACAATAAAAGGCAAAAGAGTCGAACCAAAACAGAGGTCGGAATGTACGAAGGTATCCTGCAAAATATCATAATCCTCTTCATCTGGTTTTGAACTTTTGATGAATCTGAATAATCCAGTTCATCATCTATGATATCCCTAGCTAGTAAACTGGTTTGTGGATCAGGAAACAATCTAAAAAATGCATGAGAGATAGATGAATAAGAAGAGCCAAGAGTTGCACCTGGTCTTCTCAAAAGAAAGCATTGTGGTTGGAGCAGAATTTCCAAGCCTAGTTCATATTACAGCTTTCTCATCAGAAGATTCTTTGGGAATTTCACTTGCAGCAGATTGCGCCTTTTGAATTTTCACAGCTCTTATCTGATCAGCAAGTGAAACACCTCTTCTCATGTTCTTCTTTACAAATTCTAGATCCCATTTCTCAGCAGCCGGCTGTGTTCCCTGAGTAGCATTTCCATTGTCCGTGGTAGCTACTAAAGATTTCTTGACCTGAGACAAGGAAAAAAGTACCCATGAAAACAGGCAGAAGATATGGATAAACAGTCTTAATCTTACTGATCTTAAGCAATTTTGCATGAAAGCGTTTTACCTTTGGTAACTTTGCCATCACTACCAACTCTCTGGAAAGAAGAGATCCCTTTCTCTCTGTTTCCTTTTGTGCCCTCTTCTGGTCGGCTTTTGCTTTTGCTTTTTCTGCTTTTTTCATTTTTTGTTCTTGGGCTAACAATACCATCTTCTCAGCCTTGTCCTTTGCTTTTTGTTGTCTTGCAATTTCTTTTGCCTTCTCTTTCACTACTTTCTCTTGAAGTTCACTTTGGATAATCTCCAGTTTTAGTTTGTCATAACTTTCCCAATCTAACTCTTGCTGCTCGATGCCACCATTCCTGGCTGCTTCAGCTATGCCTTCTTGCCATGCCAAACAACATTGCTGTTGCATAAACATTTGCTTGAACCGTCTTTGCCAAGCTCTTTTCAGTGCAAAACGTATTCGTGCCTTACTTTGCTCACTGCAAAAGTGCAATTGTCACCAGTTAATGCAAACAGAGCTCCTTTTCAATCAATAACTCCGAAAAACTTTGTTGTTTTGCCCTGAAGGTAGTTTCAAACAACATGATCTCGGTTGCACAGAGAATGAATATACATTAATAACAGGTGACGGACAAGACTACATAGCAAAACTTACAAGCAATTGAATGACAGATAATAGTTGGCAGTTGGTAGCAAATCATACCAAAAACAGCATAATTTTCCAGCATGCTGCTCAAAATGTTTATACTGCTTGACTCTTTAGTATCTAGGGAAACAGCCCATTCTTTCTCCCAGGGAACAAAACTAGAGCTTTTAAACCTAAAGGATGATTTTCCCCTTTGACGTGCATGAAAGAGCTAAAATGATAAGTTTATCTAATTAAATAATGTATAATCAGTAATCATTACATAGCAGTTGCCACATGTCTTCTGTAGTGACATGACCATCTTGTCCATTTTAAACCTCTCTAACGTTATACTTTATCCACCTTGCCTGAACAGATCCTTAAGCAGGAGAGTCAGATAAGGTGTCAACTAATTGGAAGACTATTTTAATATGGAGGATGGCAGGTGAGAGCCAGAAAACTAAAACCGCCACTCACACTAGCTTTGACATTGATAACCATGTGTCGGAAGAAAAGAAAGAAATAGAAAAAGCAAATGGCTTAACAAAAGTAACTTGATTATGAAAAATTTCACAAAAATCATGTCCTTTCACCAGCTTTTCAAGGTTATTGCAACAAAATGAATTGTTTTTGTTATGAGTTTCAAGATAGCAACTATTAGGAGGAATAAACCTTGAGTATCTCTTACGAAGCATAGCCGTGAGTAGGTCTATCAATGCGTTAAGTTTGGTTGGTTGGATGCATGACCTGGCTAGAATCCTCTTCGAATCAGATTCAGATTCAGGTCGGATTGTTATTGTGTCAACCAGATCTACTCTGCGTGCACATGTGTGTTTTACGTACGTGTGCGTGTGGGTATGTGTGCATGGATGAACTACCTTTGACAAAAAACAGAAGGTAACACTGATAAGTTATCTGCTTTATCGATACACAACAGGGAAGAACAAAGTCCAGTTATGACAAGAATTCACTTGAGACAATGTTGAGAAGTACATTTAATGCATATTAGCCTGATCTAAATTTGTCAAGTTCACAAAGCAAGCTAACAACAGTCCAACCAGCTAATCAGGTTTTGATTTTGAAATATTATTCAATAGACATGGATTCAAGTTGTATCAGAACTCAACCACAATCTCGCTGATAGTTGAGAGTCCATGTAGACGATATCAGTTCATGGAGGAACCAAATGAATGACAATAATAAAATGAAAATGTGGTTGAATATCACAATGAATGCCCGTACATATGAAGCACACAAAAATATTCTACTTTTGATTTATCTCCTTTACCAGGATATGTCATAGGAATCGGTTATCTCTTGATGAAGAAGATATAGATCATTTTTATAATTCTCTCTGGAACTTGGGAATAAGGAATGTAAGTTTCAAGCAGTAAAGTGCTACAACATTGAGATATTGTAGAGCTATGTAACATGGACACTTCTAAAAGGGAAACACACCTGTGTCGCACCCGCGTGCAGGTGTGACACTTGGACACGGCTTCTGCAATGTCAGGTGTGGTCAACCGCACCGAGTGTCCAAAATTGGACTTGGTTAATCCTACACCCAAGTCCAGTTTCTTCTATATCACACACACACAGACACATCCTCACCCCCACACCCAAGTTTTTTGAAATTGCTGTGTCTCACTCTTTGCACCCACATCTGCATCCATGTGACATAGTGGTGGAGTCTACAATGATGATAATGACAAAAGTTAATGGCAATAAGAAGCTGTTTTGAAACTGCATTCAGCCAACCAAAACAGTGTGTCTGATCACAGTAAGCAATCATTGATGATTTTGAATCACATAGCAAAACAGAATAAGGAACAATTGAAATCATTAAAAGAATCAATAGCAGAATCTTGAGGGAAAATCCTATCCAATTTCAGAGGATAGATGCAAACATATTAATCAGAACAAGAATAAAAAGATGGTTTTTGTTGTAATAAACCAATCATACCTATGAGCACGAGGGCGTTCCACCATTTTTTTCCTCACCTGAAAAGGAAAAGAAACTTTTAACTGACATGAAGCCTTTTATACATATAGCTACACATGAAAAAAGAATGTAACTTCCATTTCTTACATGAAAATCACCTTGGGATCTCTCAAGGCCTCCAAAGTTCTCTTCTTGATGAGTTCACGTGTTTCTAGAGATACAGCAAAAACGTATACTTCTTGTTAATTTAACATGAAAATGGATGAAGTCTGCTCGGATACAAAGAAAAATGGAGCTATCATTCGGTTTACCAATGTTGTGACGCTTTCCTTTGTTCCATGGTACCTTCCCTTTGTTGGATTCTGATATTTTCCTCCTCCTTTCCATTTCATTAAACTCCTTAAGTTTCTTTCTTTTTGAAGATCTTTGTTTATCTTGGTCGATTACAAGTTGTACATTGTGAACAAAATCTTCCACATTATTCCTGAATACTGTAGAAGTCATAGAAGTGCTTCCTGTTGGTTCTGTGTTGCCTCCATGTATATGATGACCACCATCTGGTGGCTCATCCTTACCAATGCTAAGCTGAAGTGTCCCAGAGGCTTGAACTTTAGTTAGTGAACAAGAACCAAATGCATGACATAAATTCCTTAGATAAAATGCTATACAGTTTATCCGTGTCCTAGTTGGTTGTAAGGGACCGATATTCATCTTATTATTATAACTCCAGCTTGGTCCAAAATGTGCATCGATAGCAAGATCAAGTGGCCGATATGCAACAGGTATCCTGTTGAACCAAAAACACATAAAAGAAAAGAAGGGCGCGTATGTGAGAAAAACTAACATTTGAAGTGAGTACCACAAAGTTCATTAATAACCATAAAAAATTTTCAACTAACGACCGTTTGGATAATTGCACTTGCACAAAGAATAACACATTTCATGCTTTACGGGCTATATGATATTGCGTGTAAGGTGTGTTGTTTCCAATTCTCCTTCTGTTTGGGTTCTGTCAGGCAAATCTTCAAAGTTTGTTGCATCAGAATCAGCACTGCCTTCACAAATTTTGCTTGGTGTTCCTATTAAGAAGCTGGATTTAGGGAAAAGCCAAAATTCTAGTAGAGGCTCATATAACTGGTTGAAACACCATCAAATTAGCAATCAGGTATAAAAAGGGGGGCAGCAAACGCTAACCCCCCAAAAAGAAATAATTCATCTAGAGCTTTGAAAAGCATATGGTACTAATACTATCAGGCATCAAGAAACAAGAGATCCCATTATGAAGCTCAAGCAGCTCTTCAACTTCAACCACAAGCTCAATATCACATTAAATCATGATACCATTTTTTATAACGGAATAAGAGAAAACATCTGTGAATCCAATCAAGCTTTTCAGGTCCATCCCCGAACCCACAATAAGAAATGAGCTCCAAGCACTACCCACATTCCCAAAAACAATTACTTCACATACATTTACCTAACCAAGGGAGGAAACAAGTCCTTCGAAAGTTCACCAACGAAAAGAAAAAAAAAACACATGCCCATTTCATCAAACAAGTAGCACTACAACATTGAGAGTACGAAACGTAACACGAGAAGCCCAGTTGATAGAATAGAACCAAGAAGAGACAAATACGGACAACTTACAAGTGAAAGCACGGCATCCCGAAAAATTGCTGGCTTCCTGCCACCAATCTTTACTGACCAACCTCACCATCCAAACTCATTCCTCTGAGAGAGAAAGAGAGGGAGAGAGAGAGAGAGAGAGAGATTCAATCACCGCTTAAAAAGAGTGAAGGACAAGACGTGGTTTATGTTCAAAACGAGCAACACAAACCAAGTTTTTTTTTCGTTTTTTGGGAATATTTTCCTATTTTCCTTTTGTTTTTTTATGGATGAGCCGATGGAGGAGGGAAACCGTGAGCCATAAATTACAGAGAAGATACTGAACTTATCACTTATTTGCAAAAGGTCTCCCATATTTTAGGATGTCCCATCTAACTTTTCCCCTGGGGACCCCTTCTGTTTTTCATCTTTGTTCCAAGGACACGCTTGATGCAAAAAATGAAGTGGTTGGCCATAGTTTAACCAAATAAAAATATTAAAACGCTCTCAATAATATTCTTTTCTAAGAGAATATAAGACAAATCTTTTTACCAGTAAAAGAATACAAGTCTAACCACCGAACATGCTGGTCTTTTACGTTTGACACACCGGCGCACACAGACACAGACGCACTCTCTCTCCCTCTCTAACCACAGAACATGCATTTTAAGTTTGACACGGACTTGTAAGGAGCTTGTTAAACTTGTGAAATAGTCTTGGCAAGCCATTGCAGGTGTTTGGCTAGGCGCGTATAAGTTTGTTAACTAGTAATGAATACTTAAAATAATCTTACTATACAGGTAATTTAACCCGATTTTCTTAAAAACCCTACAAAATTTGATACTCTCGGTGTCCAAAATTGCAAATATCTGACATCATTAGGACACTTTTACCTTTTGCAATTGTGAATTTAAGTTTTTTTACGATAATATTATACCACTAGTCGAATATGTCCAACACCCACTTAAATCTAGAATCACAGATTTTTTTATGTGAATTTAGACCTCATGAACTCATATAGATTTATTTGTAAAATCTAAGTGAAACTGAAATCACCAAAATCATAAATATCCTACTCTTTTACATATATGTCAATATTTTGCATAAATATATTTGTGAAATACTTACCACTAATTTAGCAAATATCTTATTTTTTTATATATTGATTGCACTCGCATGAAGTTATTTGTGAATATCCAGATATCGCAAATATCATACTTAAATATTTATAAAATTATAATAAATATATGATATTTCTTATTTTTTACAAATTTCTTGAATCATATATAAACTCGTTGTGTATTTTCATATATAACAACCCAAATAACAGTAAATGTAAGTTAATAGACATTCAAATCATTTAAATATTTAAATAATTTGAAAACAGATAAACATATAAACAATGGCATTATATACAAATCATTCAACAGTGCTTTCAGTTTAAACATTCAACATTGATTTTCATTTTAAACATTCAACAATGATTTCAGATTTACATTTAAACATTCAACAATAGTTTCAATTTTATATTCAAGTCATTTAAACATTCAATCAATGACATTATATACAAATAAACGACAAACAAACAACTTTATATAAAAATTCATTCATGAAAATATTCAAATGATATTATATACAAATCAATGAGTAATCAATGAGTTATAATGTTGATCTTCAAATATATAAAAATAATCAAATAAATTTCTACGGTTGAAGATGTTGTGATTGTCGTGATCATAGCTCCTCGATGACCTTATTTGTGTTCTCCATAAAGCCAGCTTGAGTACGTATAATATCATCTTGAGTATATACCATATTATTTAGCATGTGAATTTCTTCAAGTGCAAGAGTTAACTCTCCCTTCGACCCCGTTACTATCTTTTTGTGCTTCTCTCCAACTTTTTTCTCTCCTTGACAAGTCCTTTTTGCTATTGGAGAACAAGCAATCTGTTAGGCAACTATAAAATCGTCATTGGTGGCACATTTCATGGACGATAAGCCGATGTCTTCATCGTCCATGCGTCAGTCTTGAAGTTCAAAGACGAACATTGTGAGGTAATCCATCGTCTGATCCTTTATAGCATATGGTAGAAATTTGCTAACTAAGTGAGGGTAACTGGCTGGTTGCTGAACAAACCCAAACTGCTGAACGACTCGGTTGGCCATTTGATGCTCAACTTCATTCATGTTGTGCATCCAAATATCCTTGTTGGCGATATCTTTCACCCCCATAACCACATCAGCATTCTTTTTTTTCCTCCAACGCACCTTCATAGGGGCATCGATTTACCTATATTTTCTTTATGGTTAGACAAACAAACATGCATTTATTAAAAATATATACGAAATATCAACAACAATAGTTATACTTGCCTTAGTCAGTCTGTGAAGCAATGCAATGCAATTGGTAAGTGACATGCGATGACCCACCAATCTTCTATCGCAGTCTTCTTCGTTGCATGATCGACTCCACATTGCAACATGAGAAAATTCATGGGCAACGTCACACATCTTAGGCCTTTCAATGGATATGTGTTTCCATATTCAAACTTGTATAACAATGATTAATATATAGTATGTATCAAAACATTGTATGTAAGTATAAGAATAACTATAAATCAAAGGTGTAGGTATAATAAAAATAAATAAATACCTCCAACAACACCAACATCCCGATAAAAATTTTTCTTCTGCTCCTCGTGCTAATTGAGCTTTCATATAGACGTGCAATTGCGGCTGCTCTCTATGTGTATTGATCACAATGATTCAGGTCTTCCAACAATTCGATGTATGATGCATAAACTGACTTCTCACCAGTGTCGATGAATAAGCATGAGCCAAAGAAGTATAGTAAGAATGCTCTTACCGTCTTGTCCACACTACTGTTGCCATTTCTCCCAACACATGGTAGTTTTGCCTTCATTCTTCTTACCTTACTAGGATTATAATTGCTCCTAAGCCATAAAAATTTGATTTTAGCGATTTTGAACACATCATCATCTGCTTGCAAATAAATACATACAACTGCTTGAAATTTCTCCACTGCTATTCACTAACTTGCTCTCCATAGCACTTCAGTTTGGTTATTCGTGCCACATCATCTAACATGATAGTCATCTCAAGATCTCAGAACTAGAATGTTTTGATTGTCGGATTTCAAAATTGCACAATGGCCTCTAAGAGGAGGTGACTAATGTTTCATGGTGTGATCTCAAAGAATTTGCAAAAATACATTTGATCCAACAACTCCTTTGCCTCCTTCGTTAGTGTGCTTGGTTCCAGTAGAATCAGTGCATGCATGATATTGGCTCTTTCGAATCAATTGGTTGAGAATTTTACAATCCAAATTAGTTTTACTTAAATTAGTCATTGCAATGAATTCATATATACTAGCAATATACATACATACATACATATATATATATATATATATATATATATATATATATATATATATATATATATATATATCAATTTAATTAATGAAATCAATCAATTGCAATGAATTTTTATATGATGCAAACATACATGACACTAATCAATTGCATTAATGTATAATAGAAGTATATATCTCAATTTAATCAATGAAATCAGTCAATTGCAACAAATTTCTATATGTTGCATACATACATGACAAACTGATCAATTGCATTTATGTATAGTAGAAGTATATATATATATATATATCAATTTAATCAATGAAATCAGTCAATTGTAAGAAATTTCTACATTTTGTATACATACATGAGAAACCAATCAATTACATTTATGTATAATACCAATATATATATATATATATAATCAATAAAATTAGCTAATTGCAATGAATTTCTACATATTGCAAACATTTATGACAAACTAATCAATTACATTAATGTATAATAGCAATATATATCATAATTTAATCAATAAAATCAGTCAATTGCAATGATTTTTTACATATTACGCATATACATGACAAACTTATCAATTGCATTCATGTATAGTATATATATATATATATATATATATATATATATATATATATATATATATATATATATCAATTAGTCAATAAAATCAATTATTTACAATAAATTTCTACATGTTACATACATACGTGACAAACTAATCAATTACATTCATATATAGTATGTATATATATATATATATGTCAATTTAATCAATGAAATCAGTCAATTGTAATGAATTTCTACATGTTGCACACATACATGACAAACTAATCAATTGCATTCATGTATAGTAGCAATATATATATATATATATATATATATATATATATATATATATATATATATATATCTTAATTTAATAAATAAAATCAGTCAATTGAAATGAATTTTTATATGTTGCACACATACATGACAAACTAATCAATTATATTTATGTATAGTAGCAATATATATATATATATATATATATATATATATCAATTTAATCCATAAAATCACTCAATCGCAATGAATTTTTATATTTTGCACACATACACGACAAACTAATCAATTGAATTTATATATAGTAGCAATATATATATATATATACTTAATCAATGAAATAAGTCAATTATAATGAATTTTTACATGTTGCATACATACATGATAAACTAATCAATTGCATTCATGGATAGTAGCAATATATATATATATCAGTTTAATCAATAAAATTAATCAATTGCAATATTTTTTATATTTTTCACACATACATGACACATTAATCAATTGCATTCATGTATATATATATATATATATATATATATATATATATCAATTTAATCAATAAAATTAGTCAATTGCAATAAATTTTTATATGTTGCACTCATGCATGATAAACTAATCAATTGCATTCATGTATAGTAGCAATATATATATATCACAATTTAATTAATGAAATCAGTCAATTGCAATGAATTTCTACATTTTGCACACATAGATGATAAACTAATCAATTGCATTTATGTATAGTAGCAATATATATATATATATATATATATATATATATATTATCAACAAAATTAGTTAATTGTAATGAATTTTTACCTATTCACGAGCACATGACATTTTTTTTCGTCGCGACCTCTTCGTTAGAGCATGCACTTTCTCTTACACATGGAGAGCAATATCAAACTCCTAAGCATTGTTCGCATTCGACCTAGCTGCATGACCCTCACTTACATCAACTACCTGATGAGGTTCCACATTAACCTTAGCCCTTTGGTCAAATACTTCCTCTACCCTCTTACCGCTGCCAATATAGGTGGCTGCATCTTCAACTTCATTTATCCAGGTATTAAAGTTAGCAACAACCTCCTAGCGAGCCAATGGGTCACCTTGCCTCTCCTTACATGCTTTCAGGATAAGAGTCAAGATTATGCCTACAAAGTGCTTAACGTTTTTTGCACATTCTGCCTTAGATGCAGCCACTTTGAAACTTGTAGTTGTTCACTACTTGAACGCAACTATACGTGATTATTGATGGTGCATTTTTTTGTGAAAAACATCGGATACCCATATTTTTGGGAATGAATGTGGCTCCATCTCTACCCACTTATGCACACTGAGTCATGATTTTAAATTACTAGGATGACCTAGTTCATTGTTCTTCATTGACTTATGTTGTTGTGCTAGAGAAATTTTATATGATGTGGGTGTGATCCCCTTCTTCTTATTAGCCATATTATACTAATAAACATATTTAAATTTTCCTACAATAACAATACAGAGAATATTGCACAAGCATTGCAAAAAACAAATAACATATTTGCATTTGAAAAGGCAATAAAAAAAACAAAAGTGAATACTGTTTCATTCAGTTGTTAAACAAAATGAAACAATGTTTGATTCAACTGTTAAACAAAATGGAACGATGTTTAATTCAGCTGTTAAACAAAAGGGCACATTGTCCTTACCGAAAAACACGCCATCGATGGTTCAACAACAATGAAATGCCTTCAATGAATAGATGTCAAAAATATTTGACAAAAATAGTTGTCGAAAGAGACAAAAGAAAAAAAAAACTAAATTATGCAAAAATAATCAGGTTGGGGACCACAACGGGTTTATATATGATTTGAGAAAATATTTTACAATAAATAAGCAATATTGCATGTGTCATGCTTTCATAAATTGTTAAGTACGATATTTGTGATATTAAGCGATTCATAAATTATATTATGCGAGAATGTGTAGTATATGCGAATAAGTAAGATATTTGCCAATTTAGTGGGTTTCGTAAAATAGAACAATGTTATAAATTTATGTGATATTGCATCATATATGTGAATAAGTAATATATTTACGAATTTGGTGGTAAGTGGTAAGTGCAGTTTCACACATAAATTTATGCAATTTCGAGAAGTATATGAAAAAAATTATGATATTTGTGAATTTAGTGGTAAATGATAAGTGGAGTTTCACACATATTTTTTTGCAATTCTATGAAATATATGTAAAAAAGTAGGATATTTGTGATTTTGGTGATTTCAGTTTCACCGAGATTTCGTAAATAAATTTATACAAGTTTGTGAGGTCTAAATTCACATAAAAAATCTACAATTCTGAATTTAAGTGGATGTTGGACATATTCAATAGGCAGTAAAATTTTATTGCAAAAAGGCCTAAATTCGCAGCTGTGAAGGGTAAAAGTGTCCTAACAATGTTAGATATTTGTGATTTTGGACATCGGGATAATATAAAAAATGTAGGGTTTTTAGAGAATCAGGTCAAATTATTCGTATAGTTCAATCATTTTTCGTAATGAATATATATATAGATAGATAGAGAGAGAGAGAGAGAGAGTAATGTGTTTCTTAGACCCCCCCCCCCCCCTTCGTTAGGTCTCGTTAGGCCCCTTCAAAAATTATAGTTTTAAGTTTTTTTTCTCATGTCTAATACCGTAGATGTGTTCTATAGGTTTTGTTTAGTGGAAAGCGGCTTTTGAATCACCGTAATCTGACTTGTATATAGGTTTTTTCGGTGATCCAAAATCAATGGCTATGAAGGTACCAATTTTTCTTGGCTCATAAAAATATATTTTTTTCGTCGAAAAAACATGATCTAAGAGTCAATTCCCACTGAATTGAGTGTGCTAAGAACATCTAATGGTTCAGATCTATCATAAAACACTTAATACCTATGGGGGAGAACGAGAAATGGGGCATATATATTGAAAAAGAAAGGCAAGCTGGGGTTAGGCAAACCCCACCAGTTATTATTCAACCTACCACTGGGGTTTGAACCTGAAACCCACTACAAGGAGATGTGCACTGACAGCTCCTACCAACCATGTCGAGCCTCCAGTTGGTTGGTAATGAATATATTTTACGTATATGTTTCATGGTGGTGTAGATGGTTGAAGTGTTTGGCTTGCAAGCAATAAGTTTAGACTTTAGAATATTAGTTTTATAAATGATCTAGTCTGATATATATAACGAATCAGCTTGAACTTGGCTCGCCACAAGAACGAGTGGAGCTTGAACATCCTCTGTTCGGTAGAATTGGTCTGTATCTCTTACTAAATCACATGGTCATACTCTGGTTTAAACTTGTTAGATGAACATGTGAGCCTACTTCTGCACTCCTGCTCACAATTTTCCTTCAGTGGAGAACCAAATAAGAGTATGAAATAGCATGGGTTAGCAACCTACAAGCCTAGATGTTATGTTGTGTTGGATAGATGAATTGGGGCAATATTCATCAGCGAGAACCAAATTAGAGAGCCTTAAACCATAACTCTACCACGTATGTCATGCAGGTGACTCAATAGATGTAACCACATGGCTCCATTCATACAGCATTAAACCTAGTTTGGCTAAATATTTTGCCTTTGAATAATGTGAGCAATCTAAGCGTCTGCTGATCGTGTATGTACAAGTGTAGCTGCAGGTGCTCCAAAACAAACAGATTTGGATCTGAACAGACCCATTATCTATTACTGAAGCAGAAGCTAGTGCATTTGATATGTTTGCAAAACTTTCTTAACCATTGTCGCAAATTCAGAACCTGCAGGTGCACGTCTTTTGCAGCAAGGCAGAAGCAGGGTGTACTCTGTGGTGGGCAAAAGCAGATCTGAGGTTCATGCCAATGAACTCCGTGAACGAGGCAGTTTTCTCAAGTTACCAAAAAGAAAAAAAATGCTCATTGATAAAACACTTTATATTTCATCAGCACTTGTCAGACAAGTCAGAGGTCTTCTCAACTCCCAAGCTTAAGTAAAGCCATGCCCACCATTTTTAAAACTTCAAAAAATTGGTTAGAAAGAAAAGAAACCAGGACAAATTCAAACTCGAAAAGGTCTTTAATGATTTTCTCGAAAAAATGAGGGACAAGGGGATTGATTAAAAAGGATCTCTTATTCTTATTATTATAAGATTATGATTTGATCTGCATATGTTTGGTAAAAAGAATAATCTTCCCCTTCATCGTAATAAAAAATGTGAAGTGTTCAATTGAAACATGAAAACGACATGTAGGCCAAATGGTTGGAATTGCCACATCTGAACAGGCTGCTTCATAGTCTCCAAAGAAATAAGAAAAGAAGGTGCATAATGCATACGGGCACAACAGGCAAAGACCTGAGGATGAGAGGACATAATTCAAAGAATCATGCAAGCTATGATATCTTCAAACACCAAGTCAATTTGATACAAGGCAACCTGACCAAGCTCAGGAAAAGTTCAATTAGTCTGAGCAGAAATGGCAATATCTGGTGAACCAGTCCAGGAAGCATAGGTCCATCCCCAAACAATAACCTAACACTCAAGACTTTTGCCCCTCCTTACCTGAGTATATGTAGTGATTAATCCAGGCAAAATCTTAGAACAAAAGCAAAGGGTATAACATATAAAAGTGTTCAACTATGGAAGTTGTGTAAGCATTGGGATCACTATGCTGTCTGAAAATCACCAAAGTCATCCTCTAAATTTTGTTGTGGGCTCTCCTTTGATGCACTAGAGAGTTCTTTGGCCTCTGATTCTTTCGTAAAATGTGGGAATGAATCATCAAGACTCCCCTGGGTCCTCAAACCAGACTGATAGATTGGTGATATTTGAACAGGATTGGAGGGGGGAATCTGCACTTTTGATGGTGGAGGTGGAGGTGGTTTAAGACCAACTCTTGGATCATTGATTTGTGGCTTGTCATCTGGTGAAAGATCACTGTGATGTTGTTCAAAGAAGGCAGATTTCACACTGTGAGCTCCTTTCTGCTGCAAGACAACTTGGTGTCAGATTCAAGAAAGTTGTAATTGTTTATTATATCTATGACCTACATGGAGGCTTGAATTCTAACATTTCTTATGTGGAGCACGAGCTTCTCGCCTTCTTTCAGACTGTAATCCACAGACGGGTTTGAAGTATAATTCTGCTCCATCTCCTCAGCAGCTTGCTTTTTGTTTAAATATCTTTCTTGTTATCAAGGGGAAACAATCACAAACAGAAGCTGTGATCTAATATTATCCTATTAATCCATGTTAAATTCAGAGACAGTTAGAAATATAAAGCTTGATCTCGCATATTTTCAGCTATCATTTGGATTAATGAACATAGCAATTCTGCATATGAAGGAAGATGAGTAATTGGAGGATACTTCATGTGGTCATGAAGTGCAGCTTGAAAATCATAAGCTTGAGGTCTTTCTCGGAAACCAATTCCAATGAATGCATGCCGTACACGACCATCTGCATGAATCAGAAATAAATAAGATACATACAAAATTGATGAAATATGATTGCAAATCTGAAGCAAAAAGGTGATGTAACTAATGGACATTTAATAATAAATGAAATTGACAGAAACCTGCAAATCAATGTAAGTATCATTACTATGGGCAACATCGATACTTACTAGTCTAAGAGAAAAAAAGACAAGAAAAGAGATGAGTGAGGCAAAGATGAGGTATGTGCAAACCTAGGAGGATGTGTATGATGAAGATGAGACATAAATGCTTCATATATGATTTTATGGTTGTATTTTATGCAATTCATCATTGTTTCAAGTGTTGTGATTTTTAAAAAAAAAAATCTATTTTTTATGATTTTTTACGATACGATACAGATCTTATTTTGGGCCCAACCGATTCGGGTAACGATACGATACTTACAACCTTGCTACAAACAGCAGGATCTCAAACTTATTTAAAACATGGGTTGCTTCAGGCTTGTGTAGCATGTAAAACTTTTGTACTAAAATTTGTAGCTCCAAACTTCAGTTCTGAGCTTATTTTAAAGACATCCAAGTTTATGGTCGTGTAGAATGAGGCCTCAACTATTGCAAACAACATTCTTGTGTCCTAGAAGCAAATCATTCGGACAAACTTGGGTGAAGCCAAATTGATAAAAAAGGAAAAAGAAAGCAAAAGAAAAGAAAAGAAAAGGAAGCAAACAAAAATAGCCCTGAAGGTTTCCTTAACTTTGACCAAGTACCTATAAGCCCAAGCCAGCTTAAAACATCATTTATGCAATCATGAGCTCAAGAATATCCAAAATCACTTGCATAAATTGATGATGAATGAGTTGATCGGTTTGTGTCAAGGAAATTGAGCTCACCATAAAACTGGAAATGGAGGGCCACATTTCCCTTCTTTTGAGCTTTATTTCATTACTACCGAAGCAAGTGTATCACATACCACTATGGAATGGTACTACTTGGTCATAGCAATTGCAAAATTTATGATTAGAGAACTAAGTTTTTAGGTTGTTTACATTTCTTATAGATAAAGTTGTTAAGATATATGTATTGTTGGGTGTGTGTATATATACCAAGGTATACTTAGGTATACTTTTTTTTTGATAGGCATACTTAGGTATACTTGGTATATCTTTTGTGCTTCCTTTTGTATATCCTGTCTTTTATTTTTTTTGTATTTCTTTTTGTATTCTAGGTATATCTTTGGTGTACCTATTGGGTGTTTAGTCATTAGCATAGATCTTTTATAGATTGAGTATACTTAATGTATACCATTAGGGGTAGAATAAGAATTTAATATGTTTATTTATTAGTCATTATTTAAGTGACTTAATTTTTTAGTTTTAGTTTTTGTATTGGTCAATTTAGGATTGACCAATCTAGCCGTTGGACTAGTCCCAATGGATAGTTGGAAGAGCTCCAACTAGCCGTTGGACCTCTTTCTCTCTTTCCCACTCTTTCTCGCCTATATATATTGGCGTGTGTGTGTATTTGGTGAGTGAGAGTGAAGGGTAGTTAGGGGTGTGTGTCATTGCAGTGAGGCTGCTTTGTAATTGTTGTGCATATTTTTTATTAATAAAATTATTTAATTTTTTACTTTTTTGGCTCTTGTTCTTTATTATGTTTGTTGGTTTTAACCAAATGCATGGTGATAATGCATTTGGATTTGTTTTCTTTTGTGTCTTGGATTCTGTGACACTTCGTGACAAAAGTAACATCATCTGCACAAAGAAAGGGATTTCTTTTTGTACATGAGTCACATAGAACTTAGAAGGTCGATTAGAGATTATATAAAAAGAAACTGGAATTCTAAAAAGAAAGCATTGAAGCATAGAGATTGAAGAGCCAGTAAAATGAAACAGAACATATGACATGCAGGTTGTCTAAAATAAGCTAGACATTATGGCTAATGAAGAAAGACTTTTAATGTTTCAATAAGACAAGCTTGGATACTTGGGCTTTATTATAAAACAAGTTACTAATTTGATCGAGACTTTACTAGCAAGGCATGGACAAAATAAAAACAAGGCAGTGGTGTGCCACATGACACACAACTATATCCCAAAATGAAGGCTTTTTTTCTTGTAAGATTATGAGAATACCTGCACTATTGGGTGGATTGTTAGGTAATAAAGCATGTTAACCAGTCACAAATAGTGTTGACAGTGTTCAACATGGTACAGATTGTCAAGCCAAATTTATAAAACATGGACACAGGTTGATAAGCCAAAATTTAGAACATAGACATGAGCATACATACATACAATATAAATAAATAAATAATATACATACATATATATATAATATATTACTTATGTATGTAGATGCATATGTACATATATGTACCTACAAGGTGACAGCAGGCTTCAAAACAGAGTTTGTCAGACATTCTAGATAGGGTCATAGGGTTCCAGTTACCCAATTCTTTTGATCCTTCACCTCCTAAACTCAAAGTTTTCAAGGGAAAAAAAAGAAAAACAAGGAAAAAAGGACTACATTTTCAAATAGTTAATTGAATATAATGCATATTTTGGTATATAATTTATGATTAAAGCATATGACAGCTGCCATACCATCTTCTAAAAAGTAACATTACTACCGTGATTCATGAATGCAATGCATTTGGAGAGAGAGAGAGAGAGAGAGAGAGAGAGAGAGAGTTCATCCATGTATCTTTATCCTAATTTTAAGGAAAAAAGGAGTTGGACCACTCTCTCTCTCTCTCTCTTATGTCTGTCACTTTATGTATTTGTTTCTTTTATGATATAGATAAAATTCTTCTTTTGAAAATCAAAGAAAAACAAAAACTTCATAGATTAGGTTTTACCAAATACACCGTCAGATAAGTGTAAGAAACCTAATTGCCTTCTTTGACTTTTATCCCTCGTCTAGGGTGGTTAAAACCTATAACAAATGTGAACTGAAGAAAGGAAGTTGCTTCTAGAGCTTGGTAATGTTGTCATTTTCTAGGCCATTGGAAAAGCACACAAGAATCAAAGAGAAAGAAGAGGATAAGACAATGCATTGCTGCCAGTAACAGATGCATAATAAAAGGACAAATTACAGAATAACAACATGATACTATAGATGTCCAAAAACTTTCGGAGATATAGAATATCATCTCTACTGAAGGATAAGGCTTTGTCAAACCCAAACTCTAAAATGTAAGAAAGCATAGCAAAGCAAGCACATGCAGAACTCAAGACATTTTTGGAATAAATTTTAAATAAGGATCGAGATGCTACCAAAGTTCTCTTCAACCCGTAAAACAAAGTATCTGCAGAAGAAATAAAAAGATCAGATGAAGATGATTACATGAAATAATATAAGAATCAGCGTTAGTTTACTATAAAAGGGATATGCATCAAATTTGGCAAAAGATGGATAATTAAGATACAAACTTATCCCTCTCTGATCAAAGAATGATGCTGTAATAAGTCACTTTTCTCATTATTTTAGAAATTGGAAGTTGATATCATTGTCTCCAGAGATTTATAGTCTTTTGGTAATGGTTAGAGTTGTACTCAAGTTTGAGTCCAGTCCACATCTATTTTGTCATTAAAAAGGAAAAGAACAAAAAACAAAAGAAAGGGGAATAAGTAATTGCTAAACTACCTTAAAGTTAAGACCATCCTTTGAGTTTTGACAATAACTCTCAAAATACTAGGCTGTAAAGATGATAGGAACAAAGCCATAAATAGTATAAGAACATAAATATAGGCTTTCAACTTTCCAATAAAATAGGTATGCAATCAAATACAGTTTAATAGGGACATCTAATAAGGAGAATTTCTAGTGTCAAATGAAGATCTCATTGGTGTTACAATTGAAGAAAACATATAAAATAAACTAGGACAATTATGAGAACTTAACCTGCTGCTATCTATTACAGGCTCCACTGGATGTGGCTCCCCCTTTCTTAAAAAAGCCTGAGCATAGAGCTCCCCTGCATCAGAGTACTGTAAATCTTAATAGAAATAATCAATCATGACACAGAAAAAAAGGAAAAAAAGACTAGGAAGAATGAAACACTTATTTTCTTAAATTCTTTATTCAACAAAGCATGACTACATCACTACACCTGTCGATTTATCTTCAAGTCTTATTATGCATTCCTCTCCTTTGCTGATAACTTTCAATACTCCCTCCCACGTCCATTTGTTCACATTCCATTCATCAGCCCTAAAACAATTAAAATCTTCCATCCAATAAGCACCACGGTAAAAATTATAATCTCATGTCAAAAAAATTTGAACTTAGATCTGCACTCATGTAATTTGAACAGCAAAGTTAGTTTTAAATTTAGATGCCATACATGATGTTATCTCAGTGTTCTCAAGTTGCAAAGCAGATAGCTGAAAATAAACTCCAACCACATTTATAGATTGCAATAGAATTAATGAAAGACTCTTTTTCGTCACTGTGGACACCCCAAATTTGTCTAATCATATCTTAAGGATTTTTGTCCAAGTGTGTTTTCTCAAAACACTGATGTCTTTTGTCCAAAACTACTAGATCTACTTCAAATGAATTTTTGGCATGGAAATTATGTTTTCAAGCTTTTTATCCAAAAGAAGAATTGAAGAGGCATCATAAGCTTTCCAACACACCAAAAATCACCTTAAACGGACATCAGGATCAAAAGTTATGGCCAAAACAAGGTATTTGCCCTGTTTAGATATGGATTTGGACCCGGATCCAATCTACATTGTTGTTCAGACCTCATTTGTCACTTTTAGACTTGGATATGAACCTTACTTGTCACTCTTAACTTGGATCTAGACCCAAGTTGTCGCTCGAGATGATTGGATCTGGATCAGATCCAACTCATTTGTTGCTCTTATTGTTTCGATCTGGATCAGAACAAAACCCAATTGTCACTCTTGATATTTGGGTCCAGATCTGATCCAGTCCAAGTTGTCACTCTTATGTTTGGATCTGGATCAGATCTAGCTCAAGTTGTCACTCCCACAGTTTGAGTTGCCATCCCAAGGTATGGATCCAGACCGGAACAAGACCCATTTCATTCGGACGACAACCTAGGTTGGTGCCCTCACTGGAGCAACAACTTAGACCACCAATGTGGCACCCATGCTAGAAATTGTCATTTTGGGCCAGGCTTGCACTTGGAAGGTGTTTTGGAGCTTGGAACTTGCCAAAAACTCAAAAACTCACCCCTTAAGCCTTCTAAAAACCCCAACTTAGATCCCTCAGCCTGCCAAATCCGAAAACCTTGGCCCTTAAGCTAAAACCTTGGCCAATAGGATTGTGCTACCTCAAATCTCTGGCCAATCAGATTCAGGCACCTGCATGGCATCTAGATCTAGTTCCTTTGGCCCAAAAATCCACTAGATCTAAGTTAAGCATCCGGCTCTACATTTATAAATAGAGGTCTTGTCTCCCATTTTTAGGCTATCTAGTATCTATGATTTATGTTCAACCTCCCTCCATCTATGATCTTTAGGCCTTCAACACCTACAATTTGTCAGACCCCTAGCCTAGCACACCTACCCATACCCTGTTGGAGCCTAGACCCAAAACCTAGATCTAAAGCCTTGTCTCACCAGTCTCAGAGCCTTTGCCTAGCCGAAGCATTGTCCGTCTGTCGTCATGCTTGTCGTTGTTGTCATAAAAAGAGCTACCTAAACCTGAGGTGAGACTCGTATTCATTGATTTTCTCATTTTATTCGCTTATTTTGCTTGATTAAGTGTGGATTTGACTAACAATTTGTATATTGTTCATGTTTGATCTTTTTCGAGCCTTAATGGTGTCACTACACCATCAAGCTCATTTTTTTAGGTTTCTCGTACCAGGTACATGGTGTTGCATGCTAAAGTTCGAATCAAAGGGGAGCTGAAGTTCTTGGCGAGGTTGATCCCTTTTTAGCGGAGAAGGAAAGATGCTCGACTTGTAGGCAAGGATCCCACATCTCCTTCAACCAAAACCCAGATCCATTTCAAAACCTTGTCAAAACCCCATCAGATCCACTGTTCACAATCACATTAGGCTCTGACTGGAAGAATCTCTTATCATGACAGACGTCAACCAAGGAATCTGTGTGTCAAGAGTTTGTCTATCTTAGCAATAACAATTTAGCTTTCTCAAAACAAAAGTGCTTTCTTCATAAGGAAGCACTGCCATTAGATGGAGAGCAATCCTGCCTTCTCAAATAGATAACTAGGCTTCTGAAATGAAGAGATAAAAAAAATAGACCTATATATATAATCTAAGGATTCTAAAGCAGTTATCCAAAATATGAAAAATGCTAAATAACACTAAAATTGAAAAGAAACTGGATTAATGGCATCAAAGAATTGCCACAAACTTGAAACATTTTCACTGTTTATCTGGTTGATAATTCGGAATGTCCTGTAGCATTCTAGAAATGAATATACTTTGAAATAAAATTTCAAAGGATACTGCTTGGGAAAGTAACCATTTGTACAACTAATTGGGATATAGACCTGCCCAACTTAAAATTAGATCAAGTTAACAAATATATTGAAATGTTTTAAGTAGCCTTATTAAAAAAAGGTACATGTTAATTAGATATTTTCACATAAATTTCAAATTAAAAACAGCTAATTATGCTAATACAATCTCAATAGCCAGAAACACAACTTCATCAAATATTCAACAATATCAGTTAGACAATCAACATATCTAAAACTACAACATGAACAGGCAATAAACAAAAAGTAACCTCTAATTTCTCCTAATTTTCTTTATGCTTTCTCTAATTCATTGAATGTTCCTTTATATTTCTCATTTGTGTCTCTGATTATCTTCCATACTCGAGTTTCCTAAATGACACCATCACCATTTACACAATTTACTGGTTGTGATCCCTATAAGAAGAGAACCATAGTTGACCTATCCTAATTAGATTGAGGAATAAACCATCATTTTCTATAATTCCTTAGAACACAAGAATTACCTTAATTTTTGTTAAACACAAGGACGTTTTAGGTTATTCAGTGAAAAAATAAGTCAAGAAAAAATTGTTTAAAACTTTTTTGTCATAGAAGAACATCTAGACTATTGTGTTCTCTTTAATTGTATGCAATTAATAAGTGTGTGATGCTAATGCTCATCTACTATTTGTTGCTTACTAGTTATTATAGTACTATTAACAAATAATCTTTGCATGGACTTAAGATGTTCATAACAGATTTTGTCTTTATATTTTACACATAAAATAGACTAATTATGATCATATAATAAAAAAATAAGGAAATGATTTTAGATACCATAAGTATCAGAATAACATAACTTTTATGTTTTTGAAAACCCAACAGAAATAAAGTTAACACCTCTTATATGCATTAAAAGTGTCATAGAATACAACTTTGACTCTTATGAATTTGCAAAACTTCTTAATTCACCTCCTAGTTGCTTTCTTCACATGGACCCAAAGAAATCTCTGTTTCTCAGTTCTGCATCGCACATTGCTCATCATTATACTTCCCTCTTCGGCAACCTTTGTTAGAAGTTGGATAACAAGATAACTCCACTTATCAAGGTAATTCTCTAACCTAGTGGTATTTCTTGTTTCAAGCCAGGTTTCTAAACACCACAACATACGGATACAGGGGATTGATAACCTTATTGGCTCAATACGAGTTTATGGTGGTTATGCCCTCATTATTTTTAGCCATGGGTGACAATTACTAAAAACAACTCGACCATATTATAAGCCGTCTATGACTTGTGCTTCATAAGTTATCCTATATGATTGGAACTTACATCAACTATGCCAAAAGCATACTTGATTGTCCATATACACAGGCAGATCCATGCAAAAAACATGTCAAATAACAAAAAATCATTAACATAGCAGAAAAATAGTAGCTCTAAACAGTTTTACGTCCTAAACATCCTAAACACTTCTTAGAAACATAGCCACAGGTTTTTTTGCTTAATCCAAACCCGTAGACACATTTAGCATTGCTTGTTTACTAAAAATTGGTTATGATAGAATCAATTTAATGAGCAAATTTGATTTTTATTTTATCAAGTTCTAGTGCAATATGATCTGTTGACCTTTTATCGCAGTAAAAACATATCTAAGTAAGAAACATTGCTTAATCTAGTACGAGTTTACTGCTAAATAAGCTATAAAGAATTTATTTGTAAGATTAAGCAAACACAAAGTTTGCCCTTTGAAGTCGTTTAGAATGGCTTAGGAGATAAAATTGTTCAGGACCTACTTATTGCTCTTAAAATAGCAACAAAACATCTCAATCTAACCAAATAAACGGTTTTCAGCAATTTCTTGAACAAGTAACACAAAACTGCTTATAAAAGACATGCATGTAATATTACCTGTAAGAAGCTGCACTTTTCCTTGGAGGTATCTATCAAACACATGAAAGAAATAAATTCAGCAGGATATTTTCAGTTAACATGAACCATGAGAATAAGATCTAGAAAAAAACTCTCATGCTAAAAGAAAGAAGCACATAAGTATTTAAATATTATTAGCTGGAGTTTCAAGTAGATAATGTTGTAATGGAACCCATGCAGCAAGAATCAAGTAAAGATAACATACTAAAGAAAAGCATATAAGTGTTTAATACAATTAACTAAACTTTAGATAGTTTTTGTTTTTGCAATGGAACCCATGCAGGCTGATGCAACCAAAGCTTAGCAACCAAGTTATCATGAAAACCAACAGAAACCGAATCAAGCAAACAAATAAAACAGTGAAAATGTCTAAATCCTGATGCAGATAACCAGAAAAAAGAATCATAGTACCTCATAGCAATAGTAAAAGCAGGAGGAATAATGGTGATATATGCTACCTACACACTGACACAAGCGCTAATATTGCACAAGCAAGGATTAAAAAAACACATACAGGAGATATATACATAGAAAAGGCTCATGCATGTTCAACCTGTGAACCGTAGAAAGAGAGATTTTAGGATGCATATTATTTAAAAAAACAAAAACCTGTGTATAAGAGAAATTTAAAATGTTAAGGACATCGTCTTATCTGAAATCGTGCATAACTCCTCACAACAAACTAAATCAAACCCATCCCCCCTTCTGCTCTTTCTTAGAATAATTTTATTAATGTGACTCCTAAAAACCCCATAAAACCCCCAAAAGTGCAAATGATCAAAATCTTTGATCCCCTATCCCATCCTCCCATTCCCCATCCATTCTATAAGCCTGACAAATTTAGAGATAGCAAGCGAATTCTCGTATCAAAACAAGAAGCCATCATTTTTTACCAACATAAAAATAAAATTCCTTCATCTTAATTGAACTTTGGTTTCTGTCATCAATAAGCATGATATATATGAGCCACATCTTCAATTCTTATTTCCAAATATCACACAAAATCCCAATCAATAAGTGACATTTCCCATTTGCTTTTGATTTAGTTAATTCAGTTATGATACTTTAAACATTGAGATCTTTTATGGTTTTAGATAGATTCTTTCAAAAAGATTGATCTCCTGAAAGATTTCGGACACATCATCTTAAAAATATCTACACAATACATAAGTCAAAGGCTTGACTTTATGAAGTGACTACTTCCCATCTTACATAATGAGGGGTGATTCCAAGTTTATGCTTTTTGAAGCACCATTTCATCCCATTATTCCTTCATAAAGAGTCTTGGAGTTGCAATTATTAATTCTTTATTGTGCTTTCACATTCTTCTTGATTTCCACTGCATCTCTTTAAGATCTGTCACCTAAATTATATGAGACAAAATAAAACCACCATATGCTAAGCGATAATGTGCATATTTGTGGCCCAAAAAAACATGATTTAGATGAGCATAACTGTAAATTATACAAACAGGCAGTCCACGCATGGACACAGTGTAGGAACCAGTATCTGTACATTAAATATTCAAAATTCCTTTCTCTTTTTCAAGTATGTAACTGTTTTATCCTTAAGTTTGTTCATAGGCCCTTAATCACGTTAACAACAACCATAACCCACATCAAACAAAGGAAAGAATGGGCCTTTAGTGAATCTGCTTGAAGCCAAGTAAGATAAAGTTTTTTAATTGATGAATGATGTTGGATAACCATTATCCAGTGAGGCAAAATCTCCATCACCACTGTTGAAGCCAGTAAATCAAGGATCCATAGACAAGGCAAATTGTAAGCTGCAGTTGTCTTGGCTCCAGAACAAGTGTTTCATGGTGAAGGCGATATATGATGAACATTGAAAACATAACATAAAAGCAAAACCTCAACCAGTAATGTGCACTGGCGACTACAATGAGAGCCACTGCGTGTAAATGACTGCTAGATTCACTTAAGGGATCTACACTCTACCCACTCATCAAGAAGGGTCAAATAAGTTGAGATATTGCATTGAGCTGCAGTGAAGCAAATCACATCCTGGTTTATCCGACTTTCCTGGATACGATGTTGCACCAAACACCCTCTTTAAGTCCATGAACTACAAAACCAACCAGTCAAGCTTATTCACAGGACACCAAGCCCACCAGCACCAGCTTATAATCCATCCATAAGACAAATAGGCATGCAGTGTTCATGGCTACATAAATACTCACAATGAAGCTAGTTTTCTATCACAAATTCACATAGAACACACGGCTTGATGGATGATGCTTAAATTTTCGTTGTTCCCTTGATTTTTCTTTCAAAAGATCAAGCCAAAACAGACCAACAACTTCAATTAATCAGTGTCTCATGCTTTAGCAAACATTTCCACCTTCACGTTGAGACGCATTCAATAAGATTACAAGACCTCAGAAACCGATCCTTCAAAACTCGGACACACAAACACTTGCATCATAACATGATAACAAAATCATGAGTACCAAAATTCCAAAATCGAGGAGAATCTCAAGAAGAAAAGATACCCATCACTCCAAAACCGCATTAATGAAACCAAACTCAACAAAAAAGAACAAATTTTCAGATGAGGTCACATTTTTACAGCGTACCAGATATACGTAGCATTCATTGACAACAAAGAGCACCAACTCCACCGACTCCGTTTCTTCGTCATCGTTGCGGGGATCGAATTCCTCCTCCATAAACTCGGCAGCGAGAGGCAAGATTTGGGTAATTTCTCGGTACCCTTTTGTTCCAAGTAGGGAAAGAGATAGGGAGAAGACAAGACCACCCAAAGATCGAACTCCCAAACACAGAATTGGGAAGGAAAACGGAGAAATTGGAGATGGGTAGTAGAGAAAAAGGTGTAAAGATGGAGAAGGAGATCCGGGGGATAGATTGCAGGTGACAATGGAATCAGGATGGGAATTATGCTCCCGTCCGCTCAACCGCCGCAGTTTAGACAGTGACAGGTGAACTAGTTCCGGCTCAATTAATTTGTTTGAACATGTGTTTGGATTCACAGAGTTGGATGGAGTTGGAATCCAATTCCATCAAATTTCTTCCTTGGAATTGGGTCCTAAATCCAAGCCTGAATCCAGTCAACAAGTCAGTAGGTTGAAAAGTAGGGACCTGCGGGAACAACTTGGGGGCGTACCAATTAGATCGATAATATGGAATATGAGATAGAAATTTAGAGGGAGTATAAAATGTGACCAAAAGAATTGGTTGATGAATTCGAGAGAAACCCACAAAGAAAGGAGTGAAAACAGTTTGAACATAGGCATTTGAGTCAGTTGGTTCATAGGGAAGAAGAGTCAGATCTTCCTAAGCCAGCTATAGGTCACGTCTTCATCGCCTATGCACCAAAAGAAACCCTTGAAAAGTATGAAAAAAAGAGTGACTGGATAAGCCAAGAAAATCAAGGAGTCGATAAGTCATAAGAACCCATCCCAACCATAGTCTTCTGCACCCATCTTCTGCATGAAGTCTTCACGTACGTAAATAATGCTGGATATGAGAATTGTATTGGAGATTTGAAATTAGAAATTGAAGTTGAAGCAAATATGATACGTGGGAAAAGGAACTCTGGGCAGAATGAGAGAAATCCTACTACTAAAGAACGGTTATAGTTTCGTCAAAGGCATTTGGACCAAGTAATCCCAACAAATTTCAAAGATACAAACATAGATTGGGAGAATTATCCAACCAACTTTGATTAAATAGATCATTCTCAAGAAATGGATCCTGTCCTCGTGGTAGTCCAACAATCTAGTGAGTTTGATGTCTTGGTTGCAAGGCATTCAGAACGGCTTTAAGATGCAAAATGATCAAAGGAGAGCAGCTGAGTAAATCGCTAAAGACAACCATCACCAGAGAGAGTAGAAGAAGGCAGTTGACAGTATTTACGCAGCTTCTGGGAGTGCCCAACCGGACAATGACTTAATCTAAGGTAGTATTATGGTTGCGGGTCGAGCCGCACTGATATTGTTTGTTAGTGAAGCTATGCATTCTTTTATTTTTGCTAGTTTTGCTAGTCAGTTACAGTTGCCTGTAGAATCTCTAAAGCATGTGCTAGATATTAGCAATCTCGTAGATGATAACTATATATGTGCTTATTATCTGCCAAATTTGTTTGTTGAGTTAGTTGGGCAAAATTTACCTGTCAATCTTGTTGTGCTTAAGATGACTAAGTCTGTGACTCCGCAAGGGGCAATTCAATAATCTGAAGAGAAGTCTACCTTGAGCTATAAACAAGGATTCACCCTAACTTTTTGTAGAAGTATGAAAACTACCCACCTAGAATTCATATGTGGTAGATCTTGTCTCGTATCTTCGATGGCTAAGGACATTGAGTCATTACCACTCGAAGGACATATTAACAACAATATTCATCAGAGTTTGTATCTTCTATCCACTCCAAGGTAGACCTAGATCTGAATGAAAAACCAAGAGTTTTTCTTTCTTAGTAAATATTTTATTAATGTGTCTACTTTTGATGAGCATTTCAGGACTCTGATGACCTGCATACCCCAATTGGCTAACCAATATTTTATGACATAGTTATATGTTCCCTCCTATTCAGTGAAAGCTCTGTATATACAAGCATGTGCCTGTAAAGACAGATGTCACTTTAGATATGTGTGTATGAATTATCTTATTTTTTAAGTGTTGCTCTGGCACTCTTGGCCTTTCTGAGCACTTTGTCAATCTAAGTAGATCTATACGAGTCTCTGCCTGTGAAGGTGTATGTCACTTTAGATGTGTGTGATTATCTGATTTTTTAGGATTTAAATCTTGAAACCATAGGATTGGAAATGTTTCTGTCTAGTCTGGCTCTGTCTCTTGATACAAGAAATTCCACCATAGAATATTTGTCAATGACATAGGCAAATCATGGACCCTCGGAAGGATGAGCAGCTAGGTTCTCATGCCAGAACCCCAAGTAACATGGTTTGACCTGGATCATGTACATTATTATTCAAAAAACCACAAAAAGTTAGAAAAATAAAATTTTCCAAAAATATTTTGCCACTTTTTGTCAATGTCTCTTATTTTTATAAAAAAGCTAAAAAAATAAAAAGTCACAAAAGTAAAAAATAGAAAATCCAAAATAAAAAAATAGAATTTTTGAAAATCCAAAAAAAATCTCAAAATTAAAAAAAAAAAAATTTTTGCTAAAAAGTTATTGTCACTTAAATAAATTTTGTTTACATTTAAGAGAAGTCCACGTGTACTTTATGACACTTTTTGCATCTTTAATAGTAATCAACTTTTTCATTGTTGTGAAGGAGAAGCTTAAAGGTAGAGTCCCTTATCAGAAGGAAATATAAAATTAATAAGCTTAAAGTGGAATAGAATGATAATTTTTTTGTAAAAACTTTAAAATAGAAATGGATGAATCATACAGGGGCATGTCTAGTTTCATATTATATGGTTTAAGACTATGATAGTCCATTTGGAAGAAAAACTCTTCAAGATTAAGAATGACAAGATTGCCTTCTACTTTGACTTTGCTTTTCATCCCCTCCTTTGATTGGTTATATAGATTTATCCATCTTATGCATTGATACCTTTTGTTTTTAAGTCTTGTTTTCAACATTCATGAAAACGACTAAGTTTGCCATCTCATTGTACAAAATGAGACCTATACATTCAATTAGTCTTATCCTAGGGCATATTTCTTTTTAGAGAGGAGCATTAAGAAAGAAATTCTCACAAAGAAATGATGAGAAAATGCAAAAAAAAGAAATGAGAGAATGAGGTCATGCCATCCCCTATGCCTGGTGTTTCTTCGTTATGATTTCAGTAGCAGTGACGAAAAAAAGAAGAAAAAAGAGCATCAATACAACAAACAAAAAGGAGAAAATAACATCACTGAAAAAAAGAAAAGAAAAAGAAGAAGTGTGAAAGCTCTTTAAGTTTCAATGCTTCCTCTACAATTGAAGACTCAAGCAAGAGATGCGTAGGATCCCTTACCCCGTTGCTTTACCTTTGAGCCTTACACTCAAGAATGCCATATCTACTTTTATTGTTATCCATTTAAGCCTCATGATACATAGAATTTGAAAAAAAAGAATTCATTACCGCCTCGTCCATTGCATCCCTTATCATTACCATTTCATTCATTCCTGTCATCATTACCATGCTATTCCTTTTGTTTCTAAGTATAATAATCTATGTCCTACTGTTTCTTCAAAGTCTTTAAAAAATGATTGGCCACTTGAAAATATTCAACAAAGAAAAGATTGATGTAAGCTTTAGAGTGAGGAGGTTAAAATGCATCATAATAAAAATTCTTAGGCTTTATGCACTTGGATCCCTCATTTTCAGAACTACATGTCCAAGGAGTCTTGCTTATATGTAAGTTGTCAGAGTCTCAATCTTTGTGAGATATGATTTAGAAGTTGTTGAAGCATCAACTAGTACATGTGCTTTTATGACTAGTTGCTTTAAAATTTGAGGGACAAACAAGAGGTTTATTAGTAAAGAAGAATGAGCTTTCTTATTTTATGATGACTTTAATTAGGGGTAAAAACTGGAAAGTAAAGTTGGATTAACCTTAACAAAGAATTGATCTACTGCTAAATAATGCAAAATGCACACTCTCATTTGGCACTCACTCTTCTTATATCTGCAACATTTTTTAAGGTAAGCATTCACTCAAGTGATGAGAATTTTCACTCATTTCTTTTTTTTAAAAAAAAAAATTGTTTAAAACATCATTTTTAGTTTGAGGTTATCATTCATATTATTTTTTTATATTAAATTTCATCATACCATTATGTTATGTGTCCTGACCATTTATGAGTGTTGTCTCTGTCTTGTCATTTGATTAACATGAAAGTCTCTGTCATTGGATCTTGATTATCTTGTCAATAACATTCACATGCATTCAATCACTTAGGTTGTCTCTCTCAACCTCACTGTGGTCTGCAAGTTGATCTTGTAGCAAGATTTATTTTAACAGACTTTTTTGTAATCCTTGATGATTTAATCCAAAATTTGGTTTTTGCAATGTGTGGGCCCATGGTATAGCTTTTGAAAGAAGTATCATTTTGAGACTTACATGTTTCATCTTTAGATTGATGGTTGGTTGTCGGCAAGACCCTCCACCTTGGATGACTAATCATTAAGCCAGGGAGTGAGGAACATTTGATAATGCATTTTGTCAATAGTCATTTTTTTGCTAAAGATGTCACAATTAAGTGTCATTTGTAATGTTTTTAAAAAAAAAAAGAACTTTCATGAGTCAGAAAGTTTATCTTAAGAACTTTCTTTGTGATCACCTTGACCAAATAAAAAGAAAGGTCAAACCAAAAACATCTCATCATGCATCAGCATGTCATGTCATATGCATTTTTCTGCATGTTACTAATAAATTTTTTTGTAGATGATATACTTTTTAAGAACCCAACTGTTCTATTAGAAAGAACTACCCAGTCCTAACTTAGGATCATATTGTTAAATAGATGAATATTAGGTTCATAGGTTGTCTCATAGACTAATAGAGTAGTCTGAGTCTCAAAGATGATTGCAGTCAAACCAAAACACACTTTTCAAGCAAACAAATGTCTTCCTTGTATAGAAAACATTTTATGTTCTTCCAAAATGATTTGATCAAAAGAGTCAATTGTCTTTCTGAATAACATTTTCCGCTCATAGTGTCTTTTTCATAAAAAAATCATTGTCTTTTAAAATGTCATGTGTGATCCTATGCCTAAAAGATGTTGATTGTCTTGTTTAATCCAACCTCGTTCGGCAAGACCTCTAGACATTAAGCATAAAGTCTAGGAGACCCACGTGTAAAGCCACACATACACCTTGAGGTACATAGCATACTCCAATGTCTATTTATTAAAATGTCTTTAAAAAAAATCATGATTGTCAACCTTTTTCAAAACTATCTTTTGTCTTTCAAAATCGGTGTGTCTACTTTATTGTCGACCGAGCTTTCCTCGTTTGACAGCAATAAAGGGACATCTATAGACACCCCAATTTTGACCAAACATTATGTATACACCCAATTTTTTATGATGCCTAAGTGCTAATAATTTAAAAAGTGTTGTTTCATGTTATCTGGTGAAAGTCTCACAATCCTAGGTCATTTTGCATAGCCTAGCTTAGAAAAACCCTGAAAGATATGCATAAACCATAAAATTTTAGGAAAATCCCTCAACGATGTCCAAACCACTCAAATTTCCTAATTTTCTCCATTTTCTTTATAGACGACAAAAACTTTTTGTCATCTAATCACTGAAGAACAAAAGTTTTTGCCAACCTCATTTAGTCTTGCCCCCTTTTGGTCTAGACGGTACATTTTTTTGCCATCTGATCACTGAACGACAAAAGTTTTTTTTGTCCCCTTTTAGTCTTGCCCCCTTTTGGTCTGGACAATAAAAGTTTTTGCCATCCCCATTTTGGTCTTACCCTCTTTTGGTCCAAACGAAAAAAGTTTTCACCATCCCACTTTGATCTTGCCCCTTTTTGGCCCAGACAAAAAAAGTTTTTGTCATCTACTATAGGATGACAAAAACTTTTTTTCTCTACTAATCTGAATGTAGGAATAAGCCTTATGCCTTATCCCTATATCGCCTTATCCCTATCTCTTATCCTAACACCCACACATATTTTGGGCACGGATTCTTCCTTAGAACGTCTTTAGGAGATCTATCAATTGTCTACATTCAAAGAACATCCATCTTAGGGATAAATCTCACCCCATATTCATTGAACCTCACAAGTTTCTGGTTTCTTGTCTCCTAAGTTGGGTGGTACAGGCCAATAGGAATTAGTCGTGTCATCCTCATTTAAATAGGGGATGCCATGCAGTTCATCCAACCAATCAAGATCTACAACAACTATATTTGGATGCTTAGGACCAAGATCCATGACCCAAAACTCATAACCCATTCCTAAAACCTATAAATAGGAGATTCCCCTTAGAACCTAACTCATCTAAGAGATTCATACCTAAGTACTAACCTTAGAGAGAAGAAATTCCTTAACCCCTTCCTAACTCTGTCATTCTCTCTCAATGATCCTAAACCCCTATGAGAAGGTGTTGCCAGATTCATTCCTCACACTATCATATCTATGTGGAGGTCTTGTCTGATGGTGGGGAAGCATTTCTTATATTACCATACACGCACCAAGAGGGGGTTTTGCCAGATAAAGCCTCAATTTGGAGTTTGAAAGACTAATTAGACCCTAAGTTTAAAAAGGGTAATATTTAAATCCATTAGGTTATTCTTGCTTTAATTTTATTTTATATCAATTCGCCATTATTGATGGGATACGTACTTATACACTCTCTTAATCTGAACTACATGTCATACCCTTTTGTTGGGAGTTTGGACTCTAGATCCGGATTTTACTAATATTGAATTTTGAGTTACGAAGGTTGAACCTGCCTCTACTTCACCTTCTCGTGGAGAAGGATGATCGAGGCTTGAAATGTGCATCCCACATCTTTTAAATTCACTTGATAAATGAATTTTGTGAAATCAAGGTGAGTGCACTTCATTTGTCACAAAACTTTTATTAACACATTATTTTAAAGATTTTGTCTAAATGTTTGTTTTCTCAAAACACACACTAATGTCTCTTGTCTAAAACTACTAGATCCACTTCAAATACATTTTTTACCTATAAATGATGATTTCAAGCATGTATTCAAAAGAGAAATTGAAGAAGACATCATAAGATTTCCAACACACTCAAATTAACCTCAAACAAACATTGGGATCAAAATTTATGTCCAAAACAAGGTTTTCAACATGTTTGAATATAGTTATGGATTCAAATTTATTTCAAGTTGTCACCCAAGCTCAATTGTCATCTGTATACTATCGTCCAAACCCAATTGTCTCCCAAACTATTTGGATTTGGTTCCTACTTTTTGTTCCTAGTATGTATTTGGACCCAAATTTTCATTTGAACTAATTCAATCTAGGTTAGATCCAGATCAGTTTGTACACCTAGATTAAATCCAAGCTCAATTGTCATCCAAGCTAAGTTGTCATTCTTACTGTTTGGATCTAGATCAAATTCAGTCTAAGTTGGTGCATGTGCAGTCTGAGTTATTGCCCAAGGTGTGGATCTAGATCAAATCCAAATATGTTTTTTTTAAACAACAACCTAACTCAAACGATAACCTAGCTCAAACAACAACCTAGGTTGTCGCCTAGACCCAAAACATGTCATTTTGTGCCTAGCTCATATTTGAAAGGTATTTTGGATATGAAAACTTGTCAAAACCTAAAAATTATTCCAAAAACTTTCCTAAATCCCAAAACTTTGCCTCTAAGACTTACCAAATCTGGTTTTTTGGCCCCTAAGCTTGATCAACAACCAATAAGAGCTCACTGCATCATTCTTCTGGCCAATCAGATTTATGCTTCTGCATGACACCTGGAGCTATATCTTTTGGCTCAAAATGTCTCAAACCAAGATCTAGGATCTAGTCCTACACCTCAACGTCCCTGGGCACATTGGGATGCTAGTGGGCACATGCAGCTCATTGCGGGTTGCCATTTGTGGCCTTAATGGGTGCATGTCAACCATTTAGCTTTTATGGACCCTTGCAAAATGATCCTATAGACTGTTCTACTGGGGTCTATATAAACCCCAACTGCCTCATGTCTATCCATCAGTGAGCATAGTCCTTCTCCACTCTCTCTTCTTCATGCTCTCTTTTTGTCAAATTTTTGTAAAGCTATTCAAGGTAGTTGTGTCATGGTGGCCAGTTTACTCAGTGCTAGGAGTGACTAGTATTGCACATGAGGTGCAAGCTTAGTTGTATCCAAGAAGCGAGGTTGTGTTCGACCCTACTACACTCTGGTTCAATCCTGGTGGGGCAACCATCGCTTTTAAGAAATCGTTATTATTGCATTCTTCCAAGCTTCGGTCCCACTGATTACTGTATTGAAGTTCCAACAATTTAAAAGCGACATTCTAGCTTTAAAAGCGACATTCTAGCTCCATGACATCAATGGTGAAGGTAAAAAACTAGGCGATTCCTAAGCTCTACCAGTTCGATAAGACCAATTTCAAGTGATGGCAAAATAAAGTGATGATCTTTTAAAAATGGCCAAGGTGGTGTACGTGTTGACTAAACCCTGTCCTCCATAATGATATGAATAAACTATGGTTGAAAACATGAGGCGCCACAAGTGGAAGGAAGATGATCTGCCAAGGGCACATTTTGAATGTCATGTCTGACCCCTTGTTTGATCTTTACTCAGAAGTGAACTCTATTCAAAAGCTCTAGGAAGCTCTTTAGAATAAATACAACATAGAGAACGCAAGTAATCATAAATTTCTTATTAGCAAATATATGTATTTCAAGTTTTTTTATGACAAACCACTTCTACCTCAAGTTAATGAAATGCAATTGTTGGCTCACCAACTTAAGATAGAAAGCATGAACCTTGATGAGCCCTTTCAAGTGGTCGTGATAATTGAAAAATCACTCAATTCATAAAAAGACCACCATAATATGTTAAAACATAAGAAATAGGATTTCACCTTAAAGCAATTTGTTTCTCATCTTTGAATTAAAGAAGATGCTCATCATAAAGATAAGAAAGAGAAAGTTAAAGAAGTTGGCTCCAAAGTGAATATGATGGGTCGTAAGCCAAGGTTTAAGCCTGGTTTGAAGTTTAAACATAAGAAACCCAAATATTTTAAGAAATCCAAATGTGAGACTATTTCATGCTATGTGTGTGACAAAACGAGATAGTATGTGAGAGAGTGTCATCACTGCAAAAGACAAGGCACCAAGGCAGAAGCTCTCAAAGAGAACCTAGTGGTTGTAGTAAGCTTGATTTTTATGATTCAAATGGACAAAAGTTGGTATGCGGATTCAGGGTCTACAATTCACACTTATAATGACCAAAGTATGTTTAAAACATATAGTGTCATGGAGGAAAAGAGATTGTGGAACTCCAATTCACATTTAAAAAATATCTTACCCTCACAAATGTGTATCGTATACTCACTGTAACTAAGAACCTTGTATCAACCTTTCTACTGACCACACATGGTTTTAAACTTATGTTTGAATCCAACAATTTAATATTATCAAAGAACCATGTGATTATTGGTAAAGGTATTATGTTCAAACTGAATGTGAATAATAAGATTGCTTATGTTTCTACTTACTTGCTTGACTCTCTTAAAGTACGTCATGCTAGACTTTGTCATGTATATTTTGGTTATATTAAGAAAATGGGTAAGTTATGCTTAATCCTTATATACAAGCATGCATATTATAATAAATGTTATATGTGCAAAGATGAGTCCTTTGAAAATTTTAAGATTTTTAAGGTTGAAGTTGAAAATTTTCACAACTGCAAAATTGTTTCAATTAAGTTAGATAGAGGTGGAGAATACTTGCCTTATTATTTTATCAATTTTTGTGAAGAACATGCAATACATATACAAAATGTTTCACCTTACACTCTCAAGCATAACGGTATTGCAAAACATAAAAATAAAACTTTAATTGATATGGTAAATGCTATGCTTATTAGTTGTGGTGTTGATTTTAATTTATGAGGAAAAACTTTACTTATTGCATGTTATATTTTAAATTGTGTACCTTGCTCAAAATTGAATATTACTTCTTATGAATTATGAAAAAAATAGAAAATAAAATTTAAGTTATCTTAAAGTTTGGGCATGTATTGCTTATGTTAGATAATCGAATGAACCTAAAAAAACTAAATTAGGACCTAAAACTAGCACAAGTGTTTTATTGGCTATTCTCAAAACAACAAAGCATATGAATTTAGAAACTAAAGTAATTTGCAAATCTGTACAAGCTGAATTTAGAGAAGATATAACTTTATAAGAGTTGCAAAATCTTTGTTCGCCCAAAATGCATATTTTAGAATATAAAGATCTAAAAATTAAAAAAAGTAAGAGAATTAGAAAACCAAAAGATTTTAAAATAAATTTTCATCTCTACATGATTGATAGAGATCCATTAAACTTTTCTGAAGCTATGTCCTCACCTGATGCATCTTGGAAAGAGGCTATTTAAAGTGAAATTGATTCTATTCTTGAAAACAAAACATGGGATTTAGCATAATTACCATATAGTTTTAAATTGTTTGGTTCTAAATAGATTTTCAAAAAAAAACTTTAGAGCCGATAGATCAATTGATAAATTTAAAGTGAGATTAGTAGCAAATGACTTTAAACAAAAATCTGAGATTGATTGTTTTGACAAGTTTGCTCTAGTATCTAGAATTACTTTAATTGGAGTTCTTATAACCTTAACTTCAATTTTCAAGCTTTAAATTCATTAAATGAATGTTAAAATTGCTTTTCCAAATAAAAATTAAGAAGAAGAGATTTACATAAAATAACTTGAAGGTTTTGTAGTTCTTGGTCAAGAAAATAAAGTTTGGAAATTGCATAAGTCTTTATACGGATTGAAATAAGCTCCAAAACAATGATATAAAAAATTTAACCAAGTGATTTTAGCTATAAATTTAACACCCTTAAATCTAAAAAATGCATTTATACTAGGGTTAATCATGAAAATATTATCATATTTAGCTTTTATGTAGATGACATGTTGATACTTACAACAATATAGAATGCATAAATGACACCAATTAATTTTTGTCATTTAATTTTGATATGAAATATATGGGGCTTGCTAATGTAATTCTTGGAATCACAATTGTTAGACATGAGCATGATTGTTGTTTGATTCAATTACATTATATTAAAAAATAATTTCAAAAAGTTAATTGTTTTTATTGCAAGGTTATTTACACTCCATTTGATCTCAGTGTTAAATCATCTAAATACATAAAAAGAAGCATTTCTTAAATTGAGTATGCTAGTATTATTGATAGTCTTATGCATGCTATGAATTAAACTAAACCAAACATAGCATTTTGCATAAGCAGACTAAGCAGATATACTAGCAATTCAAGACCTCAGCATAGAAATGCAATCTTAAGGGTCCTAAAGTATCTTAAAGGGTCATTGAATTATGTGTTGTTCTATACGAGGAACCCACTAACCTTGAGAGATACAACATTGAAAATTGAAATTCGGATAAGGACGATTCCAAATCCACAAGCAGATGAGTCTTTACCCTTGGATCTGGGATAATATTTTGAGCATCCAAAAAGCAAACCATTATAGTCAATCCAGTATGCAGGTTGAGATTATAACACTAGCATATGCTAGTATGTAAGTTGGATGACTAAGGAGTCTTTTAATTGAAATTTCATTGGGTAGCCAAGCTTCTATATATAAAGTAGAGAGCAATATATACAATGAGAATTCTAAACATATAAGTCTAAAGCACAATATTGTGAATAATTTACTCAAACAAAGAGAAATTTTTGTAGAATATGTGAAATCTTGCTAAAATTTAGTGGCTCCACTTACGAGAGGCCTTTCATGAAAAACCATTAAAAATACATTTGAGGGAATGAGATTAAAACCTACTAAAAGAATTACCCATGATGAAAACTTAACCAACTAACTCAGGTCGACTGAGTTCTTGGTTCAATGAAAAGAACAAGTCACTAAAGTAAGTGGGTGAGTACTAAAGAATATATGAAGATAGAGTATATTTTTATATCTCATTCTGATATAAGTGCTCGAAAACCTGTGATATAAAAATGAGTCGCATGACTCTTAATGAGATCTGTAGGCCAAATTGGCTAAAGTAGTTTAATCAAGTTTTCACTTTTGACAAATTTATATATATGAGTGTAAAGGTATGGGTTGCTTTATAAGAGATTGAGGTTGTGTCTAGAGCACTCATGAAGTGGGATACTATATAGGACCCTAAATATATGCAACCTTTATATATTGATGACACATATGATTACATGAAAGGAATGCGTGTGTGAGTGGGCCAAGGAGGTCTACAATAAAGACTAAGTTCAAAGCTTAAATACTTAGTTTATGAGACTGTATGAATCATGTTTACACTAAGTGAAGGTTTAAACCCAAAATGTGCATTCATTTATGCATATGACTTTCACCAATAGCTTAATATTTTTTTTGTTATAATTTTGACCCACGTGGATATTGTTATTTGGCTCAAAATTTATAGTTTTTTAAACCAAACTCTTTGGCCAAATGACCCTCTCTTTGCCTTGGTTTTTGGGAGATATGTTTTAGAGGTAAAGTCTACTTTATAAAATATATTTAGTGCCATATTGCACACTTTTGAGAAACACATTGGGTTTAAAATCTATAGAGTTGACTTAGAGGGCAAGGACCTTAAAGGGATTGTCAATTGAACTTTGGACTTAGATTTAGATTTAGATTTAGATTTGGTTTTGGACTTGGACTTGAATTTGGATTCGGCTTGTCTTGGACCAGTCCGGTTTTGGTCTGACAAATCTTTCTATCACTTATTTTGGATAATTTTGTACCTCATAAAATCCTCTTAGAAAGCTTTTGTTTTCCAAAACTTGTGACTTGACTGAGGAGTGGCACCTAGCCTTAACGACTAGCCTCAACATCCCTGGACACATTGGGATTTTAGTGGGTGTATGTAGCTCATTGTGGGTGGCCATTTAAGGCTTCAAAGAGTGCATGCTACTCATTTGAGTCTTAAATTGGCGCATGCCACTTGTTCTCTCTCTCTCTCTCTCTCTCTCTCTCTCTCTCTCTCTCTCTCTTTGTCAATTTTTATGAAGTTATTCAGGGTAGCCATGTTGTAGTAGCCAATCTACTCAGTGCTAGGTGTGATTGGTATTGCACGTGAGGTGTAAACTTGTAAGAAACCCTCATTTTGGATCTACATCTAGTTTATAATTTTCTTAAAATTGTAGAAGCTTGGATTGGTAGCTACAACTAAGTATCTATTTTATGATTTTAAATTTTATGAGAAGCTGATTTTGGAAAAAAAGAGTGTTCTTTTTTTCAATATGAAATCAAATTTGTCTATTCATGTCATAACAATGGTGTTTTTCTAATTAGGTATTATTATTTGTTATAACTATATGATGGATATTTTGAACAGAAGCTTAAAAATGCATTTAAGTAAAAAATCATATATTTTACTTTTCATTATAATAGTTTCATTTTTATCTCTTACTTTCTTCCCCTTATTCTTTCTAACTGCTTAATGCTTTAGGTGTACATCAGATTATTTCTTGAACCTTTGCCCCTTAGGGCTTGTTTGATGGCTTGTCCAAGATTGGACAAAATGAATGAATATAACATACAAAACTCAGGTCAATGTTTGTTTCGATTGTATAAGAAGTTGTGCTCCTTGTGTCCAACATTTGCTTTACGTTGTGTGCGAACAACATGAATACACACGGATAATGGGCCAGATAACTTCATTTTGGATCGTACGATTCGATTCACCAAATCATATGAGTGTTTTAACAAACACATTATGGATTTTAGCCCCAGATATGGATCTCAGATTGGATCTAAAAACTAAAAAATATTTAAATTTGAGTAATTAAAAAAAAAGAAGAATTGATATATTTTTTTGATATATAAATGATTTAATCAATGTCATATTACATCTAATTATGAAAGTTTATCATAAAAATAGCAAACCCTAAAATCAAATTAACTATAAAAGCAAATTATCAAACCCTATTAAATCATAAAACCTTAAAATGCAAAAAAAAAATAATAAATAAACTAAAAACCTTAAACTATAAGAAAAACAAACCATAAAATTAAATAAAAAAAATCTTAATTCAAAACCTAATCAAAAGAAGAAAAAAACTTAATCAAATAGAAGAAAAACCATAATCAAATTAATTATAAAAAGCTTTAATTAAAAAAATTGATTCAAATCCCTAATAATAGAAAATCAATAAAAAAACCTTAATCCAATCAAAGAAAACCCTAATCAAATCAAAGAAAACCCAAATCAAATTAAATATAAAAAGGCCTAATTTAAAATTTTTAATTCAAATCCCTAATAAAAGAAAATCAAATTAAAAAAAATCTTAATCAAATTAACTATAAAAAGCCCTAATTTAAAATTTTTGATTTAAAGCCCTATATAAAAAAATCAAATCAAATCAAAGAAACCCTTAATCAAATTAACTATAAAAAGTCCTAAATAAAAAAAATCAAATCAAAACAAAGAAAACCCTAATCAAATAAACTGTAAAAGGCCCTAATTAAAAAAAATTGATTCAAAGCCCTAATTAAAGAAAAAAAACTAATCAAATTAACTATAAAAAACCTAATTTAAGAAATTTGATTCATATCCCTAAGAAGAAGAAGAAGAATGAAGAACGGAAAAGAAGAAGAAGAATGAAGAACAAGGAAGAAGGGGGAGAGAAAGAGAGAGAGGAACAAAGAATGAAGAAGAGAGAAAAGAAAAAAAGGGGGGAGAACGGAGAACATAAAAGAAGAAGAATGAAAAAGAAGGGGAATAGAGAGAGAGAGAGGAACAAAGAACGAAGAAGTGAGAAAATAATAAAAGGGGGAAGACGAAGAAGAAGGGAAAGAGGCCTCACCACCGGTGTCGGTGACCCCCGATGCCACCTCGCCCCTCGTCGCTTGGCTGCAAGAGAGAGAGAGAGAGAGAGTCGGGGGACCCCTCCCCCGATTTTTTTTTAAACGTTCCTTCCGTCCCTATTCTAACTATAACAAGAGGGTGAAACAAAAATTACTGTGTAAAAAAGACATGACGAACACATCTTTCGTGTCCTTAGTTTGTTATATCCTCCTATTCTCAGTGCACTTTTTGTCCAAAATTGGGCAAGAATGGGGGATCAAACAAACCCTTACTTCTCACTTTGCAACATCACTTCTCACACCCAACTTCTTATTATAGACAATATGGGCATGTTTGCTTGGCCTCAAATGAGAATCACTTTTTACAATGGTGAGAGAATGATTCATACTTATCTCATTTCTCACATGCAAGCAAACATAAGAAAATGAGAGAGTAAGATTGAAAATTACATTTGGGATAATTAATTTTACTCACTTCTCATGTGATTCCAAATCATAGTGTACCTTGTGATTTAGAATCATATGATTTTGAATCACATGAGATGCAACGAATGGGGCCTACTACGTGACATTGTATCATGAATACTCAACTAGTTTGACACCTAGAGCCAAATGTTAAAACTTTTTTCCAAATTAATGTCACTCTTAATTTGATTCAATTTGTTTTCAAGACCAAATACACTAATAGTCAAATTCAATAACTTTTGTGGGCATGTGCCAGGGGCGGAGTCACATAGGATCCAGGGTGGATGTGCCCACCCCAACCCAAGAATCCCAACAAGGGTTCAAGCTAGGGTTGCTTAGTGCCCACTCTAGGTTCGGCCAGAGTAGAACAATGCCCACCCTAGGACCCAACCCATGTATAAAAACACATGCCCCCCAATTCTCCCTCCCCTATAAATGGCCTCTCTCTCTACTCTTGGAGTGCCTCAGTGTTGGGCCGGCAGCCTCCCTGGCATTGTGTCAGACATGGTGATAGTCCTCTCTCTCTCTCATCAATAGGAGGGGATGGGGATGGGCATGGGCCATGTGGATTGAGGCATGAGTCCATGCCCACTGTTGTGTCAAGTGCCTTGCTTTCTTTTTCTTCGTCTTCTTCTTTCCTTTTTTTTTAATTAATCATTTTTCATTTTACATAAATGAATGCTTGACAAGATTTTGATTTTAGGGGTTTTTTGTTTTTGTTTTCAATTAGCATAATGTACGGTATTTGCTAGAATTTACAGTTTTGACTTAATTTTTTCTAAATAACATGAATGTTTAATTAACATTTTAGTGTTTTTTGTCAATTAGCATTAGGGATGACTCAATGAATAATAAATGCTTGAGTTTGGTTAGAGTATTAGGAGTTCTGTTTTGTTTTTTTAATCATTATAAATTAACAAATTTTTAAAATTTAGGGTATTTATTTGGATTTTTTCAAATGACATGAATATTTAATTAAAATTTTAGGTTTTTTTGTGCTCTTTTTCTTTTCACTTATAATTAAGGATGATTTCATTAATGAATGCTTGATTTTGGTTATCAAATTCTTAATTAAAAAGTTTTTGGGGTGATCATATGTAATTGATTTATTTTAGTAATAGAATTTCATGGTAAACCCCTAGCGTCTTCCTCTAAAAAAACCCTTATTTTTTAAACTTTTGTTAGGATTTAAGTTTTTTATTTTGGTTTTTCAAATTTCATGAATATTTAATTAGTTTTTTTTAAAGTATTTTTGAGTTTTTGTTTTCAATCAACATTAAACATGGTTTTATGAATGCATGCTTAATTTTAATTAAATTTTTAGGGTTTTTTCAATTAACATATCTATGAATGATGTTTGTTAGGATTTGTGATTTTGATTTGGTTCTTTTAAAATAGCATAAATGTTTAGTTATAATTTTAGGGGGGTTTTATATTTTGTTCAATTACCATTAGGCATGAATCCTTGAATAATGAATGCTTGATTTTGGTTTGAATATTAGCAATTTTTTTATCAATAATATTTTTGCTAGGATTTAGGTTTTTTTTATGTTGTTTAAATGACATGAATGTCTAATTAAGGTTTTAAGGGTTGTCTATTTTGTTTCTTTTCAATTAGCAATTATCAATATTTTATGCTTGTTTTTTAGTAGGATTTTTGTGTGTAATTTATTTTAGTCTACTTTTATGGAAGTAGCTTGACCATTCAATTATTTTTGCAATGTAGATATTTGATTTTATGATGGTAAGTTTTAAAATAACTTTTTTTTTTAACATATTGTTAGTATAGTTCATTAGTAATTAACTTTTCTTTTTACTATGCATCTGTGCCCACCCTAGTTTAGATTCCTCGCTCCACCCCTGCTGAATATCATGTTTTTATTGCAATTTTTATGGTAATTTGCAGAAATATTTCAAATTTGGTGCAGTGTATCATAGGATTGATGCAATTGGGTTGACACATTTTAGAACATTTATCACATTCGGATTTGAAAACCATGTGCAAAATGCATCCATAGCACCAAAATCTAAATGAATTTGACAATCTTACCAAATTGAACCAAACATATTTGCTTTGTTAGATTTATAATTAGCATAGGCGTGGGCTTCAATTTGCTTTTCCACCGTCTTTTTTCTCCTTATTGTTTGTTTAGACAGTTTGAAAGTGGTGAGAAATGACTGATGTAGACTACCTTGTTTGGGAAGGGTGTATTGATAGATTGATAAAAATAAGGAGGCAATCCATGCCTGTCATTCTCTCTTTTTATTTATTCTGGTTTCCTTTCTTTGTTTGATCTAGGATAAAGTTTTGGCATAAGAAAAAACTATAGTGGGACCCATGCATTTTTAGATGTTTGTAGCAAACATGATTTATTTTTAACCTTTTAGACAATTTTAGTTATTCAGAAAAAAACCAGATGTAGGAACATTTGACTTTTTTTATCCATAAAAGTTTTATCCTACTTTTATTTTCTTCCAAATACTTTTCAGATGAGATATTTACCAAATCCTTATCTCTAAAGACTCTTGAAATGGAAAACTTGTGGTCACTAAATAAGGAGAGTAAATCTTGCCATTTATCAACTGTCATCTTACCTCATTTGCCATGTATCTTTATTTCTCTCTCATTTTATTTGAACAAATTGTTGTCTCCAAAAAAGATAAAGAATCCAAGAGAATTGGGCAGCTTAAAATTTTGAAAGAATTAAAGGTGCTGCCACACAAAACCAATTCCTCAAATTCTTTCCGACTCTCCATTTTTTTTCAACTCATTTCCATCAAATCCGTTTAGTTACCATCTTCCAAACAGAGCCTTAATGTGCTTAATGTTCAAGTTAAGAATAAAAAAACCCTATTGGATAAGATGTATATCATAATACTGGATTGAATTCTCATTCTATCCCTATTAATTGGATGAGCTTCTTTTACTGATTGTTGGTCAAAACTGGTTTGTTCTTAACCTACTTATTTCAAGATTTAGGGAATGTTTGAATGCCCTGTGACTCTTAGATTTTCTCAAGGTCATGTGAATGTAAATCGCAATAGCACACTTTCTCAAGGTTAGTGAAACATGATAAAAGTAAAAGTTGTAATTGTAATTGCCAGTTGTGAAAGTTTTTATCTTGAATCTTGTAAAAGTTGACCATAAGATTGACCTTGTTACCAACAATCATGACTTCTGTTTTCTCGCAAACATGCCTCTAGTTCAACTTTGCTGTATATTTCAAGATCTAGTTCAAGATCCAACACAAACATGGATCCACATGGTAACTCCCTTATATAACTTGGGATCCACACAAACACCAGATCGTGTCCTCCATGTCACTGGCAAACTAGCTGAATGAGCCAAGCTTAAAGTGTTCAAACGCCACAAATATTATATCAAGAGATTTTTTACGAAAAATTTAAAGAATCGGAACAACCTTAAGGAAAATAACATGCACATGAAAAAATGAAACATTACAATGTTAAAATGTGTCAATATCATGACAAAATAATGTTTATCTTAAAATATGATTTTGCCCTTGGGGTTGTAAGCTTTGTTTTTGACAAAATCACTTGCATTCTTCTTAAAATTTGGATGGGGTTGCAATTATGCAATCTAAAATTACAAAATAAGTCATCAAAACATTCATTTCATTCGATATTTATGTTTTAAGCACAATGCCCCAAAAATGTCAATTATTACAATGACAAGTAATTAGGTTTTCAAAGTAGTAAAAAAATCAATGGCCCACAATGTGCTAAAATTTCATAACTCAAAAAATCACATTTTCATATAAAAAAAGCATGATCCAAGGCTTAGGCTTGATCGTGAGCAAAAAAATCATGCTGAACACATCTATGTGGTTAGATTGAGTCGATACAACTTGTACTTATGATTTCTAGCTCATTGGTTCCTTACCTTCATTAGTAGCAAATATTTTTCAACATATATATATATATATATGGTTATACATACATTAATAAAAGTATACATTAAACATATTATAAAAATAACATATAATGCATATTATAAAATATATTAATAACATACTATAAAATATACATATATTTTATATAAAATATAAAGTTAACATGACCCGGCCGAGTCACGAGTCAATAAAAGACGAGCCAAGTGACGAGTCACTGGGTTTTATAACTATGGTTTCTCCAGGAATTGTATCATATCACGATATTTTCAAAATACAGCCCATATTTTTGTGACAATGCCTTTGCCTTGTTTGCCGGCCTCTGCAAAGCAATATATTGGACCAAAAAAATTAAAGATGAGTGACATGAGCCAAGCTTACACGAGAAGAGTGGCTAAGCTTGAAAAGTTATTTCACATTTATTTGTTTGGAGTAGAGGAAAAAAAAGTTATTTCCTTCACGTTCGTCCGAAGAGCTTCCCCAGACCTCGTCGGACTTAGGCTGCAGGCGGATCTCCCTAGCATTACCTAAAAATGCAGCAAGAAAAACAAAAAAGTGCACCAGCCGGGAATCGAACCCGGGTCTGTACCGTGGCAGGGTACTATTCTACCACTAGACCACTGGTGCTTGACGAATGTCAATGTTTCAGTAATATTATATCAATGCATCTCATATGGGACCACTGGTGTTGTTTTAATAGAAATTATATCTCGACGAGTAATCAGCTGGAACCAACATGCAACAGAAGCACCTTACCATGAAGATATCCATCATTTTTCCCTCGTGCTGCAGTCTTCAACATAGGTAGCCTATTTACGTTCACCGTCTCTAAAGATTGTAACATCATTTTTTCAGAAAAGTAGGAAATTATTGGGCAAGAAATGCTATGATGGTGCTTTTATAAACTCAATCTGATCACATAGATATGTTCATAGTGGTTTCTTTGTTAAAGAGTAGATCATTGGAAGTACGTAAAAACAGCATTTTTTTTGTGTCACCAATACGTTGCGAGAGCCTTTGATTTTTGAATCACTTCAAGAGACTACTTTACATGAAAAATCTATTTACACAATTACATGTCACAATCACGCGGTTTAGAACCCATTTCCTATTAAAACAAACCATCTACTCTGGTCTTTAAAAAAATTCAAATAACATGACAAAATATTGTGCTTTATACTCAATAGTTTCTTGCCTTTCATTAGTGCCAAATGATTACCCAAAGGTAAGAGATAAAAGTAATATATGAAAACAAAAGGGAAAACCTTGCCATTGAACTATCCACCACTCATCTTCTTTTTTTTATATTTACACGGAGAAACCACCCTCAGGATCAGAGACCTAACTCAGCTGGCTTTGCCTGCCATAGTTATGGTCGCTTGTAAAACTCCGCGGGCTTACCCTTTGCCTCAAGAGAGTCTCCACATTTCGGCTTGCGCAAGAGGTAACACTCATGGGATTTGAAGATCACCTCTCTAATGACCAAGGTCCCATCCCACTATGCCAAACCCCTTTGGGGCTACCACCATACTCACCTACATCGTATTCTCCAATACGGCCCAAGCCATCAAGCCGATAAACGGATCTCTTTCCGCCAACCCAATATTACATGAGTTTGCTTGACTCGTCACATTACCACCCCTGGCTTGTCACCCTCATCGTGATTGTAATGACCTGCTCATTCCAATCCATGCCAACTTACCATACGGTGCTACTCTCCCAAGGGCCATTCTTTTTATTAGCTGTGGTAGGGCTATATGGGATGACCTTCCCTTTTGTTCGCCACCCAGCCCAGCCTAGCCTAGCCTTCTCACAACCGTCAGTAGCCCAAAACTTGTAAGCCCACAAGTGCCGCCTATGATAATGAGATTGGATATTAGTAGTAGCAGATGGCTCTTTTTTGGTCGAGACCTCATTGGTCAAGATGCCAGTGCAATTGGTGGGTATCGGTATAGGACTTGAGATCAAGGGATCACTTAAGTGCATCCCTTATGTGGATTTTGAGTGGGGCCTATCTGGGTTCTAAATGATCATCTCTGCCTTAGGAATATCAATTTTAGAGAGAGAGAGAGATCCAATTCCTGTAGCTTAGGCTTTTTTGAGAACCGGGTTTAGAGCCAAGATAAGAAAGGCTCATAGTAATTGAGTTGTCAACTACATGGTGAATGTAATTAAAATGGACTGATGGATGCCGTTTCTACTTTACCAACGCGACCATCTGGTAGGAGCAGTTTGTGCAAGTCACCGTGTGATAAGACGTTGCAAGTTCAAACCCCACCTGTATACATATATAGGTGGTTGATTAACTGTTTGTTTGTTTGAACCGGCCTGTCGCCTGTTTGGGTTGGGCAAAGGCTATTTGTAAATGGGAGGGAGCCCCTAATTCCCTCAGTTATGTTTATGGAAAAAAAAGGGTCATTTCTACTCTCATGTCTAAATCTGAGCTCCTAAACAGCAGGAGATTTAAGTTGCGTTTGAATACGAGAGTAGTTGTGAGAAATAGAATTCTAATTACCTCTCACGTAAGATTTTCTTGTTTGGATCTATTTGTGGATGTTTTAATTAGAATTGCAAATCACTCAAAATCTCTGATTAGAGTTCCCACCTCTCTATGTGGGACCTCTTCCCTCCTTTCCTTCTCCTCCTCTCTGCCTCTTCCCACCTCTCTTCATATTCTCCTCCTCCACTTGATCTTCTCCTCCTCTTCCTCCCCTTCTCCCTGTCTCCTCCTTTGCTTCCTCTTCTTCTCCTCCTCCTCCTCCAACTCGTCCTTCTTCTTCTCTAACCACCACCATCTGACGGCTAAAGCTGAGCACAGCCTAAGCCCATGCATTTTACTGTCGTTCGTGTACCATTCATTCCGACAAATCTACGTCCTAATTTGGTGCCGGCACAGTGGATGTCGTTTTCTTCAGCCACACCAGAACCCTCCTCTCTATCGTGCAGGAAAAGGAAAATTAAGGGAAGAGAGAAAAAAGAATAAAAAAAGAAAGAAGATTGAGAGAAAAAACAAACAAGAAGGGTAAACTTAATTTGAACACCTTTATTTATAAACAAGAAGCCATATATATATATATAGATAGATAGATAGATAGATAAATAGATATAGATAGAGAGAGAGAGAGAAATGCATTCCTTGAGACCTTATTTAGTTAGGTCTCGTTAGGCACGTTAAAAAATTATAGTTTTAAGTACTTTTTCTCACGTCTAACACCATAGAGGTTTTGTTTAATGGGAACCAACTTTTGGATCGCTGGGGGTGGCGCAAGTAACTGAAGGAACCCCGATTGCCATAAGTGACCTCATCTGCGATTTCGTCTTTCGCAATGCGATGGAGACGATGTCAGAGAACCCAAAGCACCCATACAACAATGACGGGATATCATTTAGCTCGAAAAAAGTAACGAGAGGCAGCAACGATCTCCAAGTGTCATTGCATGTCTTATAAGCCTCCACTACACTTGATTGATGCCTATAGCTTTGATACCATTGATGGAACCATTATTGGGTTCCTGAATCGAATTTAAGTGTCGTTAAGGACGATGGGGGCATATGGGTAGAAAGGAGGGGTTGAAACCCAAACCTTGTGAGAACTACATGCTTTGCCATTGAGTTATCCCAGCTCCTTTCTCTGTGGTGAATCCTTCAATCTTCTATAGAGAGCTTTCTATTTTTTTTTTTTCTTTCTCTACTATTTAATAAAAAGGATTCACCATTTTTATGGAGAAGCACAACAGACTTGCCTATCGAATCACAGTAGTAGCAACCAAGAGAATTGACATCAGTTCACCAAAGCAAAACCGGATATTTGATCTGTTAAAGACACAAAAAGGTGAAAAACTCAAACCAGAAAACCCAGTCCAAGAATAAGCAGAATGTGGGTTATTCTGCACCACAATCAAAGTTGGAAACCGCCAGTAACTAGCTTCCCAGATAAGCAAAATTAGCGGGAAGCATTGGTAAGCATTAAGTGACAAAAAACTGACCCAGGCCCGCGTGTATCAATGGATCTGTCCTAAATTCCACATTTGGTCACAAGACATTGTCAAAGGACTATTTCTAATTATTGATGGAGAAGAAAGATTTTTTTAGGAAATTGTTGCTCTTTGTGGGTTGATACGATTGACCATTTTTTAGTAATTGCTACTTCAAAAAATTGGAAATTAAAAGTTGCTAAAATAGGGTTTATCTCTTCATTAGGATCGTCACAACTGGATTCAGATGTCCCGTTCCTATCAACCTGATAGGCCCTCCTCGCGCACTTCCTTGACACCATCCTAGAAAGCATTTCCTTGGATCCATCGGACTCCGGCATAATATTTTCAGATTCCAAACCTTGAAAACAAGATCTGATTACTCAGATCATTTTCGGATTCACACGCATTCTGATTTGTCTTTTAGGTCGGATCAGAGTCCAATCTGTTTGCATTTTTCACATGTAAAAAAGCTTTTTTTCGTCTTTTTTTTTTTTATCAGTTTTATCACATGTAATTTGGATCTGGATTCAACCTTGATTGGATATCTTTTCAGATCCAGATTTTGATATACAGTTTGGATTCAAATCTTGCACAGACCAGCCAGTATTCGATCCGTTTGCACTCCTAATAATTCTTCTTTAATGCCAGATGAATTTGAATAGGCATGCACAGAGGACAATCTACCACTGAGTGCGATCTGAGAACCGGGGTTCTCAAATCATGAACCTTTAGCCTGACCCGTAGGGGTGTCAATGAATCGGATTTTATATGATATGATATCTGACCAAATTCTATTCTGTTTAGCTGCATTGGGTAAGCCAAAACCATATCCGATTATAACTGGATTCTTATGGTTTTAACTTTTTGCAACTGGATCCGACAAATATTCAAATTTGATGGATACTCGAATCCGTTTGTATGTAAAAAAGCAGATCTGGTATGAGCTTTTCACCATGTAAATTTGAATCTGAGCCAGAAAACTATGAATCTTAAGAGAAATGGGGGATCTCAAATTGGTGATCCGAAATCCTAAACCTCAGATCTATTTTGTGGTTCATGCCAGATCCAAAGTTGAATGTTGTGTCCGAGGTATTCAAACGCACCCTTACTTAGTTCATAGTCACTGGAGACTGTTTTATCAGGTCAAGGCATATTTACGGCCTTGTAATATAAAGGTAAATGGGTCAGGTCTTGTTGAACAAATGGGGTACTCTCCTTTTCTTATGCCATACTTTAGTCATTTTTTATGTGAACTTAAGGCCGTCAATGGGTTGAGTTTGTACCGGGTACCCAACCAGGCCCGGAATTCTCAGGTATAGACATAAAACTACCAACCGGAATAACATTCGGATCGACCCGAACCCAACTTATGCAATATGTGATCTGGGTTTGCGTTATGATTTTAGCCAGTACCCAAACTGAGTGTTTTACATGTAATTTTTGTTTTATTCAGAGTAACCACCCCAGGCGTAGAGACCTAGCTGTGCTGGCTCAGCCTATCCTACTTACGATCTCTGTCCATGTCGGCGTAAAACTCTGAGGGCTTACCCCTCGACCCCAGGCTTACGCAGGTGGGTGACACCCATGGGATTTGAACCTAGACTGCCCGTCAAATGGTCTAGGCCCCATCCCGCTACGCCAAACCCATTGGGTATTTTTTTTTACATGTAATTTTAATAACAGTAAACTTCTGAAATTGTATGGATTTGGGTTTGGGATTTTATTTTCGCCACCTTGCAAAACCCGAACCCCAACTCAAACATGATAAATTGTTATTTGAGCAGGTTCGGATACACCCTGATGGTTCAGGTACCTGACCAGTTGACAGCCCTAGTTCGTATTGGCATCAATCCCTTGACTGCTGTTCCTTCTTGTGATTCTCAACTTATATATCTATCCAGACTTTACATTGGTGACTTTTATTCTCCAAAATGATTGTGCACCTTTCATGTTAACCATATCTATTGTTCAATCTCATATATATATATATATATATATATATATGTGTGTGTGTGTGTGTGTGTGTGTGTGTGTGTTACAATGCACAATTAATTAATTTCAAAACAAATTTTTTCATGAAGATTAATAAGAATTGAGATAATTTACATACAAACACCTAATTTATGGTAAATTTCCGTTTATCGACATCAGTTTTCACATATTTAAGATGACCACAATCTTTTTGAGAAATTGATTGGATGACTGAAATGAGAAATGGTCTCTTACTGGTTCAAGAAAGGGCTCGGGACACTCTTTCTTTGCACAAGTAACATTGGGGGAAGGTTGATGGTGTGTTAAATTTATCTATTGAAATAACTTATTTGCACTTATCTTTTGAAAGTGCAAGTTTGAACCCTTAGGATTAGTGTACTGGAAAGGTGGGAGACCTTAATCCTGATTATCAAATAAGAAAAAAGTATTATTCTATAGAGAAGCTAGAAAGGTGGGATCTTTTTTTTTATATATTTATATGGAGAAACTGCTCGCAGGATCAGAGACCTAGTTCTGCTTGCTTTACTTACAATCACTGTCCTGGCAGCGTAAAACTCTGTGGGCTTACCCCTTGCCCCAAGAGAGTCATGGGATTTGAACATAAACCACCTGCCTAGCGGCCTAAGCCTCCATCCCACAGCGCCAAACCCCTTTGGAGCAGGTCTTGAATTTGCATCATTGCAGGAATAAAAATGGCTCACAAGCTCAGCCATGCGTAGACAGAGGTGCATGCAATATGCACGCAAGTAAAGGATACATGATCTCTTTGTGAAAATTAGGACACGAGAACACATACTTGTAAAAATTTAATTTATGAACGTATGCTAATATTATGCATATGTCCAGTAAGATTGAAAATATATATTTTAAACCAATGTTGTGAGTATCGGTCTGTATCTGCCTATATGTATGGTATCGGCAGAAAATCGATACGCTTGACCCCCTGAATTGGCTATTTTTTTAATAAATAAAAATACTAATATATATATATATATATATATATTGTATTATTTTTAATTGATTTAACATGTGTCACGTTATGATTGATATGTAGTGTTTTTTATCGTTTTTTGGCTGATACAGAATGATTCACTTATCGGGGATACGGCGGAATCGGTGGCCAAATGACTCAGGGCAGATACCGATACTGACAACATTGTTTTAAACACCTTTTAAATTATATGAATTCGGTTCCGGATTTATTTTTATGACCCCGATGCAATTGGGGTCCGGTACCGAACCCGACTGATTTTTATTTGGGTGAGCACAGGCAAACTCTGATCCAACTCAAACCCGATCAGTTGACAGCCCTAGTTCTACTAATGCAGAAAGTGTGGAAACAGTGCTGCATTAGAATGCATCTGAATTCCAAATTCAGGCCAAAAGTTGGCTTTGATAGAGAGGTTCTAATGGCAACGCAGTGTGCGTCCAACACAAAGGCATCATGTGAGTTGTGCACCGTCCATCTTTTTGATGGGGCAGGAGTCCTAGCCTCGGAGTTTTACTCTGCCTACCCAACGACTTTAGGTATGGCAGGCTGATCCAGCACGACCAGGTCTTTGTGACGGGTGCGGTTTTTTTGAGTAATAAATTTTAAAAAAAAAAAAAACTAGGTTTTCACCCAAAACTTATAAACCTCATTTTAGGTGTCACCCAAATGATACCTTAAAAGACTTCAAGGGTTTTACAAATCGACAGGCCTGCCAATGTGCAAGCCCAAAACACACACACAAGGGTTAGGATGGGACCAATGCTTGATTAACAGTTTTTTCAGGAACTCTCATCCGGATCCAAAATAAATAGATTTGGATTCTTCTCCAAATCTGACCTGGAATGACTTGGTCTGAACAAATCACATGGAACTCCATTGTTATTTTTTCCTCTTTTAGGTTACTTTTCATCATCATCATCATCATCATCAAGCCTTATCCCAACTACACATACTCGCCTTTCTAGTCTTATTTGTTCATTTTTTCCTATTTAAAATTAAACTTTAGTTACATTATAGTATTTTGTATCACTTTTCATGGCCTTTTTGTTAGTCTCCAATGGTCTTCCTCTCTTCCTATCATTTTTCATTATGCCAACGGCCTTTCGTAGAAGAAATATACATATTAGATACTAGGTACAATATGTCCTCAGGTGGGGGTGCAGACGGGTTGGATTCTGGCGGGATCCTTACAGATCTGAATCCAAATAAAAAATTCAAACAGTATATCTAAATTTTGGATCCATATTCGGATCAGACACCGGGAGGTCAGATTGCATCTGTATCCGAAATACATGTGGTAATACTGGATCCGGAAAACAAAATACAACAAAACAAGCTATTCACATGTGAAAAATGCACTTGGGTAAGATTTTGATGCGGATAAACTGCCGATCTAACTTATAATGCTGATTTGAATCTGAACTGAATCTGAAAGCGATCCAATTGAACAGATCCAAATACACATTCTGATTTTATCTAAAGGATCCATATCAGAAGAAAACATGTTGGACTCATATCAGATATCGGATCTGTTTGCAGCCCTATACTCAGGTCCACTAGTGATTTAAATAAACTTAATTTATGTTTTCAAAAATATCTAAATATCTGGCATGTACAAAATATAAACATATATAAACTACTACAGGCGTAAATGATAAAAATAGGGTTAATAGATTTTGTATTTTGTAGGTTTTCATTTCCTTATATATTCGGTCGGCGCCAGCCGGTCCTTTGCCCACCTGGGTTAATCGCATTTACATTTTCACTACAAATATCAACAATAAAGAGGAAAAATGCGCAAGCACAGAACCAGTTGGACCATCCATTTCCAGATAAAGTCATAAAGAACAGCTTATCCTAAGGGGTTTGTGGATAATTAAGGTCCTCTAGTGAAAACCATTTAGATCTATATCTGTTAACCCATATATACCAATGCAAGCCTGCGTAGAAGGTCCAAAAGTTCATTGGGTCAAAGCAAGAAGGATTCAATGTCTACTACAACTTACACATGTTATGTAATTTGTTACAAGTTTTTTTTTTCTCACTGAAGAGAAAATTTGATACTCGTCGCATTGGCTCTATATATGTATCTGGACATGGTCCTAATTAAGTAAGAAATGGATCTAATCAATAACTTGTCAGACCCGACCCATTTGCATTTCCAGTTCTTGATATCCAGTCTTTTGTCATTGTTCTTTTGGTCCCCATCATTATCCTGAAGAATAGGATGAGATTGCAATATCCCATTTTTTCAGACGTGGGATCCAAAAGGCACCAAAACAATCATCCATTACTCGATAACGGACCGGCCCAACTTTACGTGGACGCCTGCGCGCGTGTGATGGTCCGACCCAGAAATTCGCACGCGAAATGCTACGCGACAACGAACACGTGACAAAAAGGCGCGGCGGCTCTGAGATCCACGTCGGACCAGCATAAGCGAAGCTTTCTTTCACGTGTCGATCATCCTCGTGCCCGTGCGACCGCACCGCAATCTCTGCCGTCCGATCGATTATGTGAGTGGGATGTGAGCTGTCACGCCACGTTAGCTTCCCGTTTCTTGATTTTTTTTTTCAGTTTTACCTGCGTTTCATCTCCTGCTATGAAACGTATCGGACTCAACTTAAAACCCATCCGGGATGTTCCATGGCTCGGTTGGTCACTTTTCTTTGGGCTTCATCATTCTGGTTAGGTCCATGGGTAGGGATGGCAGTGAACGGCGGCGGGGGGGGGGGACAAGGTCTTCACTTCCACCTTGTCTCAAAATTCTGCCTTCCATCCCCGCCTTCATCCAGGTTTCATGTCCTTCATCCTTGGTTTAAACGGAGCAAGGCGTGATGAGGCCCCATTCTCTCCTCTCCACTGTCATCCTTAAAGGTATTTTAGTTATTTTAATAAGGGGGATCAAGGGCGCGGGGCATAGGAAAGCGTAAGTCCATTCCTGCCTCCATCCCCGCACGGGTTTTGATTTTAACCTTCATCTGCGCCTTCATTCATATTTCATGTCCTTCATCCCCAGTTCAAATGGAGAGAGGCAGTGCGGGGCACCTTTTTCCTCTGGTCCACTGCCATCTCTATCCATGGCCTCGTCGATTCGCCCTATAGACAATGCCAAACCAACAAGTTAAAAAAAATTGTTGCAGGGAAGCGGGCTCAATTAAGTGATAACCGGTGACGGTTCTTTGTCACAAATAAAAAATTAAAAACTTTTGAATTTTTTTTTTTACATTTTGACTATTTAATTAAAAAAACTGACTTGATTGGTGATACGTAGGGCTGGAAAACAAGATGAGCAGTTCGTGGCTCTGATAGTGTTCAACTTGTAAAATGCCAAACATGAACAGCAAGTGTTCAGTCGGCTTAACTGTAATTATATTTACATATATTTCATATATGAATTTTACCGGTCGAAGCGTTTCTCTGTCGGGCAACACATTTATCATTCAAATCCTATTTGTAACGCCCCAAAATTTTTAACCCAAATTTATGTGATTTTTTTTATAGCAGCGGAAAGAATAACCAATATAGGGTTAAGCAATTCGGAACATTACATTTGAGAGAAAACTCAATACATATATTTCATTTTATTATGATATGAACATTTAAATTACCATAAACCCAAGGAATCATTGGAACAGTAAATCAACAATCTAGATCTAATGCCTCATCCCGCAACCGCTCATAAGTCTACTCGTTTACCTGAAAATGGGAAAAATTATAGGAATTAGACTACCACGTCTAAGTAGGACAACTGTAACTTTTAATACAGGTATATCATGAATCTAGCATGTGATGTGGGTGTCAAAGGTGGTTCTCGACATATATTTAAATAAGTAAGCAGCTTATGCCACAAAAACTAACATTCATACACATGAGCATGTAAATAGTTATCCAACAACCATAACTGAGCAGGTAAAGTATCATGTGCAACATTAATAAGCAAGTGAATGTGTATTGCAACAGTCATAACAATAACATGTACAACTCTCGGATAATTCTTCAACTACCTCATATCTACACATTTCACAATTTTATATCATCACAAGCTCAGAATATAAAGCATGTTAAAGAACATAAACACATACCTCCAGTATTTTCACTCACTGTGATACCTAACTTCTCTAAAATTGTGTTTAAATTATCTTACCCCGCGGGTACACACGGGCACAGGTGACCATCTCAGAAGAGAACGTTCGGGGGTATGTTATTCAAGAGTATTTTATTAACCCAAACATTCTAACTGAGACTGAATCCCCAAGGGAGCGACCAATAGCCGAGACAATCTCCCAAGGGCTCAACTCAAGACAGGATACATCCCTAACTTCTGCAGAAGACATGGAACTACCACCTAGGACACATAGGTAGTCCTGATCCCTAACTTTGAGGATGGGGACCAACGAGCCGCTTCACGCTCGAAACACAACACAAGTCCTCGAAGTTTTGTACCACCTACCCTCTCCAAGGTAAGCCTCAAAAACTGGTTTCATTAGTTAATCATTTTCCCAAAGTTTAGGGCATTTCTCAACTTCCTTCTACTGCCATAGCAGTAGATCCCAACCTTAGTCGTTTTACCAAGGTGTATAAACAATCCCATCATTTTTTCATATTGATTTCGTAACCCACTCAGAGTGCTTCGGTGCCTTTAACCCAGTCAAGCACACAACCATTGAGTTTAAGTTCTCTTGTCATGACTACTTTCCATTGTACACAATTTATGAGCCTCAAGTACCTGCATTGGGTACCTATGTGTTATGTAAACCCAATAGATCATTTGAGAATAATACCATGTAATCATAATGGTGTTATAACCAGTTTATACACATATCAGTCTTATGCATAGTTAAATAGTAAACCTCATGAACACTTACTCTGTTTCTAAGCAGGCTGTTGATGAGCAGTATATGATACATTTCAGCCAAATCAATGATAACAATAACAGTATATGGTGCTGGGTAGTTTATATATATCCATGTTTGTGCACAGCTGAATATTTATTTGAATAGCCAGAAACATATTAAATAACAAGTTGAGATGCAACCTAGCATGTGTTTAAGTGCCCACAAAATGACCAACCATACTAACATCAAGTTACTATGCAGTTTCTCATGATCACCGAGTATTCTCACAATAGGCAGCAGCATCAGATCCATGTGCAAATTCATATTAAACTGCATACCCTCTTTAACCGAATTTTGAAATCAAAAGAAATGTAGTACCACATGCATTTGACTGTCCAGTATAAGGTGCAGTTAAGTACAACAAATTTTAGGAAATATCGATAAAAATTCTAATACCACTGTATCAGACAATACACGATCCATAATCATTCATACAAAAAATAAGATGGAATCTAATAACTACTCAGACATGTGCATATCCTCATTCCATCCATGAACTGGAGCAGTTTCTATGTACAATTAACATCAACTGACACAATCGGCTGTCAAGAATTAACAAAAGGATGCTCTTGTTTGTCAGAATGCAACTGACACATTCGGCTAATAGTAAAGAACTTAGTGTGCGTATGTACAGTTTAAAAGAAACAGATGCAAGATCAAAAAAATAGGGCTCTAACATAATATGATGTGTTCACCAAATGAAATTAGATATATACGGCTAACAGTAAAGAACGTAAACATCCTTATGTACGGTTAAAAGAAATGGATGCAAGATCAGAAACAAGGATTTAACAAGATAAACCCCTCTCCCCAAACGAGGTGAGTAGCTATTGCCGAGTTAGGGTTTATCAAGAAACCCCCAACCGATTGGATTTGAAAATTTTTGGTTTAGCAAGAAAAATCCTTTGTTTACTGATTTGGCACCAGTCGAAATCATACTTTTCAATCAGGCATTCCCCTTTTCGCAGTGATATAAATCGAACATTAAATCTGACATTCTCCTTAGTAGCAATAGAGAACAAACATTCGATCAGACACTCCCCCTTCACAAAGGAAATCTGAAACCCCCAAATCATAGATTTGGGGTTTTCGGATTAAGGTTGATAAAACCCCCCATTCTTGACTGTCAAGATCTCCCATTGACAGTCAAGATCCCCAAATCGAACGATTTGGGGTTTCCTAAAAGCCTTTCTTAAATTAAGAACTCGAAACCCCCAAATCCAAGAAATTGGGGTTCTCGGTTTTGGGTTAGCAATGGCCTTAATCATTCGAAGGTGTTCCCTTGACCAACCCAAGCACACCCAAACCCGGTCAGTAACCCACAAGAAAAGTTACTGATCCTACCTTTTTTCGGCGACTGGAGGAGGTTGTTGCAGCGAGAGAAGGTTTTCTGGCGTCGGTTCCTCGCTTGCCGAGAGAAGGAGGTCGTCGGCGACATTGGTTGCTGGCGGCAACAGGTGGTCGGCTTCCTCCGGTGTCGGTGCTTCTGCCAGCAAGCGCAGGATAGCCGCCGGCGAGGAGAAGGGCTCCAGCGAGGTGGGAGGGAAGAGCCGAGAGGAGGAAGAGAGATGAGACCTGCTTTCCCCCCCTTTTAACGAGATGAGACCCGCGGTTACGCCCCCTCTTGAATTTCTTGTTTTGCAAGAATCGTGCCCTAGGCACGATTCTTGAATCCTGTTATTAATCATAACGCAATCGGGTCTGGGTCCGAACCGTGACCCGCAATGCCGGATCCACTCTAACGTGGATCCGGGTCGGCTTTATAGTGTTGGGTCCATCCTAACATAGATCCGGGTCAACCTAAAATGAGGATCCAAATGGATCCGGGTTGATTCTCTGATGCTGGATCCACAAGGAACGTGGGTCCGGGTCTGAAGTGGATGGTGGATCCACAGGTTGGATCTATTTGAGTCCAACCCCAATTACCCAAATCTTTTATTATATATATATTCTTTTGGATCCGATAAGGGATCTTGGACCCAAAATGCTTAAAATTTCTCAAAATTTTGGGTTATTACACTATTGCTTACAGCTCTCAAATAATATATTTAGTTCGTAAACGAGCTAGCTTGAGCTCAGTAGGTTCAAAGATCAAATTTTATTATTTTTAATTTAAAAAAAAATCTAAATGAGCTAGTTGAATCTCAAATTGGCTTGTCACAAAGATAAGGCAAGACTGAACGCTCCTATCGGACTCGTTTACCAGCCGTATATTTTCATTTCAATAAGGCCCAGCGGAACCCAAACCGGTTTTTTTCCGAAAAAGAATCGGTTCGATGATCCGGTTCGATCAACGTGGAAAAGGGAGTGTACGGTTGACCTAAAACGGACTGTTTGAGAGAGGTCGGAGGACGGTGTGGGACACGTTGCAGCGCACAACAACCACACATTTTTCGCCCCGTCTGACCCATAATATCCCGGTCCACCGCCCAACTGCCGGACGGTAGGCCCCCTCCTCAATTGGTACCAAAATTACTAAAAAGTACACGGTTTAAATTTATAGACAAAAAGGGCCTCCTCAATTTACTATTTGACTTCAAGGACTCGAAACTAACGGTGTCAAGGGGGTCGGATGTAACCCGAATCCAAATCTGGTTAGTTGGATTTGGTAGCCAAATTTGGATCCCATTCAAAATTGGATTCAGGTTCAGTATTGAGTTTTTCATTGAACCCAAATCCGATTAAAATTGAAACCGACTGAAACCCGAATCCGATTAAGTATTATAAATATCGGATTTTAAGGTAGCTGGATCCGGATTTTTATTTTATCTTTTTGTCATCCCACTCTTAATCCGATTAGGTCAGATCTGATGAAGTCGGATTCGGTAATGCCTAGGTCCAACCTGTTGGCATCCCTACTTGAAGCCTTATGTGTGTGTAGGTTGGCTAAATGAACCGAATGAATTGACCAAGGAGCTGTCAGTGCACGTCTCCTTGTGGTGGGATGTTACAGGTTCAAAACCCAGTGGTACCTTTGAATAATAACTGGAACTGGTGGGGATCAGACTAACCCCAGCTTGCCTTTCTAAAAAAGATGAGCTCAATGAATCGAACAGAGAGTGTTCAAGCCTAGCTCGTTCTTATATAACGAATTGAACTAATTAAGTTCGAGCCAACTTGTTTACAAAAACAAAAAAAAAAACTTTTTGTTCTTGTTCGCCAAAGAGGCAATGGTTTGAAGAGCTTTTACTTAGAAGGTGCAATGTGTGGTCAACAAAAAAGTGAGGGTCGAAGTGGCCACCAACCTAAATTCAGGTTGAGTTTGGTTTGAAGTGATCAATGGGAATATTGTCTTGTTCACGGCCCCTGACCACTAAGAGAGGAAAGGCGTACAGTACACTCAAATGGACCGTACTCCCCATAGATTTACTTTGGGATATGATAGCCTTTCCAGGAAAAGTCATCAACCATACAGCACCCCACCATGCTTATCCCAGAATGCCATTTTTAACCCCCTAAGGCAAACTCCTGACCAACATGACTCATGATTTTAAGTGAGTTTTATTCATGATTCATTTATTTCACATTACTAGAGAGAGAGAGAGAGTCTGCTGGGTTATCGCCAAGCCAATGTTATCAGAATCGGTTTCGGATCTGAATTGATTTTGAAAACGAATTCAGAGAATCGGCCGATTTTGAATCCAACCAAATCTATCCAAATCGGTCAATTTTTTAAACCAAATCGGCCTTTTGTAGAATCAAATTTCAGCCGGACTCGATAAAAATGGGCTGATTCAGGCCGAATCACAATGATTCTTACAACAATAGGCGATACCCACTTGGGTCAACCAAGAATTGATCCCTTATCCATTTTTTTTTCTCGCTCCTGGCGGTATGCAAGATACCTATATGATATGGCAGGAACCAGATTCGAACCGGTGACACGGAGATTTTCAGTCCTATGCTCCTAGGTTAAAATAAAAACTACCTCAAAAAACTCTTTTATTTTATTTATATTTATGTTATGAGACCAAAAAGAAAAAATAGCAAGAGAAATGTAAGTTTCAGCCAAGCCAAGTCACCAACCGGGGCTCCGTTTGTCTGGTAGGAACTGGTAGTGCACGTCACCTTATGTTGGAAAGATGCAAGTTCGAATCCCAATGGTATAGTTGTATAACTGGTAGGGGTATGCCTAATCCCAGCTTCATCTGTTGAAAAAAAAGTTTCACCCAAGTGGCACCGAGCTCCGTCCAAAGTTTTAAACAGACAGGTTGAACTTAATTAGTTAGGATTTGCGGCTCAATGAGCTCATAGACTTCTGCTTATGTTTGATCTTAGCAAACCATGAATGGGATGTATAAGATGAATCTTGGGTTGGGAATGTGTCTAATGGGGCTGGGAAACTTCATGAGCTGCTTGTGGTTCAGCTCTTAAAGAGCTCATTTCAAACTTGTAAAATAGGTTGGACAAGCCAAACATGAACAAGAAGCACTTGGCTCATGTGATTTAGGCTTATTAACAAGTAATCAAGATAATTTAAACATATTTACATTGCAGAGTTAGTGTTTGGTTTCTAAGCAATGGGTTTAGAGTTCAAATTCTATTATTCTTAACTTTGAAATGATGCATTTTTTTATAAACAAGCCAATTCAAGGTTGGCGCAAAAGATCTAGGAGTTTAAATCTTATTACTTGCAGCTTCGAAACGATGTGACTTTTTTCCTAAACAAGTCAGCTCATGCTTGGTTCTTTTAGCTGGACCCGGTTGTAGGCTTGAGCATGGCTCGGCTCGGCTCGGCTCGGCTCATTTACAAGCCCTAGTGACCAATGAGATGAATCCATAGGCCTTCTCTCAAGTAAGGCATTTTTAGTGAGGGACTATTTTTTTATCACACCCAAAGAAATCATGTTTGTGCTCCAAGACCTGATTGTGCTGTGGCTCAACCATAGTTAAAGGTTGTCAGTCTAGAGGAGTAAAACTCCGAGCCTAGAACCATCACCCCAAGTGACACTCGCAGAAATCAAACTTCGAATGGTACGCCCTTATAACAGCCTTGGCTCTCCACCCCCACTGTGCCAAACCCCATAGGGGTTGTCCTCATGGATGGTTTAGTCATTAAAAAATATTCATGGATATGTTGGTCATTTTCAAAACCATAGCATGTGTATGAATCTCTCTCATATATTATATGCATTCAGTGGGAAATCCCTGGGTCTTAATTACAAATCTCTGTTTGAGATTTTAAAACTGCGTTTGTGCATGTGATTTCTGCAATTCCTGTTCCACTTGGTTTGTTTTTTGCCTCTTGGAAACAGCGGAGAGCATATATGTTTGTGCCTTGAGACCTTAGATTCCCCTGCTGTTTCTTTCTTACAATACTCTCTCTCTCTCTCTCTCTCTCTCTCTCCAAAGCATATATGTTCGTGACTTGAGAGTCGAGATTCCGTCTGTTTCTTAGACCATTAATACAACCTCTTTCTCTCTCTCTCTCTCTCTCTCTCTCTCTCTCAAACTTTAGAGTTAGATCCCCTGTTCTTAGACCAAGATACATCTCTCTCTCTCTCTCGTTCCTGTTTCAATCCCCTATCCAAGTTTTTCGAGAGGAAACAAATTTCTCAGATCAAAATTGAAGGATGTATATCAAGCTACGGTTCTTCAGACGCATGCGCAGCTTCATTCGGAATAAAGCGGCCGCCAAGACCACCTACTGTGCCTCCCAACCAACCATGCCGGAGCAGGAGAGCACCAGCCAAGGCCAAGAGAGGAAGGAAGAAGAAGAAGCTGAGGAAGTTCCTGCTGATGACGGGTCGGCTGAGTTGCAGAGATCGGTGAAACAGCTCCACTTTGGCGATCCGGAGGAGAAGGAGAGAGCAGCCCTCGTGATCAGCAAGCTGGCTAAGGTGGATCTGCAGATGAGGAGGTCCCTCGCTGTTCTCGGAGTCATACCGCCGCTCATAGAGATGTTAGGCTCAAAGTTTTCCGGCCACCGGACTTCGGCCTTGCAGGCGTTGATCGAGATTGGTAATGGCAATTACACGTAAGTCTTTGTTTAGTTTGCTGTTTTTCTTTCCACCTATTTTATTTATAATCTAAAGAAATAACACCCGGCAGAAAGGAGCGGCTAAGTGCCATAGGTATGTAACACTAGCCAATCACATGACAGTATTGCATGAGGCCTACAGTGACATAGTTCAGGCCCCACATGAAATGTTGTCAACGTGATTGCCTGTGTCAAATAGCCATGGCACTTAGCAGCTCTCTGGATCTCTGCTCGGCACAAAGACCTGATCGCCTTGGCTCAGCCTGCGGCTCGCACACAGCAACATTCAGTGCCCATCTAGTCGCTAAGGCCCTACACCACTAGCCAACCCCCTTTTGGCCATTTTCCTTTACCATGGTCACGTAAAGAGATGTATTTTTTTTTTCAACTTATTACACACAAATACAGCACTTGAAATGGCAAACCTGATCGTGCAGGTCTTTTGCCAGTCATATACTTACAGTGGTTGTATGTTGTTTGGTAGCTCCAGATGTCTCGGGCTCGACAGTATATATGGGCTTGAGGGGCTGTAAGTCTCTATGAGCTAAGTTCCGGTCACTGGGTCAAAGTGTTTGGTTTATCTCATAGGGCTATGAACTAGGTATATGCGAGTCAGCATCGGGTGCAATCATACGGCACAAAAATTGTGCATTAAGCACCTGATTGCCCTTCATCAGGCATGGAGGGTACTAATCAGATGCTTAATGCACAAATATTTATGCAATCATATTGCACAAAATCTTTTCACGTTATATATCTCCACGTGAACCATACCCAAGTGGGGCTATAAGATATATTTCACCAGAATTGTCCAAACTCAAAAATCAATCAAGACTAGACAAAATGACTGACTCTGACCCATACGGCTGTTGGACTTTCGGGTCAAGGCACCGAGAGTAGACAAAATTGACTCTCTCTCTCTCTCTCTCTAAAGTGGGGTCCCCAAGTGAGGAAATTTATATATTGAGCACCATCATTGATGGGTTTGGTGCCGTGCTTGAAAGTCAAGTAGGAGCCTGACTTTCTCAACAATGAGCAACACTTTGAGGGAATTTCAAAGTTTGATGGGTGCTAACAACTTATTAGAAAGAGGAATGAAAGGTTTGAAGTTGAGGCCTTAGGCATATTTCAATGGAGGCTCATATTTCTTTATTTTATTTTTTTTATTGAAGGCTCTCAGCATGTGCCATGTTTCATTAGAGGCCCTCAACATGTGAAATATAAGCGTTATATTTTTCATTTTCAATTGAGGCCCTATATATAGTACTCGATGGCCTCAAATCTCAAAGAGGCCAGCTGGCCCTGCCCACCACCTGCCCTGCATGGACCCATGAGGAAATGCACCATCCTCGTTGCCATTATGAATTGGGTCCACAGGTGGTATGCTATTGCTAGCGTTTGGTGCCACTCATATGGTGGACTGCCAAGGAGTGGTCTGCAATGTTGTCAGTATCCTTATCGGCCCTGAATTGTTTCGCCAGTGATTCAGGTGAATCGGCGGGTACCGATTCTCAAGTAAATTGGGTTAAAAAATAATTAAAAAATATTTCTTGTCAATCAAAACGTGACACATGTTAAAACCATTAAAGAAATATTAAAAAAATCATTTTAAGCATATTTTATATTTATTAAAAAATATCCTATTCAGGTTAGTATCGTATCGATTTTCTGCCGATACAACTGAAACAGACAACATTGGTCGTATGCCATGCAAGCAACCCTAGAGCATCTTTGTGCAATTACGTGTAAGGATCGTACATGTCACAAGAAAGAAGAACATGTTGTCATTTGTCTTCAGATGGCATTTGATTCACGGAAAGTCATGTTCGGTCCTGTCTTGTCCTCAGACAGTCCTGAACACGGATGGCAGACACCAATTTTTTTTTTCAAAAGTGCTCAGGGTGTTTTGTTCTTTCCTTGGGGGGGGGGATTAAGGGGGAAGGAACACTCCTCGACACGAAAAAGTAACCCAAAGTGACTCTTTCAAAAGCACCCCTATTATGTCCGTGCATCCCGTGTTTGCGTGCCGGCCAACACATGTAGGCCCCTTGCATTGCGAGGATGGTAGACACCACTGTCCCCAATCGAACGTGTCTTCAGGTGCTTGTTTGGATTTGGTGCTGGTCACGCATTCGCTGGATGGAGTTCAATGGTACTTGATGACCACGTTGTTGTAAACAAGGTTGTTAAATGTGATGAGGCGAAGCGAGGTGTTGAGCCTGTTATGAAGCGAGGCGTAAGCCTCAAGGCGTTGAAGCGTAAGCTTCATGATCAAAATAATAAAATATATAATATTAATAAAATAATAAAAAATTTAAATAAGAACTACTAATAAATGATAGTATAAAATAAATACTATGTTCCTATAATTAACTCATATTATTCATTTTCTTATATGCATGCACATGTAACCCACAATTAAGTTAGACTCATATTACAATATAAAACAAGTTATATCTACAATCATGAAATCATATTGAATACATATGGGGCCATCTCCAAATCAACCTGTTCTAGAAATACTTTCTATGCACAAAATTTTTGTTGTAATAATAGAGTTCAAATGCACAATTAATATAAAATAAGTTAATTCCTCCACTATTGTACAAAACTAACATTCACATAATCACAAATGAATAAATAAAATTAAAAATATCTCTTCAAATATTTAACAAAATGTAAACAAGATACCTCTTCAAGTTAAATAACATCAAATATTTAACAAGTCATAAGTCTTAAATGTCTCATTAAAGGCAAATAACATAAAGTCGAATCTTTTCAATGCCACAAGTCTTAAATAATATCAAATATTTAACAAGTCATAAGCCTTAAACAATATTAAATATTTTCAACAAAATTGTCTTCACTAGGACTAGATAGCTCATCTTCATTTGAATCATCCATATATGGGACAGTTTCTTCTTCATCTTCAGTTTCTTCATTATCCGCACTCTCATTTTCTGAATCTTCTACTTGTTTTCTTTTACCTTCATTCCAAAATATTAACAAAATTAATATTTAGAATTCAAAAAGTATAAGATTTATAAAATACAAGACATACCTTTATTAGCATGCATCTTGTTTGAAGATGGATCTTTTTTACATTTCTTAGTTGAGCTTGGTGAAGTCTCAAAAGGAGTAACATCTATATCATCCAAATTAAAAGTTGGATCCAACCAAGAATCTTTTAATGCATCTTGTGACAAAACTGGATCTTCTTTTTCTATAATCCACTCATCATCAGAATCAATACTTTCAAGACGCAAAGGATCATCAACTATCTTCCTTCTCATATCTCTTTCTTTCAACTTCATATTGTATATGATAAACACCAAAGCATTGAGTTTTTCTTGCTCAAGGTGATTTCGCCTTTTTGTATGTACCTATAAATTAAAAATTTATATAATTACAAATCTGCAATATATTATGCAACAATGAATAATCAATAATATGAAAATATCTTTATTTACCAAAGAAAAAGTGCTCCAATTACGCTCACATCCTGATGCACTACATATGAGATTCAGCACTCGCATTGCAAAGTTTTCAATTCTTTTGTTTCATCACCAAATGTATTCCACCAATCAGCTAAGAAAAAAAATATTAGTAAGAAAAAAACTAGATCAATTAGAATTGAAATTAAGACAATATAAAGAAAAATATATACATGGATTTTTTCTCTTTCTTGTGCCAATTGACTCTGGTCTACCAAACAAACCAATTGCATTTTCATATGTATCAAGTTGAATCAAAATCTCACAACGTTCTTCTATATTGGGCACTATCTTTTCTAAATATTCCATAAACCCATTTTTAATTTTTTTATCTTTTACACAATCATCATCATAATGAAAGTGTGGCTTTAGAAAATACCCTGCAGAATGTGAACAATGATGCATTTGATTATCCCACCTCTTGTCAATAATATCCCAAATTTCTATATAGTTGCTCTTATCATTGCCTACATAATGAGTTATTTTTTTCTTTTCCATTCTCATATCATTAAACAAAAATCCCATAACTGGTTTACCATCTAAATCAACCCTTCTCAATACTTTCACCAAAGGTAATGTAACTTTGATTATATAAACAATTGTCTTCTAAAATTTTTTATCTTCAGTGACAATGTGTTTTACTTCTTTACCTTTTGGATTTTTGATATAATACTCACTATCTTGAAATTCTGGAGATAAGAACGTATTCTTTAATGCATTTTTGTTTACACCAATACTTTGAAGAGTAAGATAAGAAGTTGCAAAATGAGTAATAGTTGGCCGTAAGAGCTCTTTACCATTTATATATTTTCTCATCAAATTTAAAAGTCATGCATGTCCATATATAAATGTAGTTACAATCTTTGCTTTTTCTCATAGTCGTTTATGCAAATATATCTTGCCAATGTATTCAAGTATCAAATCTATACAATGTGCTGCACAAGGTGTCCAAAAAATATGTTGAAAACCTTCAATATCTTTTAACTTCAAACTTGCAGCCTTGTAATTTGTTGCATTTTCTGTAACTACTTGTACTACATTGTGTTCTCCGACTTCTTTAATAATTTCACTAAATAACTTTACCAAATTATGAGTTGTCTTTCTTATTCCACTAATATCACAAGACTTCAAAAAGACTGTACCTGAAGGATTGTTCACAAGAAAATTAATCAAATTTCTACTTTTACCATCTGGCCAACCATCTGCCATTATAGTACAACTAGTTTTTGCCCATGTCTTTTTGTAGTCCTCCAACATAATTTGAGTTTTATCCACTTCATCTTTTAAAATCCAAGTTCTCATCTCATGATAACTTGGTGGTTTAAATCCTCTACCATAATTGGCAATAGCTTCATACATGGATTCAAAATATTGATTATTGCACAAATTAAATGATAACGCATTTGCAAAAAAGAATCGCCCAATAGCATAACATACTTCTTTTTTTAATGCATTATTTATCGTTGTTTGACGAGCTTTTGAACTCACAAATTGATCCATAAGGCCTTCTGTTTGTAAACTTTCAACTCTACTAGTAGTTGGAGAAGAAAGTTCACCACTCATCAGTCCTTGAGTAAAGCTTTCATTCATACCACTTTGTAATATATTTTTTTCTAGTTTTTTTCTTTTTTCTTCTTTTGCAAAAAATTGTGCCACCTGAATTGGTTCACGATCACATGGTTTAGCACCCTTATGAGTTCCAGCTAGATGCTCTTTTATTCTTGCTACACAACCTTTATAAACTACCTTATAATACTTACATACCAAATTTTCTCTTTTTTTCCTTATCATTCAAATCTTCTTCAAAACAATGCTTCAAAGTGAGATTTGTCCTTGTCATTTTTTTTTTTGAAGATAAACAACCACATGCACAAAATTAGATTTTTTTAAACAATATAATCCATAAGCAAGAAAACATATATTTAAAAGCATCTCTATCATCCAATCCAAATAGTACCCATGCATAATAATAAAAAAAATTTACAAAATCATGCTCAATACAGGACTATTCTTAAGTTTTCTAAAAAAAATTATAAGAGTATTCTTAAACCATACTCTTATAAGGCAGTGGATTTTATTAAAACATTTGATGCACTAGTCCCTGCTTGCCATCAATAGAGAGGCAGAATAGAGAATCAGGCAGAGGCAGAGGCATCACCTCTGCTTGTCGATCGAAAAAGAGATGCGACAGAGGCGTGCCCCTGCTAGCAGAAATCAGAGAGGCGGCAAGGGGCGAGTCCTTGCCTGCCATCAATAGAGAGGCGACAGGGGCGTCCCCTGCCTACATAGAAACAAAAAGGTGGCAGGGGTATCGCCCATGTCTGTCAAAAACAGAGAGACGGCAGAGGGCGAGTCTCTGCCATCAATAGAGAGGTGGTAGGAGCGTCTTCTGCTTGCCCAGAAACCAAAAGGGTGGCAGGGGCATCGCCCCTGTCTGTCAAAAATAGAGAGGCGGCAGAAGGCGAGTCTCTGCCATCAATAGAGAGGCGACAGAAGCATCCCCTGCCTGCCCAAAAACAATATGCCCCTGCCTGTCGAAAACAAAGAGGTGGCAGGGGGCGAGTCCTTGTCTACCATCAATAGAGAGGCGGCTGGGGCATCGCCCATGTCTGTCGAAAACAGAGAGGCGACAGGGGGCAAGTCCCTGTCTGCAATCAATAGAGAGGCGGCAGGAGCGTCTCCTGCCTGCCCAGAAACAAAAGGGTGGCAGGGGCATCGCCCCTGCCTGTCAGAAACAGAGAAGCGGCAGGGGCGTCACCTCTGCCTGTGTCAGGATCCCAGAGGCGGCAGAGGGCAAGCCCCTGCCTGCCGAAAACAGAAAGGGAGAGAGAGGTGGAAGGCATGGCAAGAGGTCGTTGACCTCCTACCGCCCCTTCGACGTATGCAGAGAGAGAGGGGAGGCGCGACAGAGGGGCGTCGACCTCCTGCTAGCCTCCCGACGAACACAGAAGAAAGGGGGAGAAGGAGATGAAGAAGACAGAGGTAGAGAGGGTGCGTACCTTTGAGGCTTTCGGTGATGGCGGCGGCAGTGTTGATCAGAACACGAGGGAGGAGGTAGCATCGACTTCCCTGAGAGGCATTAGACATGAAGTCGTCAGCACTGGGAGCGAGAGACGAGGAGAGGAGAGGAGGAGGAAGGCGCAGGCTGAGAAAGTCCTCCCTCCCCTCTGCGATTTTTAAAGAGGGTTGGGGGAGGCACGAAAAGGGAAACCCCAAGGGGGTTTCCTTACTTGCATAGGGGAAAGGAGGGAATGTGGGTGTGGGTGTGTGGGTGTGTGTGTGTGTGGGGGCGGGGGGGGGGGATGAAGGTTTAAAAGAAACCCCTTCCCCCTCGTGTTTTTTATTTTCGTGGGCTTTACAGTAACATGATGCGTACGCCTTAGAAGCGAAGCGCGCCTTGATGTGAGGCGTGTGCTTCGAGCCTGCAAACGCCTCACTACAGTGCCTCGGTTCCTTGAGCTTGCGCTTCGCCTCTGAGGCATACACTTCAGGTACTGAGGCGTTCGCCTCTCACAACACTGGTTGTAAATAGGCTCATTTATAGCAAGCGCTTAAGTGGGTGTCCGTTGTTTTATGCGTTTTTCAAAAATCAAAGTTGGGCAACTTGTAAATGTCACCAAGTTGATGGGAGATCACAACTTCGAAGTCTACTGGTAGAATTACTAGTCGAAGTACTCTCCGGTGGATAGGGGAGACCTTAAGGGTTTTACCAATCGGAAGCCAGCCAATGTGGGGTCAGTGATGGGTTTCTTTTTTCCTTGGACTATCCAAAAAATAGAAAGTTGAATACGAGTTCCTGTAAACTTGTGCTCTTCCTAACCGAACAGAGAAACTCCTGTAACCATTGTTTAAATTCAATTCTGCCCATTGCAGTTTGTACATAGCCTCAGAAAGCAAATTCATTCAAGTTGTGTTATAGCTTGTCCAACCATTTCTTGAAGAAATCACAAACACTTGTTCCGGTCAACTTATGAATCCCTTTGTTAAACCCTGCATTATAATGATCATGGCAGTTTCAGAAATGATATGGGTATCTTGAATTCCTGACCCGCTCCAGTACATGATCTAATCCAACAAAATCTTTTTTGAATATCATACTATAAGAATTTTCAATAAGGTTTATGGTGGTATAAGAGGCATTAGCCGGTAAGCTATATTTTTTTCTTACATGTCATTCCAAATTTTCTTCCTTTATAATGGAGAATCGTCTTCTTCGAGTTATAAGAAATTTGAATATATTGGGTGTTTTTGGGGCCTTTGAGAGTTCTTTTGTTGGCATTGTATTGCTCATTTTTGTTAATAGATTTTCTGCTCCTTCACCCGTAGGTGCAGGCTTGAGATTGAATCACGTAAATCTTGTCTTCTCTTTTATCCCTTTTCTTTATCTTGTTTGTGCTTCATTTTGCTTGCGGTTGCATAACAAGAAATGAAAGAATTTGTTAGTCCACCTCAATGAATGCCTCAGTTCATACTAAATAACCCTACTCTTAAAAGATACATAACCTCGGTTCCCTTCTTTTATAACCAAGGAAGCCATATAGCCACAAGAAGAAATTACAAGTTACAGTTTTTGTGGTACTACATTTGGATTGTCTGGTAGTTTGTTTTAATTATGGGCGTTTTGTAATTAGTTGTTTGAATGATATCTGTAAACACCAACTGCAAATTACAGGAATAAAGCTCTAATGGTGGTGGCTGGAATCCTTGCTAAGCTATCAGAGCTTCTCCAGGAAGAGCGGGACCTACTATGGAAGCAAGAGATAGCAACCCTCCTGCTATCAATTTCCACACTTGCTGATGCTCAAAGCTCGATGGCATCGACTCCGATCCTCTTGTTCCTAGTAGACATGCTCGATTCGAAGGCGGTCGACGAAAAAACAATGCAGGCATGCCTGGCATCCTTATACAATGTCTCCACCATTCTGGACAATTCAGAAGCTCTAGTGTGTAATGGTGCAGTCCCCACTCTAATGAAGTTATTGTCCCAAGAAGACTGTGCGGAAAGGGCCCTAGCCACTTTGGGCAACTTGGTTGTGACTGTGTCTGGGAAGAGTGCAATAGCGAGCCATCCCCTGGTGCCTCATAGGCTGATAGAGGTGATGTCATGGGAAAATAAACCCAGGTGCCAGGAGTTGGTTGCTTACATATTGATGATTCTTGCACATAGGAGCCCACTTCAAAGGGACAAGATGGCAGAGGCTGGCATAATTCCTGTTCTCCTAGAAGTATCACTATTGGGAAGCCCATTGGCTCAGAAAAGGGCATTGAGGATATTGGGTTGGTTCAAGGATGGGAAGCTAACAAGCACAGCCCCACACTCAGGGCCACAAATGGCTGAGATATTACAACCAGGATCACCATTGAGTCTGCAAGAAATGAAGGAAGGAAGAAGAGCTATCAGAAAGATGGTGCAAGAGAGTCTTAATAAGAACATGGAATCCATTATGAAGAGGGCTAAAGCAAATTGTACCAACCCTCCTGCTGCTTCAACAATGAAGGCTTTTGTGATTAGTACAAGCTCCAAGAGCTTGCCTTATTAAAAGTCCTAACTGTGTGAACAAGAATTGGGCAGGTAGCTTTGTGATGCTCAAGTGTCATTAGGATTATACTCTTCTTGGCAATGCATAGCAAAAGCTGTGTGAATTCAAAAAAATGTCAATGAGAGCAAAGGTGTACAAAGGAAGAAGAAAGAATAAATAAACCTAAATATCTAGCCTTTGAATCAGGTAACTGGACTCATGAATCAGGAACATGGAGGGGAAATAAACAAACAAAAATTGTTTTGAGCATCTTTGACTTCTGCAACAGATTATGGGGAATAGAAAAATATATTGTTTATTGCCTTTGACTCAGAGATTTTGGTGTTTGTTGTTTATAGTCAAAATGCTGATATGATAAGATAGAAAAGAATAAAGAACTTAGAAAAACTAAAATAATGAACCATGGTTGTCTTGTCTTTGCTCTCTGAGAAAAGTTCCTTTTTGATAGGTTTAAAAGGATGAACCAATATGTTTTGTAGCCACATGTATAAGCCAGTGGTGTTAGTTTCAAAACTGAATCTTGGTTTAGATCATTCATTGATGAATCTTATTTTGGAATTATTCATATATGGATCTTAGATCTGGTTGACTTGATCCAAGGGCATGCACATGCATATGCATTACAAGTTATATTCATGAACTTTTACGTTGTATATCTATAAATAGTTGACCTTATAGGGTTATTTCTCGCATATAGCCTGTTAGATTGAATGTTTTCATTTTTAGGAGTTTATGGATATTATTACTATTTGAAAGGATCCCAAATTTGAGGGAGATCTGAGTATTTGAAAACGGACCCTCCCCGATCTGTCCTCAAGTCTGAGGATCTGACCCCTTTTCCCTTTATAAAAGGGATTTCAAATCCATGATTTGAAATGCCTCATTTGAGTAGCACTGTATCTGAGCATGAGCATGAGCACTGTATCTTGAATATGTGATTCGTGCTCTCAAACGCACCCTTAATGGATCAATAAAATGAATATAAGGTACACTTAGAAGGTGTTTGAATGGCAAGACGAAGGCCACACTGGCATAACGGGTGGCGCTTGTCCTGGACTTGAAACGTCCTGGGCAGAACTTCATAAAGAGCCTGCACAAGACTTGCTTTGTGCTGTCTTGAATTCAGTGTGCCCTGCCTATCAAACGCAGGACAGCGCCCAGTCAGGGACTATACCTACCCACACCGGTGTGTCCCGTGTATCAAATACACCTTTTAGCGAATGATTAATGGGACACCTTACCTATAAAGTTATTATCGTAAACTTGGGCCAAAACTTATGACTTGGAGGCTTGTAATTGTCTCCACTAGGGTTGTACAGATGTAATATATACTTTCATTTCATTTTAAACCTTTCTTTACCTAAGGGCACGTTTGGAAGCGAGAAAGATGTAGGAAAAGTGAAGCAAAGTGTAAATCTGACCCTTCCAAATCAGAGAGACTTTTTTTTCTGAGAGTTTTCTAAAAACTACACATTTTTATAGGAAACATTCCTCCATGGAGGGTGGAGGAATGTTTCTTACCAAAAAAAATTTACTTTCACTCCCCCACCACCCTCCTCTTCCTCTCTCATTTTTTTACATTTTCTCATGCTACACAAACAAGCGAAAAACTTTCTTTTGAAAAGCTTTTCATATCAAAAACTCTTATAGACAAAACTTTCCTTTCCTACGAGAGTTTTTCTCACTTCCAAATGTGCCCTAAAACTAGTTTAGTCTTATTATCTTGAGAGCAAGATTGACTTTGTTCACCAACTGGGGGGGGAGGGGGGCTCGTTGTCTGGCAAGAGCAATTAGTGCATGTCACCTTGTGTTTAAGGATGGCAGTGGACCAGGGAAGGGGACAAGGTCACCACCCCCGCATTGTCTCAAAATTATGCCCTTCATCCTCATCCTCTCACGGGTTTTTATTTTAACCTTCATCCTTGGTCTATTCCCTGTTTCATGTCCTCCATCCCTGGTCCAAACAAGGTGAGGCAGGAGAGGACTCCATTTTCTCAATCCTTTTGTTGTTGCAGCCTTCTACTGTTAGAAGAAAGAGAGGAATGAAAGAAGATAAATGGAAGCTCGCACAACTCGTTAGAGAAATGAGAGGAAAGAAAAAGGAGAGATTCGAGAAAGAGTTATATATATATATATAAGATTTTATAATATGTATACGGGTATAATAGTAATTTCCTTAACAAAAACCGGGAAAAGGCAAAGTGAGGTAGGGCGGGGCAGGGCAAGAGTAAGTCTATCCCCGCACGGGTTTTGATTTTAACCTTCATCCTCGGTCTATTCCTTGTTTCATGTCCTCCATTCCCGATCCAAATGGGGCGAGGTGAGGCGGGCCCCATCTCCCCCAAGGCCACTACCATCGGTGCTTGTGTTGGGACGTAGCAAGTTCAAATCCCAATGGTACGGTTGTATTAACTGGTAGGGGTCTGCCTAACCCCAGCTTTCTCTGTCCAAAAAAAAAAAAAAAGATTGACTTGATTCACGCCCATGGGGGCTCTACTTTACTCATGGGGGCTCTACTTTACTCATCTGGTAGGGGAAACTCGTGAAGGTTACTATGTTAAAGGGGCGTCACAATTTCAAAACCCATGGGTGCGACCCTTACTGCAAAGGCAAAGCTAGGTGTCTACTCCCAAGTCGGCAAAGGAGACTGAGCGTTTTACGTCAATGAGCTTGCATGCGAGTGAGGTATTTTTTTCCAACTATTTAAAAAAAAAATCGACTTGGTTCACTGTGCCTCATAATTAGTACCATGTGTGCAATCCTCACACCGACAGGGGCTCGGATTGTCTGGTAAGAGTCGGGACGTTGCAGGTTCAAACCCAATGGTATAATTGTATAACTGGTAGGGGTCTGCCTAACCTCAGCTTGCCTTTCAAAAAAAAGAAAAGTGCAATCCTCACTCATACAGGCCTAAGGCTGAACTTGGTTATCCTGAAAGTGAAGTTGACACCATTTCCTTTTATATCAATTTGAACTCAATAAGCTGGAAGACGATTACCATTTTAAACTTGGCAGTTTTAAATTGTGCCCTCTAAACTCATGATTTCCTTTCTTCATTTTAATAGGAAAAACTAAGAAAGAAAAGGTAGACAAACAGAGTGAAATGTCAAACAAAAAGCTGCTTTGGTCGAATCCAAATTCCATATTCTAAGTATCACTTGTAAATTGGGAAAATAAAAAAATGATATTCTGGCTTGAAGGTTTCTCCAAAAAGTCTTCAAGCTTTTCTTTAGAAACAAACACACGTTACTTTATGCAGACTAGCGACATTGACATTGACATGCTGGAAACTTTTGAAGTCTATCAAAGACTCAAGATAACAAATCATGAACTTGTTAAAAAATTCCTCTCTAAAACATAGTGGGGTTTGGCTTAGTGGGATGGGGCCTAGGCCACCAGATGGGTGAGCTAACTTTTTATGTCGTCAGAGAAGGGACCATAGGTTTGGCAGGCATAAGTCCAGCACGGTCAGGTCTCTTACTTTGGGGACGGTTTCTCCGTCGTTTATGAAAAAAAAAAACATAATTACAAATTTCACTTTTACCACTAACCATGCAAAGCATAAATAGTGGCAAATGCTAGGAAAGAGTTGCAGCTGTGCCTTATACAACTCCAGAAAGTTCATGGTAGAATTACTGCACTTGATAGATACGATTCACAGTCACTAGAAATAAGGGCACTTGGAACACTTTTTTTGCAAATCCAAATACTTGGCACAGTGAATTTGCTAGGAATAAACCATTGGATCAGTGTATTTTCAATGGAAAATATCATTTTTGAATGCTTGAATATTATGAGTCATTGATTTTAAAGCCTTAAAAAAATCTCATTTATGCATCATAATCGGATGGTTATTATAAAACCAAGCATGTAGATCACATCCGTATGGTTAGATTCAAGAGAAAAAGAATAAAAAAATCATAAAAATCACCGTTCACACGTTAGTTCTCATATTTCCTGTTCTCATATTGTAATTTAGGCTGCCTACTACTTCTACTGAGGTACATTTGCTGGGATAGAGAAACTCAATCCACACATACATCCTGGGTAGGGCTACTAAAAGATCCGAATAATTAAGCTGAGCTTAGGTTGTTTGGGCTTTGCTCATGAACTTGTCATTAGACGAGACAAGTCCAAAATTGATTTCGAGTTGACTTGTTTTCTAAAAATAAAAATTCTAATTATTTTTTTAATTTATAATATATATGATATATGTATACAAATTAACATAACTTATAAAAAATATATGTATAAAATATATAATATATACTAGGCTCACTTTATGAGTCCAAACAAACTTTGTGGGAGTCGAACAAATTGAGCCCACGAGCAGCTCATCTCATTTTGCAGCCGATTCATGGGGTCATCCTTTTAAGTCATGGCTAGCATACAACTTTGACAATTGTTCCTTGTGACTATTTTTTCTTTTTTGGAAAGGCAATAAGGGGTTAGGCTAAGCAGACCCCACCAGTTATTATTCAACTTGATTACCACTGGGTTTTGAATCTGCAACTTCTCACCACAAGGATACTTGCACTGACAGCTCCTACCAACCACATGGAGCCCCGTTGGTTTGGTTCCTTGTGACCAATTTCCATCGGAAGCAGATCAGGTCATGCTGAACATGAGCATTTTTGCTCATGCCGACATCGTGGCCATCCGATTTGCATTTTAAAAAGCTAAAAAAGTCAACAAAACCACGTGGCATTCATCCAAAATGCAAACAGACGGCCACGATGTTGGCATGAGCAAAAACGCTCATGTTCAGCATGACCTGATCTGCTTCCATTTTCATGTCATACTAAAGGGCAGAGGACAAGATGATGGAAAAACGACGAGGCCTAGAAAATGAAAGAGCAAAAAAAAACCAATGGTGCACGCCAAGTCGAAGACCATAACATTCGAGGGAGGATCAGGTGCAATGTTATTGCACATTTTTATTGTGCTGCTACATGCCCTCCATCTTTGGTATACAGCCTGTGGGGAAATGGGGCCCTACCCTGCCTCGCCCCATTTGGACCGAAGATGGAGGGCATGAAATGGAGAATGGATCGGGAATGCAGGTTAAAATCAAAACCCGTGCCTGAATTAACTTACTCTTGCCCCTGCCTGGCCCTGATCTTTGTTAAAAAAAATATTATTATACTCTTATATATATTCCTAACCCTAACATAGAACCCTTTCTCGAATCTCTTATCTCTCCTCTTTCCTCTAACGAGCTGCCCAAACTCTCATTTCTCTCCAATCGTTCATCTCCTTCCTCTAACAGTAGAAGGCGATAGCAGCAGAAGGACTGCAGAGTTCCACCCCGCCTCACCCCATTTGGATCGGGGATGAAGGACATGAAACGAAGAATGAACCAGGAATGAAGGTTAAAATCAAAATTGATCAGGTAAAATTTTAAGACAGGGCAGGGGTGGAGATCTTGTCCCTTGCACCCGCCCCGGTCCACTACTATCCCTACGTGCAGCAACACATTAAAAGTGTATAATTCATAATTGGCAAAACTCTGTCGAGTTGTCTCGTATCGCCCTTTCACTGAATAAAAAATTCAGTACAACTCGGTCTGGGCTAAACTCGGCCGAGTTAGTAGATAATCGACCGACTCAGCCGGGTTTTGTTGAGACTCACCCGAGTCAGCCGAGTCTCATATACTTTTTTAATAATGACTAATTAAATGCATTTAAGAATTTTAATCAGTAACGGTCCCTTACTCCCCATTAAAAACTTACTTTATATTAGGCATGCAATTTTCATTTTTTTTAGCAAGAGTTACTTTCTTAATTAAGTTTAATCAATCCATTACTTTTAAGAAATTTAGGCACGGGTCCTCATACCCTATAGAGGACGGGTTCTTTAATGGCTTTACTTTTTTTATTGCATTTTCATGATTTTTTAAGTAGTTTTACTTTTTTATTAAGTTTAATTAACAAGCCTTTTTTTTAATAATTTTACACGCCTCATATATGAAGACCTTTACATCCAATTTGCCTTCCCTTCTTTAATGTCCTATTTAAATTCAAGTTGTTTTTGAGTTTTTTTTTATCAAAGCCATACTTTAAAACTAAAAGTTTGAAGTTTAAGTTAGAAAAATCTTTTTATATGTATAAAGTATATTTATTAGTTATCTTTAATAAATTAAATAAAAAAATTTGTCATGTCTGAATCACCAAATTGACTCGCTAGTCAAGCATGGTCGATCTGAGACCAAGTCTCGAGAATACCAACCATTAGATTGCACCTGATCCTTCCTCTAAGATTGTCCCATAAATTGTCTAATGTATTTTTTCTCATAACCTTTCCTACGTGTAGGTTGCTTGGGGGAAATAGAAAGCTATAAAATAAATGTGTTAATATAGAATGGTGACAAAGCACCTCTAAGGGAACGTTTGGGAGAGAAAGATGAAAGAAAATTGATGCAAAACTAAAAATTCTTAGGGCCTTTCCAAATGAGAGAGACTTTTTTGCTTAGAGTTTTTCTAAAAAGTGCATTTTTTGATAAGAAACATTCCTCCATGAGAGGTGGTGGCGGAATGTTTCCTACCAAGAAAATTTTATTTTTACACTCTCCACCACCCATCTCACCACCCTCCTCCTCTCTGTCATTTTTTATATTTTTTCACTCTTTTTCTCACATTACACAAACAAGCGAAAAAATTCTTTTGGAGAACTTCTCATATAAAAAATTCTTATAGGCAAAACTTTTTTTTTCTATGAAAGTTTTTCTCTCTTCCAAACGTAACCTAAGTCTAAGTCTCGATTCCAAATCAGGCTAAACCATATGCCATGGTCTACCTTTAAATATTGGCAATGTGGAAGTGGCAACAAAATTTGACCAAAGAATAATAAGCAAGATGAAAAAATAATAAGCAAAATGCTTTTTTGAAAAATCAAGAGAAAAAACCCAACACCTACCGCACATTGACTGGCCTCCTGTTGGTCAAATGCTTGAGGTCGAGTACTTCATTCACTCATGGGTTTTGAACTTGTGACATCACCCCTACCAGATGAACAAAGTCATCGTAAGGCAATAATAAGCAAATTGTTACTTATTCTAACATAAAAGTTAAATATCTAACCTAATATGTCAACATTTAGTTAGATTTAGTACATGGATATGGTTTTGGTGGTTCGCTGCCCAATCTGACGAATATCCTGATTTAACTAAGAGCTTTTAATCATCTGAATCCAAATCTAAATCCTTTTAACCAATATCTAACCAGCGGGAACTGGTATTGGCCACATCCAGACTAAATCTGGATGGTTTACATTCCTATTTGCTTGGCATGTCAGATCATAAGTGATTTAAAAAACCAGGGATATGAGATCCCCGAATCTTAGAAGACATAACCCGGATAGATTCCCCATTTGCATGAGGGTCAGATCCATAGTGACAAATATAACGAGATTTAAATATCGCGTAGTATCGCGAGAAATTGCCTGAAAGTTTAAAATGGCAATTTCTCATGAGATTTTCAAAATATCACGAGATTTATGAAAAACCATAAATACTGTGATTTAAACATGATATTTATGTTTTAAACGAATATTTATCATGAAAATTTGTGTATTTTTATTTTAAAATAGTTTTTATTAATATTTCCTTATAAAAATATTATTGATTTATTTTTAAATTTATTTTTTTATTGACAAGATTTTGCCAAAAAAATATGAGATTTATGAAAAAAAATCAATTTCTTTCGAGCTTTTGAAAAACAAGATTTTGACGAAAAAAAAGTTTGTCACTATGGTTAGATCTAGGATTGTCAACGAGTCGGCTTTACCTGGATCCGACCCATACCAAACCCTATAAGGTCCAGGTATGATAATAAATAAGAAGACTCGATTAAGACCCGGGTCTGGACTCGGAGGACCGATTGATACAAGGAGCCGGGTATAGTTCGTGAAATTTTTACTAGAACCGGACTTGACCCAAGTTCCGATTAAGACCCATAATTTTTTAATGTAAAAAAGATAATATATATATATATATATATTATTGTACCAGGTATGACCCAAGTCTGGTTCATGTAATTCTTATCGAGTTCGGCTATGGTTAATTTCTCTTATGGTGAGTCTAATTATACCCAAGTCTGGACCCGATACCATACCCGAAAATTGAGGCAAAGTTTGGTTTCACTATGTTCAAACCAAACCCGACCCGTTGACACCCCTAGTTACATCTAGTGCGGACCCCAATACTAGGCGGCAGAGCCAGAAGTTTTTCGTTGGGTGGGTAGACTTCGGGTCTCGGGGACAATGCTATGGTCTTGAAGGATGATCCATTTATTCGGACCAGTGGCGGAGCCAAAAAAAAATCATTGGAGGAACAGCCGTTCGTAGAGAGATAAAACTTAAACAAGTCTTTGAATTAAAATAACAATTCTTACAAACACAAACAACTAAATTTATGAACATAATAAGATAAAACCTTAAATTATACTTTTAAACTAAAATAAAGATTGTTCACTTAAGAAATACAAACAACTAAATTCATGAAAATTTTACAATTGGCATCTTCTATTTTTCTTATTTTGAAAACAATTCATAATTGCATCATCACTGATGGTATCAAATGTCTCTTTCTCTATGTAAGTAGCCAAAGCATCATTGATCCATTCATCTCCCATTCTATTACGTAGATGACTTTTGATATTGTTCATAGCTGAAAATGCTCTTTCAACACTTGATGTTGCAATTGGCAAAGTTAATGCCAACTTAATCAATAGATACACATGAGAAAATACAATGCACTTTTGAGTTTCTACCATCATCTCTGTTAGCTCTGCTAAAGATTTTAAACTTGAAAACTGATCATTGTTTCGCATGTCTGCAATATATATATCCAATTGATTTTCAAGTTTATTTATGTTTACTTTAGAAAAGTCTTTAGGGTAAAGTTCAGCAAGACGATCAACTTATCTTTATCAAAAGCATAAAAAGAATTCTTTGGACTAAAAAATGCCATTGAAAGGAGGAGCTCTGTATTTGCTTCAGTGAAACGATCATTCAACTCTTGAAGTTGCAAATCAATAATAGCATAAAACACATCAATACGATAATGATGCGATGTAATGATCTTTTCAACCTTACGTCTTGGTCGTACTTGAGATGTATATGAGTTTCCTAGATTAGGAATCAAAATATCAAATCTTTTACAAAATATGAACACTTTATTTATGAGAGAGTCTCATCCATTGTCTCTCAGACCTTGAAGGCACTGTTTTGATATAGTGACTAAACTCATAACATTCACAATGTCTTGATCTTTTCGCTGAAGTGCTTGTGAAAGATCATCAATTATTCTCAAAACTTTACAACATCAAATGTAAGCAAAAAACAAATTTAAAATCTTGCAACTAATGATATAAAATAATTGCATCTAAACTTTTTCCTAAATATGTATCTTCTGCAATGAAATCTAACACTTGAATAACAGAAGAATACATACTAAGTAAATTAACCAAAGCATCGTAATGAGAACCCCACCGAGTATCACCAGGTCGTTTGAAACTTATTTCTTGATTTAATCCCCGTCCTGTTTCAAGTTCACCCAATGCAAGTGCTTCAACAATTCGCATAAATTATGCTTCTTGAATAAGCTTAGATCTTTTGCATGAAATGAAGACAAAAGTTAACAACCTACCTAATATATTGAAAAACACATCAAGCAATAAAAATTTTTTAGCAACATCAACTAATGCCAATTGAAGTTGATGTGCAAAACAATGAATATAATGTGCAGATCCATTTTCATGTAATATAAGACTTTTCAATCCATTAAACTCTCCTCTCATATTATTTGCTCCATCATAACCCTGTCCACACAAACTTGATATGCTTAATTTATTCTTACAAAATGCCTCTTCAACTGCTTGTTTGAGTGACATAGAACTTGTTTTAAGAACATGCACAAGAGTAAGAAATCGCTCAACCACTCGACCTTTTTCATTAACAAACCGTAAAACAATAGTCATTTGTTATTTAGTTGATACATCACGAGAATCATCAAGTAAAATAGAAAAAATAAGTATCTCCAAGTTCCATGACAATAGCATTTGTGGTTTGTATAGAAGCAACCTTGACAATATCTTTCTGTATATCAGGAGATATCAATTTGTTATTTTCTGGAGCACTTTTTAATATAACTTTATTTATGTCATCATTGATCTTTGCAAATATCTTCAATAGCTCAATAAAATTTTCTCTATTAAGAGATTCTTCAGCTTTATCATACCCTCGAAATGCCAATCCTTGACTTAACAAGTATCTGATTGCATTAGCAGTTGCCCAAAGGCGAAGTCTATATTCAACTTTTTGTCGAACACTTTGTTGATAAAGTATAGCATCAATATATTGTTTTTGTTGGATCAAATTTTGACACTTCTTTCATGTTGAATTGTGAAAACTGCCAGAGCTTCCAATATGTTTATCAAACCTCTTCTTGTCTTTCTAGTTATCAAATCCTTCAGATACAGATGCCTCTACACCAATCTTCTATGTGCTTTTTGGCCTAAAAAGAGAACACTACAAACAATATGCTTTATGCTTACTTGTATTATACTCCAACCAATCCTTATACTCATCATACCAAGCTGGAATGAACCTTCATTTTTTGGTGGTTTAGTTGAAACGTACAATCTCAAGGTTGACAAGGACCTCAGATCATATATGCTCTACGAACATTGTCTTGGATATTAGGATGATAATTAAAAATAGAAGGACCAAGTGCAGGGTCTGCAGGTAACTCTGATTCATCAATTTCAGTTTTGATTATTTTCTGACTTGGTTCTCCTTTTCGAGTTAGAGAAGATTTATCAAAGATTAATCTTTTCATTATAAACTTATTCATTTCTACGCAACGAAAAAAAAAATATGACAATGTTATATGAGCCAAATCTCATTGCAAAAAAGGATCAAGCAAAATGAAATGACAACAAGAACAATAATAAAACAAGGAGTGAAGCCCCTGTTGGCAATCAGAGGAGGCAGTGGAAGCAAAGCCTCTACCAGACAGGGGGCAAAGCCCCCTGTTAGGAAGGGCTCGCATAGGCAAGGGGGGTGAAGCCCCTTGTCGAAAACACCAGCCGAGGCAGGGGGACCGCCCCCCTGTCGGGAAAAAAGAGGCAAGGGATGGAACCCCCTGCCAGCAAACAACCACGAGGCAAGGCCAAAGGACTTCGGCCTCTGTCGAATTATCAGGGGGGGCTTCACAAGAAGGCAGGGGGCTATGATGACTACTGGGAAACACAAGAAGGCAGGGGGCTATGATGATTGCTGGGAAACACAAGAAGGCAGAGGGAAAACATCAAGAAGGCAGTTGGAAAACATAAGAGGGGGGGGGGGGGGGTCGCCCCCCGTCGGGAAACACAAGAAGGTAGAGGACGAAGCCTTTGCCGGGAAACATCAAGGAGGCAGGGGGCTCCACCCCCTGTCGTAAAAACATCAAGGAGGCAGGGAGCAGAGCCCCCTGCCGGAAAACATAAGAGGGAAGGGGAAGCCTCGCCCCCCCGTCGGGAAACAAGGGGTCAGGGGGCGGAGCCCCTTGTCGTAAAATAACACAGGCAGCCAGGCAGGGCCAGAAAAACATCAAGGAGGCAGGCAACGGGCAGAGCCCCCTGCCGGAAAACATAAGAAGGAAGGGGGGAGGGGGCAGGGAAACACAAGAAGGCAGGGGGCGCCCCCTGCCGGGAAACATCAAGGAGGCAGGGGTCTTTGCCCTCTGCCAGAAAAAACATCAAGGAGGCAGGGGGCAGAGCCCCCTGCTAGAAAACATAAGAGGGAAGGGGTTGGGAAACAAGGGGTCAGGGGGCAGAGCCCCCTGTCGAGAAACAACACATGCAGGGGGGAGTGAAGCCCCCTGCCGAACAACATCAAGATTCAAGAGCGAGGGGGTAAGGAGGTTACCTGCCACAATGCGACGGTCGGCCGATAGTGATGGTCGTCGGCGAAAGAAATATGGCAAAGGAGGAGGAAGGTCCGACTGTGACACTGGTGGCTCGCATCGCCGGAGCTTGCAACAGAGAGGGAGAAGCTCAAAGGGGGGCACCAGCACTGTGGGTTCATTGAAGGGAGGCCGACGGCACAGTCGTCGTTGGCTGCAGAGCATAGGAGAGGAGAGCCGGTGAATGGGGTTGTCGATGACAGATGGGGAACGCCGGAATGGAGGAGCAGCGCACAAAGGAGAGCAGAAAAGTGACGAGGGTTTTACCCCTCACCCTTTTTGGCCTGCGTCTTTAAGATGCAAGCTCTAGACTCATCGAGAGCCTGGGTCCTGAGTTGACTCAGTTTCCCAAGTCCCGAGTCGACTCAGTTTCAAATTCTAGGGTGGGCGACCACCCACCCTTGCCCACCCCTGGCTCTGCCACTGAGTCTAGGCCTCACCATGAGCTGCCAGTCAGGTGTATCCAAGCATGCAGAACCATGGTATCCTCTATGTGTGTGAATGTGGACATGTGTGTATTTTTTAAGTTTAGACATCCACATTGCTCAAGCTCGTATTTACACGATGAGATCATTGCAAAACTCTAACAAAACAAAAGAGCATAAAAAACCTTCTCTCTATAACAAAAATTGAGAGAAAGAAGGAGAACACTAGAGAGGAGGAACAATGTTTCCTTCACTGCTGAGGACAATGGGGACTTTGAGGAATGTCATTATTGTGCTTTTACTAAAAAGAAAAGAAAACTCGTTTTAGCTATATGCGAAGTTAAATGATAAAAAAATTATTTAACTGGTATGCAACAATACTTATAAAATTGACAATATATATATTGATAAGTTACCATTTTCTTCAGGTGGCTCCTAAAAGTCCTAGATCCACCTGTGTGTAGATGGGTATCGGGCATCTTCGCTCGGTTTTGTGTAGCCTTCATTAAGCAGTTTCAAAATTCATGCCCCACCCACTTGTCGCATATTGCATCCCAAACATCTGGTTTCTTAGTAGGAGGTCCATGGCCCTTCCACTGCAGTGAATCATCTATCCCGCCAGATGCTTTTCTTGCTACAGTCTTCATATTGTGCAGCATGTCTGCAAATCAATTGACAACCACAAAGTAATAAAGAGGGACCAAGTCCTTGATAGAAAATCCATTGCCAAAATCGTGGATAACTTGTCTAGCATTCTCATATGAGTTTTTCGTTGTCAACATATATGAGAACAAACATATGAAAACCATTCTTATGGCAGATAAACAGTGATGCATCAACTCTGTACTCAATGAACCCTAGTTTCTCTAAGTACACACAAAGTCTCTCAAACCAAGTTCGAGGATCCTGTTTTAGTCCATAGATGGCACAATTCAACTTACATACAAAATTAGGATGCTTATTTTCAAAGCTAAGGGGTTGACCCATATAAACTTACTTTTAAAATACCATCAACCTTGGACACATATCCCCCACTTTTTAAAGTACACAAGAAGTCTCTCGAACCATGTTTGAGGAGCTTGTTTCAAGCCATAGGTGACATGATTCAACTTGCACACAAAATTAAGGTAATTCTTGTCTTCAAAACCAAAGGGTTGGCTCATATATATATATATATGGAATAAGATAGCGGGTGGCACGAGAAAGGTGGCTAAGGAGGTATTGGGTGAGTCTAAAGGCGGTGCACTGCTAGGCAAGGATACATCGTGGTGGAACGAGGATGTCAAATTAGCTATTAAGGTTAAAAGAGAGTGTTATACAAATCTAAGTAAAAATCGTGATAATGAGAATTTGGAGAAGTATATGATAGCAAAGAAGGAAGCTAAAAAAGTAGTTCGAAACGCAAGGGATAAGGTATATAAGGCGGTTTATGATAAGTTGGATACCAAAGAGGGCGAGAAAGATATTTATAGGCTTGCAAAGAGGAGAGATAGAAAATTGAGGGATCTGGGTATGGTTAGATGTATCAAAGATGAAACACAAAGGGTTTTAGTCAAATATGAGGAGACCAAGGAGAGATGAAAAGATTATTTTGATAAGCTATTTAATGAAAGTCATGCTCAGGATCTTGGAGACTTCTCCATTCATTTTCATGAGATGAATCGTGACTTCATGCGCAAGATTCAAAATAGAGAAATTGCAGAGGCTTTGAAGAAAATGAAATCAAGAAGGACAGTTGGCCCAGATGGTATACCTATCGAGGCTTGGAAATGCTTAGGAGAGAAAGGTTTAGAATGGTTGACAAATCTTTTTAACAAGATTTGGCGGACAAATAAGATGCCTAATGAGTGGAGGAAGAGTACTTTGGTGCCTCTATATAAGAATAAGGGTGATATACAAGATTGCACAAACTATCGTGGTATAAAACTCATGAGTCATACTATGAAACTTTGGGAGAGGGTGATTGAGTCTAGGTTGAGGAAGATTGTCATGATATCGAAGAATCAATTTGGTTTTATGCCTGGAAGATCAACTATGGAAGCTATACATCTTCTTAGACAACTTATTGAGAGAAATAGAGAGAGGAACAAAGATTTGCATATGGTTTTTATTGATTTGGAGAAGGCTTACGATAGAGTACCTAGGGACGTTCTCTAGTGGACAATGATAAAGAAAGGTGTTTCTCTCAAGTACATTAGTATAATTAAAGATATGTATGAAGGAGTAATAACCAATGTCCGCACTTGTGGAGTGGTGACAACCAATTTTCCTATAACAGTTGGGTTACATCAAGGATTTGCTTTAAGCCCTTTCCTATTTGCTATAGTGATGAATGAGCTTACGAGATCAATTCAAGAAAATGTGTTGTGGTGTATGTTGTTTGCTGATGATATTGTTTTGATTGATGAGTCTAGAGCTGGGGTTAATGCTAAGTTAGAATTATGGAGACAGACATTGGAAGCAAGAGGTTTTAAGTTGAGTAAGAGTAAGACACAATACATGGAATGTCGATTTAGTAAGCAACGAAGTAGTGATGGGAGTGTAGTGAAGCTTGGTGAGCACGAAATACCGGTGGATGATTCTTTCAAATATTTGGGATCTATCATTGAAAAGTATGGAGAAATTGATGGAGATGTAAATCATAGGATAAAGGTTGGGTGGATGAAATGAAAAAGTGCAACTGGAGTGTTGTGCGATCGTAGAATGCCATTGCGGTTGAAGAGAAAGTTTTATAGGACGACCATTAGGCCCGCTTTACTATATGGTACGGAATGTTGGGCTGCCAAGAGACATCATATTCAAAAAATGAGTGTAACTGAGATGCGTATGCTGAGATGGATGTGTGGAATACAATAAAAGATAAGATTCAGAACGAGGAGATACGTAAGATGGTAGGCGTTGCACCCATTGAAAATAAGATGAGAGAGAATCATTTACAGTGGTTTGGACATATTCGACGAAGGCCTAATGATGCTCCAGTTAGAAGAATGGAGAAATGAGAAAATATATTAGTTAAAAGAGGTCAGGGTAGGCCTAGGAAGACATGGATGGAGGTGATAAGAAAGGATATGAATGCTTTGAACCTCACCGAGGACATGACATTGGATAGAAATGAATGGAGGAGAAGGATTCATTTGGAAGACCCATAATGATTTTCTTTGTTGGTTCATATCGCCGACCCCAATTGTTTTGGGATAAAGGCGTAGTTGTAGTTGTAGTTGTTGTTATATATATATATATATATATATATATATATATATATATATGCGCGTTCAACATGATTTGTTTGCTAAGAATAAGACCTCATATTGTTTTTTTTAATGTAAAAATTCCATATTTTTAGCTACAGTCCATCGATTTTTAAAGCCTAAGGAAAACCTAATTACATGTTATAATCTCGTAATTCAAAACCTGTTCTCTATTAAACACACCATATAAATCACATCAGAGGGTCTAATCTAATAAAACAAAAAATAAAATAAAATGAAAGTGATTTTTACTCAATAGTTATAGTTATGTACCTTCATTAGTACCAGATATTTACTGCTGTCCATGGGTCCGATTTGTTTCGAACAAGACCCATACCAAACTCTATATGGTTTCAATTAAAAACCGGGTCAAACCCAAAGGGTCCGATTTGTATATGGATCCGAGAATGATTTATGAAATTTCATTCCAGACTCGGGGCTGACCTGAATTATACTTAAAACCTGTGTTTTTTTCAATATAAAAAAGATAAAAAAGTATTATTTTACTGGGTATGGGTTGGTTCTTGTGGTGAACCAGATCGGGTCTGGGTCCAAACCCGGTGCAGTACCTCAAAGTCATAACCGGGTCGAGATTCGATCCGAGAGAGAGAGGTGTTATTGGCACCGAAACCGACCATAAATAAGGAAACCCTAGGCCGAAAATCTCAGCCTTTTCTTTCTCGGGCCCCTAAAAAAGGAAGCCAACCAACGCTAAGCACCCAAGTAAACGTAAAAACCCTAGTTTTTTGCCCTTTCTCTCTCGCCCCTCTGCGACTCTAGAAAACCCTAAGAAGAAGCAGAAAGCAAAGGCCCTAGCTTCCCCATCTACCCACCGATCGATCAGAAGTAAGGACAAGGAGAAGAAGGAATGGAGGTGACGAAGAAGAGGAAGGCGGAGGAGAACGGGACGGCGGATCTAACTGTGGAGGACGCCCGCAAGATCCTGGAGCCCTTCACGCGGGAGCAGCTGCTGGACATCCTCCAGGAGGCCACCGTCAAGCACCCGGACGTCCTCGACGCCGTCCGTGCCGTCGCCGACAACGACGCCACCCAGCGAAAGCTTTTCATCCGCGGCCTCGGGTGGGACACCACCACGGACGGTCTCCGCACCATCTTCTCCGCCTACGGCCAGCTCGAGGAGGCCGTTGTCATCCTCGACAAGGCCACGGGCAAGTCCAAGGGCTACGGCTTCATCACATTCAAGCACATCGACGGCGCCATCAACGCCCTCAAGGAGCCCAGCAAGAAGATCGACGGCCGCATGACTGTCACCCAGCTCGCTGCTGCCGGCAACCAGCCCGCCTCCGCCGCCCTCGACGTCTCCGCCCGCAAGATCTTCATCGGTAACGTCCCCATCGACATGCCCGCCGACCGCTTGCTCTTACACTTCCTCCAGTACGGTGAGATCGAGGAGGGCCCGCTCGGCTACGACAAGCAGACGGGAAAATCAAGGGGTTATGCCCTCTTTGTCTACAAGACGGCCGAAGCGTCCAGGGCGGCTTTGGTCGAGCCGACGAAGGTCATCGATGGGCACCAGCTCCTGTGCAAGCTCGCTGTTGAGGGGAGGAAGGGGAAGCCTGGTCCTGGAGGTGTGCCAGACGGCATGCCAGAGGTGCACCCCGGTGGTCTGGGTGCGAATCCTATCCCTGGAAACCCTGGTGGAATGCAGTATGGTGGTGTGGCAGGTTACGGTGGGATGGGCGGTCACCCGAGCCACCCGCCTCCGACTGCGATTGCAGCCGGCCACCATGCTCTCAATTCATCCTTGCCGTCTTCTGTGAACCCCAGTCTATTGGGGGTTTCAGGCCAGGTTTCGTCGTCTCTGGGCAGTGGATATGGTGGCGGGTTGGGTGCTGGTGGGTACGGTTCCGGTGCAACGCAGTATGGTGGTTCACAATACAGTGTACCTGGAGCGGGTGGCTATGGAGCAATTGGAGGTGGGTCATCCTTGTATAGGATGCAGCCGACACCCGTTGGTGGAGGCGTTCCAACGTCTGGTGGTTATCCAGAATCTGGTCACTATGGGTTGTCATCCGGTTCATCTTACCCGAGCCAGCATCACCAGCCTTCTGGAACATCTCCGGTGCCGCGGGTTCCCTCTGGTGGGATGTACCAGAGCAGCATTCCACCGTATTATTAGGTGAGTGCTTCCTGTGCGAATCTTCATTTTATTTGTAACTCTTTTCTTTTTCATATTCTTTTGTCATTTTCATTTGGGTGTTGCTGGTTTTTGCTATTTATTTTTGAATTGTATGAATGGATGTGCTGTACATGAATTCCTTTGGAAGTTGTATAGTTATGTAGCTGGTAAAGTGGAAAGATCTCATTTCTAATATAGTTTTTTATGTACACAATTGTCTACGCTTGAATATTAGTCGATGCATGAATCATGTGTGTTTTTATGCAACTTTGTGTAGATGTGTGGTGCTGCTCTTGGTTTTGGTTCCTGTTTGCATTCTTTACTTTCAAGTCACAAACAGGTTAACTGTTGGGTTTTTTATGTGAAATTCCTTGGTTTTTATTTGCAATTTATTGATGCTTTTCCTTCATATTGTTAGGGCTTTGTTTTTGTGTTCCTCATGTCATCCTTCCTCATTTGGTTGGTATTTTTTGGCTTGGTTCATTTGTATTATTATTTTTTTGAACTGTTTCATGCTAGGATCGATAGATATAGTAGGATATGGGGTTCTATATCCACGTTACTCAGGTTCCTTCTGTTGTTTTTTTGGTTGTTGTCACCATTTTCATACATAGTCTTTCCTTGACATCCAATTGGAGATTTCTGTTCCGTTTAATGGAGGCCATTCTGTGGAAGTATGTTCTGGCTGCTTTTCTTTGGGCCATGTAGTTTCCCGCTTTCTATCTCTTTCTATGGATACAAAAGGTTGTTGGCATGAGAATGCCATAAGCCAACATGTCATGCATATATTTTTGTGTTCCGTTACTGTCACAATTTTGTCATTGAAATATTGTGTGGGCAATATTTTCTGTGGTTATCTTATTCTATAAGATAAAGCTCCCATCTAGAATTCCTGGATAACTGGGCATGGGTGAAAAGTTGAGATATTTTCTGTTGCTTGACAGCAGGTTTCATTTTGTGGTTTGTGCATGTAAAAAAATGGCACTATTTCACTCAACTGTTTCAATTATTTATATGTGAAACTTAAATGCTTCAATGAAGGAAAAAAATGAAATGTGAATTTGGTATGCAGTCACAAATTGAAATGCTTCAACCTTTATAAAATGAAATGTGAAAATTAAATTCAGTAGGTCTTAGTGTTTGGAAAATCCAGATGACGGTCTATGCATTGTATAGAGTACTATGCCTATGAACAAGGTGTCTATTGTATTAGGATTCCTGTATATCATTTTTCTGCCTTTGACATGCTGCCGTGGATGAAATGTCATCACAGTAGTACTATGTTTCTCTTGCCATGGTAATGTATATCTCACTTGTAACTGTTATCAGTGTTTTGACTGGCATTCTCTTGGCTGGACCTTTTGTCTGTCATCTCTTTGTTTATCTTGCCATGGTATTGTTTATCTCACTTATAGCTATTCTTGCTGTTTTGATTGACATGTACTAGGCTGATCCTTGTGACTGTATCAATTTGCCTGCATGTTTGTAAGGTTGATCATGTTATTCTAATCTTTATGATGCTAGTTTTTATTATAAAGGTTGCCATTTTATTGTTAGGAGTAATCATTATCCATTTTGACGTGGAGTAAGATGCTGTTTTTGCATTTTCTGTCTATCAGAGTTTGTTTTCATTGTCTTTATAAGGTTCAAAAGTTGGGCACTTTATTTTGGGTCTGTTCGATCTCTGTCTTCCACCCTGCACTGCCTTTCTTCCTATCGATGGCTTAGAATGGGGATGGAGCATGTATTCCATTGTTTGGTTGATGTATTTGTAGCTTTCTTGAACTTGTGTGTCTTGGAAAGGCTTCTGGGGTTTGATTGTCAAACATTTTGTGTTTTGGATCTTATTTCTAAAGTATGATAAGTTTAGGCTCACCTGTTTGAGATGTCTTGTGGCATGTGTGCGCACATGTTTGTTATGAAATTGCCATGGGACATGATCTTGTTGGCTTGAACATGTTCTGTGTGTGTGTGGCTGAGCTGCAGGTCATGTGAATATTTTCATCGCCATGGGGTTTGTTGGATTTTATGTTCATTATGGAGGGCCTATGTTGAGGGTTTTATGTCCCTTTTTCTCTGAATATACTCAAATATGCTTCATTTCCTTTAGGTTGTTGATACTTGCCAACTAATAGATGGTAACATTTGTTGGCTGTGCTAGACTTATGTTGTTCATGTTAGCTTGATGCCTTTTATGTAAACTTTCCAGAGGACCACATGTATTTCTCTTTTAGCTCTGTGCTGTGAAGCATGCTTTAATGCTAATAACATTTTTTAAGTGTTGGTTATGCTGGTATGTTGCTTTTGTTTCTATGTGTCCATTAGGGTGTGTCTAAATGCTTCAGTTCCTAAATTTGATGATCAGATTTGAAAACCAATGTTTCAAGATTCACATATGTCTGGCCTGATGCCCCAGTTTGGGCTAGAGAACCAAGGATTAGATTCACTATTCTCTGGCTAAACCCTTCAGCTGTGGCGAGGTCTGTGAGTTTACGTTAAAAAAATGATTCCTATATTTGAATTGCTCAGATCTGGTATTATCCACCCGCCAATCCAATCTCCCGGTTCTCAATTGCACAGAAGTTCTCTTTTTTTTATTTTTATTTTAAAAATGGTGTTTGGTTGAAGGCTTATAGCTCTTTTCTTGGACAACTCTCCCATGCTACTCACTTCTTTCCTTTGAATTCCTGTTTTACACTTCTTTCATTGGAGAAAATATAAACCAGTCACTTGTATCATTAAAGGCAATTTCTCGGAGAGATTTTCAAAAGTTGATAAATCATGGGAATATATTGGGAAAATCTTGCGAGTTTAAAAATTGAAAAAATATAAATAACAACAAAAAAGCTATATATTTTTTATTATTTTTCTTTCAAAAATATAAAGAAACATGTTTTAAAGGTTTTAAAATATAAAATAAAGAGAAAATAGGAAATGCAAACTTTAAAAAAATATTTTTTCTCAAAAAATACCAAGATATTTTGTCTCTGGTGATATTATGAAAATATCGCGATATTTTCAAAATATCGGCGATATTGGTGACAGTGATATAAACAACTCTGCCATTCTCTTTATTTGTCAAAACCTGTTGTCTTTTGTATTCAGATGTATGTGAGGTCACCTTGCGCCTTTGGATGAATTGATTTTGCGTACTCTCTCTACCATTTCTGAGGATCATGCTGGTTTATTTCCTATAAATTCTTTTTAAAGCACATGCTTTCAATTCATGTTCTCTCTTTTGCTTGAATTCTGTGGTACTAAAACTCCATGGAATTTATTATCCAATTTTTTTGCCTTGGTGGCATTGAAATGTATTTATAAAAACAAGGATGTTGTATTCCTGATGTTTTGCTAAATAAAGGGGGCCTGAAAAATACGTGGGTGGGGCTTCTCTGAGTTCTTTCTAGTGCTGCCATTCCAGTCTAGCTTTAGATGCGAAAACCTTGAACTGATGCCAAAATCAGATGCTTCTGCTGGTTGACTTGATGTACACCCGAACAATATCTGCTTGTATGGTTGCAACTGATGTTTGTCAACTTTCTTATGTGTAAGTTTAGATATGACAGTGGAACTGGAACTGGATTTTAGATGGTGCAGTCTTTGTCTTCTTTCTAGTGCAGCCATTCCAAATTTTGAATGTAGCTTTAGATCTGAAGAACCTTCGTTGCCCAGGTCATGTACTTCTGTTGTGTGACTTGATGTGCACTACAATTTTATCTGGTTGGTGTTGTTGCCACTGATGCTAAGCGTGCAAGTTTAGATATGTTAGCGTCACGGGAAACTGACTTTGTTTGGGATGAAAGTCAACTTCACGTATAGTTATTGGCCCAAAATCTTGGAATTAAGATATGACAGTATCTCATATTTGGCATGTGGCTTTTGACTAACTTTATCCATTGCGTATAGCATTTTCGAGCTTTAGGTGAGGGTTACAATATCATAATGATGCATGCTGTTATGCATGCTAGTATGCAAATAAGACTCTTTAGGTGGCCATTAGCTTCAGTTAACATACTATGTCTCGATCTTGCCATGACTGGTCTGTTATGCAGTCGTTTATTTGTGGGCATGGGAAGCTATTCGATGAAGGTTATGATTTTTGTTGCTATTAGATGCTGGTGACAAAAAGTCATTAGTATTTGGACTTTGGAGTGGTTGATGATAAACTAATGATGTACTACAGGATTGATATGTTACTGTTCAGTATGAGGCGGTGTGCATATAACAATGTGTTTGAAGTGGTTGATGAGAACTAATGATGTACTGCAAGATTGGTATCTTAATGTGCAGTAATTAGTGGTGTGTACATGATGATATGCTTGTTTGCATTTTCTGTGATAATTCTGCATATGATTGACCTTTCTAGCTTGATATTTCCACTTACCTTTCATTGTTCATAACAAGCCGATTTTGTAGGATTTATGACACCATTTCCACTTGCACCTTCTGCCTGAGGTACACAGTTAGTAGGCGGTGCAAAGCATTTTATGTTCATTATTTATCATTGTTTGCGTCATCCTTTAGCTTGTGCTACTCATGTATGGCTCATTGACATTAGGAATCTTTTTTGGATTGCATGTGAGGCATGTGGGTGCAACCAATGTTGTACATATCGTGCCGTATCTCACAATACAATACAATACAATACAATACAATACAATACAATACAATACAATACAATACAATACATATTGTTACTATAGTGAATATCGATATGATATGCACTAGTATCGTATGTATCGTACGATACATGGTTGGAACACTTAGAAAATGGTTAAATCATAATTTTTCAGTTTTGGGGCCGGCTCTCTCATTTGTGTAGAAGCCATTAGAGAGGTATCCACACACCCTAGGTCTTGTGAGTGATTTGGGGGCATATCCATGTGCGAGGGAGAATACTTCTGCAATTTGCTGAAGTGCATTTTCACCATTTTTCCACTCAAGGAAGTGAGTTATGGTAAAAAATCTTTATTATGAGTAAAATTGCAAAGCTACCCTTAAAATAAATGTTTGCCTTGAGAGGCGCTGCCCCTACAACCCCTCACCAACTTATCAATCTGCGAAAATTAGAGATTTATATCAAGGTATAAATCAGGCTCCATGGTCCAACAAAGATGGCTTCAGATGATTCGACATGGAAATAGGCACTCAAGTAACGAGTGAAAACCAATTGAAAATCGAGTGCAACCATTGCCATAATATTTTTGTTTATAAAAGTACGAGTCTTGTGCTATGTTCTTAATTGCAAGATATTTAATATTTTGCATTTTTCTTGTAAGATAATTGATGTTTGATGTTTTATACAGCTCATAGAGACATAATTTCCTTGTATGTGATTTTATGATTGCATTTTGTGCATTTCATTATTGTTTCTTGTGATGAATTTTTAGGCTTTTTGCTATTTTTGGTTAGATTTTTTTACTTTTTTTTTTCAAAATTTACTATTTTTTATGATACGATACGATAACAATCTTATTTTGGGCGCGACCAATACAGGTTACAATAAGATACTTGCAACCTTGGGTTCAACATATCTGTACAATCCTGACTTTTGATGCTTTACGGTCACATGGTATAATTTTAGCTTGTAGTCTTCCTAGGTCCATTGTAATAATCATAAGCCAAATGGTGATGGGCATGTGGGTGCATTTCAAGTATACAACAAGCACAACAGATTTATAAGAATTAGGACAGAAGTAGGACATGGCATAATTTTAGCTTGTAGTCTTCCTAGGTCCATTGTAATAATCATAAGCCAAATGGAGATGGGCATGTGTGTGCATTGCAAATATACAACAAGCACAACAGATTTATAAGAATTAGGACAGAAGTAGGGCAATGGCACACCCACACACATGCATATGTGTTGCTGAGTTGTTGTGGATGTGTATATCATTGAGTGGTTAATCCAATCAGACTTGGACCAATAACAAGTTGTCTAAGATACTAGAACCATGGAAACCTAATCAATACTTGTAACATTTAAATGAAACATGGTTGATATGGGTCCGATCCTTCGAAATGGGCCTGTTGCAGTGCGAAGCTCTACTGAGTGGAAAATGCATCGACTGTAGGAACGTGTGGTGTGTGTTGGCTTGATTGGTGATGTGTGGTGGTAGCATGACACACGATAGACAACTTGATGTAGAGCACGTCCCAGATCCAGCAGGAAACAGGCACAACAAATTTATAAGAATTAGGACAGAAGTAGGACAATGGCACACCCACACACATATGCATATGTGTTGCTGAGTTGTTGTGGATGTGTATATCATTGAGTTGTTAATCCAATCGGACCATACTTGTAACATTTAAATGAAACATGGATGATGTCTCGGTCCGATCCTTCAGAATGGGTCTGTTGCAGTGCGAAGCTCTAATGAGTGGAAAATGCATCAACTGTAGGAACGCGTGGTGTGTGTTGGCTTGATTGGTGACGTGTGGTGGTAGCATGACACACGATAGACAACTTGATGCAGAGCATGTCCCAGATCCAGCAGGAAACAAGAGCTGTCTCGGGTCCAGGACCGGACCTGAGACCCGGATCCGGATGAGGCCTTTAAAAAAACCACTACTAGGGTTTTGTGCGGGGATGAAAAAGTTTCAACGCAGCTTTTTGTTTCAGCCTTTTGTTTTTTTTTCTGCTTTAGTTTTCCCTGTTATGGTTTTCTTTTCAGCCGCACGTCCTTTGTAGTTTTACTTCTATTATTCCTCTGTCACGTTCAGCTTTTTGCAACAACTTTCACTGTAATTCCTCTTGTTTTCTTTTTCCTAATTGTTATTGCATTCAACTATTGATTGCTTGGTTAGTGAAAATAAACAGTCGTGTATTTTCACGGTGACCTCCATTCTTTTCCTTTAGACTGTTCATCTGGTTGTTCGATTGAAGTCTCATTAGTTGTTTGATTGACGTTCACTGAAATACAGTTCTGCACCACTTTGGCATCCACACGACAACAACCGAGCTATCACGTGCTGGTTTGTTTCCCTGTGGCTGCATCGAAGAGCGTCCTTTGGGTACCCATTACTGTGAGAATATCGTGCCCTCACTGCATCACAACTGTATTGTCGTTAGTGCATCGTTGTATGGCGTCACAAACGTGGAGCGTTTTTTTGTTAAAGACCTCTCGACTTGCAAGAGTTTTTGCGCTTAGCGGTTGGACGCACAGGGGTGCGTGTGGGTTAAGGATAATTTCTCCAAGGACCACATTAGGTGATTCTAACCGAGTATGGTGACTCGGGGCTAGCCGAGTGAATACCTAGCCGCCAACTAATGAGTATGAGTGGTGCTCTTTGCTATGGTGTTCAATCATCAACTGGTCTGTGAATTGGGGCCCGCAAGGTCTTGTTCCTTCAGTGGTGAGGTTTTGCTGTAGCGTGCACATAAAACTGTAATACGTTCCATGTCACGCAAGGCTAAGGCAAGTTTGTGCCCCTTACAGAAGTGATAGTTGGTATGAGACGACTATGCACTAAGCGACATAGACTAGATAGAATTCACATTTGAAAATGCGCTTGATCAACTTTCGCTAGGTAGCCGCGCACAAGGTGGTGCACAGGGCTAATGAAATGATTCAGTACATGGAAAAGTGTTGGTGCGCAGACTTTGGTTGTTAGGCTGTTCAGAGAGGGCTGCTTGGCGCGCCGTGGGTTTGCAAGAAATTCTATGCCTGTGACAGAGCGATGGGAAGGCTTGCGCTGGTAAGGAAGAACCGTCGTGCCGCACTGGCTTATTGAAAAAGTAAGCCCGTGATAGATGAAGTGATAGGCATAATGTTGATTGTGCAGTATGCATATTTGATTGTCACTATGAGATGTTTTTGGCTTGGTGGTGCCCTTGACATTGGTGTGGCACTACTTTTTAGTGGATCACATGCATGCTTTTGTTAAATCTGCCAACCCTAATTACTCACTTTGGTTCCCTCCATCTCTTCACTCTTGATTAGCAAGTGCTATTCTTTCTAATGAATAAGAAATAAAAGAGGGAATGCTAGAGAGGGAGGCTGAACTGTGGTTGGAAAACTTGGTGAGTTGACTCGGGAATCAATCCAGTCACTTTGGTTTGGACCATTTCCGATTCACAAATTCATCATAACTTGTTTTATACTAAAATCACCCAATTTTTTCTTTTGACTTGGCTGGGTCACAAGTTAGCGATGTTTCAACCAAGTTCAATATCTCATTTGTCTAGAGACACGTCTTTTTGGATCCCATCCGTTCCTCTCTCTTTGCTTAAATGCTCCAAATAGTCAATTTTTTCAACACCTGTTAGGTATTAAGGATTGCCACTTCACATTGTCTCCCCTGCTGTTCTTATTCCATTTTTGACAGAGATAAATTTATCGTGAGAGTCTGCATCTTTGACCTGCCAAGCTCAACTTGCCCGAGCCACCTGGCATCTGCTCAGATCAAAGATTCCTCTCTTCGACTTAGCCAAAGCCCCTCTCTCTCGCTCTCTTGCTGGTGAGGATTCAAGTGTCTTGAGCCACAAATCGAAGTACATCGGTTTTATTGTCCTTTCATTTGTTTTTACTATGAAATACGATCACCTTTTGGTGATTCTCTCTCTCTCTCTCTCCCCGACGGTTTCGTATCTCCTTTTATTAGTTCTTATTTTGATTTTATTTTTATATAAATATAATTACTTCAAGGGGTTTTCTTGAAGTAAATGTTTGAGGGGGGGTTTAAAGATTTTTTTGGGTCTTTTATAGGGTATAGTTTTCTTTTTACTATAATTTTATGTGAGAATAGGTTTATGTGATTTAATTTGATTTTTGTTTTGCATAAATTTGACTTAGGTTTATTTATTTTTGTTGTGAAACTTAGATTTATAAGTGTTATTGTAAATTAAATATAAAACTACGACACCCCTGCGCCACCGAGTAATCTTGTGCAGGTCACAGGATCAAGCTTGGCTGATCGGAAACTGATTTCTGAGATTGTCAACCATGGGCTGAACTATTGATTCTGAAGAGAACAGGCCAACAGGCCAGTCAGGGTTTGTCAATTCATGAGCAGATGCAAGGGCCCTCCCACCTGATCTCCCCTCTAGCTGGTGTGCCTAGTTGTTGTTGGCAAGATGTGTAAAGAGAGGGAAGGAAGCGAGGAAGGGGGATATCTCCCATTGGGTATAAACTTTAAGGAGACATGATGATAGTTGAATGAAAAAGGGCTTAGTTTCTTGATGTAGTGGCCATTTAAATGGTACAATAATCTTTTATAGAAATAGTAATTAACAAGAGGAAAATCTGGCATGTTAACCGAGTCAAAATTGTTTTTGCTACCTTGTTGGATCAATATTTTACTGAGGTTAGGTGCAAACCTACCTAAACCTGACATGTTGGCTTGGTTGCCCTGTGAATCAGATTGGTTGATCAAGTCACAGGTCAACTCAGCTAGCTTACCAACCATGGTTTTTATGTTAATTGGGTGGTGAGTTTTGCTGGCCATATGGCAATTTTTGTTGTTTGTTTGCTTTCTCTTGTTATAATACATATATTTCTCATAACCGTTAATGTGTGGACATCCACTTTTTTTATTGTTCAATGGTTTCTACCTTGAATGTTTTGAACATACATGCTTGTAAACCTTCTTTGTGAAATATTCAGTTTGTCCTAACCATGGCATTCTACATTGCTTCTTGACTTGTTCTATTCCCTAATTTATTTAGTATATGAATTAGGCTTATAGTTTGTCAGACATTTGTGCTTGCAACTGTGATGGTATTTGAAGCCACCTGAGGTGTTGGTAGTTTTTTGGGTTTGACTTCTGTCGAAAACAAAATTGGTTTTTGGACCATACATGCACTTTTATTTTGAAGGCAAAAATAGCTTTCTATGAAGAAGATATGATATCATATTTTTCACAACCATTATTTTGCTCTTTATATGAAATCATGTAAAGTTGTACCAGTGGTCACCCTGACATTTAGACAGTGATAGTTTCCTAGTGTGTATGCTTCTATTAAGTGTGACACTGTCACATTGATTATTAGAAGTTTGAGTTGTGTGTGTGTGTACGTGCAACTGTGCATGCACGTGTGTGTTCTCAGGTCAACTCTGTCCATCCTGTTGTGTCAAAATCATGGCTGCAGGCTTTATCTACCCAGCTGACCCTGGAGTCGCCTTTAGTGTGGTTTTTTGTCGATTGCACTTTCGACTGTGTCATTTTGATGTTAAAAGATGATTCTTGAATCATAAAATTTTGGTATTTGTCGGCCAGTGATTTTTGAAGCTTTGTTAGCTACATGATCCAAACCATGTTTTCTGCTGAATAGAATGTGGACCATATCTGTATGATAAAAATGGAACATCCAAACAATTTTGTGTGCACGTGTGTGTGTGTCTCTATATATATATATCTGTGTGTGTTTTATAACTTGCAGTACCATCGACTGCGATATGAGTTGATTGCTTTTTGGTCAGGCTTGTACATTTTTCAGAAGTTGCCAATCTGTTTTTTTTTGTTTTCCTTCAATCACCAAATACCTCCTGATCACCATCTTTTTGTTTTCAAGCTACAGATTTCCGTGATGCATGAACAGTGATGCAGATTGTTGTTTGGAGTAATCCTGACAAATGCCCCTTTTTTTCTCTAAAACCATACTTTGCACTTGATGCTTTAAACTGAAGCAGAGATGCTTTTTTTATGCTTGTTGCTTGTTTGCTTTCGTTCTGGCTATTTGAACTTGGTTTGTCTTTCCAAATCTTAGTTGCTTGAATGTGAGCTTTGGTTTTAATCTTTGTTGATTGGTACCATCATATAAGCTAGCTTTCTGGGTTGGTAAATTTGTTTTTGTTTTATTTGTTAGTTCATGTCTGATTTTCTTTTCTGCCTGCCTGTTTGATCTGGAATGATGTATTCGATTCAGGTGTATGAAAGCTCTTGGGCGCGAATTGCTTTGTATGGTTGTGGTGAATGCAGACATGTATCTGGTTTGATGAATGGTTTAGCAAACTATGTGGCTTCTCTGCTCTGAACTCTTTACAGATGCGGCTTGTTTTTTTATAAGTGGTATTTATGGGGATGACTAAGGAACCTACAAATGCGCATATCTGTTTAATGATCTATAAGAAGGAAGTTTATTATGTCTACTTTAATGTTTTCTGAAGGCTTATTTTAGTTGTTCTGATGCTTGTGATGTGGTGGTGGTGGTGGTGGCTTTGCTTTTCCTTATTTTGTCTTTCTCTTCATCACTTGGTTGGTTGCCTGTGACTGCTGTAAGTTACTCATATGTTTGTTTTGTCTTGATGTTTTTATGTGCGTGTTTCATGCTTGCATGTGTGCAATCTTTTTGTGTGTTCTATTGAATCCGTACACAAACCATTTTTACAAATTTTTCGCTTCTTTCAGCCTTGCCGGTGCTTTTGTTTATTTTGTTGCTTCTGCATTAATTGAAAGCTTTCCTGTTGGTTTTTAGCAGAGAGAGGGAGAGAGAGAGAGATCATCGGGACCATAACACTTATTTAGGCAATGTGGATATTATGCTCTTGTTCTTTAAGTGCTGCTGTTATCCATATTAGACTATTAGTCATCAGTATGTGATCTTACGAAAGCTGATTAGCCTCTAAAATTGTCTTTTAGCTTTTAGGAGTGAATTGAGGAAATGTGTGGATTTCTGTAATTGCTGCCTTGTTATGATAATTTTTTTCCCTTAAGCTCTGGTAGGTGGTCGCAAGACTAACAATAGATTGATGTATTCTGCAAAAGATTTCTTTGTATGTTGCGATATAGCACCTGAAAGTCTTTGACTAGATTATATTATTGTTCTAGTGCACTTTCTTCCTGTTTTCGTTGAAAAATTTGTGATGTAGATGATGTCTGGCCCACTTTGTTGTCTTCAGGGAACGAGCTCTTAACTTTTTGTTAGATTCCCCTGGGAAAATTGATTCCTTCACTATGCAATTGGTTTGCACATTGAATACTGATGGCAATGTAGTGCCACATTTATTTGTCAAAACTCTTCTCAAGTTCATTTTCTTTTGTTATTTTTTTCGAATTCAAAATATTGCTGAGATGAATTAATCATAAAGAGGATTAGTTGGTGTTTGTCCCACGGGAGTTCATTTGCTAAATGCCCTTGCGCTGTAAGTGGATATTGGTTTAACTTAAGACTGTGAAGTCCAAGATTGTGCCATCAGGTCATAGTTTGTGATAATGGTTTTTTTTTGGATGGTCAAGCTGGGGGTTAGGCAGACCCCCTACCAGCTCAATGAAAATAAGTAATTACAGAAAATCTGTATTCAAAATCACCCTTTGGACTGGAGGTTCCAGTAGGGAGGATCTTTCCATGTTAGTTACCCCCCCCCCCCCCCCCCCCGAGCAAGTTTTGCTAGAGATCTACTAAAAAAACAGATTTGCTGTAATTAAAGTTTATCTGTAGTCTGTCAAAACTGTACAGTTTGCTAATAAAGATACGTAACATTCTTGGTGGGTCCCCTCCCAAAAACTGTGTAATATCGTGTCCAAGTCTGCTCTACCGGACTCTATAATACCCTTCTCGCAATGCCCGTTGAACTTATAGCATCCTAGCACCGTGAACCCAACATGCCAACTGACTCTATATCTGCTGTTAATGTTGAGTTTCACCAATCCTAAAGGAGGTGGGTCCCATGCCCACAGGTTTGGAAAATGAGCATTATTTGATCCCTTGTCACTTGAATGATATCTTGCATTACCTTTGTCGTGTTTCGTTTGGTGGCTCCAAAATCTTCTCATTTAGTTCCAAATCATCCATACCATGACATAGAAGGTTATCTCCCTAGAACTTTTCTTTGAACGTTCTCCTCTATCACCTCATTTGATACTCTTTCACACTTGTCCCTGGTCTCCAATGCCTTCCAAAGGGATGTGCTACCAGTTTCCACACATGAACCACCCAAGGGCACCATACGAACAGGTGTGCCTTGTATTCATCTTTTCTTTTGCAAAATTTGCATATGTTAGGTATTTTGATGCCTAATCTTCTTTGCTGGTTTTGAGTTTACCTACCTTCAGTGGTTAGTACGAGGGCGATGGCCTCTCTAGGGGGAGAGATGTTTTGTGCTAACTTCCTTAAAAATACTGTTTCACTGCCCTCTTCTAATGCAGTTCCAAGCATTTCTCTTAGAGAAACCATTTGCCGATTTTCACTGGATCTCATCTTTAATCCTTATTGTCAAGTTTGCTTTTCAACATCCCACTTGATCAATGGGGGTATCCTGACCTTGTATCACTGAGTTTCATGTTCGGGAGATTATGTGTCCTAACTTTATGTGGATCCCATGGATTTTGTTATACAAGATGCGTTGAGAGTTGGGGAGCAAATGTTTCCATCCTAGGATCAAACCAAAAAGCTGTTTCTTCCTTCTCTACTATTGTGCCCCCTCCATTCATGGGGCATATCTTGGAGCTTCTCAGGAAGTCACAAGAATTCCTTTTGGAAGTATTTAATTCTCACTATGGAGGCGCATGGGGTGGCTTCATTATGACAGTCTAACTTTTATATCGCAGCTCTATTGGCCTCTTCTATCGAAACTCTTTCATTTTAAGCTTGCACACTTGATCCCGACTCAGGATCTGAGTGTTTGAAATTCTCACTATAATGCCAAAAGAAGTTGATTCTCTCCATTTCATCGATGAACACTGAATTAATTATCACAATTCTTGTTGTCATTGCTGACAGCATGCCGCTCCATTATTCCAGCTTTACTTGAAATTTCTCCAACTTTTCACACAATGCTCTTAGTGTCCCATTAAACATGGGTAGGCCCAGATATGTATTTGGGTCTCTTAGCCTGCCAACCAATCAACTATAGATTGTCGTCGCAGACCTGGTGCTCAGATTGCTTTTCAAAATTACTCATCAAAGATAATGCGTCATCTGCATAGATATTATGGTACCATGTGAAGTCTTTCACCTTCACCAGGGATATCCTACCTTTCTTTTCTTCATAATTCAGAATCTGGGTCAATCTCTTCATTACTAGCAGGAAGAGGTATGGTGACATGGGGTCCTTGTCATAATGTTTTTATTCTCACTAACAATTTGGTTTTCTAATCCACTCCGAATTGTCATTATGCGTGTGGTGAGTGAATTTATTTTTCCTTGGTTCAGAGCGTTTCATGGTCACCCTTATGTTTGTCATATTTTTTATGTAAATATTTGCTTTATGAATTTGCAAATGTCTATGATGTCATCAAGGGCGATATGAAGCAAGTTTTCTCTGTTGCAGCGGTTTTGTCTTTCCCTTGTAAAGTGGTAAATTCTTGCTTATTCTGCCTGCTTTTGCATTAACGACATGAGAGGTCTCTGTGGTTGTGATGCATGTACTGGCCGTGTCTAAGGACCGTGTGCAGTGTTCCCTTTGATCCACGTCGCTATGCTGTTCGTATGCTAAAATTGATGTATCGGACGTGCTACTGTTCTGTATAAAGGCCAATCTTTTACGGGTACAAGTAGTCTCTCTCTCTCTCTCTCATCTGTTCACAACGTATAGCTGGCTTTACTTCACAATGCACCTGTACGGTCTTGTGTTGCCCTAATTAGAGGGGTGGCGAAATCTGGTCATTCGTATTTTGTCGTGCGGAAGATTACCCGGTCATTTGAACTTGCAAAAAAAATCCTTGCTCTCCATGCTATAAATTATCTTTTAGAATTTTTTTGGGGGTTCGAAATCATACTTTAGGGTTAGTTTTTGGCAAATGACCAAATTTGCAATACAGCAAGGGTGCGTTTGATTTGCAGGATGAATTCCACCCAAGAATGGCAGAGTCCTGAAACCGTTCATTGGCCAGGTGGGCAATCAAACACGGGACAAACGTTCTAAAAATTTTGGTACAAAGTTCTTTAGTTGCAAGTTGCATTAAGGGGATGCGAACTCGCTTTGAACAACAATTGGACAAAACCAACCCCCACCCAGACCTTTCCCTTGTCCTCTTTCACCATGGTCAACTAAGATCTATCGCCGTATAACGCTTTTGGTGCTGCTGCTAGCCATCTCCGGTGTTGCGTGCAGTCTTCGACCAGTAGGTTCTCTCTCTCTCTAACCATTGTAATTCTCAAATTGCTTCAATCGTTTGCTGCTGTTCAGAGTAGCTTATTCAGTTACATATTCAGCTTATGGATATCACCATTTTATCTTCTTAACTTGTACTATCTTTCCTCAGAACTACATAAGCTGAATTAATAATGGTTTATGCATTCAGTTTATGGAGATGACTATTAGCATCTTCTCTGCCATTCTCAATGGATGAGCTGAACTTGAGAATATTCTGTGGATTTGTGTATGGATGATACCATTGTCTCTCAAATTATGATGATGGAGAAAGAACGGGTTGGTACCTTCCGATAGTTTGTTGATATGTCTCCGTAAACAATTTTGGTTTTGCCAAAGTAGATGTTCTGTATTCTGAATTTAATCGTTTTTTTACCTGATTTTCTCGACACAACAATATAAAAATTTTTATATAGAAAAGTTTTCATATAAGAATTTTTTACATCATCTAAACTTTTCTTATGAGATTTTTTCACACTTCCTGCATTACATAAGATAGATACAATGTGATCCATTAGATACGAAAATCTGAATATGATATGCATGATTTTCGTTAGTATTCTCCTAAATAAGGTGCATGCAATTTTATATTTTTTACCTTTTTTCTTATTTTTTCTTAAATTTATTTGTTAAAAAAATCAAAGTATTTTAAATGAAAATATTTTGAAATTGGATGATTCCTCTTGATTTTAATGTTTTTAAAAATTGTCTTTAATTGTTGTATTTTTTATTTTATTTTTCCTTAATTTTATTTATTTTAAAAAACATTGTGATCTTTTTGAAACATAATTTTTTGAATGTTTATTCTTTTTAAACAGGCCAATTCCTCCTTTTAATGATTTTTTTGAAATTTATTTCTTAATTTTTGTAATTTTTATTTTTATATTTTTTTTATATTTTAATTTTTAAATTTAAAAAAATCAGATTCTAAAATAAGTTGATTGTGTTGGATTTGATACACTTGGATTCAAGTCTATTTTTTTTGTAAATGAATCCAGATTTAACACAGTCTATAAATGTTCAAACGTGATTTCTTTGGCAAAATTTCCCTGACTTTTTTCTGGCAACTGAAACAATGATTAATTTCTTCAAATCTAATTGTTCTATCAAATCAAGGAGGAACAAAAACTAGTTTTGGTGAGCTTGTTCAAGACAAGCCTGTCTTAACACAAGCTTGTACTGTACCAGTTGTCTTGAATAGTTAGTTCTCTAATCAAACGTACCCTAAAGTCTCATATTTGATCTTTTCGTTTTTCATGCTTCCTAATCGCGTGCTTGGGCTTAATATATTGAGATCGCTTGTGCTTGCTGAGTGTTCCGTCTGCCCATTTCAATATGGGCCATGCTAGGCTAAGATTTTTCTGGCTGAGCTTTATCGCAAAATTTTGCCCAGAATTAGCCCAAACGAACAGCTTTGCGGCCATGAAGTTTGGTTTCCAGTTCTGTCCAAACGCTTCATCCTATATTATTAATATCCATTCAATTGACAGATGGTAGTTCTGCAACTATTATTTCATGTCATGGATGAAAAGTGATTTTGAAAAAATCAATCTCTTAGGGTGTTTGATCCTGCGAGAGAATCGTGGGTTTCTTTTTACCCCAAATTATGTTGGCTCTCTTTTGGTTCTTTTGTAAGCCTCATAAAAAAAAGTCGGGGAAAATCAGATTGATGGTGAGGGGAGAGGGTCATCCTTTTACGGGTTGTTTGATGGTGTTAGAAAGTTTCCCATGCATGCCATCAAACACTGAAGAATAACCTTCTTCGCTCGAGTTGGTGTTGAGTTTTTTTCTTTCTGTCTGGGAAAAAGATTTGTTGAAGGAAATGTTTTGTAAGTATATGTGTTCATTTTTCTTGTGCCGAATATACTCATGGATGTCATTGCGATTTTCATTCATCATTTTGATGTGAATTGTCATCACAAAAAGTATTATTAAATTTTTTATCAAATAAAAAATATTAATCAACCTCTTGGTTTTTTAAGGTGGTATTTATTTTGTTCTTTAAGAAATGTCACGTTTCTTGAAATATAAAAGATAAAGTCATTTTTAACAATAACTATTACCCAAATCCAAAGACGGTTTTATTGCGGTGTAAAATATGCCGTTGAGGTAAATATACCCTGGAGCTTGTAATTCAACATTTAAAAGTCCCATTCCCTCAATGAGGCATCATATGCATGGAGTTTTGGAGAAAATAACCAGAACCGAAGTCAAATAGTATGGTTGGTACATGTGAGGAAAGGTAGCTTGTAATTTTTATCTTTCTTTTGATGAGCTATTAATCGGTTGGCTAGTAAAAAAACTTTTTGTGAACTTGTAAATTAGCCTTTGCAAGCCGAATAAAGAAATAGGTGTTCAGTTGGGCTTGTACAGACTTGTCAATTAGTAAATAAGTATGTTTTAGATTACTTTATTTAATATTATGTAGTGTGAAATGAATAACCAAGTGTTTTTGGTTGCAAAAAATAGGTTTACAGTCAACTCGAGCTTGTCTTGTGCTTGACTACAAAAATAAACCAAGCTTGAACACTTTATATTCGGTCTTCTTGGCTTGTTTACCAGCCCTAGTAGCAATCAAAGGCCATTAATTATCTTGCTGGTTTTGTGCTTTCCAATCAACAAAAGATGTTTTACGATTGTTAGATAAGGTCTGGCTGTCCATGGCACTTGATGGAAAGCTTAAGGTGTCACCCAATGCAATTAGAAAGAGTGAGAATTAGGGATGTAAACTGTTCGGATTCGGGTTGGATCTAGGCATTACCAAGTCCAACTTAATCAAGTTTGGCCTGATAGGGTTCAGAGTTGGATAAAGATAAAACCAAACCTTAATCAAACTAGCTTAAAATCAGGTTTGGATTCGGATTTTATTGCAAACTTAATACCAACCCCGGATCCAATTATTAATCTGATCCAGATTTGGCTACCAAGCCTGCACAATGGACTTGTTTTCAGGTCGGGTATCGGGTTGCACTCAAACCATTTACATCCCTAGTGAGAATGGAGGAGGAAGTAGGGGGAATAGAGTTCAGGGTTTAGGAAAGACATCATTATCTCATTCAAGGGCATTTTAATCCTTGTATTATGTCTTAACTTGGGGTTTGCCTAAGTTAAGGTGTACAACAAATGTGATCTGTTTTTTATTGCAAAAGTTTTAATACGACAAAAACCATTTGAAGTGCAACTAGTACAATTACTTGTTCTTATTCATGTATTTGAGATGCAACTTTGTATGAGATTGTGGAAATCTGCTATCTACCAAATTATGATCTACTTATACTATATGCTATGTTAAGCATCTAATAAAAAAAATTGAAATAAAAAAATAAAGGAGATAAATCTATAATGATTTTTTGGTTCTCTGTTGAATTCCTAAACCAGTCATCCATTAATAGAAGAGAATTTCTAATTCTAACAAATTTCAGCTTCTTAAATTGATAAACATTACTTGATCCAGATAAACCCTTTAATTAACTCAAACTTATTCAATCATAATGATGTGATCTACAATATGCTCCCATTTAAATTTGGGTAAGTTTATTTGCAAATTGAAGAAGATATGATCGGTTAGGCATGAGGGATGGTGCCAAAGAGTTGGTCAAGTTATTTAGCCATTTGGAAAAAAGGTGAAGTACATGCAGCCAGAAAATTCAGAATACATTTACAGTAATTGTAAGTGTACGAGTATGCAATTACCAAGGGGGACTCCGCTTGCCTGGTAGGAGCAGCTAGTGCACGTCACCTTGTGTTGGGACGTTGCAGGTTCAAAACCCAATGGACGTTGCACCAGTGGGGTTGGGGTGGTTGTGAAGGTGTTGAGTTGAAAACCTTGGATCAAATCCCACTGGTGGATGGGTGTGTTCGTAGCTTTCAGTTCACGGGGTCCCTCCCGTGGTTTTCCCTCGCTTCATCAAGGGTTTCTCATCATCCAAAAAAGAAAAGGGGTTAGAGACTGTTTACAATGGTGTAGTAAAAAACTGTTGTAAAAACTCAAAATAACGGCATCCAAGTATTCATGAGAAATTGCAAATTTTCATCTTTTGCGTGTACAACAACAACAACAACAACTACGCCTTCATCCCAAAACAATTGGGGTCAGCGATATGAACCAAAAAAGAAATTCATTTTGGGTCTTCCACATGAATCCTTTTCCTCCAATCATTTCTATCCAACGTCATGTCCTCGGTGAGGTTCAAAGCATTCATATCCTTTCCTATCATCTCCATCCAAGTCTTCCTAGGCCTACCCCGACCTCTTTTAACTAATATATTTTCCCATTTCTCCAACCTTCTAACTGGAGCATCATTAGGCCTTCGCCGAATATGTCCAAACCACCGTAAACGATTCTCTCTCATCTTATTTTCAATGGGTGCAACACCTACCTTCTTACGTATCTCTTCGTTCCGAATCTTATCTTTTATTGTATTTCCACACATCCATCTAAGCATCCGCATCTCAGCTACACTCATTTTTTGAATATGATGTCTCTTGGCAGCCCAACATTTCGTACCATATAGTAAAGCGGGTCTAATAGTCGTCCTATAAAACTTTCCCTTCAACCGCAATGGCATTCTACGATCGCACAGCACTCCAGTAGCACTTTTCCATTTCATCCACCCAACCTTTATCCTATGATTTACATCTCCATCAATTTCTCCATACTTTTGAATGATGGATCCCAAATATTTGAAATAATCATTCACCGGTATATCTTGCTCACCAAGCTTCACTACACTCCCATCACTACTTCGTTGCTTACTAAACCGACATTCCATATATTCAGTCTTACTCTTACTCAACTTAAAACCTCTAGCTTCTAATGTCTGTCTCCATAATTCTAACTTAGCATTAACCCCAGCTCTAGACTCATCAATCAAAACAATATCATCAGCAAACAACATACACCACGGTACATTTTCTTGAATTGATCTCGTAAGCTCATCCATCACTATCGCAAATAGGAAAGGGCTTAAAGCAGATCCTTGATGTAACCCAACCGTTATCGGAAAATTGGTTGTCACCCCTCCACAAGTGCGGACATTGGTTACTACTCCTTCATACATATCTTTAATTATACTAATGTACTTGAGAGAAACACCTTTCTTCATCATTGTCCACCAGAGAACGTCCCTAGGTACTCTATCGTATGCCTTCTCTAAATCAATAAAAACCCTATGCAAATCTTTGTTCCTCTCTCTATATCTTTCAATAAGTTGTCTAAGAAGATGTATAGCTTCCATAGTTGATCTTTTGCGTGTAAAAAATAAAAAACATATTTGTAAGGGAAAGTAAATTAATAAATAAATATAAATACTCTATATTGTAATAAAAACTGATAAATATATAAATATTGTTGTAAAACCATGATTTTCAAGTCTAACAAAAAAATTTCAATTTTTGAAAACATTGCAATATTTTGGCATTTAAATTGGTGATCAGAATTTCATATTTATTATAAAATACTTTTAAAATATTGCAGATATTTGACTCACTGCTTACGTGGTAGACTGTCCACACTCTTCCAGCGTTGGCTTAGTTCTTTAATAAAAGAAAAACTTAACTGGGGCTTAGCCAAGATAGGTTGCGGGCTGCCCAGTTAAAAATAAATTAAAAATAGCCCGCAGGGCTTCCACTCATCTGGCAGGGGAGACTTGTGAGTGTCACCAAATTGATGGGATATCATGAGTTCGAAACCCATAGAAAATGTCCCTTGCCACAAGGTAGAAGTTGGGCGAGCAGAGAGACCTCAAGGGTTTTATCAACCAGAGGGCAGCTAATGTACAATCCCTGATTGAGGGTTTTCCCTTAGCCTAACCCCCCAAAAGAAAAATAAAAACAAAGAACTGCACTGTCGGGTTTGACCGACCCATTGACATGACATGAGTTGGTCAAGCTCAGCCAGGTTTTGCAGCGGGTCGGGCCTAGTACTGGTTTGACTCAATCTATTAAAAGAAACTGGGCCCAATTCAAGCTCAGCTGGACTGATGCCCAGTCCTATATGGGCATGAACAGGTCAGATTTGGGATGGATCCTGTCAGATCTGAATCTAAATCTGAAATGCAAACAGTAGATTTAAATTTGGATACGGATCTAAATCAGATCCATAGAAGTTAGATTGAATCCAAATCTGAAATACATATGGTAATGCTGGATCCAAAAAAAATAGAACCAAACAAGCTATGTAAAAAATGCATATTGATCGGATTTTATTTCAGATAAACCCCATATCTGACTTAAAATGCTGATCTGAATATAAAATTTATCCGATTGGACATATCTGAATCAACATTCAGATTTTGCTTAAAAAATTCATACTCAAAAAACATGTAAAATTTAGATGGGGTATCGGACCATATCTTGTCTGTTTGCAACCCTATGTGTAGGGGTGGGCAATGGGCCATGCGACCCAGCCCACCATGGGCCGGGTTTGGGTGAAGGTTTTAGGCCCTGACCCATTGGCTACCGGAATGAAACCGGCCCGTTATATAAATAAGCCGGGCCCGGGTGGATGAGCCTGAGCTATCTAATTAATTTTTTAGTATCTGGTTGCATAGTAACTTGGTAACTATTATTATTTACCTATTTAGTTGTATTAATTTTATGGAAACTAGAAATAGAATTAGTTGGACACATGAGAAGTTGTTAACTATTACTATTTACCTAATTAATTACATTAGTTTTATGAAAAATAAAAAGATAATTAGCTAGGTGCATTAATTTTTCATTTAATTCATTGTTTTTGGTATTATAAAAATTATGTTCTGAACTTCATTAAAAAATAACCTACAAATAGGTTTTGGCGGACGGACCTGCTGAACATTGGCATGTTGGGCCAATGGGCTGGGTCATGAGTTGCTCTTCAAACCCAAGCCCCAAAACCAAGCCCGTTAAAAAGCAGGTTATCTTCGAGCTCGACCACACTTAAAACCGGATGAGCTGAGTTCTAAAAGGGCCCATGCCCACCCCTACCTACGTCTAGGCCATTTGGTCGTTGACAATAATAGTCAAGGTTCAAAATTGATCATGATATTTTTTTAATGATGAGAAACCCAACCGAAGTGAATGGGACCCACGACCACCCTGCCTTACGTCACACATCTAAAAACTTGGAACACACCCCATGCACCAGTGAGGTTTGATCTGGGGTCTCCGTCACAACCACCCCCGCTGGCCACACGGGCGATCCCGCCGTCGTTGATTGGGATGTTAATGACGTTTCCTTTTTGGAGTAACCTAGTTGGTAAACGGCCCCCACCTGTTTTTATCACATCATATTATCGTCAAATGTTATCAACTGAATGCGGTAGGCGTGGGAATCATGTTCTCGTATTAAATGGCATGGAAGTAAGGTAACGGATTGAGTTTGTTTTGTTGGCCTGTTAGATTATACCTTTTTTTTTGGTAAACCCAAAACCCTAAGACTCATCTTTCCTCAGCGTCCCTTTCTGGGAAGAAGGAATCTCTCTCTCTCTCTCTGGTGGTTTTTAATTTCAGCTTACTTGGATAAAGGTTTGATTAGCGTTGTTCTGTGTGTTGGTATATTCGTTTTCTTCCGCTTTTCTGCCTCTCTTTTAACTGTGGTTGGTGGTTGTTTTTCCTTAGAGGTGTGGGAAACAGGAATTCAATTTTTGGGGCTCTCTTTTTTCCTGTTGTCCGTTTTCCTTTTTGGTTTTTATCAACTGGGTGCTATAAAATTTGGTGTTTTGAGTTGCCTTTCTTTGATGGGTTTGATCGTTCTGATTTTTTTTTTCTGCTGTTTTTGTTGGGTATTGGTTGGATTGTGAAACCATGCTCTCCCTCTCTCTCTCTCTCTCTCGTTATTGTGCTTCTTGCTACTATTCTTTTATGGAACTGTGATTATATGAGTGCGACTTTTTGCTACTTATTCTTTTGCTTTTTGCTTCTCTATGATTTTCTTAGATTATTGGCTGCGTTTAGTTTAATGGGATCGTTTCCTTCCTTCTTTATTGATCAGTTTGTGCTCATACTTTTTGTTGCTGTTTATATTATCAAATTGGTATTTATTGCTGATTGATCCGCGATTATGGTGTTTCTGATTTCCCCCCCTTTTTTTTATACTTGAATATGGTTTCTACTCATGGTTTAGCTTTCTATATTTTCACGTTGTTCAAAGCTGTCTGGAACCAGCTATTACCGTTGAGCTCTATCCTTTCTCTTGTTTCTCCCCTTCCTCAGTCTTTCCTATAAGAACGATCTTCATTGCATTCATTCTCTCTTTGGTATTTCTTCCTGAGGGCGTTCTCTAAGCAAGGCCTGATTGACCTGAATTTTGGTTCCTTTTTTGGTTGCTTTCTTCGTTTTTGATAAATACTTTTGATTTCTATTGTGTGCTAATCAAAAGTTTCCAATGTTTCTGATTCTTAGTATTGGCATCCACCACTAACTGAATAATTAAAATTGGAACTTTGTATTTTTCATTGAATAAGAAGCATCATGCATTATGCATATCCTAAAATTATGGCTTACTTTTGCAAGCCAAAACTAGTGCCTCTTCAATAGACGTTCCTTGGGCCCGGGGATTTGAATTCTCTCTGTTCTACTTCTAAGAGTTTGCCTTATGGTACAGGGTGCATGACTATATGCACCAAGACTTTGCTATCTTAGGATCATTACAGTCGATCCTGTTAGGCCTCGGTCATGTGGTTATTATATAAACATTTATTTGCAGTTTTCTAGAATTAGACCACCAAACGTGTTTGTTAGCATAGCAAGATTTTCTTTTAACTCATTTATTTTTAAGCTTTTGATAGTTTGCCATGATTCTTGAATAGTTGGTTATGAATTATGATTACTTATGCATCAAATACATCTGTTTGTCTTTTATTTCTTTGTAGGATTTAGAAGAGGACAACTAATTTCTTGTGTATGCAGGAGCATAGCCACTCCGGATGTCAACTGTTGAGAAGAAACTGGAGAATATATTTGAAGAGGGTTTATCCATATTTAACATGGATTCAAAGTCCAGCAAAGGAGTTACATGGGTCGACAACATGTGCCAGAAGTTTGGGGTTATATACAAGGGGGTTGATGATAACAAACTTCTTCAGGTGCCTCTTGATTCTGTTTGTATATAAACTTTGATACCTGTCGTATTTAGTATGCTATAACAGACCTCATCTTTAGCTTATGAAGCTTGTATTGGTTGTATACAATGTTGTCATTATCGTTATGAATCAACCTGTATAGTATCGGCGTAAAATCAATGCAAAACTGACCTGAATCTGCTAATTTTCAAATAAATCAGAAATATGTATTTTTTAATATTTAAATATTTTCTTTGATACCTGTCATTCTTTGGTTAAAAGTTGGCCAATTCAGATCGATTCAGCTCCGAATCCGTATCACTCAATTCACCTGAATCGTTTGGAAAACGACAATTCTTACAACATTGGTTGCATAACAAGAAATTAATAAGTTCATTTTGCTTCACAGGAGACTAGCAAATTTGTGGAGAGCCAGGTGCAGTCAGTTGGATTAAATGTTAGGAAATTTTGTGCTGAATTTGTGCAAGAACTCCTTGCTTCATCCTCGGAGCATCCTGTCAAAGGGCCACTTACTGATTTGTCCTTGACCTATGGTGATGATATTGAGAATTATGGGAAAGTAAAGGAAGGTCTGGAAAGGTTTTGTCCCTTGGATGAAGAGCTGTCTAAGCCTAAAGAACTGGATACCCGTGCTGATATTGGAAAAGATCTTTGTCACAATTCTTCATCTGATGGAAGTAGAGAAACTAATTCTGGAGAAACATGTGATACAGCCAACAATGATCCCCCATCTCAACCACGAATTCTATGTGAATGTCAATCTAAAGGAGTTAAAAATCCAATCCAAACTTCTGATACAATCCCGTGCTCCAAGTGCTTTTCGGATCATCCTCTTTCGCCTTCAACTCCTTCTAACAAGTTGATGGAAAAATCTACTTCACAAGAGAATGCATCAGATGTACTTGTTGCTTCTTTGCCCTCAGAATCTGGTAAACATAATTTTTGTGACTTAGGTCTTTGGTTCTGTTGGAATAATTAGTTTGCTTGTGTGCAACTTATTGCTGCTGTTTACATAATTCCCTCTCACTGCTATACAGCCATACAGGCATCTTCAAGTGTGGCACATCCAGTGGATGTTTCATCTAATATTATTGAGCAGCAGGAGCAGTCCATCCTGCCGCAAGATATTTTACAGACCGCAAATTCTGGTACTTACTCAGCGAAGTTTCACTTATTGCGTGTCTATTTTTCTCATCTCTCTGTTGGATAATTTCTATGTATCTCTGTAAGATTGAACACAAAATTTCTTGTACATTTCCTTGTGAACTTCTTGACATTCTGACGACTTTATTGGTGATATATAATGTTTTTTGTTGCATAATTCAAATATTTACTCTCAATTGGTAGCCTTAGATCTATCATCATGCACGCTCATTAATGTCTCCACATGTGTAGGCTCAAATGCTTCAATTACAATTTTATAGGCTTAGCCATCATACTCTCCTCAGTTTGTGTCATCTCAGCCATCTCTAGGGCTAGTTGGACTGAGCTTCATGAGCTATTTGCAATGTTTATATTTGGAGCTTGACCTGATATGGTATCACTTAAAGAATGATTTTGACAATGATTTGGTTAACTTTGTCTAAATCTTCCATATTGATGTGCGTGTGTGTAGCTGGTGCAGGTGCCATCTTGTAACATGGACAGTGTTGACACCATGCCAATTTCTGGTCTCTCTGCACCAAAGTCTTAGCCATTGCTTCACCAAAGTCATAACCATTGCCCGTCTTCTTTTAGAGTATGAGAATGTGGCCCTGGTGTTTAGGTAACCTGGTTCCACTCTGGTGTTCGGCCAAAGGTAGTGTTATGCAAAAAGAGGAAGGGCAGGAACGTGTTATGTCCTCTCATTGACTTACACATGCATACATGTTTTGATGTTTTCCTAATAGTAAAAGCATAGTTCAAAAAGTGACTGAACTTGTCAAGGGCATGGTTCCAGTTCTCAGTTTGACTTTGCAGCTTTGTTAGTTTTAGGCATAGTTACCAGGAAGTGAAATGGATATGGGAAGTGATGTGTGAAGCATAAGTGAGTGTTTAAAATTAGTATGAAGCATGAAGCGAGGGGGGAGCAAGGGAGAAGCGAAAAAAAATAAATAATAACATGAAAAACACAAAAAAGGGGAAGCGATGGGGAAACAAGGGAGAAGTGAGTGGCAAGCACGGGGGAAATGAGTGGGAAACAAAGGGGATGAGATTTAAAAAGTGAGTTTCTCCCACTTGGGTGAAAAGTAGCGCTTCCCGCTTCAAATGCATGCTTCCCCCCTTAGGGAGGCACTTTCGGTAACTATTGTTTTAGTTTCAATATGTAGTAAACATTAGCCCTCTGACTCACACCATTCATGTATCAACTTTTCTGAAACTGAGGGCATGGAAGCATCCTTGTTGTCTGCCAGCCAAATGTGTGCCACACACACACACACACACACACACACACACACACACACACACACACACACACACACACACACGTGGGTGTGTGCGTGCCTGGGAAGGTACAATCCAGAAATGATATAGGGAGTAGAAGTGGGAAACTAGTGGTTTATAGATACATGTGAAGTGGAAAGCAATAAGTGTCTAGGAAGCATTTAAGAAGTTTTTTAACGTGCATAAATAAAAAGAGTCAAAATTTTGCATTTGCATCTCTGCAACATGCACTTTGTTACAGATGATATAGTACTAGCTATGTCACATTGGTACTTGTACGGGCGCTACAGGTACGGAGGGTACGACACGGTAATTTCAAAAAATGAGGGTCTATATTAAAATCTGTAAGGTCTATATTAAAATCTCGTCATAGGTGGATCCATATTAAGGTCTATATTAAAAATTTTAAAAAAAATCTGTAAGTGTTTTTTTATTTTTGTTCTTATTTTATTTTCCGTTTTTTTTTTGTTATTTTATTTTTTACTGTTTCAGTCAATATGACTGTTGGGGCAGTCCAACGACTAGTTGGACTGCCTCCCCTGTCTCTTGGCTCTATATATAGGGTCATCCTCTATGTTGTAATGTATGCTTTTACAAGCACATTTGTGATTATATAAAGTTTATATTTTTACATTGTGCTTCTTGTGTGATTTGTATGTGGTGATTGTCTCCATTGTGAGATCTTATTTGACCCACTAGTGGTCTTTGTGTATTTATGCTCTCTTGTGGCCCTTGGTGGCATTATATTGTTTTTATTATTACTTCATTACAATAATATGCATCTTATATATGTCTTATACATATATTTTATGTATTTTATACGTTATCAAGCTTTAAAAAATATTTTTTTAGAAAACAAGCCAGCTCGCGATCGGCTTATAAAGCTCTGTTCGGCTCGTGAAAGCTCATATATATATAGTTCCATGTATGACTGCTTCACATCAATTTTTTGTTGAGAAGCATGTGGAGGGGTCAGGGAATTCACGTTGCACATGTTTCTGATTGAATAAGAAGTATTCGTCTTCCACAACATAATGCATCATATGCAATCGAAGAGCATTCAATAGATTATAATCTTCAGATTACATAAGAAGACTATAGGAGAATAAAAGATTACAAAATATCTGAAAGAACTACGAACAGGATAATAAACTCGATTTTCACTCTCTTGTCCACCGAGAGGTCGAGTATTCTATTTATAAGCATAATAGAGTTTTACAATGTTTAGAATACAAAGTTCTAGAATGCCGACTTACACAGTTAGATAGAATAACAAAACAACTAAAGATAGCAAATGACATCAATTATCGTTTTTGATAATTCTATCAAAAACGATAATATCGGATTATATTATTTTTATTATTACTTCATTACAATAATATGCATCTTATATATGTTTTATACATATATTATATGTATTTTATACATTATCAAGCTTTAAAAAATATTTTTTTAGAAAACAAGCCAGCTCGTGAAAGCTCACATACTGAGTCCAAAAATATCAAAAGGAATTGTAGAAGTCACTTGCAAATGGTAAACAATACTATGTTATTTAGAAATATTAATACTATCATAATCAGTGAAATATTAGCATCTTCAAATATGTCACCGTGGAGTTTCACAATCATCAACAATAGGCGTCCTAAAATATATGTTTCCTCTTATTTGCTTTGAGCACAAATGTGATTGGCAATGTTGAGCATGCACTCGGTGGTGGTCCATTTCACCCATAATGAGATTACGACTTTATGTACTTATCCTGTATCTACAGCATGCAATAGCAGTTGTGGTTCCTTGTGTTATTGGATGGCCATTGGATACATGATATCTAATTCCTGCAGGTTTTACTGTAATCTTAGAGAATATGAACACAGACAAAGCCACAGGGTGTGATAAGAAAATTGGGGCCCACAATTGCTTGAATATTAAAGCTTCACAAAATGGAAACAGTGCAGAAATGAGTATCAAAGCTATCCATGCTGCTTCACGGTCTGCAGATAAAGTTTGCTTTCACCAGGTGCTCTCTCTCTCTCTCTCTCATGCATACATGCATTTTTCCTCAGTATTTTTTCTTCATGATTATAGAAATAATGGATACTTTTATGCTAAAGTAGCAGCCAGTTGAGGATGATGATTATGAGCAGGTAGCATACTGGTATTGGGGCATTGATTCGGAGACGAAGTATAGAAAGGGCATTTCACCTATCAACCTAATCCATGATCCACACATGGGGAAATTTGTGAGTGTTGATAACTGTGACTCTGACTGGGAGTTACTCTGAAGTTCGAAAAAGAGCTGATGCTGTAAATAAAGTCTGCTGTTCTCACTCCAGCTGAAGTAGGCATCTTGGTTTATTATAAACACGCACTTGAAGTGGTGTTGACATTGCTGCTTTGTTTATGAATGCACTTATATACGAAATAAAGGATCTGATAAGTTGAGATTACCCAAGGAAGATGAAGGAAAAAGTTGGTGGATCTATAACAAAAATATAGATCATCCGTCTAATGTAACATTTTTGTTTTTGGAACAGTTTTTCTGGTATATATAATTTCTTAAACTTTGCAGTAGAGTGCTTTGTTTATCCCACTACAAATTCACTAAGATGTTTGTGTAAATCTGTGGTTGGATGAAAACTGATATAATATGGTACTGGCGACAATGTCCAATGCCATCTTATTCTGGTGAACCGATTGCCTGATGGTACTACAAACCATGTATGCATGTCTGCATGTGTGTGGTGGTCGCATTAAACAAGTGTATATAACAACATAACAAGCGTAGCTTTGATACCATGTTATATGTGCAAAGATGGACCAACACTAAAAAAGTTTCCTGTTCTCTGAGTTGGAATTGTATGATGATTTACAGTGAACGTTTGATAGGATATTATTACAAAATATGGTGCGTGTCTTGTAGTACTAAAGATTCATACAGTAGCTCATTCCAAGTATCAGGGAGCCCAGGTAAACACCAATGGCTGCAATCAGCATAGGCATCAGGTTTTTGACGTTGTTCCTCCGTTAACAGACTTCCTCGCCTCTCTGTGTACACAGACGTGTGTGCATCTACTCGGTACTGTGACAATCTGGTGATATTCAGGTATTTAACAGGAATCTTCATATCTTGAATGATTTTCTCTATAAGAGCTGTTGTTGGTGTTGTGAATTGCACAATGTAAGATTCATCCGTGTGTGGTCTTGTTTGGTTGTAGCACCATTGCTTCCCACTGCATTTTTTTTATCATAACCCATGATCCTTGTCAGAATCATATTATGTTTTATAGGTATTGTATCATTTAGAGAGAAGTTTCTACATACCCTTTGTGTTCAGGTGAGATGCTTCGGAAAAATACCGTGGTCTCAGAGGCATTTACATTGCCATCAATCCACTGTGCCCATGTCTGCATGCCCATCTCGAATGCCTCTTTCTCATCCATGTCTTTAACAAGTTTTCCCTCTTTTTCTAAGAAATTCCACCTGTTTTGGACATTGTATGTTAATACCTGTCTTATTGCGCCTAAAAACTCTAGAGTATGAATGTATCTATTGTTGCATGTGTGTAATTTGAAATCACATATAGAAGTTCTGCTGAAACCAGATAATATTTAAACGTATAAGAAGGATGTACTTGCATCTGCTTTTAAATATATTCATGCATGTATGCATGTGCACTGGATGCATGCAGAATGTGTCTGGATAATGTGCTCATGTGTTCATGTATTCATTGCCAGTGCAGTAAGATTTCATGATATGTATCGGAATTACTGTGTGTATTTATGTCCTTTATTCATTGAAGCTTATGCGGAGCTTACGCTTTGAGCTTTCCCTTGTGCAACCACCAGTGACCTGTGTTGAATACCATAACATCAGCTCCCTTCCAGTGCTTAGCTGAGTCTGAAATGGTGCCGAGCTTTAATACTTTCAATGTTCTCCGTTTCTGCCTCTGGTTCTGCAGTTCTACAAGAAATGGACTCCAGAAGAACTCCACAGTGCAATTGTAGTCCTGCACAATGCAGAAAAAATAACTTCTCATTAGCCATGTCCCCAAAGGGAACGTACTCCCAAATTATCTCCTGTTTCTGCAGCAAATTGCTAAAAGAGATGGTTCAGATTTCAACCGCAATTTGCTTGTCATGTTCGAGGAGCCTAGCACTCTCTCCAACCTTGCAGGACATTGGAGGGTGGTCGGGCTTGCTAAAAAGATGGTGCTTGAACTGACTCCAGAAAGGTTGAGGCAATCAAAACAAGGTCCACAAGCCATTGGAAAGTATAATTGGATCATCAGTGCAGCAGCCAACATCTTGAGTAGCAGCTCTTACATGACTCATATTTTGTCCAGGTAGCCTTGGCAATCAACATTTTGGACTTGGGTGTTGTACTGATGCTACATGTTAGGCACCAAAACAACAAAACGTTGAAGGCCTCTGGTTATAGTAAGGGAAATGCTAGGCCCTCAAATCTTTGGGATTTGGTTTTTTGCAGCAATACATGAATAATAGATCTCGCAAGGAGTCTCATTGGAGTTATTGCTCAAACCCATTCCAGCAATGAATTTATTTGCACACTAACCAACTCTGAACCACTTACATCCATATGCTGATGGTTGGTTTTACCCCACCCGTTATCTGAAATGTGATTAAGTTCATGAACTTGGCCATGTTTCTGAAGATGCCAAACCAACCCCAGATTCTTCCCCGACTGGATTCAAGGCATGTCTAGGCATGAGGTGAAACCTGAACAAGTTCATGAACTTGGTCATTTTTCAGACATGTCAAACAGGCCTCAGATGCTTCCCTGACCGCATCAAAGGCATAATTTGGTACCTTTGCTTGGAACACCTTGTGCAGGCCATTCTCGGCGCTAACATATGCCCGAGATGATGGAATCTGAGAATAAAGAAGGCAGGCGAGAGACTCCCATTGGTTCCTGTTGAGTGAATCCCCAACTATCGCCACCCTCTTCCCTCTAAGCCTCTCTAGCATGTCTCTTCCATTGAATCTTGATTGGTCATCCAAAATCACACCACCAACAAAGAGATCAATATCAAGATGAACATAATTATGACAATGATGTAAACATATTCATGTCAGGCAACACCTCATCACAACACTTTCCAGTTAACAACTGGCTGAGATCAGCATTGGGGCTGAAATGTACTTCACTGGCCAATAACATAGAATGACATGGGCTAATCATATATGACTAAGCTGACAAAAGATGTCACTGGATCTTATGTGTACTACTTGGTGCCACCTTTGATCAAGTTTGTGAACTCCAAAATCTAGCAGTACTAATGTTTGAGTTAATCAACCTGATCACCTTCTACATGATACCAAAGGGTATACTTCATGAAACAGAAAAGAAAACACATGAATACTCTTGGTCAAGTTCATACTCAGGACTCAGGACATGAGACATGGGAGTGGGGAACTTGAGTTTCTAGACCACTTGAATTGATATGGTTAGAGTCACGTACCTAGGTGTATGACAGTTTCTAGCCTCCCACCTCCACCTTTGGTAGTCTGAGTCGGACCGGCCATTGTTCTGACAATTCACTTGGTCACTAAGGAATGGGCAATCAGATGAAGAGTACAGAGGATATGACTGTGGATCGTAAACCCATTTTCCATCGAAGATATCACACTTTGCTGGCACTGGATTTATCCTCATGGCTTTGTTGCCTGGTAGTAATAGATCTGTGGAGTTATCATTCATTGCAGTGGCTTTTCTGACCTGTGTAGGTAAGTCCTCCACCAACATGAATTCCCGAACGTGATCAAGGTAGCAGAGAAGAAGGATGAAACCAAGAAAGCTTGCAATGATGCATAGTGTCCATTTTCTGCTGACAAGGCTGGCAGCCTCCATGGCTACTGTGAGAGCTTATTCTTTATGTTACAAAAAAAAAAGGTAGTGTACTCTCCAGTGGGCAGGAGGGACCTCAAAGGTTTACCAACAGGAGGCCAGCCAATGCGTGGTCAATGATTGGGGAAGAAGAGGGAGGGGATTCCCTTGGCTAGCCAAAAATCAAGAAAACAAAGGTGAAGACTATATCTTTGAGGTTTGGTTTGAGCATGGTGCATCCATTTCTAAAGGAATTCTACATGAGTGGTGCAGTAAGATGCTTTAAATGTCATTGCATGTGAGAATGAATGGACTTGTTAACTGATGGTTCTGATGCAGTCTTTACCAACCAAGGCATCTAATGGTTGTTTACTGACTAGTGGCAGTAGGTTTGAGAGTTGCACCTTATATTTTCATTGGCTCAACCACTAAAGAGCTTACTCGGAATCATGGTCAAGCAATTTTTAGCTGGTTGTCCAACTCTTTCAAGGACATATTTGTCATGTTCCACATTTGTTGTGAAGGACTTCAGTATATGGTGCCCTTTTTTTCATTTCAAGTTCCTAATTATTCCACATTAGGTTGTGATTAAGTTTACCTTTCATTCCTTGTGCTAATGCAGCAGGTGAACCATTTCGGCAGCATTGTCAAATTGTTGGAAAAGATTAAGGTCTTCTGCCAAATTATAAACTGCCGATTGGGTTTTGGTAGTTGGTATTCTGGGTTTTTGGTGGCACCTAAGTTATTCACTGACAGAAAAACACAATTGTAGATCTTATGTAGTTCACTATGATAGCAAAGTTTTGTGCTTGGCCTTTGTTTCGTTTTTCCAATCTGAGACTAGACTCGGTCAGATGGGTCTAGATTTCTTTGACCAGGTGTGTATCCAGATTCATCCAGCCGCTATCAGGTCAGGACCCAGTCAGATACGGGCCGCAACCAAAGTCAAGCATAATCGAATGAACCCTAGAATTTTGAAAGTATCCTATCCAGGTCCAACTGGGCTTTATATCCTATCAGGCCCGACTTGTCCTAAGAAGCTCCTCAAAACCACAAGCCAACCTCAGGTGAAACTGGAAGTCTTGTGGTATAGCTGTAAGGTCAGGAGTGGACAAGTCATTAAAAATTGGATCCAATGTTGTCAGTAGGGGTGGGCATCGGGCCAGCCCGGACCCATTTAGATCTCAGCCTGCCGGGCTTTAAGTGTGGCCCGGCCCGGAGATGGCCCGGCTCTTAATGGTTTCAGGTTTGAAGAAAAGATCATGACCCTGCCCATTAGGCATTAGCCCAATGGGCCAATGTGAAGCAGAACCGGTCCGGCTCAAACCCAATCAATTGGTGAAACTAATTAGATAAATAATAAATAAATAACAGGTTACCATTAACCCAACTAATTATCTTTATAAAAATAATGCAACTAATTATGTAAATAATAATAGTTACCAAGTTACTATGGAATTAATTATTTTTTCTAAATTTTATATTATTAATAATTAATAAATAGCTTAAGCCCATCGAGCCGGCCTGGTAGCCTACAGGCCGACCCAAACTCGGCCCACACATATAACGGTCTGGGTTTTGGTCCGGTAGCTAATGAGCCCAGGCCTAAAACCTTGACCCAAACCCGGCCCATGGCGGGCCCCCGGCCCGTTGCCCACCCCTAGTCAGTATAGGTATCGGGCCCCTCCTTTGGCCAACAATTCAGGTGAATCGGCTGATACCAATAAGTGAGTCGTTCTGAATCTGCCAAAAAGCAATTAAAAAATATTACGTGCCAATCAGACTGTGACACGTATTAAATCCATTAAAATAATATTAAGTATTTTTTACATTTATTAAAAAAATAGCCGAATCAGGGGTGAAGCCTATTGATTTTCTGCCGATACTATACGTACAGGCCGATACGCACCTATACTGACAATATTGATTGGACCCAAATCATGGTTCAGTCAAGAAATAATATATTTCCCATTCTTGTAATAACAACTTTCCTAGTTGACTAAACTTAGCAACAAAGGCCAATAAAGATCTGTACTACCACAAAGATGATAACTTTCCTAGTTGACTAAACTTAGCAACAAAGGCCAATAAAGATCTCTACTCCCACAAAGATGACGCAAGGAATATCATCACTCCCGTTGCTTTGTAGGCACTTTGTGTATTAAAGGTTAACAGCATGACAAAGGCTTGCTGATATGGCCATTCACCAAGGAAAAATGGCCCTAAGAAATGCTCAAAACGGGTCTCTATATATCTTTTTTTGATGATGAGGTCTGTAAATATATGTTGCACAGACAGTGACATGACACAAAGGAAGCCTAAGGACCAATGTTCAAACTCACTTTGGGAGTATAGCTGCTTTGAGAAATTTGACAATGCATTGTCAACACATATTTCCATAGAGGATAAAACCTCCCATGTGTGTATTCCTTTACTCTTTATGTCAGTTTCATATTCAGAACCATGCTAAGCTTGGTCCTGCACAGTTGAACCAATTACCGTAAATTCTGAGCATGAGGACTAAAAATGGCAGCTTTGAGCTGGATGCTAGACTAGGTTGGTTTTAATGGAGCCCTTGGTAATTAAAAAATGTTTTTTTTTTCATCAGAGGGTCTACACTTTATAGGTTTAGCAAGAATGCATACCTGTTTGTGTGAAAAGGGCTTTATTTTCAGACTCAAGGGGTTTGGCGTAGTGGGATGGGGCCTAGGCCGGTTTGACGGGGCAGCCTAAGTTCAAATCCCATGGTTGTCACCCCCCTGCGTAAGCCAAAGATTGGCGACTCCCTGGGGTTGAAGAGTAAGCCTTCGGAGTTTTATGATGACAGGACAGCGACCGTAAGTACGGCAGGCTGAACCAGCAAGGCCAAGTCTCTGCGCCTGGGGCGGTTTCTCCCTAAAGAAAAAAAGAAAGAAAGAAAGAAAGAAAGAAAGAAAAGAGCTTTATTTTCATCATTTTTCAGAAGAGGACATCTAACAGTCTGACTTGGAACAAAAGATAAAAGTGCCCATTCTAAGTAGGGAAATCCATAGCAGAGAGCAACGGACAGGAGCCGATGCTGTATGGTTTCTACTAATTGAAGGTTAGAAGCGTGTAGACTTATCCAATGATCAGGACTTAGACTCTAAGAGGAATGTTTTTTTATGTACAACCAGCTGATGCAAGATGGATGAAGGGCCACCCATTAGATGGGAGGTCCAATGTTGTCAGTATGGATCCGAATCGGCCAATTCGCTTTTGTGTCTGCAGAAATAGATACGAAACTAAGCTGATTCGGCTTACTTTTAAATATTTTTAAAAATGATTTAAATTATTTTTTATGTTAATATTATTTTAATATATATATTTGTGACACATGTCATTTGCTGGTTAAAAATTGACCGAAACAGTTCAGAATCAGAATCAGCCGATTCCTGAATCAATTTGAAACTCGATTCAGGGATCGATACGATTTTGATAACATTAGGGAGGCCTCTATAGCGTTGGAGGCCCTCACTCTTCGGGTATCAAGGTTAAGCTGGATTTATATGGAAGGCAATGCAGCCTTTTCATCTTCCTACATTCTAGGATTCAGGTCAGACCCAGTGGACCCACATGCTGTGGACCAAGATACAGGTCTTGTCAAACACCGATCGTGCTGGGGCGACCCGTTGATAGTCCTAATTGGATCTTGCCTAAGCCTGAGATAAGACCAGGCATACTGTTTCTTGATGGATTTTATAAGCTTAGCAATCACATCTATGTAAGACCTGAAACCCACCTCATATTGGACCGTTTTGGACATATGGGAATTCAACAGGCCGGGTTTAGATCAGAGTAGAGTACTTGTCAATTGGATCAGACACGAGTAGAGTACTTGAGGATTGGATCGGACCAGCCCATGTTATGGACCAATAGGACTGACCCAGATGCTGACCCACTGAAAGCCTGACCCAATCATTGTTGGATTCTGGCTCAACCTGGGGCTGGTCGGGCTTGGTCCAAGTCAGGTTGGGTCAGGCCCTTTAATTCTTTTTCATGTTTTCATCTTTTTGTCTATTCCATGCATATTCCCATCTTTGTATAAATGGAGGTTCAACAACACAGCCTATGTGCATCTACATCAAATGATCAAACCCAAACCACCCTACCAGTCACACTTTTATAGGCATGTAAATGGATCTGAATTCAAGTTGAACTCTGGCTTGAACCAAGTCTATAAAAGAGTTGGTCTAGGACTATAAATTCAATTCCTAAGAAGGCTTGGTCAAACATGACACCTGATAAACTCCATCATATATTATTATTGATGACATTCCCCAGCTTGACTATCAATTTTTTTGGCAAAGTCTTGCAATAAACAAACAACAAAATGCAGCATGCAGCTACTACTCTTTAGGCTTGTTTAGAGGGGCCTACGAGCATGGAGATTCTCAAAATAAAATTTTAGAACTTGATCATACACGATTTGGTTTAAGATCTGGCTTAATTTAATTGCATGAGGATCAATTAATATCAAGCTGAAAACAATGGATTATTGACTCGAGAGATAAGAGAGAATGTATACTCTGAAACCTGAGAAATTTGCCGTCTTAATTTCAAGAAATTCTTTTGAAAGGTTGCCTCATTTTCGAGCCTTTTAACCATACATGTGGTATTAACATGCTAAGAGCTTGCTTCCCAACGATAAAACAGTCATAACAGTGAAATTTCAATTGTAACAGTAAATACTATATATATATATTTTAATTTCCAAGAAAAAAAAGCCTCTTATTACTTCTGCAGAATCATGCTCATATATGTCGACTGTCTCAAAATTGTTTCTGTTAAGCCGTGTAAAATGAGATGCACAAGTCCTTTTATTTGGTTTTGCTTTATGGATTCTGGAGATAAAATTTGCTTTTTTTTCATTTAATTCAAAAACAAGATTAGTCCTAAATTGATGGGAGTAACTCACATGGGTTAAATAGACCTATCGCAGAATTCATTTGACTTTGCATACACATGTGTGAGTAGATGGAATAATTTTTATCTTTCAATTTAACCTTTTCAACTCCCATTAAAAGTAATAAACATTTAGGACCTTCGACACACTCAAGATGAGTTTATTGTAATTTCCTTTTACCCATTCTTAGTGAACCATTTGAGAATTTATCTTTTTTTAGGCCCTAACCACAATTCCAAAATCTCAACTCTTTTATCTCATTCCTTTTCTTTCCCAAAGCTATTCAGCTATTCAAGGTGCTCTTATCAAGCTACAGTCTCTGTTAAAGCAAATTTGCTGCAAATAAAGTGAGCTTATATGGGTCCCCGAACGGCTCTAACCTTTAAAATTACTTTCAAGTTCAAAGCATTTGTTTTTCGAACAGTTCATGACCAAATCATGCATATTTAAGCCATAGATCAGATGATACACTATAACCCTCCACTGTAAATAGAAAATTACTTGACTAAATATTGCCATTGCTTAGTTTGAAAAGTTTGTAAAAGGAAAATACAAGGATAGAAACCATTTTTTTTTCTAATCTAAGTAATAGATTACCTAAACTCAAAACATGGTAATTAGTATGAAATTAAAGGAATGGCGTTTTCACAAGAAGACCACTTTGAGTTTGTGAGATAAATTTGGTTTTGAGAAGCTTTTGAAACCAATAATTCTTTTCAGAATCTTTTGTTTTTCAATGATCCATTGTTGTATTTCACCAATAAAGCAGGCCTGCTTTAGGTGTTTTCCCCAACTAATCAAGTAACACAATATTGAACAGAGCATGGTTTAATTGTTTCAGTCACCATCCATAGAAGTAGCTACTTTTCTTTTCGCCTACTGCAACCTTTCTTAGTATAGCGTCATTCCTGTTATGCTTTATAAACTTTAAGATGCATAAAATGTAGGGCTGCTGTGTCTCTGTCACCTTAGGCGCTACTGCTTGTTTAAATACTGGGAAAGGAGGAACACTCATGAATATGGGGAAGAAGCCATGGAGAGGTGGCATGTGCATCCCAATAGATTCAGCTTTTTCTTTAGCAGATATCTATTCCTTTAACCAGAGTTGAGAGAGGGGTTTCCCTTTTTGGCAAGTGTCAATGCAGTCCAGTGAAAGATCCCTTAGCTGTTTCTCCACATTCTCCATGGGAAGGGATGCATCAATAATCTAAAGACAGAAGGTTCCAACAGTCATCAGATGGAAGCATCCCACCTTAGAAAGCAATTGAAAAACAATTATAAGGAGGCCCAAATGTGTACCTTCCATGTAGGATCACGGAGGATTTGATATTGTTTCATGACTTCTCTTTGAAACTCAAGCTGTTCATATCTCTCCCTTCCATAGCCTCCTCTTTCTGCTGCTTTCTGAAAATGCCAGAGGGAGTTTCAAGTATTACCTTTTTTGCTTTTCATTGACAAAAATTAAACATGAATATGATGAATTAAATGATTCTCAAAGGGACAACCCCATGAATTTGGAAATTTTATTAAGCTCTCGATAAGATAAAGGGATAAATAAGCAAAAGCTTCATTATATGGGAATGCAAGTTCTTCATGGACTTTGTTGGCAGCAGTATAATTTGTTACCAATTGAAACGGGGATAACCATTGCATCTCGTAATACAAAAATTTAGCAAATTGAACAAAGAGCAACTCAAGTTCAAAAATAGAAAGCTTAAGGTTTTTAAGAAAGACTTGCAAACAAAATGAACTCAAAACTAGAGTGCGTGGACACATTCATGTAGACAAGTCTCAGGCACGAACAATTTATTGGCAGGAGTATCCAGGTAACATAGATATTACATAATTAAGCTTCTTTCTCTCTCTCTCTGCCAAATTTAACCATAACAAGTATGTCAACTAAAAGATTGAAAGCTTAAAGTTTTAAATAAATTAAAACTAAAAACTGGGGTGTTGAAGTGTTGGCGTTGCCAAGTGCCAAACATGAACAGAATTGACCGATAGGATTTTCCAGGTAACATAGTATATAACTGAGAAAGCGCTGCTCCCTTCCTCTGTTGCTCTCTTCTTCTTCTTATTATTACTATCTCTCTTGCTTTTCTATGTAGTGTGAACTTGTTTCAGCTGAAATCAAACCCTTGAACACCCTGTCTAGTAAGCAGAGCAAAGTAATCACGTGACCATTTGGAGGAATAAATCCCAAACATGGCAATTTGGCCAACTGGCTAGACCAAAAAACCACTCCTCTTCTGGCACCACATTTCCACTTCTCTAATGATAGGAGTCCAAAAGGAAATTTATGATTTCTCATAAGCGTAGATATTAAAGATCGAAGACTATAAATGAAGAAATGGTGGACAAAGATTACAAAATGGAGAATTTAAAACAGGGACTAATACTGGGGATGAAAAAGATAAACTCAAGCATACGAGGAAAGGGCAAGCATATGAAAATGAATTGCTACGATAGCCTTGGAATGTCTACTTTCTGAAAAATAAAACTTAATAGAGCCTACATGTCAACCACAAGTGAAAATGTTCATGAGGATTCATCTCAATGAAAGGAAATGCTCACCATTTTCAAGAATTGCAAATACTGCCTAAACAATTAGATGATGATCTAGCTTATCTTCTGCACAATCCCATACATCTATACCATGCACAAAAAGGATCTTCCTCCTTTCGTAACCTTGCCTCGAGTTTGGAGTCAATGTCATGGTTCTAGTATGACTAGCCTTCTTCTCATCTCTTGTTCAAGGAACCGAGCAGCATAATATATTATTGATGGTTAATAATGGACAAGATTCACGAAGAGAATGAAATAGCTTCATCATGACACTTCTGTCATGGACATAATTCCCCCGTCCAGAATAAAAAAAATTATGCATGCCAAAATCAACTGTGATGTTTATTGACTTGCTAAACACCATCGGAGCACATTTTACATTATAAGTAGCATGTGTACAAAGCCTTGAACAATCTATCGTAATGCATGAGTGCTTGCTTGCTCACTTTTTGTTTATATCAGAATCAAAGAAATTTTAGGATCCTTGTCCAATGACCACTCAAAATGGAGCTCCATCTAATGAAGCCTAGTGATGATCTCGGAAACAAGTTTCTGAAATACAAGCGCCAAAAAAAATGTCACAAAGTGACTACAAGGAGGCACAAATGCATGAGATGATACTAATGGACCAAATACAATGTGCCACAGAAGGCAAAAACCAAACACACACAAAGTGAGGAGAGAACTACAAATATAAGAAAAAGCATTGAGCAAATATAAGAAAAAGCATTGAGAATGAAAGGGGGGACTCACCCCTTTTTTATACAAAGAATGGGACCGGGGGGGGGGGGTCCCATAAAGTCGTTGGGAGGCTCCCAACGGTCACATTTGTGACCGTTGGGGTATCCCAACAGCTCTAATGTGGGCCCCTTACAATAATTAACTAAAAAGTAAGAAACAAAATAAGAAAAATAAAAAAGAAACTAAAAAATAATCCCAATGCACATGCATATTTGACAATGAAGAAAAAGACTAAATTTCCCCTAATGGGGATTACAAAAGACAAAATATAAAAAAAGATTTTATATATATATATATATTAACACCCCCTCAAACTGACGATGAGATCATCAAAAGTTTGCTTAGAAGAAAGGAGAACCTAAGGGGTGGTAAGGCTTGGGTAAAGAAATTCATAAGCTGATACTCTGAAGTGACGTATAAAAGTTCAATAGTGCTTCATAAAAACTCATCTCTAACATAATGATAGTTCATCTCAATATTTTTGTCCGTTCATGAAATATATGATTGCTAGCAATGTAGATGACACTTTTGTTGTAGCAACATAGCTTTGAGATGATAACTCTTCTATCTTTGAGCAAACTTCTTAACCAAACAAGTTCAATTGTAGTGGTCGTCATTGCCCTATATTAGCTTTTGTGGAAGACAGAGAAACCTTTTGTTGCTTCTTACATCTCCAAGAAATTAACGATTCTCCAAGAAAAACACAATAACCTATGGAAAAATACCATCATTGGGGTTTCTACCCCAATTAGAATCAGTATAAGCAATTAAATGTGAAGATGAAAAAGAAAATAAGAATAACCCTTTTGTTATAGTTTTCTACAAATATTTGCTAATTTGCATAACTGCCATGTGAATAGTAGGAGCATTCTGGAACTGACTTGCATTGTGTATAACATGAATAATGTCTGGCCTGGTAATAGATAAATATATTAGAGATCCGATTAATTGACGATAAGGAGTTGGGTCTTCTAAAGGAGTCCCATCATTAGCTCTCATACAACAACAACAACAACAACAACTACGCCTTCATCCCAAAACCCATCATTAGCTCTCATCTTAACATTAATTACTTTTGGAGTCTTCATTTTCTCTTCGTCAGTCAAACCAGATTTAGTAACAATATCTTATGCAAGCTTCATTTGAGACAAAACATATCCCCGAGGAGAATATGCAACTTCAATCCCTAAAAATTACCTTAGAAATCCAAGGTTAGACATATCAAAATTGTTTTTAAGAATATTTTTAATAAACTCAATGCCCTTTTTATCATTCCCAATAATGATCATATCATCAACATATAACAATAAAATAGTTATGTGATCACCTGCATTCTTAACAAAAATAGCTGTATCAGTATAACAAGAAGTAAAACCACTATAAAAACAACTTTACTAAAATGATCATACCAAGCTTTTGGAGCTTGTTTAAGACCATAAAGATCTTTATTAAGTTTAACAAATTTTTTTTTCCAATCTCAAGACCCGATGGAGGATCCATATAGACTTCTTCACAAAGGTCCCCATTTAAAAAAGCATTTTTGGCGTCTAATTAGTAGATAGGTCATTGTTTAATGGATGTTAAGGCTATTAAGGTTCTTACGCTAATCACCCTAGCAATCGAAGCAAAGGTTTTCTCATAATCAATTTCATATTTTTGTGTATACCCTTTAACCACTAACCTAGTTTTGTATCTTTTCAATGACCCATCACTCATAGTTTTGATTTTATAAACTCATCTACATCCAATAGCCTTTTTTCTTAAGGGGGGACTTACAATTGTCCAAGTGTTAGCGCACACACACACACACACACACACATATATATATATATATATATATATATATATATATATATATATATATATATATATATATATATATATATATATATATATATATATATATATACACGGAGAGTGAGAGAGGGAGTAGAGCGTAGCTGCTTAATACATGCCTATTAAACCCGTGCTTAAGCACACTGGTCGTCCATCGCACGTGCATGATGGATGGTCAGCATAAAAAAATGTGCAAAATTATGCTTTTTTGCACATTTTTTAGAATTAGCGATGCTTTTGAAGCGCCACTAAAGCCCCTTTTTCGTGATTTTGCATGCTTTAGTACATTTTTCATAAGAAAAACAGTAAGCGTCCATTGCGACACACAATAGATGCTCAACACGATTAAGCTGCGGTTAAGCAGCCATGGATTCAGCAGCTACGCTCTACTCTCTCTCTCTCTCTCTATATATATATATATATATATATATATATATATATATATATATATATATATATATATATATGCAAGTACTTATGTATGCATATGCATTATATGTTTATGCTACATATTAGTATACTTAATAATTTAAGTGCCATATCTATGGATGAATTTCCAAGTTCCTAGTATTAGTGGTCTAAATTCAGTGTAACCATTGCATTTGTAATCAATCATTCACCATCTAGTGTTCTTGGAGGTAGATATCCCTTCCATACTTTGCATCCTAAAGGTGAAGCTTTTCCTTGAGACCATGTAGATTAAGATGGGTTTACAGACCAGGGAACACAATAACTTGGGTTGTGAACAATCATGTTTATCTTCACAGCACACTTTCAGAAAACCGCACAATTGTTTGATGCCATTATTGGGAAAAAGATATCTATATGGATGTCATGTTATTAAAGACATTGTGTCTCTTCTAAAGAAAGTATTAGTGAAAGGAAAAATGGAAGAAATGAACTAAGCTTCCCTACTTATATCCACTTAGTCCATTTCCACAAGGCAGACAGAAATAGATCTGAGTAGAATATGCAAATAAAAACATATTTCGGTGGGGAGTATTACCCATCTCCGCCACTACCATCGCCAAGATTCAATCAAATCAAGTAACCTTATTGTTGACGTAAAAAACCAAATAGTCTTCGATCACGAACCAAAATGTCGACCAATATCAAGTGAACAACACAAAGGTGTTCTTTAAGGAAGACACATATATAAACCCACAAAGGAGTACACAAAAGAAGGCTCACAATATAAAAAATAGTATTTTATTGAGTATCACAAGTATGCAAGAAGCATGCTTTTACAAGAAGGGAGGACCCCTATTTGTATACACAAGAGAGAGAGAAGAGAGGGTTAGGGACCTTCCAACCGGCTAGATTTCTAGCCATTGGACCTAGTCCAACGGCTAGAAATCTAGCCATTGGGGTCTAGTCAACTTAGATTGACTAAGTCAAAAAGAACGAAAGAAAAATAAAAAGAATATAAAATATATCTTTATATATATGTACATAAATACATATACCTATATATATATGTATATACATATATTATATTGTATATACATGAATATATATATATATATATATATATATATATATACACACAATTTAACACTCTCCCTCAAACTTATGATAGAATGACCGAAAGTTTGCCTAGGAGGAAGTGAAACCTAAGAGTAGAGAGGGGTTTGGAGAAGCAATCTACCAACTGGTACTTTGATATGACATAAGCCAAATCAATGATTCCTTGAAGATATTCCTCTCGCACATAGTGGCAATTCATTTAAATATGCTTTGTTCTTTCGAGAAAAGTGTGGTTGCTGGCAATGTAGATAGCACTCTTATTGTTGCAGCACATCTTTTAAGTTCGTAAAATTTGGATTCTCATATCAACCAACAATCTTCTCAGCCAAACCACCTTGACTGTGGTTGTGGTCATAGTCCAATCATCAGCTTCACTTGAGGAAAGAGAGATTTGTTGTTTTTTGCACCTCCATGAGATTAACGATTCACCTAAGAAAACACAGAAACCCATGGTTGAGTGCCTATTGTTGGGATCACCTCCTCAATCTGCATCAATATATGCAAGTAAATCCAATGCAGATGCAAGCCACTAGAGATAGAATTCTTAAGATATCTAATAATACGCAAAACATCTCTCATGTGAACAGATATGAGAAAATGCTAAAATTGACTAGCTGTGGGTACGTGTGCTATATCAGGTCTAGTAATTGACAAAGAAGGAAGGGCCCCAATAAGTTGTTGATAAAAGGTTGGGCCATCCAGAGGCTCTGCATCATCAATTTTTAACTTGACATTTGTTACTTCTAGAGTGTCAACCTTTTTATCATTCGTGATTCAATACCTAAGAACAATAACAAAAGCAAATTTAGATTAAGATAATAAATACCCTATAGGGGAATAAGCGACCTCTATACTTAGAAAGTATCGTAAAAAACCCAAGTCAGTCATTTCAAAATTAGTTTTAAAAATCTTTTTAATATTTTGAACTTCATCTTTGTCGCCTCCAGTGATTATCATATCATCAACATAGAGGAGCAAAATGATAGTACCTGCATTAGAATCTTTAACAAACAAAGCAGTGTCAGTCAAACACGATCTAAAGTCAATATTAAGCATAACTTTGTTAAATCTATTGTTGAATCAGGCCTGAAAGAGCCTGGCCGCCAGACCTAGATCTGGCGACCAACCGACCCACAGGCAGAAAGAGGGAAAACGAGAGAGAGAGAGAGAGTCGTTATTCTTTTCATTCATTCTAATCCCTTCTTAAAGGGATTAGTTAAAATTAGTTTACAAAAAGAACCAATCTATTTTGTCATAATTGCATATTGCTACCCAAACACAAATATTTTCTTTAACACTCCCCCCTCAAGCTGAAGCATATATATTTATCATGCTCAGCTTGTCACAACATCGAAGAAAGCCCACACTAGCAAGAGGTTTAGTAAACACATCAACAACTTGATCCTCTGAAGCAACATGACAAGTAGAGATTTATCCTGTCTGCACTAGATCTCGTATGTAGTGACAATCAACTTTAATGTGTTTTGTCCTCTCATGAAACACCAGATTGCTAGCAATATAGGTGGCTGCTATGTTATCACATCTCATCACCATTGGCGTTGAGGTCTTTACCTGTAGGTCTCTAAGAACTAATCTAACCCATATCATTTCGGTTGCAGTTTGAGTCATGGTTCTATATTCTGACTCAGCACTAGATCGGGCTACTACGGTCTGCTTTTTACTTCTCCAGGTAATCAAATTTTTGCCAATAAACACACAGAGCCCCGTAGTGGATTTTCTATCATTAATGTCTCCAACGTAGTCAACATCAGAATAGGCAACTATATCGAGAGAGGAGCTTGGTTTGTATAGTAGTCCTTTACCTGGAAAAGATTTCAAATACCTAAGAATCAACATTGTTACCTGCCAATGCACTTGGGTTGGTTTATCCATGAACTGGCTTATCTTGCTCACAACTAAGGAATATTTGGTCTTGTCACTGTAATGTACAGGAGTTTACCAACTAGAGACCTGAAACTTCTACTGTCCACAGGTTCTGCTTGTTCATCAAACATGTGAAGTTTAGGATCCATTGGAATGTTAGCAGGTTTGGCTCCTAACATTCATGTTTCCTGCAACAAATCAAGTACATACTTCCTCTGTGATAGAACTAACCCCTCATTGTTTCGAGCCATCTCTATACCCAAGAAATATCTAAGAGGACCAAAGTTTTTGGTAACAAAGTGCTTTTGAAGACGAGCCTTGGTATCTGAGATATCCTTTGTATTGCTTCCTGTGAGGATAATATCATCCACATACACAACCATAACCACAACACCCGTAGGAGTTTTCTTAACAAACAATGAGTGATTTGATGTTGACCTGTTGAAGCCAAATGCAGACATACTCTTAGACAACTTCTGAAACCACACACATGGACTTTGCTTTAGACCATATATTGTTTTCTTTAACTTGCACACCCGGTAACACTCTCCCTGAACCTCGAACCCAAAAGGTTGCTGCATATACACAGTCTCAAACAAATCACCATACAAAAAGGCGTTCTTCACATCCAACTAGCATAAACTCCATCCATTATGCACAACCATTGATATGACAATCCGAATAGTGCCAAGACAAGCCATTGGAGAAAATGTTTCAAAGAAGTCTACCCCGTACGTCTGTGTATACCCTTTTGCCACCAACCTGGCTTTGTAACGTTCAATAGAGCCATCTGAATTGTACTTAATGGTATAGACCCACTTACACCCGACAATATCAACATCGACAGGAAAAGTAACCAACTCCCAGGCATTCCGTGAAACTAAGGCATCCATTTCATCTTGCATAGCTACTTTCCATTTGAGGTCTAATATTGCCTAATGGTGATTAAGCGGTAGAGATGCAGCAGATAGAGCTATGATGAACTTCTTCATGTGACTCCCAAGTCTTGCATCTGTAACAAACTTAGAAACAGGATGTAAAGTACATTGCCTTTTACCTTTCTTGATAGCGATTGGCAAGTCATCATCCACAGTAGAGACTTCAGTCGTGGCAGGAGGACTTACTTGAGGAAGAAGGTAGTGTAAGTTCTGATTCTAGAAGAGATCTACGAGAGTATACCACAGGAGGGTCATGATACCGCGTCCGAGTGTGTGAGGTAGGAAAGCTTATAGGAATTGACTCCAAGGGAAGAGGTGGGATAAGTAAAGGCGTAGCATCTTCGTAATCACATTGTAATCTGGAGGCGATACTTGAAAAGAAATGAACAAACTCAAAAAAAGATACATCCGCACTGACATACTCCCTACGAGAAATGGGATCATAACACCAATACCCCTTTTGGTTTCTTGGATAACCCACAAAGACACACTTTATGGGTTGAGTAGACAATTTGTCTCGATGAGGCCCTAGTTTGTGAATAAAGCAAACACACCCAAACACCTTGGGGGAAATCGAGAAAAGAGGTGCATTGGGATATAGGATTTTCAAGGGAATTTGTTCTCCCAACGAGGAAGACAGCATGCGATTAATAAGGTAGCATGATGTAAGAATAGCATCTCCCCAATATGATGGAAGCATGCTTGATTGTAACATAAGGGTGCGTGCAACATCTAGGAGATGCCTATGCTTCCTTTCAGCTACCACATTTTGTTGAGAAGTATGGGCACAAGTAGTTTGAGGTCGAATGCCATGATTTCTATAAAACAGTTGTAACTCATTGGTTTTAAACTCAAGAGCATTGTCAGTGCGAATAATCTTGACAAGATAATCAAACTGAGTTTTTATTTCAATAATGAGAGACATAAGGATCGAAGGAACTTTCGATCTGTCTTTTATTAAAAACACGCATGACAATCTAGAAAAATCATCGACAATGACTAAGTAATAACGACACTGGGATCTACTGGGAACTCTACTAGGCCCCCATACATCAACGTGAAGAAGCTCAAACAACATTTGACTCGATGGACTCTCACTGGAAGGAAAAGAACTCTTGTGGTGTTTACCCAACTGACAGGCTTCACATTAGAACGAGGCAGAAGGTAGAAGCTGGGGAAGAAGTCTACGAAGTTTTGGCAACAGTACATGACCAAGACGAAGATGCCATTGATAAGAACTAGAGGATGACTCAGACACGGTGTGCACGACTCCAAGTGGTTGATGTAGATAGTAGACACCTCCTCCTTCATAGCCTCCATCAATCCTCTTCCCTGTCAGCAAATCCTGAAACATGCAACACAAAGGATCAAAAATCACTCTACAATTGTGCTCTTTTGCAATACGGCTAACTGATAATAAATTTTGAGGAAAGGAAGGAGCATGAAGCACATTTGTCAACTGAAGTAATGGAGATATGAAAACATTTCCTTGACCCACAATGGGTGATGAGCTCCCATCGACAAGGACAACATTGTGATGTTCACACATGGGATCTAACTTAGAAAAATTCTTAGACGACCCACATAGGTGTCTAGAGGCACCTGAATCAATAATCCATCTACTACCTTGGTGATTTAATCCATCACCTGCAAAGCAAGCAACATCAGCAATGAGAGTAACTCCGTCCGATCTAGAAGGGTGGCTATCAATTCTTCGTACTCTGCACGACTAAGAGTGACCGAATCATTGGAGGAGTAAGTGAGAGTCTCTATGTCAAGCTTTGCAACTTGTGCCTTATTCATGTTTGATGTTTGAGAAGAAGAAGGGGGTCAACCATTTTTGTCTCAACACCTGTCTTCAAGATGTCCCAATTTGCTACAATAGGTACATTGAAGTCTACCTCTTCCTCCTATGCCTCTGCATCAACCTCTTCCACGAGTATTTAGGAAATTTTCTCTTCCACAACCCGGGGTGATCAGACTGAGTCTGTAGAAGAGTGATAGCTAATCTGCTCAGACGGTTGTAGGCCTCGGCAAGAGTCAGGACATCAGATCCAATCAACATCTGAACCTTGGCAACAGAAAATTCAGATGATAGCCCAGTAATAAATCTTGCAACCATGGTTTGCTCCTAATGGGACTTCTGCTTGGTACAACATAGGGGCCTGTGTGCATTCAGCCTTTCAAAGGCAGATTTTACATATGCATAATATTGAGCCAGTGTTTGATCTCCTTGCTGCAATTGATAAATCTCCTACTCAACTTGCAAGATGCAACTAACATTAGTCTCGTGGGAGTACGTATCTCAAAGATTGTCCCAGATCTGTTTAGCGATGGTATAGTAAATAAGACCGTAAACTATATGAAGCAATACGTTGTTCATAATCCAAGACATAACAATATCGTTATCTTCGTCCCATGTGTTATATTTTCCTGATTTATCGACTGGTTCCTGTTCTAATAGAATATGCTTTTTTCGATGACCTGAAACAGACATCATAAAGGTCCGGGACCATCTTGCATAGTTAGAGTCATCTAGCTTGACAGAAGACCCATAAGAAAAAGGGTTTGCAAATGCCTTATATTCGCCAAGAAGCTACCTTTTCAGATCAGCCATATTTATTGAGTCTCAACCAGCCACTAGACAAAACCTGCATGTATACAGTCTCCCTAGAGGGGATTCTGGTCTTATCTGATCACAATCTTAAAAAAAACTTTTAGACCAACCTAGATCTGATTTGCGATAGAAAAAAAAATCACGTCAGATCTGACTTACTGTCATATCAGATCTGATATCTGGTTTGACTCCATCACATTAATCCACAACCAGTTCCCACGCCAGATCTGACCGCCAGACCTAGATCCAGCGACCAGCCAACCCACAGATAGAAAGAGGGAAAACGAGATAGAGAGAGAGAGAAAGTCGTTATTCTTTTCATTCATTCCTAATCCCTTCTTAAAGGGATTAGTTAACATTAGTTTACAAAAAGAACCAATCTATTTTGACATAATTACATATTGCTACCCAAACACATAAATATTTTCTTTTAACATCTATCATACCAAGCTTTGGGTGTTTGTTTTAACCCATATAAGTAGGTGAAGAACCTTCCCTTGAGGAATACCTATACCGGTGAGTACCTCAATGTAAACTTCTTTCATAAGATTTTCATTTCAAAATGCATTTTTAACATCCATTTGATATATGAACCAATTTTTAATTGAAGCAAATGCAATAAGGATTCTAATTGTGGTCATACAAGCAACATGTGCAAAGGTTTCTTCATAATCTATGTCATATTCTTGTGAATATCTTTTGGCAACTAGCCTAGCTTTATATCTCTCAAGGGTCCCATCACTCTTGGTTTTTATCTTGTATACCCGCCTACAACCTATGGGTTTCTTTCTCCGTGGAAGATTTTGAATAGACCAAGTTTGAGCATTTTTCAAAGCTTCTAGTTCTTCCTTCATTGCTTTAACCCATTTTGAGTGTTTTTTTCGCCTGAGCATAAGATGAGGGTTCTATATATGAATGAATTAGAGCTATGCATGCATGGTATTTTGAGAAAAAAGAGTCATATAATACATATTTCGATGGAGGTTTTGATACTCTAGATGATTTCCTAATTTGCAGTTCATCTTCACTACAACAACAACAACAACAACAACTACGCCTTCATCCCAAAACAATTGGGGTCAGCGATATGAACCAAAAAAGAAATTCATTTTGGGTCTTCCACATGAATCCTTTTCCTCCAATCATTTCTATCCAATGCCATGTCCTCGGTGAGGTTCAAAGCATTCATATCCTTTCCTATCATCTCCATCCAAGTCTTCCTAGGCCTACCCCGACCTCTTTTAACTAATATATTTTCCCATTTCTCCAACCTTCTAACTGGAGCATCATTAGGCCTTCGCCGAATATGTCCAAACCACCGTAAACGATTCTCTCGCATCTTATTTTCAATGGGTGCAACACCTACCTTCTTACGTATCTCCTCGTTCCGAATCTTATCTTTTATTGTATTACCACACATCCATCTAAGCATCTGCATCTCAGCTACACTCATTTTTTGAATATGATGTCTCTTGGCAGCCCAACATTCCGTACCATATAGTAAAGCGGGTCTAATAGTCGTCCTATAAAACTTTCCCTTCAACCGCAATGGCATTCTACGATCGCACAACACTCCAGTTGCACTTTTCTATTTCATCCACCCAACCTTTATCCTATGATTTACATCTCCATCAATTTCTCCATACTTTTGAATGATGGATCCCAAATATTTGAAATAATCATTCACCGGTATTTCTTGCTCACCAAGCTTCACTACACTCCCATCACTACTTCGTTGCTTACTAAACCGACATTCCATATATTCAGTCTTACTCTTACTCAACTTAAAACCTCTAGCTTCCAATGTCTGTCTCCATAATTCTAACTTAGCATTAACCCTAGCTCTAGACTCATCAATCAAAACAATATCATCAGCAAACAACATACACCACAGTACATTTTCTTGAATTGATCTCGTAAGCTCATCCATCACTATCGCAAATAGGAAAGGGCTTAAAGCAGATCCTTGATGTAACCCAACCGTTATCGGAAAATTGGTTGTCACCCCTCCACAAGTGCGGACATTGGTTACTACTCCTTCATACATATCTTTAATTATACTAATGTACTTGAGAGAAACACCTTTCTTCATCATTGTCCACCAGAGAACGTCCCTAGGTACTCTATCGTATGCCTTCTCTAAATCAATAAAAACCATATGCAAATCTTTGTTCCTCTCTCTATATCTTTCAATAAGTTGTCTAAGAAGATGTATAGCTTCCATAGTTGATCTTCCAGGCATAAAACCAAATTGATTCTCCGATATCATGACAACCTTCCTCAACCTAGACTCAATCACCCTCTCCCAAAGTTTCATAGTATGACTCATGAGTTTTATACCACGATAGTTTGTGCAATCTTGTATATCACCCTTATTCTTATATAAAGGCACCAAAGTACTCTTCCTCCACTCATTAGGCATCTTATTTGTTCGCCAAATCAAGTTAAAAAGATTTGTCAACCATTCTAAACCTTTCTCTCCCAAGCATTTCCAAGCCTCGATAGGTATACCATCTGGGCCAACTGCCCTTCTTGATTTCATTTTCTTCAAAGCCTCTGCAATTTCTTTCTTTTGAATCTTGCGCATGAAGTCACGATTTATCTCATGAAAAGGAATGGAGAAGTCTCCAAGATCTTGAGCATGACTATCATTAAATAGCTTATCAAAATAATCTTTCCATCTCTCCTTAATCTCCTCATCTTTGACTAAAACCCTTTGCGTTTCATTTTTGATACATCTAACCATACCCAAATCCTTCGATTTCCTATCTCTCATCTTTGCAAGCCTATAAATATCCTTCTCGCCTTCTTTGGTATCCAACTTGTCATAAACCTCCTTATATACCTTAGCCCTCGCGTTTCGAACAACTTTTTTAGCTTCCTTCTTTGCTATCATATACTTCTCCAAATTCTCACTATCACGACTCTTACTTAGATTTCTATAACACTCTCTTTTAACCTTAATAGCTAATTTGACATCCTCGTTCCACCATGATGTATCCTTACCTAGTGGTGCACCGCCTTTAGACTCACCCAATACCTCCTTAGCTACTTTTCTCATACCACCCGCTATCTTATTCCACATTGATTCTGAATCCTCCTCGAGACACCAATCAACTTCCTTAACTACCTGCTCTACAAACATTCCTTGTTTAGCTCCTTTCAGTGCCCACCACTTAATTCTAGGATCTATCTGCAGTTCATCTTCACTAAAGGTAAAAAAAATTCAAGTGCACATGGAGGATTTTGATTTCTCCATCTAGAATATTGTATACAAGTTTGATCATCAGGAGGCAATTTATCAAGAGATTCAATATCTCTTGGTTCAATAACGTTCTCAAAATCATACTCACAATCGCAATCATTAATTTCTTGTTTTAAAACAACATAAAAAAAATGAATACTCGGTTACTTCCTTAGGTTGATCCTTATCAAAGAAAATTTTCTTTTCCAAAAAAGTTATATTTCTTGAGATATATAATTTTTCATTCTTAGAATCATAGCACCTATATCCCTTTTGGTTATCAGCATAGCCAAAGAAGGCACAAGGGATAACTCAAGGAAAAAAATTGTCATTCTTATTGGTTAAAATAAAACATGTGCAACCAAAGACTCATGATCTGGAATAATTAGGAGTGAGTTTAAAAAGATTTCAACAAGTGAAATATTGTGTAAAGAAGAAGATAGCATTTTGTTTATAAGATAAACAACTGTCAAGACAACTTCTGCCCAAAAAACCTTAGGCACATGGCTAGCAATAAGCAAATTTTTTGAAGTTTCAACAATATGCCTATGTTTTTTCTCAACTAAGTCGTTTTTTTGTAGTGTGTGGACAAGATCTTTGATAAGTGATGCCATGTAAGTTGAGATAATTTTTAAATTCATTTGACAAAAATTCTTCCTCTAAACCAGTATAAATATAAAATTTTTATTTTCAAACCTATTTTTAACCAACTTATGAAAGTTTTGAAAGTGAGAAAAAACTTCAAATTTATGCTTAAAGAAGTAATCCAAGTATATCTAGTAAAGTCGTCCACAAAAATAATGTAATATGCATATCCACCTTTAGACAAAATTGTTGTTGGACCCCAAACATATGAATGAACTAACTCAAAAGGTCTAGATGAAATAAAAGTTCTATCATTGAATGATCATCTTTTCATTTTCCAAGAACAGAGTGTTCACAAGTACAATCATTAATATTACAAAATTTTTCCAAACTTGGAAAATATTGGATTTTAGATACATTTGGATGTCCTAATCTTCTATGCCACAAATTTAAATCCAATTTTTGGACATTACAACAAAAAATATCTTTCGGTATTTTCAAAAAATCCACATGGTAAAAACCTCATTCTCTATGGCCTTGCCCAATCAGCTTTCCTGACTGACGATCTGGCACCAAACATTCATTTGAAAATGAGATATTACAACCATAATTGGATATTTGAGAGATGGATAAAAGGTTTAAATTTAATTTAAGAATGTATATAATTTTTGGAATAAGAAACCTTTTGGAGTTTGAAAGATCTTTTTCAAAATTTTCTATTCCTTTGATTTCAAGAGATGTACCATCGACCATAAAAACTTTTGACACACTTAAGTTGCTATAACATTCGAATAAAATATCATAATTTGGGGTCATGTAAAAAGATGCACCGGAATCAAGAAGCCAAGGGATTTTACCAGGGTTGGAGTAAGATGAGACTGGGGCTCTAATTGAAGAAGACGATCCTCTAACAAGAGGTTTGAGAGTTTAAACTAGTTGAGATAAGGATTTGGCTATTTTCATGGATGTGTCTTGAGAGTTGCCAACCATAACCGTCGCCTTATTCTCTTGAGGTGTTTCAACCATACCCGCCTCTTTTTTCATGTAGTTCTTATCCTCCCTACTTAGTTTAGGGCACATAAGTTTAAAATGTCACAATTCATGACACCAATGACAAATGACTTTTCTTTTGTCATATTCATTTTCTTGTCTCCCAAAGTGAGGTGGTCTATAAGTACGAGAGTAGGATCCCAACCTTGAAATGGACAAAATAGAATAATCTTCATTCTTGGAGATACATTTCTTTAGACAATTTTCTTCGATACTTAATTCCTCAATGGTATTTATAATAGAGGAAACTTTTCCCCTTATGAAGGAGAGCTGTTTTGGTTGATTCAAAATCGGGTCTCAAGCTATTAATGAATTGATAGAAATGTTCTGCATCTATTTGCTTCAGCCAAAACTTAATATTTTCGGAACAATGCCACTTAGGCTCTAGAAGAGCCAACTCTTCCCATAAGGAGGACAAGCCAAGGTAATGTTCGCTAATGCTTTTGTCCCCTTGTGTCATGACCACTTGGTATTTGTCAATTTTCAATCTTTAGATAATTATAAATATTCAAGTTGAGCTAGGAAGTGCATGTAAAGTAGTCATCAGTCTTGATGAGAGAAAATTTCCAAGATTTAAAAAAAAATTGTTTTATGAGAAAGAAAACCATGGTAATATGATATATTCAAGCTAGGTGAGATTTTGAAAATCTTGTGATAGTATCTGTAATTTTCACAGCTAATGAATACCCAAGGATAATATCATGAGATTCTCAAAATCTTTGCAATATTGGTGAGTATGGTGTAAAGCAAGGGATGGACATATGGCATAAGTTGGAAGAAATGGTGTAAAGCAAGGGATATTCATATCTAGTGAGTTGAATGGTATGGTGAAAAGCAAGGTTGCGGATTAGGAAGCAGAAGCGGGAAATGATACGGGAAGCAAAAGCGAGAATCGATGCATTTTAAAATTCATAAGAAGCGGGAAGCGAGGAATAAAAAAAATAAATATAAGAATTGAAAGAGAATAAAAATGAAACACAGATAAAAACTAAAATAAAAGTGACTAATATTAAATTTTATGATTTTTTAGTGTAAAAATTAAATTTTTAACAAAATCTAAAAATGATGACCACCAATTTAGAGAAAGCATATGGAAGTGAGTGAGAAGAGTGAGGGAAACACATAAAAACATGAAAAGTTGAGTAAGAGAATATATAAGAAGAATAGATGAAGTATGTGGAAAGCATAGGAGAAGCGTGGGGGATCGATGTTCTCATCAAGTTACGGAAGCGAGGAGTATCGCACTTCCGAAGCGAGTTTCCGAGAAGCGAGCTTCCCACCTATCTAAGAAGCTTCCGATAACTCTGGTGAAAAGTACATGAACTCTTTTTTCCTTTGCTTTTTCTTTTTTTCCTTTTGTGATGAAGTAAATCACTATCATGTAAAATTGTATATATAAAACTGTGATGAAGTTTAGGTTCAACTGTTAAATTGTATATATAAAACTGTGTGTGTATATATATATATATACCTATATATATGTATATGTATTTATGTACATATATATATTATATTTTTTTCTTTCTTTCTTTTTGACTTAGTCCACCTAAGTTGACTAGGCCCCAATGACGGCTAGAAATCTAGCCGTTAGGAGGTCCATCTCCCTCTTTCCTTTGTCTCTCTCTCTCTCTCACTCTCTTAACCCTCTCTTCTCTCCCTGTTGTGTATATAAATAAGGGTCTTCCCCTCCTGGAAAAGCAAGCTTCTTGCATACTTGTGATACTCGATAAAATACTATTTTTTTTATTGCAAGCCTTCTTGTGTGTATTCCTTTGTGGGTTTACGTGAGTGTGTTCCTTAGAGAAAACTTGTGTGTTCACTTGATATTGGTGGACATTTTGGTTTATGATTGAAGACTATTTGGCTCTTTACATGGTATCAGAGCTTGGTGATAAAGCTTGTTGGTGATTCAAATCCAAGTATATGTGATTATGGTCGTGCATTTGAAAGTATTTTATCAAGTATTCATGTGATCCCTTTTGGTGCTTGCTTGGTGGTGCATCTTCTCCAAATTTGTGGTGGAGTGCTTCTGTTTCATTTCTTGTCTACTCTCTACTTCTCTTTTTCTCTCTCTTCTTCTTTCTATCCTTCTTTTCCTTGTAAAAATGAATGACAAAGATAATATCATCATAATGCCCATCAAACTTAATAATACTATGTTATGTGGGCTTCTATTATGAAGCATCACATATAAGAAAAAGGGTTGTGAGGATTAGTTGATGGATCCGATCCGGAACCAAAACTAATCCACACTAAGGTGAAAAATGAGAAAGAAGTACTTTCTGATGAAGAGAAAAATAAAGCTATAGATAGTTACAAGAAAAAGTGAAAAGAGGGGAGAATGGGACAGGTCAAGATTGTCTTGGTTTATCAATAGTGTGGACATTAAAAAATGTTATAGCCTTGATAAATTTGAGCACGCTAACAATGCTTGGGAATACCTTAAAAATATATATTCCCTTAAAGATATTGCCCGTGTGCAATCTTCAAGATAAAGTTTGTGAGTTATGAAAGGAATGGAAAATCTCAAAAAAGCACAAGACAATGAAGTACTCTGCTTCTTAAGAAGTGAGGCATTGGAAGCAATTGGTGCATTTGCTATTAATATAAAATCAGATGGATAGATTCAACACAATACTATTGGCATAAAGGAGAGTTTCACGTGCATTTACAATTACCTTCCCCAAACTTTTTTCATGTCATGCAAGAAAGATGCACTCCTATATAAAGATCTAGAAGAAGTGTACATATCATTACCTCCCAAGTTTTCTCTTAGGGGGAAGGAAAATACTATAGAAGGAAAGGGGCTTTTATGGGTTAAAACAATTTCCAAGAGGATGGTTTTGATGAGGATATGTTGGAGCTTCATGTATCAGGAAAGTTACATGATCATATGTCCTTGTTAAAAGGAAGGTTGTGTTCATTATCGAGCTTGCAGCTAAAATCACTTGGAAACTAAAAGGATGAAATGAGGTTGAGGACGATGATATATCTATCTGAAAGGTGGGTTCATGTATCTTGATATCACTCAAATCATCTTCCGTGCTTCAGCATGATCAACTGGTTTATCCATAACAGTAAGAAACTACAGGTGGAAGCAGTCGATAGTGTTAAATAAGTTGAAGAGAGCTTTGAGAAGTCATCTCCTTTACAGCAATATCAGCCTTTTTTATGTAAAAAATAAATACCAGGATATGCACATTTATAGGTGGAATCCTATCAATTAAATAAAGCAGGCAAGCATTGTATCAGAATGATCGAGAGCTTAAGATAAATATTGGCATTTAGGCAGCATTTATTCAAGAAGAGCTAGGTTTAGAGTAAAACATCCCAGTAAGCTATATACAGTGATGATGTGATCACAATACATGTTGCAACTAAATCCTGCATTCAGAAAGAACAAAACATACACAGATTCATTGTCATTTTGTTAAAGATAATGTGGCCATACAAATTGTTGCTAGCCCTCTTGTTAAGTCACGATAGCAAGTAATGTATGTTCTCACAAAGGGAATAATAAAGATGGGATTCACAAGGTGGTATCCAAGTTCAGCATGACATATACTAATAAACCAAGCTGAGAGGAAGTTCGAAAGCCAAGGCCTATTTTAGCCAATTCTTATGTCAATACTATGTAACTATAGCTTCATCAGTTGATAACTCATGTGGGAACAGTACTGGTGTCATGTTCTTATATGTGATTATTCCCTTGTCTTTTACTCCTTTAATCTTACCTAACAACTTGTTCCTCACCTTTCTAGCATAGTATAATCTAGTTTAAAAAATAAGTAGATTCTCATGCAATAAATTTGGTATGGAGTTGATAAGGAGATTTCCATTTTCTCTTCATTTTTTCCCTTTCCTCTTGGCATATTATCATGGAATTCTGACTTAGGAAAGATACATCAATACCAATATGGTCAATGGATCCTAATGGCATGTGTTCAATAGCTAGTAGTTATTTTTGGGAGATAGGATGTTTTCATTTCAGCATTTACAATAGGTCCATTAATAGTATAGGCAGAACAAGATCACGACGTACCTCTGGGGATATGTCCAGGTAAAGAACAAGATCTGGTGCAAGCAATCCAATTTCAGGTGCCTGAAAGAGAAAAACACATAACCTTAATTTGGTACAGAAAATCATGCATGAAACATATTTAATTGAGTCAGTATGCACCTTGCACCATTCAAGATCAAGTCCCTTAGCAGCTGAGAAAGCCACACCAGAATATGAATACCGGTCAACAATAATTGTGGTTTTGTTTCTTAGCTTGCTTTCCATTAGCGACCTATACAAAGACAATTCCAAAAGTAGCACAATAAATTCTCACCTGTCCCAGCATACATGTGATTATGTGTTTGTGAGTGAATGCGTGGATGGACTTGAGTATGCTGTCTACCGATATGTGTGTGGATGGGTGGCCGGGTATGTTTGTGTATGTGCTTGTGAGTTGTTTTCACTAATGTTGGTTTTAGGAACCAATAACATGAATTTTTTGTAGACAAACCATAATTCTTTTAGGACTTGTGCATCTACATACTTATGTTTATCCATTTTTCATGTACATTTTCAAGCATGGATGCAACAACATATAATACACATTTAAATTATTGTGGATGTAGGTGGATGAGGGGTCCGGAAATCATTAATAGTCTGATTATATTCACAACATGCACAAACAGAGCTAGAAAAACTGTTCCCAAGTTAGGATTGCACATGTAAAACTCTTCCTAAAACTGACTTGGTTTGAGTTCTTCAATAATGAATCCACTAGCAAAACAACCAGCCAAGTTCCCAACAAATTGAGCAGATGAAAAATTGAACTAAATATCCACCATGAAAAAGATGCACCAAGAGAGAACACCTATGTCACAGGGATTCGGCTAGGAGGGTGCCGCACCCGCGTCGACGCGACTCGACGCGGGTGCGGGTGCGGGTGCCGCACCGGGTGCGGTCAACTCGATCCTGGGTGTGTTGACCGCACCCAGGATCATTAATGTCCATTTTTAAAAAAAAAAATTGCCCAAATGGGCTTCGAATTTTTTTTTAAAAAACTTTATGCTAGTCTGTCAGCTGCCTAGCATAAAGTAAGTTTTTCAGTTTTCACGCACAGCTGCTGACAGCAGCTGTCAGCACAGCTGCTGACAGCAGCTGTCAGCTGTGCTGTCAGCACAGCTGCAGCAGCTGCCTGTCAGCTGCTGACAGCAGCTGCCTGACAGCTGCAAAGTTTAAAAAAAAAAACCCGCCTATTCCCCAACCCCCTTTTTAAAAAAAAACCCCACCTATTCCCCAACCCCCTTTATATATATATATATATATATATATATATATATATATATATATATATATATTACTTATTACATTTTTGCCCCTGCCGCACCCCCGCACCCGGGTTTTTTGGAAGTGCCGAATCCCCGCACCTGCACCCGCACCCGCGCCCGCACCCGCACCCGCACCCATGTGACATAGGAGAACACATAGAAATGCTTTAAAAAATTGACATGTGCCCAAACAGAAAGAAAGAAATAGTGGAAATAAGTCTGCTGGGCAACAAGCTAATGGGACCCATATATGGGATGCGTTGCATCCCAATTAAATGAAAGGCCATTACGGGCCTGTCCAGGTTGTGACCCACCAATGGGCCAGGCTATAATTCAGAAAACCAGCTCAATTCCATTGTAGACAAACTGACCACAGGCAGCCTAGTCCGATACCCAGCCCTCAAAAATGGAAGAGCTAAATAAAGCAAATAGATAAATGCAAGGTTGCCTCAGATCTATCCAGTAATTCCATGGCAAAGAGATGTGGTTTTTCAAAAAATTGAAGTACAAGTTTGGTATTACTCTTTTTTTTGTTACGCCAGGGGACTACATGGCTCCCATCGGCCGTGATCGACCCTAGTGTAGGTCTTCATCGATAAGGCCCTTAAGGTCCACCGCACCCTGGCAGTACTCCCAGCTTTGTCTTATGGAATAGGAAATGCTTTTCCCAAGGTTCGAACTCATGATGTGAGGATATCTTCACACAACATGCTCCATCCTAAGCGCCCCATTTCGGAACCGCTCCCCACCTACACCCGCCCTCCCAAACACCCTCTTTTTCTTTTCCAGTAGCCAGGTGAGCACCCTGGAAAGGCAATAAGACATTCAAGTATATGATGATGATGTGGAATATAGTTCTCAAGGTTGAGGTTTATTAGTGATACTGAAATTGCTCATAAGACAACTTCATAAAAATAGAATATCAATGTTTGAGTACAATGTAAGAGACTTAAGCTTCCAAACTATTTAGGAGGAAGTTGATCACTCTTTCAAAATTGAAAGCATTTGAAAAAAATTGGAAACTTACTTTTGACAATAGAAAATTGCAACTGTGTGGGGCCTTGCATAAACTGACTGTCTAATTAACAACAAAAAGTTGTAAATATTGAAGGACCTCAGCATTAAATGAACTAAGACATTTTAAGAAAATGTTCTTCACAAAATACTTATGAAACTTAGAAAAAGGTGATACCAAATATCAACATGGGATTACTATCAATAAATAATGGATTTATCAGTTATTGCTAACAGATTTCCAAGACAAAATGGGGGCAAATGTTGGCACCTTAAAAAGATGAGCTGAGACACTCAATTCATTTAGAAGACGCAAAATTTATTTGTACAACTAGGTTAAATAACTATAGCTCAAAAAACATGATCCTTGCTGGGCTTATTGACCTAGGCCAATCTGAGCTTGGTCTTGGCATCCCTTGACTAAAACCCATCAAGTGGCTTTTAGGTTGTCTAGTTCAATATGCACTAAGCATAATTTCTTGGGTTAATGCTCAAAAGGCAATGTTAGAGGCACCACAAAATGATGACAGAACAACAAAGGTGCACTTCTTAATGAGGTCCAAACTATATGTGTCTCCTGGAGATCCATCTTGCATCATTCCAGTAATGCACCGCATGTCTGGGAAATCAAATGTGGTAGTTTCATAGCTTCTTATGTAAAGGAATTCTATAAGATCAAAAAGAAGAAGAAAAACTGAAAAAGTAGAGAACAGGTGAACATGTTATATGCCAAGATGAACAAAAATCTTGCAGTGAATCTTTCATACTTCATAACACATGCCATGCTATGATTTCTTTTGAAGAAAAAGTATAACACATGCAATGCTTGAATCTTGCACTGTAAGAGATAGCTAGTCCGCTTATTGAACTCAAGTTCCTTGATAGACTGACAAAAATGTACAAGCGATCTGCTAAGCTTTGTAGCAAGTCCAAATGAAAGGAAGAATAGGATATTCTTAGAATTCAAAGACCAACTTAAAAATCATTTAGTATAGAAACCAAGATGAGTGATTTTGTAAGGTTCAGAAAAAACAGATAGTTATCACGAGCTGATCATCTAATCATACTCCATGATGTACATTTAGATTTATGCTATTAGGTAATTTAGGTTAGTATTCTCAACAAAACAAGTGATCGGCACATTCTGTGTATTGTTTGTTTTCATGCATCTTTTGTTTTGATTGCTTCACACACGGTTTCAATCATTAAAGGAAAAAATTAATTGAAATGAACCAAGACTACCCAGGCGATTAAACTCACTAGGTGATATATGCTCAGATCACTGGTCCACGAGAACTTCACATTGGGAGAGACTAGGGCCACATGACTATGAATATGATAACCTAGGATTAGGAGAGGCATAGAAACATGCAATTGGTGAGGAAACATGATTTGCTATAGCTGGCTATCTTGAAACTTATTCTGGTTTCCATTTATTGATACCTATAAAAATCACATGCTTTTGTGTTGAAGCTATTCTAGTAAAGCAGATTAATGTTGGCATAACTTATGCATCAACTTATTCATCTGCTTAGAAGGTTTCATTTTTCATATTTTATTGCTACCAATTTCTCATAGATGAGCTCCATATCACAATTCAAACAATTGTTTTCATCATTTATTATCAATCTCCACTCTCGGAAAGAAAAAAAACCTATTAATTCTTAAGGACATCATTCCTTTAATTTATGCATTTTTTATTCACACTAAAAATTAGAACCCGTGCACTAAAGAGAGACTACTATCCTTGAAAAAAAAAAGGTATAACCATGTCCTGTAGCTGATATATTTATCCTCTAATCAAGCTAATGCAAGTTCAGGAAGCGTTCAGATACATATGATTTTTTTTATTTCTCACAATAAATGTTACTAAAAGCAGCAAGAAAAATAACAATACCAACAACACAAGATAAGCAAATTAGCATCACCCACACACACGTATATGCAAGCTTGTTGAACCAACCCCCCACCCACCCCATCCCAACACACACACATTATGCAAATACAAAAATTATCACTTGCTTTAGGAGAAGTCCTAGTTTGAAATCAAGAACTATAGTTGCTACTAATGAAAGGAAAAAGAGAGAACAAAGTAAGCAATGTAGGCTTGCACAACAACAACACAGGTACTAAAGGAACAATAAGCACAACAATAACAAAGAGGCTCATGGTCATACTATCAAAAGTGCAAGTCTAACATGGCCTTTATTTTCCAAACAATAAATCATCTTTGGACTAATGATTAGAGTCAACATATTCTGGTACCAATGCGTGAAACCTTGTCGCATGCTCATCTATTTGTTGAAAAATGTGGTAGGTCATGATACTAAAAATAACCTATAAACTTTATAAAATTCAAATACTATAATGAATATTATCAATCAGGTATGGCATATCCGCATATGATGGCAATTAAGTGTAGAATTTCATTACTTTGTTTTATGAAAAACAATCACATCTCCTTTTTATTTTTTATTCATTTGAATAATCACAGTAATGAGAGAAGCTATATACTTTTATACATAATCCATATAACATGTATATTTAAATAAGCAAATAAAATCTCCATGACCAAATTAATGTTCTAAATTAGTATATAAGACCATAAATAATGAATTGAAATATTTAAGCATATCTAGATGAATCAAATTTCAAATAATCTATATTTGCAATTAGAAACAAACATACAATTATAGTCAACAATCATCGACAAGATTTTAGTTAAGATCATGAATAAGATCAAGCTTATTTAAATAAGAATTGAATCTGTCAAAACATAAACCGCTTGGCTTTCATGCAATTTCGGATATGAAAAAGGAGGAATTTGCTTTTGGTTTAAAAAGGAGAAATTTAGATAATTGAATAAGTTTTTTAATGCATCAAAAATCACTGAATTTTGATAATATGTTGCAAAGTTATGGCTTCTGCAAGCTATGTTAAGTGTTATCCGATTTTGAGTTATGATCCAACCCAAATATATGTATAGAATCCAAGCAGGAATTTGAATAAATAATATACATAAATTAATAATAACATCAAGAAAGAGAGAAATAGAAAACATACTTCTCACTAGCCAAAGCTCCCACATCCATATTGATTGAAAAAAAAAAATAAGACACAAAGCTAGATCGAGTTGTTTTAACTTGAACCACCATCAAAAGAGAATTGGGTTCAACTATGTCACATGGGTGCGGGTGCGGGCGCGGGGATTCGGCACTTCCAAAAAACCCGGGTGCGGGGGTGCGGCAGGGGCAAAAATGTAAATGTAAATATATATATATATATATATATATATATATATATATATATATATATATATATATATATATATATATATATATATATATATATATATATAAAGGGGGTCGGGGGTTCCCCGACGCGGGTTTTTCTGCTGACAGCTGCTGTCAGCAGAATTTTTTTTAAAAAAATTTCGCAGCCCATTTCATAGGGCAAATTTTTTTAAAAAACAAATCCAAAAAAAAATGGACCTAAATGATCCTGGGTCCGGTCAACGCACCCAGGATCGGGTTGACCGCACCCGGTGCCGCACCCGCACCCGCGTCGAGTCGCGTCGACGCTGGTGCGGCACCCTGCTAGCCGAATCCCTGTGACATAGGGGTTCAAGCTTTTGTGTCCACCCGAGGTTTAGGAGCACACCAAATGGGACAGACCTAGGTTTGCCTCTTAGCTACATAGTACAAGGCTACCCAAAAGGATTTTTTCATTGTTCCTCCCTAAGGTGAGACCCTCTATTTATAGAGTATGGAGACTCTAGCCTCCCATCAAGAAGAGGAATCTCAATTGATGCCAACCTCCAAGCACACTTTCTTAATTGATAGGATGATCTCTCATTAGGTAATATTTTTAATTAAAGATTTTAAAAGTTGTAGAGATTTTCAGAATACCAAAAACAAAATTTAACAAACAAAATAATTACAAACATGTCCTAACAACAAGATTTACAAAAAAACTTGTTTAGCAAATCACAACTTTGTGTACCTTAAAGAACTATCTTATGGTTCTTTCATCTACTTGTTACTTTATGCTGACAATATGCTTATTGCAGCCAAAAGTATGTTTGAGATTGAAAGGCCCAAAGCTCAATTAAGTGTTGAATTTGAGATGAAAGATCTGAGAACAACTAAGAGGATTTTTAGCATGGAAATACACAGACCTAAATATAAGAAAGTTGTATATGACTTAGAAGGGTTATATTGAGAAGGTCTTAGACCATTTTGGCATGAATGCAGAGTCTAAAAATATTTCTTTGGGGTCTTATTTTAAGATCTCAGAAGCTATGTCACCAACTGAGACCACACTGAAAGACATATTAGAGGTCTGACCTTAATATAATGTGCAAAAGCTAGTTACTATTATGAGCATTAGAAAAACTTTGCTTACCTAGTACATAGACATACAATACCAATATAAGATACACTTATTGTCTAAGACTGAATTTCGCATAGTCAATCCTATCTTGAAGGCTACTAACGAGTGTGGTTATTAACCATTGTCTCTCAGTAGAGATACATGCCCCCACACATATCAAATCGCCCAACTAGCAGAGAGACAATGTTGAGCCTACTATAAGTATGTGTCGCATGCTTTACAATCTATGTCGGGTTCTCGAGTGATTTCCTCATACTGGTGTTATGCATAGGTCTATCTCTTGACGACCTCATCTTCAAAAAGTCCTACTAAAAAATGAATAAGATACACTACATCACCCCAACTCACTCAAACTTATACCCCTAGCCTGATTTGTGAGACATTAAAGGCAATGCATCCAAGGTTCTAAGGCTAGGGTTTTTTCCCGTGTCATAGTTGCATGCAATACCAGAACAACAATTCATAAACATAATCAAGGCCATATTTGATTATTCATGGATTTCATTAAAAAGTTATGCAAGGGCATATAAAATATTCAACACTATTCTGACTCAATCAGACATGAACAATAAAGTATAATGTGTTGATACTGCAATAATTAAGCCATCATCACATGGGATTTCCCCGTTCTCTTTCCCAATCGAGATAGATTAATCCTGTCATTGTTGTTGTGACGATTTATTACTGGTGCTACTACTGCTACAAAGTAGAAAAGAACACCCCCACCAACCAAAGATCCCAGTTTTGGACACCATAAACCCATCAATGAATTGCAAACACAAATCATCCACGACCCAGCTTGATAATTAAGATGTAAGAAAAGTCCCTGAATCTAGAAATTGTCTCCTCGTTTCTATAATTTCCAAGAAATTCAAATACAAGAAGAATCGGAACTACTTCAACCTGATAAAGCAAATCAAATAGCACTTGAAATACCATGAACAAACCCATCAAAGGAGGCCTAAATTCCATATGAATTCATAAAAATCAAACAGATTAATATCATGTAGATCTTCCATATCTGAAAATTAAGCCCCCCAAGAAAAATCAGAAACAAGGAAAAACCCTAGGCCAAGATCACCGGCGTGATATTGCGAGCACAACTTCGTGTAATTAACGAGTGACAGAGATAAGAACGAAGAACTAAGGGTGCCAATTCACCTTTTCTCCCAACGATTGGCACTGAAGAGCAGATGGACGGTGTGATCATCGAGATGGGAAGCGTTGGCGAGGTACGACGAGATGACGCCACCGACGGAGGTGGTCCTATCGGGGAAGCGACACGACTCGACGGCAAACCCTTGTTCCTGCAAGAAGAATAGAAGCCGGGCGGATTGCGAGGTCTTCCCGCAGCGATCCAGCCCTTCAAGCACGATCAAAGCGCCGCGACCGCCGTCTCCGCTGCTGCCCATACCTACGGTCCTCGCTGGAGATGCTGCGGAGCAGAGAGAAAATGGTGCCCTTGCTCCTCCTCTTCCGAATCTCCTGCAGCCAGGAGATCAGCCAAAAGAAACCAACCAACCAACCGATTAATCCATTGACGTTGTTGCTGAAGAGAGAGAGAGAGAGAGAGAGAGAGAGAGAGAGAGAGAGAGAGAGAGAGAGAGAGATTTACAGGGTGGTGGTTTTGACGAGGGAAAGGGAAAGGGAGAGGGTCGCTACCATAAGTCTCACCTACTCTCCCACTATCTCCACTTTTTGTTTGTTGGGGGCATCTGTAGAAATGGCGGGAACACCATTTCTAGGCGTTGTTCACGGGACGGGACGGGACCGGACCGGACCATCTCCCGGTTACGAAACAAGCCGAACCGGTCGTGCTCGTCTCGTAAAGAGCTTGTTTAAAGTTTAAACTCGTAAAATAATAAGTTATGCGAGTGTTCTACCCGACCCCCTCCTTTGCACTACCACCGGCCCTGAACAGCTTTACCCGCGGCCTGCGTAGTTAGTTGAGACTTCCGGCCTTGTAAATATGATGTAAATTCGTGTTTTGTTCTTTTTTAGAATGATCTGCCTGCAGTGGGTGTTTCATTGTTTGTGGAGTCTTTAGACTACTTAAAAGCCTACATGCTTGCGTTAGTAGAAGCTCGATTGCACTTGCAGTAACTTCAATGCATATAGGTCTTCTACTAATACAATTGTTTCTCAATGCACATATGTTTTCTTCAAGTGATTTGTGTTCTTGTTTTATGCTTATGTGATATTCTTTGTGTGTGCTTGTAAGACTGCATTTGTGCTCCTCCTTTGTGACCTTGTGTTTGTCTTTGTATGTTTGTGGTAGTTTCTTTAGGCTCGTCAGAATGACCTAGTTTGGGATCACTAGGTATTGCATGGTGCTTTCAATAATAAGCCTGTGACAACTGGTATCATAGTTTGTTTGAGAGTTGATGAAGGGAAAGAAAGGAATGATTGGTATCAAAACCCTTGATGGTTGTTTCGATTCGACATTGACTCGAAAATAAGTGAATTCCTTGGGAAGGCCCACAAGGGCAGGAAGGGAGGCAAAGATAAAGTTATTGTGGAGACGATAGAAGGGTTATGACAAAAGAAAATGGCTAGTCCATTAGAGCAATGGGTGACGAGAGACAGAGAAAAAGTTGGCAAAGTTATCAGTGGATGTTCGAGCAAGTTTTGGTATCGTCGATAGGGCACAAAACAGTTTTGCTAAGCTGGAGGGTGAAGTAAAGACGGAGGTCGAGGGATTGAGGGTCACAACCCGAGAGCTGCTAGACGAGTTTGGTACTCAAGAGACCAGGTTGTGTGAACTTCGAGAGAGATACAGAGTCTTAAAAAGATTATTTGGGAATGAAATTGGCAATATTGGTAACGCTGAGAATTTAAAAAATGTTGGGAATGGCAGGAACACTATGATAGTTCATCACGAAAAACTCAAGTTGAAATTGGTAGAGCTGACGAAGTATAAAGGAGAAAGGGAGGCAAGGGCTTTTGAGAACTGAATTTGAGATGCAAAATAGTTCTTCGACCAAGTTGAGATTGAAGATGATGTTGAAAGTATATACGTTGCAGCCAGGTATCTGACAGACAAAGCTTCGGTATGGTGGAGAACACAATGTAAGAACACGGAAAGGGAAAGATTGATGATTGACTCATGAGATGACTTTGAGAGAGAAATAAAAGAATATTTTCTCGTAGAATGCTGAGGAAATAGCTCGTAACAAGTTAATAACTTTGAAGCATACAAAGACTATATATTCAGGAGTATGTCACGGCCTACTCGCCTTTGATGCTCAATAATATTGAAGACATGGCCGAGAGAGACCGTGTATACTTCTTCAATAAATGGTTGAAGTTTTGGGCTCAACAGGAGTTAAACTAGGTTGAAGCCGATCGACTTGACAAGGGATTTGGTCATGGCAGAACAGATAGTTGAACACAATCCATGAAGTGGATCTCAAGAGATGTCATTCGACATGGATGATCGAGGCCCTGCAGAGGGTGAACACGCTAGATGGGTCAACCTCCATAGTGTCTGCATTTAATAAAGAATTAACATACTTAGAAGTGACCATCAACAGGAGGGCTACCCAAGAAATGATCGACACGGGGCCATGCACAACTTCATTACCCAAGAAGATTCAAAAAAACTTGGCTTGCGATGGAATAAGAAGACGAGACACATCCTAGGAGTATCTCGAATATGTGGCAGTCAAGGCCAAGAAGTGGATGAAAAAACTGATTTTCTTAATTGCTTCATTGGACGATTTCAAGTTGATCCTAGGCATGGAGTTTTTATGAAAAAAAATAGTGTGGATGCCACATCTAAATGTTGTTCATTTTATGGGTGAGGAGTTCCCGTGCATGATCCCTGCGTCGACATCGCCTTGGTCAAAAACTTGCATAGTTTTTGCTCTACAAATCAAGAGAAGCCTCCAACAAGACGATCAAACATTTTTAGTGGCATTATTAGAGAAAGAAGAGATGAAACCTCTTGAAAATACCCCATTAATAATAATGATTATGTTGGAAGAATTTCAAGAAGTGATGCCCTCAAAACTACCAAGGAGACTACCACGATGATGGAAAGTTGATCATCAGATAGACTTGATGCCAGGGGCAAGACCACCTGCCATGGTATCATATAAAATAGACCCACCCAATAGAGGAGCTTTATAAACAACTTGATGATATGCTAGAAGCTAGGATCATTCAACCATTAAAAGCGCCTTTTGGTGCTCCAGTGTTGTTTCATATCAAGCATGATGGGTCCAAGCGTTTATGTGTGGATTATAGGGCATTCAAGAAGTTGAGCATAAAGAACAAGAACCCCTTGCCCTTAATTGACAATTTATTTGATTAGTTGGGGAAGGCATGAGTTTTCTCAAAATTGAACATGTGGTCAAGGTATTGGCAAGTCAGGATTACAAAGGGAGATAAGCCAAAGACAACTTGTGTCATACGATATGGTGTTTTTGAGTTCTTGGTAATGCCTTTCAACTTGACAAATTCTTCTGCAACCTTCTCCACTCTAATGAATTAGATCATCTACCCGTATTTGGATCGATTTGTGGTCGTTTACTTGGATGACATCATCATTTATAGCGATAATCTGGAGGATCATGTGCAGCATCTGAGTTTGCTGTTGCAGACCTTAAAAGATAACTTTTATGTGAAGCACGAGAAGTGTTTGTTTGGTCAAAAAGAGCTAAATTTTCTGAGTCACATAGTTGGAAATGGTCATATGATGATCGACCACCAAAAGGTGAAGGCCATTCAGGATTCGGAGACACCAACCAAGGTTTCTGAACTCCATTCTTTCTAACTACTATCATCATTTCATTGAAGGATACTCGACTATCGCGGTGCCATTAACTAACCTCTTGAAGAAGGATTAGAAGTGAGAGTGGTAGGAGGAGTGCCAGAAGGCATTTGAGGCATTAAAAGAGGTCATGGCAAAAGTTCTAGTACTATAGTTTCCCAACCACATGAAGCCCTTTGAAGTGTACATGGTTGCCTTCGGCTATGCATCGGGGGTGTGTTGATGCAAGATAACATCCCATCGTCTATGAAGTCGAAAATTGAATAATGTCGAACAATGATATATAGTGCATGAAAGAGAGATCACTGTTATTATCCATTGCCTACACACCTAGCTACAATACCTTTTGGGTTCCTCATTTATCGTCTACATGGACAATGACACCATGAGCTACTTTTAGATGCAACAAAAAACTCAATCCTAAACAAGCTCGATGGCAAGAGTTCTTGGCAAAGTTCGATGTGATTCTAGAATACAAGCCTGACAAAACTAATATGGTGACAAATGTCTTGAGTAAGAAGGTCAAGTTGACATCCATAGTTGGGAAGGATACCTCAATTATAGAACCTCAAAGTGACTTTCTCGATAGGATTCACAAGGGTATGCGAGAAGACCCGATGGTGCAACAACTCCTTTCTCTTGTGAGATAAGGAAAGACAAGACAATCTTTGCAACAAGATGGATTACTGATGAAAACTAGAAGTCAGGTATATGTGCCCCGATGGGGATCCTTACAATGACAGGTACTGAAGGATTGCCATGATTCTTCATGGGCAGGGCACTTAGGATATGAGAGAACTTTGACATTGATCAAGCGAGTCTACTATTGGTCGCAAATATGTGATGAAATAGATAGGTATATGCTTATTTGTTTGATCTATCTGCAAAATAAAGCTATAAATCAAAAGCCCGTGGGATTGCTAGTCATTTTCCATCCAAAGTCGGCCTTGGTAAAGCATATCAATGGATTTTATCATGAGGCTGCCAAAGTGGTTGATCGTTTCTATAAGTATACGACATTTACACATGCCCCATTCACTTGCTTGGCTGAAGACATTACCTGACTATTTGTGAAGCATGTAATAAAGTATGCAAGCATCCAAGAAAGTATTATCAGTGTTTGTGATGCTCGTTTCATGAGTAAGTTTCAAAGATAGGTTTTTCGATTACGGGTATCTGAATTACACTTCTCTACTAGCTTTCATCCACAAACACATGGTTAGACAAAGCACATCAGTGAGATGTTGGAAGAGTATCTATGACACTTTGTCAATGCTAATCAAAGAATTGGACAGAGCTGCTTGATATTGCTCAGTTTGGCTACAACCTCCAGAGAAGTGAAGCCTTAGGTCACAACCCTTTTGAGATCGCAATTAGGCATCAACCACAAACATCTTATTCCATAGCCGCCCACGGTTGAGGCAAGACATCTTTTTTCTACCAAATTGTTATGAATTGGCATGATCAAACCACAAACACCTTACGCAACAAGTACTTGTTTTGTCGTTCGTATGATCTTGCTCAACAACGACTTCCTGTTCATCATATTGAGTTCAAGAGAAAGCCCTCGTATGAAATAATGTACTGACTTACTCTTTGGTCTAACCTTTTTTTGCCAGACCTCTCTACCTATATAAACAAGCATCATACAAAGACCCTCGTGTTGAGTTATGTATATACCGTTAGCTATGGAGCGCACAACTTTCCCTCAATGTCATTGTCTTTCACAAGTCTTTTTCGAAAAGCATAGTATCAGAGTAAATCCTTTGGTATTTCTAAAACTGGTGTGTATACTTTCTTTTTTATTGATTGAGCTTTGCACACTCAATAATAAAGTGAGGCATCTATAAATACCCTAATTTTGATTAAGGCATTCTACATCATGAGTCATATACCAAAATCTAGTGTTTTTGGCTTATTTTAAAGTTATGTCAACTTTAACTTTAATTTTAGCCTCAAAAACAATATTCTTAACTTTAAAAAAAAAAATTAAACTAGAGGATTTTAGCTTTCAAACAAACAAAAAATAAGGTCAATCTAACATCAAAGTAAAAAATTATGACCAAAACAAGGTGACTTGTTCAATAAAAATCTTCTTTTTCAAGTAGAGCACACTTTGAATATATTTTTTACTACCAAAATGATCAAATTTGATCTCACTTAAAAGATAAATTAAAGTAGAGGATGTTAACTTTCTTATGCATTAAAAATAACCTCAAAAGGACATCCGAATAGAAACTTATTGCCAAAATAAGTTAACATGTTGGGCCTATTTTAGCCCGTTTTGCTAATGACAGTTGGATTGTTGTTAGGAAACTTCTAACGACATATGGATTGTCATTAGTAGATTTTGAAGTGTTCTTAGCCGCTTTTGATGTGTCATTAGAGAGGTCAAAAAATGATGAATTATTGTTAGCAAATTATAATATATCATTAGCAGCATATGTCATTAGCAACATGTGTCGTTAGCAGCTCATTTTGTTAAAAAATGCACACCATATTGGAGATAAACCATCCATTGACTTATCCCTATATCACAAAACCATGATATAGGATCTAGCCCAATCCTAAATCCCTAAATCCTATCTGCCCTACCTAATCCCTAGATATTAGGCTATAAAAACCCTTGACCAATAAGAGAAGCCCTTTCAAACTTCGACCAATAGGATCCCGCCAACCCATCCTTGGACGGATACAAATTTGCTAAATTTGCACCAGAATCCACCTAAAAATCCCATAAATATGGGCTCACCCCTTATTCTAGCATCTGAAGTTCGAGATCTAGTTGCAGCTACACTATGTTGAAATCCTTACCTATCTAGACTTAGCCTTCTAGCCTACTTGAGCCTACTTAGATTAGCTTAGGACCCAGATCCCTTATTTCACCCACCTTTAGAGCTCGTGCCTAGACAGAGTGTTGCATCATAGGAAAAGGCTACCTAAGCCTCATGTGAGATTTGTTTTTTTTTATGTTCATTTTATTTATTTTATAAGTATAGATTTTCCTAACATTTATATATTGTTTGTGTTTCTTGCCTTTTTCAAGCTTCGGTGGTACCCCACACCATTGAGCTTGCCTTTTTTAGGACCAATGTACGAGGTATAAGAATTTGCAAGCTAAAGCTCATGTTTAAGAATATCAATTCCTAGTGCATTTGATTCTTGTTTAACGAAGAAGGAAAGGCATGAAACTTGAAGAGTGTACCCCCACAACTTCTATCAATCTTAAGTTCAAATCCAATTTTTTATCCAAATTTAAAACTTTTTTTGGAAAACCCTCTTTTTGTTCTTTTCAAAAATTGGTGATCCACAAAATGACGATCACGGTGGGACCGCTTGTTTAGACTTCAAAATTGACATTTTTGAGAACTTTAGCACTGCGATGTTTGTACAATTTTTTTATTTTTATGTATTGGATCCACCCCAAACCCAAAACCCATGTTTTAATTTGCTTCCTTTTCTATTTGACCTTTTCATGTTGGCAGAGCCGTATCTGTCTATCCGTAAGTCATATTTTTACATTCTAAAACTCGTTGAAAAATAGAAAATTGAATTTACAATTCTAATTTTTTGTATGAGTTTGAATTATGCCTTTAAGGCCTTTAAAAATGCATAAAAATAGGGAATATTGTCACTTTTCTTACTATTTTCTAGAGACCCATTTCTAATTCTTAGATCTTATCTCAACACTCCAATATAAAAAACAAGTATTTTTATAGTCCTTGGAAAGCTGAGTCATAGATCTAAAAGTTTTTTATTTTTTGTCAGAACCAAAAACCAATCTAGGGTCCTCTTTTCTGAGTCACAAATCTTGGATAAAAATCAGGCCTACAAGTGATAGCTGCCAGACAATCTGTCTTTCGGAAGTCATTTCTTTCTGACTGATCATCAGATCAAGGTGATTCTGGTATTGAAAAGTTGGCTTCTCAATATTTATATATTTTTGTTGTTGTTTGATTTTATTTTCGATGCTTGTAGCTAGAAAATATCTTAGAACAATTGTAACAGGTGGTATCTTATCAGCCTTTGATTGTTTTTCGATGAGTAAAGTCTTTGAGTCTATTTCTCTATCCTTTTTAGAGATATTCTAGAATTCATCTTTTTTGAGATCTGATTGTGTCTACACTTTATTGAAATTCATACCTATCTAGACTTAGCCTCTTAGCCTAACTGAACCTACTTTGCTTAGCCTAGGACCCAAACCCCCCTATCTCACCTACCTTCGAAACTCGTGCCTAGTCGGAGTGCTATCCAAGTTTCACCGCACTCATCACAACATGTGAAAGGGCTACCTAAGACCGAGGTAAGATTTAGTTTTCTTTTTATGTTCATTTTATTTATTTTATAAGTGTGGATTTTACTAATGTTTGTATATTGTTTGTGTGTACCCCACACCATCAAGCTCACTTTTTTTTATGACCTAAGTATGAGGTATGAGAACCAACAAGTTGAAGCCTGTATTGAAGATTTTGAGCTTTTAGTCTGACTGATCCCTATTCAACAAAGGAGGAAAGACACACAACTTGAAGAGCGGAGCCCACAACTTCTACTATTCTTATGTTCAAATCTAGTTTTTTATCCAAATTAAAAACTTGTTTTGAAAAATCCTCTTTTTGTTTTCAAAATTTGGAGATCCACAGCATAGAGTTGGGTTTCGATTCCCGCAGGTGTTATCCCTCCTGCATAAGCTGAAGCAAGTATTTGACCTGGGGTCAAGGTACTAACCCTAGCCTTTCCTGCAGCTGGACGCCGACTATGCCTCCGCACCGATGGGAGGTTTCCACAATTTAAATATGGGAAAAAAGAGAGGGTTAGAGAAAACATGAGTGTAAAACAAAGAGACGTAGTAGATCATCATTTTCCACAAAATCTGACCATGGTTAGTTTGACACTATTCTAACAGAAGGGCTATTTTGCACTAATGGCGAAAAAGGCGAGGGCCGATTTGCAAATTGGGATCATGCAGAGTCTACTTTGCAAATCACCAATAAGGCTGGGACCAATTCGCAAAATACCCTAAATTTTAATAATGTTTTAATTGTAAACGTATCTTTGCATATTAAAATATCAACAAATTCAATTAATAATAAAAAATTCATGTCCTCATGTCCTCTTTCTTAAAAAGTTTGTGCACCTAGTCTCAGCACTCGCGGTTGGTAGTCTTTGTGACATAGATGCAGGCTCTTTCCATACATGGCATGCTTATTAAAGAAAGGTCGTTGTCATGATGAGAAGACAAACAACACTTACCACACGACCCATTCAAAGCCAATCAATTCAAGTTAATCTCCACTTTTTTCTCAACAATTCAGGCCATCCAAACCTATTATAGTGCATGGTGGACAAATGAATGAATTGATGATGGTGATGATGCACATGTAATTGCTAGAATCCTACCACTACCATCATCCACTGATTCTTCATCATAGGCCCAGAGATGGCAGCATCTATAGCAGCACCATTGCTGATCATGGCCACCTTTGCTCTTGTTCTTGGGCATGCCTCTGCCATGGATCACATTGTTGGAGGGAGCTATGGCTGGAAAATACCCCCAAATTCTACCTTCTACCAAGAATGGGCTAAAACTAAAACCTTTGATTTAAACGACAAATTAGGTATGTATCACTTCAAATTTCCAAAGGTTGTATTTGAATGACCCTTTAGACCCGCCCGGGGTCGCTCCCGGGTCATTCGAGTGGCAGCGGGCTTGGGGAGAAGGTGCTGACCTTTTTCTCCTAGTTCAACTCCCACTAGATGTGTGGGTGCATGCCTTTAATTGGTAGGCTCCGTAAGGGCTTCTGTGTCAATGATCCCACCGGGGTTTAACTTGCAGGGGCGAGCCCATTAAGTGACCCGGTTCTCAGCAAGTGTTCCTTGACATAAAAAGAAAAGAAAAGTAAATGCACGGCCCTTTGCATAGTAGATAGCATCTGGTCATTTTTTGGAGCTAGAAGTTGTATGGATTATATATTTCATGTTACATGATCTCCCTATGAACCATAACACATGGATTGGCACAAACTTTCCGATATATTCAAAATATCACTTATTTTAAAAAATAACACACTACTTATGCAATAAAAGCACTTTTCTGCATACACACACATTATGTATAGTGATAAAAACATGCTAAATGGTTTTTTTAGCAATTCTAAACCAATAGATGTGTTCAGTATGATTGATTTACAAGAACAGACACACAAACCATACTTTTTAGATGAAAAAAAACGATATTTGGAGCCTTAAAATTTTAAGAAGATTTTGAGCCACTGATTTTTTCAAATCGTGTGTAAAATTAAACACTCCAAGTGCTGATGGGTATAAAATCAAGCACGTTACCGCTAAAATTTGAAAATAAAACATAAAAAAATCCTGAAAACCCCATATATATATATCCGATATTTTCCTGACTTTTTTTTCAAAGTTTTAACATATCACGAGATTTTTCTCAGATATTTGTCCATGAACAAGATTTGTACCATCTGATACTATAAAAAAACAATATATATATATATATATATATAAGTGTGAATCCAATAATCACCTTTGTGTTCATGAACCAACTCTAATAGTTAAAACGCAACATAGAGAATATTTAGGCCCAAGAGGGGTTGGCTTAGTGGGGTGGGGCTTTGGCTGCTAGACGGGCAGTCAAGGTTTGATTTTCATGGCCGTCGCCCCTCTGCACAAGCCAATGCATAGCATAGGCCCCAGGGGCAGGGGTCCTAGCCTCGGAATTTTACACTGCTGGCACGACGAATGTAAGTATGGCAGGCTAAGCCAGTGCGGTCAGGTCGTCGTGCCGACTGTGGTTTCGTCGGGTTATAAATAGAAAAAAACATAGAGAATATTTCAAGCTTTTATTTGAAACTGTGAAAAAAATCTTTTGCTGTACTTTTATGAGTAAGAGTACATGAGCCAATTTTTTCTGATAAGCATTGTTTTGTATACTATATGTCAGAGGGGCTTTGCAAACTGGACTTTCTCTTATCCTTTCTTATTTTAGTAGGGGAAACCCACAAATTAATGGGGACAACATGGTGCAACCAATTTTCCCATGTTCATTCATATATTTTTGCAATACATAGATGCTGTTAAAAGTAGGATTATGATGGATTTCTATTCTATTGGGTCTAATTTTATTGCTTTTAGATATGAATGCAAAAATGGTGTATCAGGTCTGGCTGGGATTCAGTTAGGATCATTTAGACCCGAATCAGATTTAATGCGATTAAGTTGGATCTGAATCAGAACTATATGTGGTAATACTGGATCCCATAAAAAAAATAAAGTGAAAAGCATGTTATTTGCATGTAGAAAATGCAAATGGATTGGATTTTGATCCATCTTACAATATTTATCTGGATAAAAAAATAATCCAGATCCATTTGCATCCCTAGCTGGAAATCATATCAGCTCGTTGCTAGTCCATCCAGCACAATCCTATCTGTTGCAATAAAAAACATAATCTTTCCTGATAGAACACAAATTCTATATGATCTGTATCCAAATACGGATCAATTTTAATTAGTTTGTGACTTTTACATGTAGACATGTTTCAATCTCTTCTTTCACCAGATCAAGTATTGCCTTAAAAATTTAATTCTGACTAAAAGTTTCTTACAGCAGATCTAGTTCGGATTTGGATTTAAAATTACCATTTAAAATTTATTTTGGATGTGGATCAGCCTTGTCCCCAGTCTCCTGACCCATATATATATATGATCTCCTTATTTCCTAGGATATTGTAATTGTGAGCATAAAAGCTACCTAATGCCCACCCTCTACTTCTTTTTCTACAACTGGTTGGACCCTGATCTGAATCTAACACTATTTCCAGAGAGCGGTCATTAAAGTAAGATCCAAACGGATAGTTGGACCAGATTCAGATTTCCACATTTGGATTTATATCAGATCTAATCCAATCCCTTTGCACATTTTACTTGTAGAAAACTTGATTTCGGCCTTGTTTTATTGGATTCTGTGTCATCATATATATTTGGATCCAGGTTCAATCTGATATCATCAAATCTTATTTATATCCGGACTGGATCTGGATTGACTGAAACTTAGATTTATATTTGGATCAGGCAGGTTTCATCTCCGTACCCAAACAGATTACAACCGTAGTTGTTGTGGCTGATGGTCACTGATTAGGGGTGTCAACGGATCAGACATGACCCGATCCCAACCTGTACATGGCCCGATAAGATCTGGGTTTGGTATGGAAGAAGCACATCTGATTAAGAATTCGGGTCGGACCTATAGGGTTTGATTAATATATGGGCTGGGTATGGTTTATAAGATTTCATACCAGACCCAGATCCGACCCTAGTTCTGATCACGATCCACAGTTTTTCAATGTATAAAACACTGAAAATACTGGGTATATGCCAGATCTGGTTTATTTAATGCTAATTGGACCTGGGTATGGTTTTACCTTGGGGTGTAAACGGGTTGGATATGACCCATTGCCAACCTGTGGATCCATTCGAGTCAGGGCCTTGTAACAAAGAAAACGGCCCAAATAGCTATCTGGTTCGGACCCATGAAATTCAAATAACATACAGACCAGGGTATGGTTTATCAATTTTCATATCAAGCCCAGGTCCGACCTGAGTTCTGAACTTCTGATTAAGATCCATAAATTTTCAATGTAAAAAGTATAAATAATGTTCTTTCACCGTGCATGGACCAGGTCTGGCTTACGTAATCCTAATTGGACCTGGGTGTGGTTTTTCCTATGAAAGATCCGATTGGTCTCTGCTCTGGATTCAGTGCCAGCACCTCTTAATCGGTCCCAGGGTCGGAGCCACACATTTCTGATGGAAGTCCGACCCATTGACACCCTTAGTTTTACCTATGGTAGGTCTGTTGGACCCACATCCAGATTCAATGCTGACACCTACTAGTCAGATCCAGGTCTGAATTACCCACCCATCTCCACCAGGGTTCTGACCAGTTGACACCCCTAGGACTACTAATCCTTGTTCTTCCTAGTTGGAATGCAAGATGGCTGATCCGTCCCCCATCTTTGAACTGATGGGTGTCAATGGGTCGGATCCAGGTGAGTCCAAACCCGAATCTAACTTTGAGGTGCAGGTACCAAATCCGAACCCAGGTCCCATCAGGTCCACCGTAATAAAAAACACAGCTTAGTCCTGTAAGGATTACATGAACCAGACCAGTCCATACCTGGTAAAATAATATTTTTTGTCTTTTTTTTTTGTTATTGAAAAATCACGGGTCTTAATTGGAACTCGAGTCAGACTCCGGCCGGTCTGGTATGAAATTTCCCAAACCATACTCAGCTCTATATACTAATCAGACCCTTCGAATCTGAACCGATTTTTAATTGGACCGCCTTCTTTATCACCAACCAAACCCTAACCCTAACCCTAACCCTGTAGGTTTGGTATGGATTGGGTCCAGGTCAAACCCAACCCTTTGACACCCCTATTCGAACCTTTAAAACCCTTGTTGGCATGTTCCCATTAGAGACACAAATTCTAATCATTTTACATTAAACTTTTGATCCAACTCAGTTTTTAATCGGACCTCCTTCTTTATCACCAAATCCTGACCTGATAGGGTTTGGTATGGGTCAGGTCCAGGTCAAACCCAACCCTTTGACACCCCTATTCTAACCTTTGAAACCTTCAAAGGCATGTTCCCTCTAGACTCAAATTCTAATCATTTCACATGAAACTTTTTTTTTTTCGGAAAGGCATGCTGATGTTAGGCAGACCCCCACCAGTTACTATTCAATGTACCACTGGGTTTTGAACCTGCAACATCCCGCCACAAGGAGACAGCTCCTACCAACCACGCGGAGCCCCTGTTGGTATTTTACATGAAACTTTTGATCCAACCCAGTTTTTAATCGGACCTCCTTCTTTATCACCAAACCCTGACCATATAGGGTTTGATATGGACCGGGTCGGGTCCAGATCAAACCCGAGCCTTTGATACCCTTATTTGAAGTTGAACCTTTAAAACCCTTGTTGCCACGTTCCCTGTACAGGCTCAAATTCTAATAATTTTTCATGAAACTTTTGCATGTTGAACTCCAGTGTTCTTGTTCACCTCTGCTATGCAAAATGTGATCGAAGTCTCGGAAGCTGACTTCGCTGCCTGCACTCAGGATAATGTGATCGGCATGCACCACTTAGGCCCCACTACCATCCCACTTACAAATGAAGGATCCCATTACTTCTTCTGTGGCATTGGAACCCACTGTGAACAAGGCCAGAAGCTCACCATCAATGTGGGCCAGACAGCCGGATCCACCACTGCTCCCGGACCCGGTTTTCCCGACGACGGCTCCGTGTCAAGCATAGCATCTCCACCATCACCACCAACCGATTCATCTTCTGCAAGTATGCTGAATTACTTTGGTGGCATTCTGGGTTTGGTGCTGCTGCCTCACCTGTTTGTGTAACGGGCTCTTGGATCTTGGGCACGTGATGGGTCTCAGGATCCGAAAAGATGCTTGCTTTGATACCCGTGTACCCATCTCACAATGCTAGTCTTTGATTGAATAATAATATCTGAAAAGACTTGCAGTTTCATTTTGAGAACAAAGTTTCTGAATGATAAGAGTTTATGGTCGAATTTTGCTTGTTATGTTAGCTTGGAATCCAGAGTCCAGACCAATTGTATTTAGTTAAAGACACAATCCACAATACAGTTAAATTATATGAAATGCTGAAAACTGGAATCACACAATCCCTATCATAGAGAGAGAGAGAGAGAGAGAGAGAGAGAGAGAGAGAGAGAGAGAGAGATTCCACAAGGCATGTTTCTGATATATAGAGCAGATCAAGTCCAAAACCTTGAACGGAAGCAGCATCCAAGGTTTCTTAGATGCCGTTCATCTCCAGGATGAAGGATACTAAAAAACCCAGCTACAACTGTGGATGCCGTTGATCTAGAAACTGAATGGTGTTGGGGGCCCATCCAGCTTGAGACCATTCATTTTAAGGGTTTACAGCTGCCGCTCATCACAGAGATGAATGAATCCAAAGGAACCTTAGACGCTTTTCTCTCCGAGGCCCCTTGAACCTTAAATGCAAGTTGTTTTGATTAAATCTGACCTTATATATACATGGATTTGGTCGATTTAATAAGAATCAGTCCTTGAATCGTATTTTTCTAACAAAAAATAAGATTTTTTATGTTACATTTTTTTTTGTTTTGCCAACCGTTGATTTTTTATTCACCAAAAAATCCAGCACCCAAGTTGGATTTAGACGATTTAAATGTCAATCTTCACTAAATGAATGATGTAGAGTCCCATTTGATCAAAACAACATACATCTATGAAGTTAGGGATGACATAGGGGATGAGTGAAACCCATTTGCCTTGGACCTGATCCCCTCTTTGTTTCTGATGCCAAGAGAGAGACACGTGGGACCAGGACAAAATGTCTCCTGCCCACACGTGTTTTCACCATCCTCTCACATTTATAAAATTTTATCAAATGCTTTTTGTAAATAAATACATTTTCTTGAAAAAGGGATTAGTAAACAATTAACAATAGCTTACATAAAAAAAACATAATTCATATAACATACCTAAGTGAAATTTATTTTTTTGCCTAAGCCCAAATATTACATGTATATTTGGACAAATATCTCGCAATCATAACTGCAACAACCATATACCAAGTCAAGAATAGGTACATGTACGAATTAAAAAAAACCAACAGAAACAAAGTAATTACTCAATCATTTGCTTAAGAATATCTTGCACAATAACGGTCTTCCAATCAGTGTAAACATTGTAGCCAAACCACCTTGTGAAAAAATGAACCTGCAATACAACATTTAAATTAATGAGTACCTGAGAAAAATAAACATTTCAAATGAATAAGCAATGTTATCGTATAATATCTACAATGTTTTGATTAGCAAGCTTTGTAGACCACATACCATTTTACAACATAAACACCTTTGCATTCATATTCATTACCCAAAGAACCCAATGTTAATTGCCCAGTTAAGAAGAATCAAGATCTGCAACATAAATGAAAGTTTAAGGTTGTTGTGCAGCTACAAATTTATGTTATATAAACATAAATGTTAAGCATACCTTATCACATTCACAAAACGAATAAGATAAATGGTTGATCTTCAAGCAATTGCGAGTCCCTTCTTGATATTTTGGCAAATGGAGCATTTGTTGAGAATTTCAATGTTTATCGATTGGTTTGTATTAGACGATAGAAAAACAATAGAAACATCGCCTTCAAGACTCACAGAGACATACAGGGTACAATGAATGGTCTTTGGCACTTTGCATCATGTTTGTTCTTGCTGTATGTGGTACTTTCAGAGTCTCTCTATGAATCTTTCTAGGTGCTGCATTATCAAGATAAGTGATACATTAATATTATATTTAAATGAGTTCGTATACAAACATAACAACCAAACAACAAAAGTACATATGATATACTCACTTCATTGACCAACAATATTTTTTTTAACATAAGAACTTTACTATATTTTGGCTGCTGAATACCTGCTTCATTCGTATCACACTGGTTTCATCGCCAATTGAAATTAAATATCAACACATATATCAAATATCATTAGTTGTATACACACATAACTTGAGACATTAATAATTATACATTAGTTACCTCAATTGTGTCTTTGCTTGGGGGTAAGGATGAGGGTGACGTTGGGGCCAGTGAACTGCGATTGTTGGACTTTCTTATGTCACGTCTATACACAGTAGACATCACAAGATGCCTAAGATATACACAACATATATAAGACATTGGAGCAGTTCATTAAAAAACAATATACAACTAATAAAGAAGCAATTCATTAAAAAAAGCAGCTAAATATTTTTCCAATGCATAGAATACTCATAGATACTTTTATTAGTATTTTCGCTTGTAGTATTCAATCTCACATACACTATACTTGTAGAACACATCATCTTTGTTTTCTATTATTTGTCCCTTAACCTTATGTCGTCCTGCTTTACGTCTCACTTTTATTGGATACACATGAATAAGGGTCAAAGGAGCAACAAGTGGGACGTTATCTGCTATTGGAAAGAATGGATATATACTATATGCAACTCGATATGATTCAACTGTGAAAAACTTATCGCAGTAATCCTTTGGTAGCTTGCCCTCGTACAAAATGCATGAGATCATATGTGAGCATGGAATCTCGTTAACCTGCCACTCTTCACAAGAGCATGTCTGCTTCTCAAGATAAACACAATAGTCGTGAGATCGATCGCTACCTTTGTATAGATGTCGGAGGCAATGCACTACCTGCACACTTAGTAGTTGTGCTTTTCTCTTAAGAATATCTAATTTTTCTTTTACCTCATGCACAATAACACCTGACATCTTCTCCCTTCTAATCTTTCTTTTCTCATAAAGTTTTATAAGCATGAGACAAAGCTTCTCAATAATAGGCACTAGAGGCTTGTCATGTATGAGGAGAATCCATGAATTGAAGCTCTCCACTATATTAGAGGTTAAGCACCCATACCTTCCTGTGTAAATTGATTGTTAGTCCAATGTTTCTCGATCACATCCTCAGTCACATACTTGTATGTGACTTCATCTTGCTCTCGAATCTTAAAGATAAATAATTACATTATTCTCTCATGGCTGCTCGGGAATCCATGCCCAAAAATACTTTGACTCCTTATCTACAATTGCAAATGCTACAAGAAACATGTCCCTTGCAAATGCTACAAGAAACATGTCCCGTCTAGGATCAATACTATGGGTTGACAACAATATACTCATGTATTTTTCTTTTAGAAATGTATCATCTAACAAAAGAACTAGATGACATCCTTTTAAAAAATCCATTGATGCATGAACAGAAGGATAAGAACAAGTACTTAAATCGATCTCTCTGATCGGTCTTAATGAAACCTAGTGATTCTGGGTTAGCGGTCATCAAATGATTGCAATAGGGAGAAGCATCCTAAACGACTCTTCGAATGAATCATATATTGTCTCCCTAATCAATTTTCATCCACACCATGTTTGTTTGTAACTAACCTTAATACCTTGTTTGTGACTTATGTCATTCATGATTTCTTTTGGAGTCATCTTTGAGTTATCATGCAAGTGTCTGTGAATAACACATGAAATCCACTTGAAAGACACTTTTTTACAACGAGCCACATGTATGCTCTCTTTGATACCTCATCACTACAAAGAATGATGCTCCATGCATCTTTGTACATTGTTGAGTTTTTTGTTGCACAACTTGTCATATAACTCAAATATCTTTTGCCTCAATGGGTTTCAATTCATTGAATGAGAAACCATTAAATGAGAACCAAGGGTTTGGCTTCTCAAATATCTTTTATGCATCATTCTCAACTACCATTATTTGTCTCAATGTTTCATCACTGGCTTGATCCTCTCCTATCATTTGTGATTCATGTTCAGCCGACATGGTATAGTCATCATGATTGCTATCAATTGATTCTCCATTGTGGTTGTCGTTGCTACTACCCCAAATAGATTGATGAGCTGCACAAACTAAATCAAAATTTGTCGTATTTATCGCTTTCTTTGCTTTCATGCATGCATCATTCTTGTATTTCCAACTTTTAAGATTAACATAAAATATAACACCTCAAGCTCAAGCATAAATTAGAAAGTTCAACCACCTTTACCAAGATTTGTCATCTACATTGGATGGCTAAATGTCATTTAACTTACTGCGATGAAGATCAGCCGTATTGGTTTGCCCATGTGGTTCTACATCTTCTGCAGTGATCCTCTTATAGTTAGTTGTTTGGGACTGTGAGATGTACACAAAAGAGTGAGGTCGATACATAAATCTACTTGAGATAGTTGGACATTATCCATAAGATTCTCATCATTTCATTCATCAACTGCTTCATGTATATCGCTTATGCCTGCTTCTTTTACATCACTTCTGACTAGTTCTTGTGTAACGTTGCAACCAACAACTTCGTGCTTAACTTCGCAAATAGTCATGTCGATTACCTTTACTAGCATATATACTTTTACTAGCAAGTACATAAACATCACCACTATATAATATTGATTTTACATCATCATCGTCCAAAAGATACATAATACATCTAAAAAAATACATCTACAACAACAAATAAACAAAAACACTACAAGGATATTAACTGCTCATGTCTATAAAAAATTAAAATATTTCATCAACAATGGTAATCACTGGAATTGAACGAAAAAACTAACCAGAGAAGTCGATGGGCATCGGATTGGAGCGAGAAAACTTTCATATTAATCACCGCAAAGATACAAAACAAAAGGATTAGGGTTTTAGAGGAAAAAAGGGTTACCACACTTTCCAAAATTGCCTATATATATATACAAAGAAATTTCCAAGGTAAAACATAATCTTGCATATCTTAAAGTGCCTATCATGCGAAATTCTTTGAATTATTCAAACTTTTCATGAATTTCGCATAAAAAGTCAACTTTTTCAACTACCAATACGAAACTCTTGACGAAATTCGCACAGTAAAATGGAATCTCGCATCTCTTAAAGTCGATATTATATGAAATTCCTTGAATTCTGCAACTTTTCATGAATTTCATATTGAAAGTTGACTTTTGCAACTATACATGAAAAAATCTTGATGAATTTCGCATGTAAGGGATTTTCACAAGAGTTGTAGCGATTATCGTAACATAGCTTCAAAAATCGTGGAGATTTTGTGAAAGTGAGGAGTGAATTCTACAAGTATAGTGTGTGAAATTTATAATTTTTGCATAAATATCATGCAAAATTCTTTTTTAGTGATATTTAGCAGGGTCAGGAGCATTGCGACGTAACGAGCAAAACTCAGAAGATCTGCATGTTCTAGGGGTAAAACGGTCCTAAAAAAGTAAAGAACCTGCAAATTTGAACATTTAGCGGATTTTGAAATTTGTAGGGCATTTAGGAAAATTCATCAAATTTACCATACAGTACAATTATTTTTCGTTTAATATTAACCACCTAATTTTACAGTTAACCCCATATCCAAAATTACGCCCTTAGACAATGGTGACACTTCACTATCTTGTAAGATTGCGTTGGTCGATAGATGGAGATGGCTGGTCCACAATTTGGAATGGAAAATTAGCGTCGAATGTAGCACTTGAAGAGTTGTTTTTGTTTGTGGAAGTTGAGCCTGAATTACTTCAACATGTGATTCATTTGTAGCAAATTAGAAGCATCTACATGCTTCTGAGAACGAACAAAGGGAACTCTTAAGCCATGTTCCTTTAGAAAGTACCCTCTATCCCCAATAAATGCCTAGTTTACGACCTAAGCATTGAATAGGTTTGGTGTCAACCATGGCAATCCCATAGTCACAAATCTTGATTTCAGGATTTTGTCAGCAAAGGAAAATCTCATGATAATTTTTTTCTCAATAAAGTCTTGGGAAAATACCCACATATGTAAATTTTAACAACAAACAACAACAACTACGCCTTCATCCCAAAACAATTGGGGTCAGCGATATGAACCAAAAAAGAAATTCATTTTGGGTCTTCCACATGAATCCTTTTCCTCCAATCATTTCTATCTAACGCCATGTCCTTGGTGAGGTTCAAAGCATTCATATCCTTTCCTATCATCTCCATCCAAGTCTTCCTAGGCCTACCCCGACCTCTTTTAACTAATATATTTTCCCATTTCTCCAACCTTCTAACTGGAGCATCATTAGGCCTTCGCCGAATATGTCCAAACCACCGTAAACGATTCTCTCGCATCTTATTTTCAATGGGTGCAACACCTACCTTCTTACGTATCTCTTCGTTCCGAATCTTATCTTTTATTGTATTTCCACACATCCATCTAAGCATCCGCATCTCAGCTACACTCATTTTTTGAATATGATGTCTCTTGGCAGCCCAACATTCCGTACCATATAGTAAAGCGGGTCTAATAGTCGTCCTATAAAACTTTCCCTTCAACCGCAATGGCATTCTACGATCGCACAGCACTCCAGTAGCACTTTTCCATTTCATCCACCCAACCTTTATCCTATGATTTACATCTCCATCAATTTCTCCATACTTTTGAATGATGGATCCCAAATATTTGAAATAATCATTCACCGGTATATCTTGCTCACCAAGCTTCACTACACTCCCATCACTACTTCGTTGCTTACTAAACCGACATTCCATATATTCAGTCTTACTCTTACTCAACTTAAAACCTCTAGCTTCCAATGTCTGTCTCCATAATTCTAACTTAGCATTAACCCCAGCTCTAGACTCATCAATCAAAACAATATCATCAGCAAACAACATACACCACGGTACATTTTCTTGAATTGATCTCGTAAGCTCATCCATCACTATCGCAAATAGGAAAGGGCTTAAAGCAGATCCTTGATGTAACCCAACCGTTATCGGAAAATTGGTTGTCACCCCTCCACAAGTGCGGACATTGGTTACTACTCCTTCATACATATCTTTAATTATACTAATGTACTTGAGAGAAACACCTTTCTTCATCATTGTCCACCAGAGAACGTCCCTAGGTACTCTATCGTATGCCTTCTCTAAATCAATAAAAACCATATGCAAATCTTTGTTCCTCTCTCTATATCTTTCAATAAGTTGTCTAAGAAGATGTATAGCTTCCATAGTTGATCTTCCAGGCATAAAACCAAATTGATTCTCCGATATCATGACAACCTTCCTCAACCTAGACTCAATCACCCTCTCCCAAAGTTTCATAGTATGACTCATGAGTTTTATACCACGATAGTTTGTGCAATCTTGTATATCACCCTTATTCTTATATAAAGGCACCAAAGTACTCTTCCTCCACTCATTAGGCATCTTATTTGTTTGCCAAATCAAGTTAAAAAGATTTGTCAACCATTCTAAACCTTTCTCTCCCAAGCATTTCCAAGCCTCGATAGGTATACCATCTGGGCCAACTGCCCTTCTTGATTTCATTTTCTTCAAAGCCTCTGCAATTTCTTTCTTTTGAATCTTGCGCATGAAGTCACGATTTATCTCATGAAAAGGAATGGAGAAGTCTCCAAGATCTTGAGCATGACTATCATTAAATAGCTTATCAAAATAATCTTTCCATCTCTCCTTAATCTCCTCATCTTTGACTAAAACCCTTTGCGTTTCATCTTTGATACATCTAACCATACCCAAATCCTTCGATTTCCTATCTCTCATCTTTGCAAGCCTATAAATATCCTTCTCGCCTTCTTTGGTATCCAACTTGTCATAAACCTCCTTATATACCTTAGCCCTCGCGTTTCGAACAACTTTTTTAGCTTCCTTCTTTGCTATCATATACTTCTCCAAATTCTCACTATCACGACTCTTACTTAGATTTCTATAACACTCTCTTTTAACCTTAATAGCTAATTTGACATCCTCGTTCCACCATGATGTATCCTTACCTAGTGGTGCACCGCCTTTAGACTCACCCAATACCTCCTTAGCTACTTTTCTCATACCACCCGCTATCTTATTCCACATTGATTCTGAATCCTCCTCGAGACACCAATCAACTTCCTTAACTACCTGCTCTACAAACATTCCTTGTTTAGCTCCTTTCAGTGCCCACCACTTAATTCTAGGATCTATCCTATGTCTATCCCTTTTGCGGCATTGTCTAATTCTAAGATCTAAAATTAAGACTCTATGTTGTGTAGCTACACTTTCTCCTGGTATAACCTTACAATCGATGCAACAACCCCTATCTCTCTTTCTAAGTAGGAAAAAATCTATCTGACTCGTATTAACCCCACTTTTAAATGTTACTAGGTGAGACTCCCTCTTCCTAAACCAAGTGTTTGCTAAGATCATATCATAGGACAAACAAAAATCTAAAATCCTTTCTCCACTTTCATTTCTTTCTCCTATACCATAGCCTCCATGGATATTCTCAAATCCATCCCTACTAATGCATACATGTCCATTAAGGTCACCGCCGATGAAAAGCTTTTCTCCATAAGATGTCTCTTGTACTACTCCATCTAAATCTTCCCAAAATTGATGCTTAATGAAATCATCTAAACCTACTAGAGGTGCATAAACACTAATAATATTAATAATATCCGTACCTAATACTAATTTAATAAGTAAAATTCTATCACCCTTCCTACGGACCTCAACTACATTATCTATAAACTGACGACTCATAACAATCCCTACTCCATTTCTATTTCTATTTATTCCTGTATACCAAATCTTATATCCCCAAGGTTCTATCACTTTAGCTTTCTCACCTACCCATTTGGTCTCTTGAAGACATAAAATATCAATCTTTCTCCTACACATAACATCTACTAACTCTACCAACTTACCAGTTAAAGACCCTATGTTCCAAGTGGCTAACCTAATTTTATGGTCTTGGACTAACTTATTTACCCCCACCCGTCCAACAAAGTGAGGGAACCCTTGCCTATTTGACACCACACCCGGGCGCCGGTGTGACGCGTCGCTTCTGGGCGACGACCTAGCAACCCTTGCACATTTATCACTGCCTCCGGGCCTAGAGAGTACAGCGCGTCGCTCAGTAGGGAACGCCCCAACAAAATTCTCATATTGGTTCATTTTCATAGGATATGACAAAGTTTTTATGCTGGCTGTCACAGGCCTACCGCAACCCTCCTCCTTTATCCGGGCTTGGGACCGGCAGTGTATAACTACACAGGCGGAGTTACATATGTAAATTTTAAAATATATAAAAAATTAAAAGAAAATTTGGCAAAAATATACAAGAAAAATATATGGTGGTTATGTACTATGATACCATACGGTGGCGCACGCTCTTGTTTGCATAGATCTAACCACCAAATGGTAAATCTAACCATACAGATGTATTTAACAAGATTTATTTAGTATATTAGAAGGTTTTATCATGTTTAATATACTATAAGATTTCATTTTTGAGTTGGTGAAAATCAATGACCCACAATTCATGAAAATAAGGGTGGTTTAAAATTAATATAAAACATCATTTTTGGGTCGTTTTTAACACATGAAAATAATAGATAAAATATGCTAAAATGATTCAATGTTTAGATTTTGCTTTTGAAGCTTAGATCTATGAAAAATCAAGTGTGTACCACCAGAAGCTATGTTGGTACAATACCATCATAGAAGCATCCAAATATAAATATCATATCAATAACCCAATAATATCACAATAAAAGGTGATATTTCCAAAATATTGATTTTTTTCTAGATTATAACAGCTTTTGAACATCACAATAAAATTGCAAAATTAATAATAAAAAATGACGGATCTTTGTGACTATCTCTTGTTACATATCACAAGCACCTAATCAAGAAACGTGCACGCACTCTCACATTCACACATTTGAACATTGAAGAAGACAATGGACAAAGATCAATGTGCTAAGTGTGTTCCAACAATGCTGGCATATCGGCTACTCAATCAGAGACCATGAGGGTAGTTTCCTGCAAGTGGGATGGTTCATGGGCTCATCCATCCTAAACAAAAGGGAATGAGAGCATTCGTGCAAGTTAGCAGAACAGATTTCTGCGAGTTCCAATATCATCCTTGAATCTTTCACGCAGACTGTCAAGCTGATTCAAATGGGGCAGGAGGGCAGAGATTGGACAAACATATTCCCTGTGAATGTTTTGAATTTTTGTTGTAGATTTCAGGAGTTTAGAATCAAGTAGCTTCCTAAACAATGGAACATAGTGAAAATTCTTGCTGATTTAGCAGCCAGCTCCTTGAAGAGCTGTTGGAAAGACCAGCCTCCGGACTGGCACCCCTCACTGGAAATTTGTAAAGACTACGTACAGATTTTTTATCATGAAATACACTGGTAGGGGTCTGCCTAACCCCAGCTTGCCTAACGATAAAAATAAAAAGAGACCTGAAATGGCATTGAGGTTTTTGTTTTCCTTTTCGTCCTTTTTGTTTGAATCTAAGGCCATCATGCCCCCATTACTGTCATTTCTGCACACAAAGTTGATAATGTGAAACTATGGAATTTCTATTCAAGATTGTTACGATTAGAGATGGGCACTGGGCCGGGCAGCCCGCCATGGGCCAGGCCTGCGCCAGTATATTTGTCCTTGGCTCAGCCTGAACGGGGCCTCTGGTCTGGCCTGACCCGGTCCACCCCGTATATTATATATAATATAATACATTATATAAATAATATATGTTATATTTTATATCTAATGTAATATATATTATATAATAGGCCTGGCCCAGCCTGATTAGGCCCATGGGCCTAACGGCGGGCTGTGGGACAGGTTTTTTCCAACGGGCCAGCCCAAACCGGGCCGATGCCCACCACTAGTTACGATAATGGAGACGAGTCTCTCTCTGTAATTCAGGCATCCATCCAACAGTTCAATAATTCCATCTAAATGTGCAGCCATAGACAGAAAAGTCTCTCTCTCTCTCTCTCTCTCTCTCTCTCTCTCTCTCTCTCTCTCTCTCTCACACACACACACACACACACACACACACACACACGAATACATTTGTCAAGGCTAATGTATCATTTTTGACACATAAATCAATATTTTTCACAATCCAAAAATATCAATAATTTGCACAAGTATACAATCTAATATGACATGGAAAGATTTAGTGAAGCCTCGGTACATCTTGTATACAATCTAATATGACATGGAAACTACCTAGTTGAAGTGGACAACACTGGAATTCATGCAAACCCATAAAAAGAACGTAAAAAAAAAAACTGGAACATACCATTAAAAGACTTAATTAGAACCGGTCATTTACCAAATCTACTGTGTTAATTAAATTCCTCACAAATAAGATACAAAACCAAAAATGCTCATATAACTCGAAGCTTTGGCCTTGACATTGACATCCTTATAATGCACCTAAGTTCCAGCTTTGCGGCGAGCAACACGAGCAACAAAACCAGCCTTGATGGGGGCAACAGACCGAGAGCATCCACTATGCATGAAAAATTATCACAAATATCATATGTGACGCTTAAATATTATCATGGCATACAACACCTATGGAAATAACATACATTTCTAAAATATCATAATAACATGAATTATAATAATCAAATTAATTATCTTAGAAACATGCTTCACATATATATCATAATTTAATTATTGAATTGCAATATTTAAATTGATTATCTTACAAACATACTTTACACACACATCACAATTTAATCATTGAATTATAATATTCAAACTAGTTATCTTACAAATGTGCTTCATACACATCACAATTTAATCAGTATTTAAATGTAACATTAAAATTGATTGCAAATATTTGACAAACATATTGCATACACTAACAAATTAAGAAAGTACCTGTCCACGAGCACTGAACCTTCTTTGCCGTTGTGACCTCTTCGTCAAAGCATGTAGTTCCTCATTTAAGGGATGATTTTCCACCTGACTTTTCTTCGCCATGTCTACCTCTGCTCCTTAAGAATCCTTCATCATGTCCACTTCAACCTCTTTCTTTTACTGAGTATCCTCCTTTGCCCTCTGGTCGACCACACTCTGACACTCCACCTTACCCTTCGACTCCTCCATTTGATAATGTTTTTTCTCTTTTCACTCATCAACCACTTTGTTGGATGGAGATAGTTCTTCTCACTTCTTCACAGTTTTCTCTACCTTTGCATTGACATCCTCTTTTTATTGAGGTTCCTCCTCCACCCTTTTCATCCTCATAGTGTCCATATTGTCCCCCTCCATCTCACCACAGTAGGTGGCTACATCTCCAGCTTTTCTACCTGGGCACACAGGTTAGCAACTCTTGAAGACTCAGATGTCAATGACTCCTTGCACTTCTTTATCATTGACTACTCAGCATTCTCGTCCTCTGCAAATTAATATTACATTTTTTTGTGGAATATGTTGGCCACCCATACTCTTGGCCAGAGAGTAGGTTCATTTTCTATCCACATGTCAAGCTTCTTTCGTACTTCATAGTAGGATGAATCATGCATCTAATACATAGTTTTTTCATTGTTTTATTTCTTTGTAGGTATTGATGCCTCCATGATAGTCTCTGTATAATAAATAAATGAATAATTCTTTAAAAAACAAAATCCGATGTTAGAGGTAAGCAAAATAGGCTATTGAAATAGGATATTTCACATGAAATTGAATTATAGAAAATAAACAACATAGGCTATTGAAAATGCAAAAATAACTTAAAAATCGTGAAAGTGTTCGTTAGTCATCTTTATAATACAAGATAAACAATAAATAAATAGCCAAATTTGAGGATATAGGCATACCAAATTAAGAGAAAAAGCAAGCAAAGGAGACTCATATGAAAATGAATTAAACAAAAAAATATAATAAGCTATTGAACATTCAAAGATAACTTGAGAACCATGAAATTGTTTCACAAACAATAGTTTTATGCCAATGTTTAAAAAAGTAACTAATCCATGTCATTGATTCAACTGTTACAGGGAGTGAAACATGTGCTTACTATAATATCTCATCACCGATGATGTGCCGCCATGTGACAGAGATAAACTCGTCAGAGATTCATCAAAAATATTATTGGAGAAAATAGATTGGGGACCATAAAAACTCAAATTTTATGCAAAAATTATCCTCAAATGCGAACCTAACCCTTTGAACATACAAAGCGTCACATTTAATAAGCATACAAAGGTTCATAGACTTTGGGGTCATTCACAAATTGTTTTTGCAAAGGTCGCACAATATTTGCAGACATGAGTATTTAGTTAAAGAAGATTCACAGATTATAAAGACATTCAAAAACATTATTTGTGAAAGTCATACTATATTTACAAACATAAGTATTTAGTTAAAGAAGGTTTACACATTTTGGGTGATATTCACAAAAATGATTTGCAAATGGCGTACTATATTTATGGATGTACGTTGAGAGTATTTAGTTAAAAGAGGTTCATACATTTTGGGTGATATTCATAAATATGATTTGCAAATGTCGTATTATATTTGTGGATATACATTGAAAAATATAGTTGAAAGAGGTTTGCACATTTTTTGTGGCATTCACAAAAAATATTTGCGAAGGTTGTACTATATTTGTGAACATACATTGAGAGTATTTAATTAAAAGAGCTTCACAAATTTTGAGGATGTGCGCAAACATGATTTGTGAAAGTTATATATATATATTTGCAGACATACATTGAGAGTATTTAGTTAAAGAAGGTTTACACATTTTGAGGATATTTGAGAAAGTTATACTATATTTGCGGACGTACCTTAAAAAATATAGTTAAAGGTGGTTCGTATATTTTGGGTGCCATTCACACAAATTATTTGTGAAGGTCATACTATATTTTTGGATGTAAGTATTTAGTTAAAGGAGGTTCACAGATTTTTGAGACATTCGTACAAATTATTGGTGAAGGTCATATTGTATTTGTAGACGTGCCTTAGGAGAATTTAGTCAAAGGAGGTTCACACAATTTGTAAACATTCACAAACTATGTTTATGAAGTTCGTATTGTATTTGCATACGTACTTCAAAAAATATAGTTAAAGGAGCTTCACATATTTTGGGGAGATTCGCACAAATTATTTGTGAATGTCGTATTATATTTGCGAATGCACATTGAGAGTATTTAATTAACTGAGGTTCGTATATTTTGGGTGACATGATTTGTAAATGCCGTACCATATTTATGGAGGGAAAAAATGTTCTAAAAAAGTTGATAATCAGATATTTTGGATATGAGGAGAATTTCGGCAAATTGTGAGGCATTTCAGAGAATGCACCATTTTCCAAGGACAATACAATTATTTTTTATTTGAACATCTAAAATAAGGAAAGGAGTTTTTGGAAGGTTAACTAAGTATATTAACTATTAAATCATCTTGGGCTAGAAATAACCTCACTTAAATGGATAGGCTACTCCAGATAATTTGGATTTGAATTTGGATCTAGCATGATCATACATATAATACATTTTCACTCCCTCTCCCCAAAAAGAATTGGGATGTGTCATGGGTATCTAGTATTCTTTCACTGGGGACTGTCATTAGGATTTTGGAATTATTTGGTGTCTTTATGATGGATACCCAAGATTGTTCCGAAGTTTTTGAAAGACAATCAGGTCCAAGGAGCCTTGAACAGAAACTTGTCCCAGAAAACTTTGGGTGACATTAGCCATCAAGCTGAACGACATCAACAACTTCATGATTTGATTGAATCTCTACCATTCATTTCTCAACTGCTGATGCCATTCATCTTAAAATTCAATAGCATCATAAATTCTTGTGGGGACCATTATGATGGATTTTGGATGCCATTTGTCCTGATGACTAATGGCATCCAAGGTGCCTTGGGACAGTTTTCTGATCAAGATTCATTGAACCTGTTCCTCTCTCCAAGTTTCCCTAATCTTAGAATGTCAAAACAAGATGCAAACATAACTTACTAGTCCAAAGTTTCAATGGTCAGTCATTTTTTTCGTTTATCACATGGAGAAATCACACTAGGGATTGGAGACCTAGCCGCGCTGCTCTTGACCTGCCGTATCTATAGGTGGACCTCATGGGCGTCACCCCTTGTGCAAGTTGAAGCATGGCGACACTCTTGGGGCAAAGGGAAAGCCCACGGAGTTTTATAGCGACCGTAACTGTAACTACGGCAGGCAAAGCCAGTGCGACTAGGTCTCTGATCTTGAGGGTGGTTTCTCTGTGTAAATATAAAAAAAAATTGATCCAAAACTCAAAATCAAATACTAAGAAAACTCAAAAACAGAAAAAAGGGACTGCAGATGCTGCAATAGAAGGGAACTATATCAGCTAATGAAACATGCTACAGTAGTATGGTATATAACAAGAGTTATCCATTCATATAGTGATGCAAATGCTACAAGCTAGGGTCATACGTGTGGCCAAATCTAATCCATTTTTACTTGTTCCAATCAAATTTTTATTTCAACTCATTACACATAAATCTAACGGGTTAACATATGGTCAGATCACCATACGTACAAATGAGTTTTTTTTTTCTCTCTCTCTCTCTCTTTTTTAGTTGTTTTTCATAAAACTAACCTTACAGATGTGATCAGCATGGTTTGGTTAGTAAAAATTGGCTCTTGAATTGCTTAATTACGGGTATGTATGCACCATTTTATGAGCCTTGAAAAAATCATTACCCTAAAATGTGTGATATTTTCTCAGCTCATAAAATCATATTTTTTCGTCAAAGAAACATGATGCAAAGCTGGTTCCTAGCATTTGGACCATGCTGAATCCATCTACGAAGTCCGATTTGGTTGACATAACCAGCACCTATGATTTCTGGCTCATTCATATGGTCAGGTCAACATGACCAAATATTACTCCTAATTAAAATATACCAATGATTTTTACAACCAAAAAGATAGGGAGCTAAATGTAAGAGATCTTCCGACCCGATCATCCACAATGTGCGATTATACTACATGTATGTTGTCCGAACATAATTTATTATCATGTGATTGTGATGCAAAAGAATAAGGGTTTTATAAATGGCTCAATAACAAATTTTTTTAATATAAAGGTGATGATTTTATTTCCAAAAAATATGATCCAAGTGTGATAAACTAACAAACCATGTTAAAACGCATTTTTGAAGTCTGACTGAAGAAGTTAAGACATTGCTCACCTCAGTGCACACACACTATATATATATGTGCTTGATGGGTTTTCATGTTTTTTTTTTCGTTTTTTTTAATTCTGACCATACAGATGTGATCTATGTACTTGATTTTATAGGGATCAACTCTTGAAGTGTTTGATTCAAGTGTTGGATTCGCACACATGGGTGGGTTTTTTTAAAGGTTTGAAAAAAACAACGGTCCAAAATCTTTATAAATTTTGAGGCTCCAAATATCATTTTTTTATTGAAAACACATGATCTAGGTATGGATTCCTCATAAATGGATCATTTATGGGATCAGAATTGCGAAAACATACTGAAAGAGCAAAAAAACCCATCCAGCAAGTATCCCAAGTACCTAATGTTCAAGCACTTACTCTATATATAAAGAGTAGAGTGTAGGTGCTTGGGATATGTGCTTGATGGGGGCTTTAAGGGTTTTTTCATCTTTATTTTTAAATTTTTGACAGTACAAATATGATCTATGTACTTGATTTTATAGGGATCTAACTCTTGAAGTATTTGATTCCAACACATGGGTGGGTTTTTATAAGGTTCAAAAAATCAATGGCACAAAATCTTTGTAATTTTTGAGGCTCTAAATATCAATTTTTTCATCAAAAACACATGATCCAGGTGTGGATTCCTCTTAAATCAACCATGCAACACATTTATAGGGTAAGAACTACAAAAAACAACTAAAGAGTAGAAAAACCCATCAAGCAGGTATCACAAGCAAATAATGTTCAAGCACTTTACTCTATATTTATATACTTATACCTATTGTATGTAGGAAAATCATGAGTGCTAGTGCAAGTCTTTTCGGTTCAATTTGACCTCATAGATGTGTTATCATCATTTATTTGCTATGGGTAACACTTTGGATCATCATGCAAAAATACGGTTTTTTAAATCATAAGCTTTTAGTACATTCTGGGCCATTGATTTTTGAAGCTTTTAAAAAACTGACTTACATGTTGCAAAACATAATAAAAACCTATTTTATATATAAAAACTATGTTGATCACATTACTAATATTTGAAAAAATAAAAAATGAGTGAAAACAATGATATTTGTTAGATTGCATGTACAATAAATATATATATATATATATGGAAAAAGTGGTAGCCGCCTATCACTTTTCTAGCCTAAGTAATGCTGTCAAACAAGTGTTTTTAAGTTGTTTTTTACAAATTTGACCCTGCATATGTGTTTAGCATGGCTGATTTGCTAGGAAACAACATTTGGATCATGTTTTTTTGATAAAAATATAAATTTTAAAGGTAAATATTTATAAAAATCTTAGACCATCAAATTTTAAACCTTATAAAAACCTACATGTGCATTGAAATCGGATGATCTAATAGTTGATATAAAATCAAGCATGAAATTTTCAAAATCCTCATAGTCTGGCATTAGGGTAAAAAAGTGGTAGGCAATTATCATAATGATAGGGTGCTTCCATAGTACCTAGTCCCATTTAATAGGAGCATCAATTTTTTAAAATTTTTGAGCTTTTTTGTTGACAAGACCTTATAGATATGATCTACAATTATTATTATACATGTAGGTTTTTCAAGATCTTCAAAATATATATCTCGTACCAAAATTCTCTGACTTAAAAAATCCCATTTTTATGTACAAAAACATGATCCAAACCATGATTAAATCTATATTAAATACATCTATAAAGTTTGATTGAGAAGATGCAACATAAAACTATGATATTTAGCAGGCGGGAGTAGGTTCTCCCGGAGCACCTTTTATATATATATATATATATAGATAGATAGATATAAGAAAAATGGATCTGAGGAGGCTATGTCACTCGAAGAAAAGGATTCTCCTATCTTTATAATCAATTGAATCGGGACAAAACTGAAAAATAGAAAATGTGGCTTCTCTTTGTTCTCACGCGTTGGGTGGATGAAAATGAACAATCATGTCAATATCTTAAACAAAAGGAGACTTTTTTGCTGAATTATTTGATTGGATAATTAAGTAAAACGGGTCCCACATGTCTCGAATATCTTATCATTATGATGTCACGATCCTTACAAAATGATGAAAGTTGCTTCATTATTCAACATAAAATATGTTTTCAAGCTACTGTTCACTTGAAGACAAATTGTCCAAGTCCAATAATGCACGCATGGCCCCACATTATCTAACCACAACATTAATTATGCGTTTCAACTTGGTAAAGATTGCCACAACTTGCCTCTTGTTTTTTATTTTCATTTCAAAAACTATTTTTATTAAATTCCTTAGTTTTAAAACTTCTTAATAATTAACAGATATATGGAGCTTTTTTAGTTTGCAACACGTAAAATGGAAAATTTGTTAAGTAAAAACACATGACTAAAAAGCTTTTCCATTCAAAGAGACGGGTACATAATAAGTTAGAAAAAATAGAAAATAGAATATACAGGTTTAATTAGCTTTCATTTTATCAAACAAGTCAAAGAAAGAATATATATGTATTCCCTTGAAAATCAAGGTAGGGTATAGGAACTTCAGGATTTAAATTCAAAAGTCAATGTGCCTGAGATCAGATAAAATTAGATCCATACCTTCTTCTTTTTTTAAAAGTACTTATTCTAAACATAAAATTTTTTGTTTTAAACTTTTTTGTCTCAGAAGAAAGTCATTTTGCTGATATTTTGAAAAAGACTATTTTTTCAAAGTTTTATTAAAAAGTCTTCTATAGGAAATTCACAGCATCTTGCCATCTTCCACATTTTTTTTTATCAGAAAACCGCCCCAGGATCATTGACCTAATTGTGCTGGCTCTGTCTGCCATACTTACTGTCGTTGTCCTAGCAGCGTAAAACTCCAAGAGCTTGCCCCTTGGGAGTCGTCACACTTTGGCTTGTGCAGGAAGTGATGGTCGTGGGATTTGAACCTAGACCACCCGCCTAGTAGCCTAGACCCCAACCCACTAGGCCAAATCCCTTGGGGCTTTGCCATCTTCCACTTGCAATGCATCTATATACTTTTTCATATTAATGCAGCCCCAATCTTCCAATTTTTGTGTGAGCCTAGAGCAGGTCCACCATAAAACCATACCTTCAATTTGTGGGATTATGTCACAACTTGACAAGGAGAAGTAAGATGGTGGGGATTAAAAATAACAAGTGGGGCAATATGTGTTGATGGAGAACATATTGGTTTACTTTGACAAATTTTATTGCTCTGACAATTGAGAATGGCAATTTTTTTTTGTTTTTTTTGTTTTTAATTTAAGAATGGCAAGCATTTGTTTTCATCTTTTCCAAATGACAAAACCTTATTTGTGGTTTTCTTATAGTAAACGCACAGCTTAGGGATGTAAGCACTTACGAATTCAACCAAGAATAATGAGTTTAATGAGATGAAAAAAATGAAATTTTTGGTACCATACACAATATTTTAGAGGAGAACTTATGGATGTTAGTAATAGATTATGCAAGAGCCAAACTATTGTCCCATTCAACCCCAAGGGGAGTTGGCCTAGTGGGGTGGGCGATGCATGTTGCCCCTCTGCGCAAGCCAATGCGTATCATAAGCCCCGAGGGCTGGGGTCCTAGCCTTAGAGTTTTATGCTGCCAGCACAATGATCGTAGGTATGGCAGGCTAAGCCAGCACAACCAGGTTTTCGTGTCGGGTGCGATTTCTTCAAGTTATAAATCCAAAAAAAAAGTGCCAAACTATCGATGAAGATTATCTTTGTTTACTTCAAGAACTGATGCCCTAACTGATGATGGAAAATGCAAATTCACATGCCAAAATTTACGAGTCCAGATTGGGTGCAATTACATGGCACAACATCATGCCTTCGAGCCCACAACTGACCTGCCTGTCCTCAAGATGGAGGGTGAAAAGCTGCTTAATGCACAAATATTTGTGCAATCATATTGCACCTAATCTTTTCACAAAAAATTTACTACTTTTGAAACCAACTTTCTGTCCCATCTCGTCAGTCCTCTCATGTTAACTGTTAAAATTCTATTATCATATTTCCTCAAAAGAAAAAAACAAATTCAAAATCACTCTTGAGTTTTTTTTTTGTTTGAAAGGCAAGCTGGGGTTAGGCAGACCCCCCACCAGTTATTCAACGTACCACTGGGTTTTGAACCTGCAAAGTCCCACTACAAGGAGACGTGCACTGACAGCTCCTACCAACCATGCCACGGCGTTGGTAAAATCATCCTTGATTAGGATTGACAATGTTCAATGAATGTGGTTGGCTCACACTTAATACCCTTATAACTCACCTAGATCCAATTCATCAACCCTTTTACAATTTGGATCTGACACAAGTTGGAAGCAAGATGATCTCGTTTTGAATCTGATTTTGTTATTTAGTTTGCTATTTAGATCTTTATATATTTTCATTAGAGATCGGATCTAAATGAGACCAGTTAGGATTTTTTTTCTCTTTTTCTCTATAAATATTCATTATAAAGATCACTCTTATTAGGGAATAAATAGTGGTATTTTATTTAATTTTTGCAACTTAGCTCCTATTTTCTATTAGATGTAGTTTTCCACGGTTTGGCACACCGTAATATAATATAGATCGTAACATAATTTTTTGAACTTGCTTGAAGTTCCCGTGGATCTTACCCAATTTAGGAAAGAGAAAGATGGAGAAGGCAAGGATGAGCACCTGCTGCCCCAAGGAGGGTTGGCGTAGTGGGGTTGGGCCTTGGCTGCTAGACGAGCAGTCAAGTTTGGATTCTCATGGGAGTCCCCTCTTTGTGCAAGCCAATGGATAGCATAGGCCTCGGGCTCAAAGTTTTACATTGTCGGCACGACGACCGTAAGTATGGCCAGCGCGGCCCGGTCTTCATGTTGAGTGTAGTTTTTTAGGATTATAAATCCAAAAAAAAAAGATGAGCATCTACTGCAAATGTCCACTTTGAGAATCATTGCACAACATAGTGATGGGGGGTTATGCCTCACACATGCTTTGAAAATTTTGTAATATTGGGTGCCCATTTCCAAAGGGGAGGTGCATACAATCCACACAAGAACATCATCTATCATATTAATTCATGTAAAGTCAGGACCCACTTTTCATATTCAATTTTGATAACCAACAAAAGGTTTTTTGGGGTGTACCAACTGGGGCTCTGCTTATCTGGCAGGAGCAGTTAGTGCACGTTTCTGACGTTGCAAGTTCGAACCCCAAAATGGTATGGTTGTACAACTGGTAGGGGTCGGACTAACCCCAGCATTCTCTGTCAAAAAAAAAAAAAGGTTTTTGGGTATCAATTGACGAAGATGGGGGCATGATCATGTCATTTATAAAAGAATGGAAAGATCAAGATCTCAGCCACTCTAGAAATGTTTGCTATCAAGTGTTGTGGTTCCAAGCGTACCAACAAAAAGATTGCTGTTATAATTGTGGAAAAGTGCCAAGAGTTCATGAACTTGGTCACCCTTGATGTGACTTCAAACAGTATCCTTTCAATAATTAAGTCCTATCAAGATGGGACAAGTAAACCACTGGGCAGGGGCAAGAGCGGAGGACAAGGCCTCAGCTCCTGCCCCATCTCAAAATCTTACCCTCCATCCCCACACAGGTTTTGATTTTAACCTCTATCCTTGTTTCATGTCCTTCATCCCTAGTCCATTCATGTCCTTCATCCCTAGTCCAAATGGGGTGAGGTGGGATGGGACCCTGTTTCTCCTCAGATCGGGGGTGAGGTAAGGTGGGGATCGAGAACAGGGACGGGAAAAGCGCAAGTCCATCCCCCACCTCCATCCTTGCACGTGTTTTGATTTTAACCTCCATCCCCGTTTCATGTCTTCCATCCCCAATCCAAACGGGGCTAGGAGGGATGGGGCCCCATTTTCCCCTCGTCCACTTTCATCCTTACAATAAATCTTGAAAGAGAATTGGTGGTATTTGTGGACTGCTAACATCCAATTGAAAGACCAACGAGGGAGAGGCTAGTGTACGTCACCTTGTGTTGGGACGGTGCAGGTTCAAAACCCAATGGTATAGTTGTATAACTGGTTGGGGGTCTGCTTAACCCCAGCTTGTCTTTCAGAAAAAAAGCATCCAATTGAAAGATTCAAATCATGTTGAACCCTGGCTTCCAGGTCCAGTGGAGCCCTACAGTTTTTTTTTTTCCATAATAGGGGCAAGAAAATCGATTCCATGAACCCGCAGAAGTTACTTAAAAAGTCATAGTTAGAAGCATAGTGACAAAATATAGTGAGATTTATGGAAAAATTGTCACGAAAATATCACTATAAATTACTTGAAAATTAAAAAAGTCAAATTCTCATGATATTTTCAAAATATCATGATTTTTTCATCAAAACATAAATATCATGATTTAAATGCAATGTTTATGTTTCTAACAGTTATTTATCATAAAAAACCATGTTTTTTATTTTTAATTATTTTTATTTATATTTTCTTATTTTTTTGTGTTTTAAAAATTTATTTTTATTGCCAAGATTTTGCCAGAAAATGCAAGATTTTAAAAAAAAAATCAGATTCCCTTAAGTTTTTGACTGCCGATATTTTGCAGTTTTAAACTTCTGTCACTATATTAGTTAAAATATATTAGTTAAAAGAGGTTGGGGGTAGGCCTAGGAAGACATGGATGGAGGTGATAGGAAAGGATATGAATGCTTTGAACCTCTTTGAGGACATGGCATTGGATAGAAATGAATGAAGGAGAAGGATTCATGTGGAAGACCCAGAATGATTTTCTTTGTTGGTTCATATCACCGACCCCAATTGTTTTGGGATGAAAGCGTAGTTGTTGTTGTAAACTTTTGTCACTATGGTTAGAAGTTATGGAATTTTCTGCCCAAAAATCACTTTCATACTCTGTTGATTTCAGAATTACCATCTTGACGTAATGGATCTTGACATTTGATTTGACTGTCAATTTTCCATGTGCTCTGTCGGCAACAAGTCCTCATCCTGGACTCGATCAACATGAATCCCATGGTAAGCCTCAAGGGGGTTGCGTAGTAGGGGTGGGGTTTTTATGTGCGTTAGCAGAGGTCCTAGCCTCGAAGTTTTATGCTGCTGGCACGACGATAGTAGGTATGACATGCTGAGCCAACGCGATCAGGTCTTTGTATCGAGTGTGGTTTCTTCGGGTTATAAATACAAAAAAAAAAACTTGGAAAATAAGATTGCCAAGCGCTCAACTAGGTTTTGTACGCAAGAGCTTGTTAAGTAATTACAAATATATCTTAAATATATTTTGCATCATATAATATATTTAAACCATATGATTCTATTATTTGGTTTGTAATAAATTGGTTTAAAAGTAAATTCTTAATGCTTCTAATTCCAAAACCAATTTCTTTTTCCCACTATTTATATTATTCTAAGCTCTTAACAGTGCATTTTTTCTATAAACAAGCCATTCGATCTCGATTTCATTTAGCTCGGGCTCATTATGAGATTGAATTCGGCTTGACCTGCCATTATAAAATTCAGACTTTAACATTTCAAGCTCGACCCATTGAGCTTGGCCTATGAGATCCTCGTGGGATGAAGCAATGGAGGGTGAAAATGTCAAATCACTTTCTTATTTGATAGAACACCTTATCTGCTCTCCTAAGGTAGGCTTAACAAGTTCAGATCATATTGCTATTGGGGGTGTCCATTGAAGGGGAGAATTTACTCATGGTACAAACCTCATGCATAAATGCCTACCTCAGTATGACATGATCCCTATCATTATCATATATAAAAACCTACCCTGCTTCTTATCAAAATGCAACAAAAGCTAGACTCCCCAAGTCTTAAAAAAATCAGCCCACAACCATATCCACAAACATATAATATTATTATAATAGTATAATAAAGTGCCTTCCATGACTTTTTTTCTTCTTAACAATTCCTTGTATTCTCTTCTTAAAAAAAAATAAAATCTAAATGAGGTTTGGTTTTTTTTTCAAAAGCAACTTTTAGTTTTAGGTAAAATTTAAAACAAAAGAATAGTTAAAAAATAAAAGGTCGTTGGAATTAGGAAATAACCTGGAATTATCCCCCAAAAGAAAAAGGGCCGTTTGAAAAAAAAACACCCTCCCCCTCCTCCTGGTCTATAAAATCCAGAGGCCCCTCTTTGATTCCATGATGGTGACCAAGAACCAGTCTCCCCACTTCTCTCTCTCTCTCTCTCTAAAATTTTCCAATTCTCTCATATATTCTCCTTCTCCTCAGTTGGGGTCCTCTGAAATGGTGGAATTCGATCGTTAATACCCTCTTTTCTCTCTCTCCCCCTCTCTCTCTAGACCACTTGTGCGTGATGGAAGGGAAGAAGACGTCGATTGGAGAAGTTGAAGGGAGCAAGCTGCGGTGCCGGAGGTTGCTGCGTTGGACCGCTCCCACGACTCGTCCGCCGGGTGCTGATTGCGGGATCATGTCTTAGGGTGGAGGGTTGAGGGAAGAGAGATGTTTGGGGAGGAGATGGGTTCGTTTTGCTTGGGAGGAGACGTCGGAGGGAAGGGTTTCTCGGGGGGTTTTGGAGGGTTTGAGCAGGGTCGTGGTCGGTTTCATGGTGGTGGTGGTGGTGGTGGTGGTGATGGAGGGTTGCTGTTGTCGCCGCCGTCGTCGCTGGTGCTGGATAGCGAGAGAGGGGAGCTGGTGAGGACAAGAGACCTACTGAGGAAGGAGATGGTTGAGGCGAAGGCGACGTTGGCATTGAAGAGCCACAGCGAGTCGGAGAGGAGGCGGAGGGAGAGGATCAACCGTCATCTGTCCACGTTGAGAGACCTTGTGCCCTGTACCACCAAGGTGAAACCCCCCACTCCTGTCTCTCCCTCTCTCTCTGTGCATGCATGTGTATATGTGTGTGATTTTGGGATGTAAGAATGATAAAATGATGCTGTGATTGTAGACGGGAAGTGGTTTAGAAATCTTGATTCTCTCTCTTTCTCTTTTGTTTCTTTTTTCCTTTTTTTTTTGGTAATCTGAGTATAGGAAGCACAGTTAAGATGGGAGATGTAAGCGGAAAATATGGTTAACATCAATAAGGTAGGCTCCTCCCTTCTCTGGTTTGCTTCTTATTTCCTGATTTTTTTTTCTTCTGTCGAATTAATGTATTCATCGTCACCATAATCATCATAATATTTGTATTTTTTGTTATCTCACTTTGATGAACATCGACTGTTATTATCATGATTTTTATGTTTTTCTTATGGGTTTTGAATAGCATGCGGGTCTCTCTCTGGTATTTTCTATGGCTTTGTGCTGGCTCTTTTAGACACGCATGAGATATTTATGTATGTAGAGTATCTTTTGGTTGTGGGGTCTTGGTCTATCAATCTCAGTGGTCCGTACGATTGTCTTCTTAATTGTCTCTTCATGGAAAGGATTCGAGTTAGATAAGCTAAAGACTGTCTTCTACTATATAATATTTTCATCGAAGGCCGAATTACGTTTTCTTTCTACTTTAGATTATTCGATTCCGCAGGCGCTACCCCCTTGCATAAGCCAAAGGCCAGCATATGCCCTGGGGGCGAGGGTCCCAGCTACGGAGTTTTACCCCCTGGAGGGTCGATCTAAGATCTACCTAGTACCAGGGCCCAGCTTTATCCCTGTAATAAATAAAAAGAGAATAAATAATATTCATTTCATGCCTTGTGAAGAGGATTTTTTCCTTTTGGAGGGGATATTAATATTTATTTTTAGCATCTTACACAATATCCTCCTGGTACGGAACTCAATGAAGTTCCTTTATTCTTTTCTACGGTAGGTGCAAATAGGCTTTTGTAGGATGATGAAATGGGGAGAAAATTCACAAATGCCTGGTATTTTGTAGGCAAATCTTTGGATCCTATTGTTACACAATGAAGTAATGGTTGTTGCATCATTTTCTGTAGTTTCAACATAATTGAGGTTGAGATAATTTTAATTTGTTAGTCATTTATGTTGATTTGTTTTTTGGGTTAAGAATTTTCATCTTACTTCATGATGTTTGCTCTGTCGATGCAAAGTGACATGAATGGAAGTGGTTTTCATGGGAAAGGTCCATGTTTCTTGCAATGATAGACAAAAAATTGTGGTGTGGGTTCATCACACTTAGGCATGTCGATGGGTCGGGTTTGACCCAGATCCGACCTGTACTAAACCCTATAGGATCAGGTTTTGGTGATAAAGAAGGAGGTCCAGTTAGAATCTGGGTTGGACTCAAAGGGTCCGATTAATATATGGAGCCGGGTATGGTTAGTGAAATTTCATGCCAGTCCCGGGCCCGACCCGAGTTCCAATTAAGATTCAATTTTTTTAATGTAAAAGCGAAAAAAAATGTTATTTTACGAGTATGGTTCGAATCTGGTTCATGTAATCCTTATAGGACCCAGGTATGGTTTCTCTTATGGTGGGTCTGATTGGACCAGAGACCGGACCTGGTACCAGCACCTTAAATCAGATCCTGGTTCTGTCCCACTTGGGTCTGAACCAGATCCGACCCATTGACACCCCCTAATCAAAACTGAATGTCAAATGAAACATTGTACACAGAAAAGTGAAACATGAAAGTGACAAAAATCTTGAATTCAAACTAGATTTCAACTAACTGTTTTTCCCTTTCTCCATTCATTTTTTCATCAAAAAGCATAAATCTGAAAAAGGAAAGGGTTGTGATACTACATCAAGTTCCAACCTGTCATCAAGATTAGAAATAGTCTAAGGTCGATCTCCTTCTAACATGTCATGAATTTTCCTTGCAGACATTTTACCATAAACGAAAACTACCGTAGTAGTGACCAATTTATAGGCTTTGATTTCCACTTAAAAGCAATTTACTGATTCTTTCTAATGTTTTACAATTTAAGATCTCAAAGAAATACTTGTGATACTACATCAAGTTCCAACCTGTCTTCAAGATTAGAAATAGTCTAAGGTCGGTCCCCTTCTAACAAGTCATGAATTTTCCTGGCAGACATTTGGCCATAAACGAAAACTACCATAGTAATGACCAATTTATAGGCTTTGATTTCCACTTAGAAGCAATTTACTGATTCTTTGCTAATCTTTTACAATTTAAGATCTCAAAGAAATACTTGCATGCAGCGCTATTGTACTAACATCAGCGTGATCAAATCTAATGGCTAGATTGGACATCATATGACTTGATTTGATGGCCCATCCTATAGAATTTCTCTCTCCCTATATATGGTTTGTGTGTGTGTGCACATTGTCAATTTGGAGATTTCTGATTACCGAAAGCTAGGGTTTTCTGTGTCTATGTGTTCTTCTATGTGCTAGTCCTATAGATTATGGTGGTTAGGGCCTTATGTTAACTTGAAACATATTGATGCAATTTAGAATATTGAATTCTAAGTTTCTAACCTTTCTGAAAAATATGTTCCTAGCTATTGGCTGTGAATGTGCCAACAAAAGTAGACCCTGCCAGATACAGTGCAACTGCTAGCTCTAGCTTCCAGTAATTGTATTTACCCAAACACAAGGCTTATAAAGAAAATATAATTTGTGGTATGCTCTCTCTGTCTGTGTGTGTGTATATATCAGGGACATGGGAACATGTTGATATTTACAAAATTGTAGTACGAAAGAGTGCACTGTTAAAAGTGAAGCGTCATTATTTTTTAAAAAAAGGCAGTGGTAGAATAAAGTAGAGATGATCCCATTGCAAAATGCTGCAGCATTATCTAGTTGATAAGAAATGCTTCCTTGGTAGTGTGTGTTTCCTTTATGGGAGGTGCAGATTAATATATACCTTCATTTTTTCTAGTTTTTCTGTGATAGATAAATGAACTTTCTCGGTGGTTTTTTTCTCAGATGCTGCAATCATGCATTTTCTTTTTTTTTTGTGCTAATGTTTGATAGATTTGATGCCCTTTTATCTTCTTGGGATTCCTATTGGCCTCTTTGTTTGGTGATATTCTTTCCTTCTCCACTCTTGTTGCAAGACCTTGCTTCTTTCATGTGCTGCTCACTAGTGAAACTAGTTTGATAATAGCCTATTTAAGTTGTATCCATTAAATCTCTGGTTTGTTAGACCACTATTTATTGTTGTGCACAGTAAATGATGTATGTGTCATGTCACATGTGGATCCTAGTTCATGTTTTCTGGTACTTGCCTCTGCATGTGCATGGTTGGTTTAATTTTTGTAAGTACTCATATTGTTATTTTTGCATTCAAACTGCAATCTTGTACGTGTCAGTGGAAAATGTTGATAGCTTCTTGTTTGCAGGATATGTGAAACTTATATTTCCACTGCATGATCTTAACTTGGTTTTGAAGTTATAACTTTGTGTAATTTGCAAGATTGGTGGTGTTATCATTTCTCTAGTGAAGTTTGGTGTCTCAACAAGCATTATATATGTCATTTCATCCTGGGATGGAAATGTGACTGGTATCAATTTTTACATGCTATGTCATTACTCTGCGGTTCATATCATTACTGAATAACTTATTGATTCCTTTTGAAAAGATTTGCATTAAGGTCTTGAAACTTGAAAGCATTTTAGTGACCCTTGGTCTTCATTCTTTTGTCATTTTGAAAATTTCCTTAATTTTTTAACTTCAACTTTCAGTACAAATAAAGAATCCTTTTAATGAACTGAGGACCTTGGGTTCCCATGCTACAACTGTCCGTTATTCCTTTTGTTTGAATTGTTTTCCTCCATCTTTGGGAAGTTTATAATGTATCTTGTTGTTTTAGCCGCATAGACAATGTTAATGTTTAGGATGGTCTGAGAATCATTTTCACCTTTTCCAATCCTATTTGGTCTCTCTTTTCCTTCTATCTTCTTGGGTTTCTCTCGAGAAAAGGGAATTGAAATAACTGAAGTTTATTCTTTGATGCAGATGGACAAGGCTTCACTGCTTGCAGAAGTAATAAATAATGTCAAGGAACTAAAGAGGAATGCCGAGGCATTCACCAAAGGTTGTGTTGTTCCAACAGATTTTGATGAATTGCGAGTGGAATATGATGGCGGTAGCACTGACAAGGGAGCTTTTTACATAAAAGCATCATTATGTTGTGATGATCGGCCGGAGCTTTGGACTGAATTAAAGCAGACGCTGCAGACTCTTCAATTGAAAACAGTGAGTGCAGAGACTTCTACTTTGGGAGGAAGGGTCAAAAATGTATTCGTGTTGACCCCAGGAGAACTTGTTGATGAGGCAAAGCAACGGTCTTCTGCAAAGTCAGTTCAAGAGGCCTTGAAGTCTGTTTTGGAAAGAGTTGCTTCATCAGATTTCTCACCAAGGAGTACGGTTCCAAGCAAAAGGCAACGGAATTCACCATTTGATTCTTCAAGCTCCTTATCATAACTGGTGCGCTTAAGGGATTTTTTCCCTAAATCAGAGCAAGGGGGAAATAGAGTCTTTTTATAACCTCTTTTAGAAACTGAATACTCAGTTTTATAGTTGTGGACTTTTTTACCATTGTATTTCAGTTCTGTCCCCTTGTTCTGTTTGCTCATATCCTGTCCTAGTTTGCTTCAGAGCTTCTCTGTGGCACTTATCCGGGTCTATTATCTACTGTAATTAACTCTAGTATTTGACATTGTGGTATCACCTAAATGGACGACTCCCATCTATAATGGTGTGATATTGTTACTTGGTTAAGTGCTGGATTTCCTGTTTCTTTAAAAGGATCTTTTTAAGATTTGCTGCATTTGATGTCTGCAGTTTTAGCTTCCATCTCATTTTATGAGCTGAAGTTCTCTGGAACCTAGAACTTGGTATGTGATTTAGATATAGCCAATGCTTCCATCTCATTTTGTGAAGAATATTTGTGGGTTGGTGATGCCATCGTGAATGCCATTAAAGTTGACGAGGGTGAAGCAGTGGCTATAAGCTCAAGCAAGTGATGACTAAAGCTTTTTTGAAGAAACTAATATGATGCAACCATGGTAGACTTTCTAGATATTAATTTTCTGCAACTTTAGAAATTTCAATGCATTTATACACCTTACTATTAGCCTCAATGCCTATTTTGAATTCAAAAACTGCAATGTATTGCATTTGTATTGCGTTAGAAAAGTAAGTTTAGATTGGGGAATCGATCTGCATATTCTCATAAAAAGAATAATAAAATTGCATATGCAGCCGAGAGAAATAAACACATTAACATGTGGTTCATGATATAAGATTACATATATGTGCTGACTTATAGAAAATTATGCATGTGATTACTATCATTGATTTAGAAACGTAAGAAATAGAGAAATAACAATTATTTTTTTTTTGCATAACAGAATGTCATTAAACAATAATCTAGGAAGAATAGTCCGAGCAATATGCTTAATGGAACCCTTGTTAGAAACTATACAAACAAAATTGAATAAAAGAAAAAATCTCACAGAGAGAAGGTGATAAAAGCCTCAATGGCACTTGATCTAGAAGAAGAAGGGGGGGAGAGAAAGGGAGACAGAGCTGGAGGAAGAAGAGCTGGAGGAAGGGGGAGAGAAGTAGAGGAAGAATAAGCCTCGGAGGAAGGGGGAGAGAAGAAGAAGAGGCTGAAGAAGAGAGACTAAGAAGAAGAAGAAGAGGTAGAGAAAGGGGGAGAGAGAAAGAGAGGCATAAAAGAGAAGAATAAGAGGTGATGGAAGGGGAGAGAAGAAGAAAGGGGAGAGAAGAATAAGAGAAAAAGAAAGGGGAGAGAAGAAAAAAAGGCGGAGGAAGGAGGAAAAGGTGGAGGGTGACACCGGCTGGGCGAGGGCGACGACCTGAGAGAGAGAGAAAGGGAGAGAGAGAGAGAGAGAGAGAGGTTTATAACCCTCCCCCGTCTGATGGTAAAAAGTAAAATAAAAGGTACTACCCTCGCACCTAGGTGAAGGCAGATTAGATGCCTAATCGAAAAAATATACCTTTTTTTTAAAGAAAACTACTGACCGATTCTTAGTTTTCCTTGCTTCTAGCCTGTTTGACTGCATAATTTCTATGGGCCCACAATTATAGAATGCAAGTTCCACTCAAAATTCCGTCATGTGATTGCCTCTCACATGAGGGATGTTTGATGGCTCTTCTCGTGCGTTGCATAGGATGAAAAAGACGTCGAGAACATTTTTTGTAATAAACATGGGATGCGTTCATTAACTTACGTTATTTTCGATCCATCTCCCCCTGTTACAAAAAGAACAAGAACAGAGAGAACGATTAAAAAAAAAAGCACCGTGCCCGTCGTCTCTCTCTCTCTCCACCTCGGCATCAAGAACACCTTCTACCTCAAGAAGATGCAGGGCATGTCCGGTGGGGACTCCGGAGGCAGCGGCGGTGGCGTGCCCCCTGGCCCGACCTCCGCCTGCGACCACCTCTTCGCCTGTGATCACCTAAAGCCCAAAACGACCTAAAGATTTACGCTTTGCATCGGTTCCATCGCCAAATGCCCCCCACATAAAACGCCACTCCTCAGCTTCATTCCATTCGTTCTGGCGAGAGGCGGAGGTAGAAGCTAACTTTTGGTTGAGAAACTTCATGTTCTCTGAAGATTCAATGGTGGTGGTTTTCCTTTTATTTGTTTAGAACCCTTATTAGTTGGAAGGGAACGAGCTGGATGTGGGTTTTCTTTCAGGTTAGTGGGTAGATTTGAATCTGTTGTATGATAAAGAAGAGATGGCGTGCATCCTTTACTTGCAGAGATCTGTAGCTTGTGCTCCATTTGATTACCCGAATCAAAGTTTCGATTCGGAGTCCGGGCGTTCTTATGGCGGGATTGATGGTGTGACAAAGATTGATGTAGCAGAAAAGGGGAACACTACTTGGGAAAGAAGGGTTTTGTTGTTACGGCATCGTCGAGGCCTGCAAAGGAGAGTCTGTCTTGATCAGGTTAATCCCGGTACTGTGAACGGGAACGGTTTTGCTGTTACTGTAATGGGCACCCGGAAAAAATCACGGGAATCGCTTCCCTCATCTTCTGATGGGCCTTACATCGAGAACGATCAGGTGTCGAATAGTGAGTTCCTGTGGATGCTATGCAGGAGTGGGAAAATGATCGAGGCCGCAAATCTCATCGATATAATGGTGAGGCTTAGCTAGGTTCCTGATTTCCAGACCTGCATATTGGCCATTCGTGGCTTGATCAAGGGCGATAGGATCGACAAAGCCAAGAGGGTTTTGTGGTTTTGTCGGGTGGGATCCATGACTGTTCAAGTTGTCCGCACATAGTCATCAAACAAACGACATTTGAGACATGTTCTGTTCTATCTTTTTTGTTCATTTCATCCAACCCTGAACAAGCCATCAAACATACCTAAGCAATCCGTTGATCTCTAGACTCTAGTCCTCCGTATACCTAATGAGATGCGAACAATACAGCTCAGTCCTGCACAACAAGGGAGAGAAGGGAGCAAACAGACGCTCATGGTTACAGTTTACAATGTAACAGTGCACATATAGATGATTCAAGCATGGAAAATTCGTGCAAAGCCATCTACGGTTCTCCACAATACTTCTAAACCAATTACCCAAACAATACAGCTCAGTCCTAACAACAAGAGAAGGGAGCAAACAGACACTCATGGTTACAGTTTACAATGTAACAGTGCACATATAGTTGATTCAAGCATGGAAAATTCGTGCAAAGCCATCTACGGTTCTCCACAGTACTTCTAAGCCAAGTACTCCAACTCCCATTGCTCAAAGATACAGACATAGATGGATCATTCCACTCTAAATTCAACGGGATCTTCTCCAGCACGAGCTTTTCCAGGAATAAAGGATCTAAAGCTTATTGATGAACGCCGCCAGCTAGAATGTCGCCCGCTGTTAAATCGACAACAAAGGCCAACTTCTTCCTGGAGTTCCAGGTAACTGAAGCAATCTGAATGTGTGTGCTTCACAGGAGGAGGGAGGCCAGCAACCGTGAATAATCCCAAAATGAGTCCAAACATGAATGGAAAGTTTGGAGATATCATCTCAATGTTGTTTGAAGAAATTTTCACAACGTGGGCCCCGGATTTCATGTTTAAAATCTGTCACCAGTGTCTTCATGACAAACCTTGCTCAGAAAAGCCCAATTTTCCACACCACTATATGCAATACTGGTCTCCAACATTTTGTGACGTACTAGCAAACCACCATTTAAGCATATGACTCAGCTAACTAGTCAGGACAAGCCTGCTCCCAAATTTCAGAACAGATAGCAGAGGTCATAGAACTTCTTGAAGAAAGATGAAAACAAGACTCCATATCCTGTTGGCACAAATGACAACGGTTCACTAACAGGATGCCAAACCTCTGCACTTCTGCAGTAAGCATACAGTCCATGCTGCTCTAGACAAAGAGGTAGAACTCCAATTGAACTCACGGCAGGGTTCTTCCTTTGGTGTAACTCAGATTTCATTCTGAAGGAGTTTCCAAGTAATGACCAATGGAAGTTTGCTTCTTCCATAGCAGGTGATCACCAGGCTGATGAGATAATTGAATGGTGGCAAGATTGATATTTTTTGGTAGTATTGGAGGAGGAACAGAAAAATGGATACACATGTTCATAACCTCTGCCACCAAAGCATCTCTCACACATATTTCACTAGGTTTTGTGCAAAATGGTTCATGCCTTATGGGTGATTTATCTCACTTTTGTGAAATGGGTTCTCACCTTTTTCAGACATTAGCTCAAGCTAGTCCTGTCCACATAGGGGCCAGGTAAACATGCTCAGATGTTGATGTAACACTATAAAAAAAACAACACTTTTATTGGCGCACTTTTAGTGCTAGTAAAAATACCTGTGCGTTAATAAAGATCTTTAGCGGCGCTAATTTAATGCAGTAAAGATGTAAATTTTACTGGCGCAGAACATTTGCGCCAGTAAATGTGATTTTTCTTGCGCACTTTTTGTGTTAGTAAATGTGATTTTTATTGATGCACTTTTAGCTCATGTAAAAACTGCTTGTGTGCTAGTAAAGATCTTTATTGGCCGGTAAAAAAAACTTTCTATTGAAAATAAAATAATGCCAGTAAAAAGTTAATAAATTGCATGATTAAAAATACCTAGATATGTACTGAAATTGATAAATCAAATACAACATATGAAAGTTGTATATTTAAGTAAGCTTAAAAGTTTCATTCAACCTGAAATAGATTGATGATTTTTTTTTACACGTGCTGTATATGTATATACAAAAAATATACTGCTTGTTTGTGCATATATATAAAAATAAAAAAATAATTATAATGCTTCCCCAAAGGCAAGGTAAAAACATCCCTAATCAGTAACAAAATTGATATATTTGATACATCCTCATCCTTATGCTTTTTATACTTCCTTTATTCTTAAGAAGCAAATGGCGTAGGCAGCATTTATTAACTTCTCATCTCTAGCTCAAAGTTGCAAGTAACAAAACCCTTAGGGCATGTTTGATAGCACTTTGCCCAGGACAAAAAGCACAAAAAGCACAAAAAGATTACATTTCTTAACAAACATGGTACATGGCGGACAACATTCCGTGTGTCGGCTGCGTCTATTATTCAGTGTTTTTTTTTGTTCCACATACCCCCTGTTACAAAAACATGTGGAACAAAAAAAAAACATTGATGGGCGCTATGCGTCGTCTCTCTCTACCACATGATGGGGTAAAGTCGGCCATCGTCCTGAACTCCGCCCTCTTTTTGGGCCCGTCCACAGACTGGAGAGAAAAGAAAGTGAATAGGGCCTGCCCTCTTCTTCTCTTTTGTCTCCGTCCTCCCCACTCCTTTTAAATACGTTGTTTTGCTCGCCCTCTGTTTTGCTAGTTGACGAAGATCAAGGTACATTGGCTTCAGTTCTACCAACTATTTTCTTATTTTCCTTTCTGAAAGATGAAAATCTCACCCAGTTTTCCAAATAAACAGGGCTAGAACAAAGAAAAGAATCAACCATTGATGATGACAAGGATGATGCACAAAAGGATGTTGTTTGCAAAGTTTCACTCGCTCTGGAAGATGACAGTATATGGAGATTATGCACTACCAACTATTTTCTTTTTCCACTTTTTGAAAGATGAAAATTTGATCTTGTTTTCCAAATAACAGGGCTAGAACAAGCAAAAGAATCAAGCATGGATGAAGTGTTGGCGAATCCCTGCAAAATCAACAATGACAGGAAGCGTACCTGAATTCACCATAGTTTGTGTAGGTAATTTGGCGTTCTCCTCAGTCGGTCGACGCCCACAATGAGCCCAGGCCTTAGGTCGACGGTGAGCAGGACCCTATTCCGCTGCGTCTGAATGCGGAACAGAATTTGGCAGGAAAATGCTATGAGTCTCTCATCATCCTTGTATCCCCTAACCCCTTATGTAATGGGAGATTAGGCAGTTACGTGAATGTGGTTATTCCACATTCACGTAACTCCCACCCACTACCCCATTACGTGGTCACTAACGTGACCCACTAGGAGGGTGTCAAACAGGGTCACATTCATGGGTTGGACCCATGACTGATAATGTCCAACATTCTCCCACTTGACCTATTGACACCAAAAGTATACTAAATCAAGGTGTATACCGTTATCTCGATTTAATTCTTTATGTGGGTTCACATGTCACCTTTTGTCACAAGGATGAATCGTATGAGTCAAGGATATGAACACCCTTTTATGAAATATTATATTTCCATGTACTACGCTATAATTCACCTTTAATGCTCAGGCATGTAAAAAATTATCTTTATGAATCGGTTGGTCTCTCACCTATTCTATTGGTCCTTTAATATTGTTATTCTGCTATTCTCTCTAACCCATATGAAAGATTCTTTATGCAAAATCAACAATAACACAAAACCTTAGAGAATCAAAACATAAACACAAATGTGATCACATAATATATTGTCATACATTAGAAGGAATAAAAAAGACCCATCCCCTTTACATGTTGGGAATACAATCCCAGTGCTAGCCCTTTAGTAAGGGGATCCACAGTCATTTCCTTCGTCCCAATTGTATCAATACATATCAGATGATTCTCAGTCCTTTCTTTAACAACAAAATATTTTAACTCCATGTGTCGACACGATGTTGAACTTTTGTTGTTATTTGAAAAGGATACAGCTGCCTCATTGTCACAAAAGATCTTTAGTGATCTCTCAATAGAGTCCACTATACCAAGACCCATAATGAAATTTCTTATCCAAATGGCTTGTGACGAAGTCTCGTATAGAGCAATAAATTCTGCCTCCATGGTATGAGCAACAGTGGTAGACTGTTTTCCACTTCTCCATGAGACAACACCACCCGCTAGAAGGAAAATGTATCCAGTAGTGGATTTTCTACTGTCAATACACCCTCCTAAGTCCGCATCAGAGTATCCAACAACCTTTAGGTGGTGAGCTTTTCTGTAGATCAACATATAGTCTTTCGTTCCTTGTAAATAGCGCATGACCTTCTTCGCTGCCTTCCAGTGCGCAATGCTTGGATTTGACTGATATCTACCAAGCATTCCCACAACAAATGCTATATCAGGTCAAGTGCAGGTCTGCGCGTACTGTAAACTCCCAACTGCCGAAGCATATGGGACAACATCCATCTAAGCCTTCACAATATCATCCTAAGGACAGTCCTTTAAGCTCAATTTATCCCCTTTCACTATAGGTGCCGAACAAGGAGAACAATTCTCCATCCCATATCTTTTAAGAACTTTAAGGATATAGGATTTCTGAGAGAGGCTAAGGACACCCTTAGTTCTGTTACGACGGATCTCGATTCCAAGGACATAAGTGACCTCACCCATGTCTTTCATATCAAAATGAGAGGAAAGAAAATCTTTTGTTTCATGTAAAAGACTCAAATCATTAGTTGCAAGAAGAATATCGTCAACATATAAAACCAAAATTATGAACTTACTCCCACTAGTCTTAATATAAATACACTGATCAACAATATTTTCAGTGAATCCAAAGTTCATAATTACCTGATTGAACTTCTTATACCACTGGCGGGAGGCCTGTTTAAGTCCATAAATTGACTTATTCAATTTGCAAACTAAGTTATTTGAGTCATCTATACTGAAACCAGGAGGTTGTTGCATGTATATCTCCTCATCCAAATCCTCATTCAGGAAGACAATTTTCACATTCATCTGATGCAGTTCTAAATCAAAATGAGCTACGAGGGCCATGATTATCATTAATGATTCCTTAGTTGAGACAGGAGAAAAAGTCTCATTATAATCAATGCCCTCTATCTGTGTGAAACCTTTTGCAACAAGCTCAGCCTTGTACCTCTCCACATGACCTTTAGAGTCTGTTTTGGTTTTATAAACCCATTTATAACCAACTGGTCTAACTCCATCAGGTCGAGGTACAAGATTCCACACTTGGTTCTTTGCCATAGAGTCGAGCTCTTCTTTCATGGCATTAATCCAATGTGTTGATCTTTCACTTTCAATGACTTCTGCAAATGTGAAAGGATCTTCATCAATGTCTATGAAATCATTTGACTCTTGTAAATACACCACATAGTCCGGATGGATAGCCGATTTCCTAATTCTGGTGGACTTCCATACAAGTGTTACAAATGGTTCAAAATGAGCCTCTGTATCCTGTTGTTGTTGTATATCTTCATCAACAACCGGATCTAGTTGGGATTTTTCACAAGGTTGGACTAACAGAATGCATGTCCCTTGTGAAGCTGGGTTGCAATTGGGGTTTTCACCAATGAGCTTGGTGGCTGAGGTGGTTTTTCCCAATTATAAAAAAAAGAGACATTTGGAATTTATAATGTTTGAGAATCATTTTCACATTTTCTGGTTCTGTCAAGGGAATATAATCTTTTTGTAACCTCTTTTAGAAATTGAAAACTCAGTTTTAAAGTTGTGGGTTTTTTTTACCATTGTATTTCAGTTCTGTCCCCTTGTTCTGCTTGTCCATATTCTGTCCTAATGTGCATGAGAGCTTCCCTATGGCTCTTTTGCACCTTGAAACTGGTATTGGATACAAGGTCCCATAAATTTAGATGGATGGTTGTTCATTTCTGAAAAATCATAACCAATTTCACTAAAGGTTATAAAGGAACATTTGTGTGTGGCAGTCTGAATAACTGTAATGAACCCTGTGGTACCACATGAATGGATAACTCCTATCTGTAATGGTGTGATATCTTTGCTTGGTTAGCTGATGGTTGCCCTATTTCTTTCTGTTATTTGCATAAAAGGATCTATTTTTTTAAGATTGTTGCATTTGATGCCTGCAATTTTAGCTATATTTTCCACTCTGGTCTGGTATCAAACTCTTTAACTTTTAGTTAACATATTATGAGCTGAAATTCTTTAGGGCTTAGAAATTCTAGTTGAGATCAAATGAGAGGTTAAGTAACATGGCTAAGTGCCATAGCCAATCACATGACAACATTGCATGGGGTCCACAATTACAGACTGCAGGCCCCCTCATGAAATGCTATCCTGTGATTGGCTATGGCATTTAGCCATGTCACTTAGCCGCTCCCAGAATCCCTGCTCTAGAAATTCTCTTTCAGATATGATGCACGAGTAATAGTCCATGGTTAGTTACATAATCATGAATGTCATCAAGTTGAGGAGGTTGAAGCAGTGGCTACAACTTCATGCAAGTAATGACTGAAGCTTTTGAAGAAACTAATATCATGTTAATATTTGCTTACCCTTGTGGGTTAGGAACTCCCTAGTAATAAATTATAATATTTAAAATTTTTTAATGCCTTTTACACATCTAACCATCCAGATGTGATCTACATGTTTGCGTTAGTAGAAATTAGTGTTTTCATTATGTTATTCCAACGTGTATGTAAGACTTTTTCAGGGTTGAAAAATCAATGGCCTCTATAATTTACCAAATTATGTTATTCCAACGTGTAGGCTCAATTGGCTGATCCACGTTAATCTCTTGCCTTTGCTTCTTTACTCTCTCTTTACACGTTTTTGTTTAATCTTGACTATGCTGAACACATCCATGGGGTCAGATTTGGTCAAAACATAATGAGTCCCAACTAGGGGATTCTTTACCCTGGAGGGTAGCAAATTCTATCCCACTAATATCATGCCATTATGTGGATAGTTTTTCATCCAATACACAATTTATATATATTAATCTTCTGCAATTTTTTTATAAATTTCAATGCATTTTATACACCTGGCCTCAATGTTTTTTTAGCTAGTCCCTCAATTCCTGTTTTTAATTTAAGAATTTGCTCAAATGTTTCAACTCATGAGCTCATTTTTTTTTAATACATACACGGAGAAACCGTCTGGAGGATTAGATATATATGTAGTTGCACTGGCTCTGCCTGCTGATACTTTCATTGTCCTGACAGCGTAAAACTCCATGTGTTGGCGAATCCTGTAAAACAAAAGTGACAGGAAGCGCACCTGAATTCGCCATAGTGCGTGTAGGAAATTCGGCGTTCTCCTCAGCCGGTCGACTGTTTATTTTGCACTATATATGATATACGATATATTTATCATATATTTAGCACTAGTTAACGAGCCTGGCTTACCCATAGTGGCCGGAAACTAAGGGTGTCAATGGGTCGGGTTTGACCTGGACCCAATTCGTACCATACCTTATAGGGTCAGGGTTTGGTGATAAACAAGAAAGTCCAATTAAAATATGGGTCAGACTCGAAGGGTCTGATTAATATATGGAACCAGGTATGATTTGTGGAATTTCATACTAGACCCGGGCCCAATCCGAGTTCGGACTAAGATCCACAAATTTTCAATGTGAAAAAGATAAAAATATTATTTTACTGGATATGGTTTGATTCTGGTTCATGAAATCCTTATAGGATCCTGATATGATTTCTCTTATGGTGAGTCCAATTAAAACCGGGTCTGGACCCGATACCATCATCTCAAATCAGGTCTGGGTTTGGTTCCTCTTGAGTCAGAACCAAACCCTACCCATTGACACCCTACCTGAAACTATGGGTACGGGGTACTAGTGCTGGTGCACAGAGGCCTGCTTTCTTTCAAACACGTTAACATGATTTCAAAATAACTATTGATACAACTTTCTAATGACATACTATTTATGAAAAGAATTAGTACGAGTATTTAGAATAATAAAATAATATTAAAATATTGCATGTGTGAGTGTGTCTTGTGTCACCATGTCCATGTGTCCGAGTGTGTCTTGTGTCACCAGGGACACAACCTGTGAGATAGACTATTGCTGTCAATGGGTTAGATATCTGACCCATCAAGATGCACCCAAACGTTATGAAATAACAAGCACTCGAGTTTGGGTTAGATGGCTGACAATCTAGGGTTAAAAATGCATAGTAACACCTGCTGCGGAGAAACCAAGAGTATCAGAAATAAGCAGCAACACTTTTCCACTATATGAATCTCACAGGAAATCCAACAAACACTTGGTAGGCACAATTACATAAACCTCAACTTTATGCAATCACCTCCATCATAACAAACATATAGTTTAAACAATGCAATAGAAATACCAAAGCACAAAGAAATCAAAACAAAGGAACACCATCGATTTACATGGAAAACTCTCTAAAAGAATAGGAAAAAACCATTGCAAAGAATCTATATATGAATTCAAGTTACAATGCTTTTTGCTCAAGCTTGAAATTACACACATTTTCTGCTCCTTAGGTGGTAGAAGAAGCCTTAGGTTTCTTTCTATCTCACAATTAGAGGTGTCAACCTGTCAGATTTGGTTCGGACCCAGATGAAACCAGACTTGGATCAGATTTTCGGGTATGGTATCAGGTCTAATCTAATCCACTATAAGAAAAACCATAACCAGACCCGATAAGAAATGCAAGAACCAGACCCGGACTATACACTGTAAAACCATATTTTTTATCATTTTTACATTGAAAAATTGCGGGTCTTAATCGGAAATGGGGTCGGGTCTGGGTCTGGGTATGGTATGGTATAAAGTTTCATAATTATACTCGGGTCCATGTATAAATCAGACCTTCGGGTCTAGACTTGGGTCTTAATCGGGTCTTATTATTTATCACCATACCCTAACCCTATACGGTTTGGTTCAGATCTGGGTAAACCAGGCCCGTTGACACCCCTAGTTCAAGAGACCGAAGTCAAGCTGACCCTTTACTTAAATAAGATCACGGCGAGACGAGCCTTTATAAGGATGAAGGTAGAGCTTTAGTGGGGATCCATGCCAATGATCCAAAATAAGGGAAGGTAGGGTCGACCATTGAAAAATCGTGAGTAGGCTCACTAATACGACATTGGATCATCTCCACCACATTATAATGTACTGGATCCAGAATCCAAACAAGGGTCACCCGAGTCCCTTCCCTATAAAAACCCTCACTCCTCTCTCTCTCTAGGGTTTAAGAGTTTTAGACTCTTTAGGGTATCCTCTCCAAACCCATTTCATCCTCTTCCCTCTCTCGTCCCCATCTGCTATGGCGTTGGCGATATTGGGGAGATCCCTTCTTCTCAGGAGGGCGCTCGCTTCCCCTGTGTCTTCCTGCCGCGGCTTGGCCACCAAGTCGTGGAGGTCCTCCTCCTCCTTCTTGTCCGTCTCTCGTTCCTCGCGGCCCGCAGGATTCTCCCTTCGTTCCCTTGCGGTGCTGTCGGAAATCATGCGGATTCCGGTGACGGGCGTGCGGTGCTTCTCGACCAGGCCGACCACTTCGTCCCTCAACGATTCTTCGCCCAACTGGAGCAATCGGCCGCCCAAGGAGACGATTCTGTTGGATGGGTGCGATTTCGAGCACTGGCTCGTCGTCGTGGAGCCGCCTGAGGGCAACCCCACCAGGGACGAGATCATCGATAGCTATATTAAGACGCTCGCTCAGGTTCTTGGGACGTAAGTTTATTATTTTTTCCTCATTTCGCTTCTCTCTCTATCTTGTAGCTTTCTTTTATGTAAGGGGAAATGGGTGTTTTGAGATTCCCGTTTGTGTTTCTTCTTTTTGTTGGTGCATTTCTATTTGGGTGTTCTGCAAAGAAATGATGACGAGGAATGATGGGTGTTTGTTTATACGTTAATCTGTATGACTTTATCAGTAAATTCTGATGTACATTCCAAAATCTGGTTTTGTGGCAACCTTCTTTTTTGGGAATGAGATAATTGTTCGGTTTCCGGACAATTTTTTCTTTACTCTTTATTTTCTGTAATTTAGGGTTTTAAAAAGTATGGTTAGTTTATCAGAACACAGAGTAGGCAGTATTCGCATAATCATATCGAGTATGTTATTGACTCATACTACTTCTTTCTGTTGGAGAATTTATCCAAAAACTGGACAAATTGGAGACAACATTGAGGATTGACAATGTAATATGCCAGCTTAGCCTGCGTTCCTGATAAGTGCGTATAGTCAAATAACTCCATTAGTGTTAGAACTCGAGTTTCATCTTTGTTGATTTTCCTGGTTGCTGCTCGTGCTGAAAGGGTGGTATCTAGACATGTTTGTTCCAATTGAGAGAAATAATTAAAACAACACGCTGTTTTGTAAAATTCAAACTGAAAAACTTTATGTGGTTGTGCACATTCCCAGTTTTTTTTATAGGAAATATTGAAGGTCTTAAGGCGCCTTTCCTTGGTCCATAATGAGAAACGTTCTCTCACAATGGTGAGAGAGAGCGGTTCTCATTTGCCCCAGTTGTCATGTATAGGCAAACATGAGAAAATGGGGCAGTGAGATTTTAAATCACATTTGAGCTATGTAACATGGGTGCTTCTGTACCCCTGAAGCACAGAAGCACCCACGTCGACACTGCTGGGTGTGGGTCAACAAGTTCTGGTGCCCGACCATTTTTTTCCTTTTTTTGACTTGGTCAACTGTGATCAAGTCCAAAATTGTCCAAATTTCAAAAAACAAATTTTAAAACCTAGTTGTAAGTCTTTTGTGCAAGCAATCTTATAGAAAACACAAATGTTTTCACATTTTTTTTCCATTTTTTTGTAGTTTTAACCTTACAAATGTGATCTATATAGTTTCTTTATTAGAAAATATGTTTTAAATCAGTATTTTGTAAAATGTAAATTGGTTTTCTCAAGGGCTTTAAAAATCAATGGCACACAATGTACCAAAATTTCATGACTCATAAAATCTTATTTCTACATTGAAAAAGTCATCCATAGTGTGATGCCTAGCAAACAAACCATGCTAAACATATCTATGAGGTCAGATTGAGTGGATATAACTGACACCTGTGATTTTCCAACTAGATTGTGCACATAATAGTAGTAGTAATAGCAACAGTCAGTGTGTGTGTGTCTCTCTCTCTCTCTCTATATATATATATATATATATATAAACTGGGTAAATATGTAAATTGTTTTGAACCAACAGGAACTGTCCGGTCTCCAGAATAACGGTTCCTGTGTAAACTCTCTTTCCGCTTCTCTTCTTTACCTTTTCCCCTCCCACCACCTGCATTGCCGCCCCTTCCTCCGCCTCCCCGCTGGACGGCCTCCCCCAACCATGAGCTCATCCATGACCTCCACCTCCACCGCGAGCTCATCCACAAATCCATGTCTGGCCCGATCGCTGATGGAGGAGCAGGAGAAGTGGCGGATGTGCCGTCAGATCCACCACCTCCATTGACCGGCCTTCGACTGTGGCGGTGACCAGTGGGAAGGCGATAAAGGGGACGACAGTGGAAGGGGCAGTGGTTGTTTCCTTTATATTTCCTTCCACCATCGCCATTTCATTTGGGATCTGTGGTGGATCCGACTGTGGTGGAAGGAGGCAGGGGAGAGAGAGGACGAATCCGGCGGGTTAGAGGTGGAAGGCAGGAGGCTGGAGGCAAAGGAAGAAGAGGTTGGGGCAGAGGGAGAGGAGGGCGGGGAGGCAGGGAAGGAGTGGCATGGAAGGGATGGTCGCCGGCGAGAGAGGCATGGCAGGTGCTGGAGGTGGTGGGAGGAGAAAGGGGAAAGAAGGGATTGCACAGGAGCTGTCCAATCTCAGATCGGACAGTTCCTGTTGGTTCAAAATAGTTTACATATTTACCCAGTTTGCATATTCTAGTCTCTCTCTCTCTGTATATATATATATATATATATATATCACTGTCATCGATATTGCCGATATTTTGAAAATATCATGATATTATTGGCTATTTCAAGGTAGCCGATAATATTGGGACTATATCACGATATTTTCAAAATATCGTGATATTATCGTGATATTTCTTGGGATTTTTTAATTTTAAGTTTGCATTTCCTATTTTTTGTTTCTTTTATATTTTTAAACCTTTAAAACATGTTTCTTTATACTTTTGAAAGAAAAATAATGCAAAACTTATTATTTTCTTAGATTTTTTGCTGTTAATTATATTTTTTCAATTTTTTTAAACTCTCGAGATTTTTCCGGTATATTTTTGAAATTTATCAACTTTTGAAAATCTCTTTGAGAATTACCCTCGCTGAGAAATTACCTTTAACCATACAGGTGACCACACACACATACACGTGGCAACGTTGGGTCGACACAATTGACCTTCCATGACCGATATATATACACACACACACACTCACCCTTCACACCTGCACCCTTATCCGCACCTTCACCTATGTCACACACACACACACACTCACCCTTCACACCTGCACCCTTATCCGCACCTTCACCTATGTGACATAGCATTTGAGCCAATTTTGCTCACTTTTCATGTGATTCCAAATCACCTTATTCACCTTGTGATTTTGAATCATAGGATTCTGAATTGCATGAGATGAAATCACATGATTTCAAATAAACTGAGGTGCCCTTAGTGAAATTGACTTTTCTAGTTCATTGTAACAATGCCACACCAAACGTTGCCTAGGGAAATCTATTTCGTAGTAAAAAAACATTGATTGGCTGCATTTCTGAATATATCATTAGTTCATGTTGTTGGACCTCCCTTTCGCTGAATGTTTTCCATCTTTATTTCATTTTTGGTTTCTTGAAGCTCAGAAAAATTATTCAATGAGTTCTATGATTCTTCTTCTCTATCCTTCCTCAAGGTAATGTTCTCTGATTGCAGTGAGGAGGAAGCAAGGAAATCAATTTACTCTGTTTCAACTAGGCATTATTTCGCTTTTGGATGCAAAGTTTCAGAAGAAATCTCATACAAGATCAAGCGTAAGTTGGACTCAATTTTGCTTTTGATTTCTTTTTTTTCCTTGTTCTAATTGGTATGTTTCCTAATTTTTGTTTTTTTGACAGCATTACCAAAAGTTCGCTGGGTTCTTCCTGATTCCTATCTTGATGTAAAAAACAAAGACTATGGAGGTCAGTATATGATATTCCTATATAATAGTATAGCTCAAACAACACGAAATTTCTCTAATAGTAAAAGGATTACTTTTGTTCATAGTTGGCAAACTCGTGACTCGGACGAGTCAGGACTCTATATTTTAGTGTAAGTTCATGTCTAAGACATGGAAATAACTAAACTTCAAGCTAATATGTCAATAGATACGTTATAAAAACATATAATTATACATGATTATTAATATTAACTTTTTTCATTGAACAATATTAGATTCTTCATAAAAAGTGACTTGATATAAGAATTATGCATTAAAATAATAAAATACATGATAAAAAAATATATTTAATGGGTTGGATTGGCTGTCCTGAATCACGTTCCTGACTCGACTCGCCGGGTTTGCCAACTATGCTTTTGTTATTTGGATGAAATGGTCTAATTCCAGTGTAAATTAGCTCGATCATATATAACACTCTTATATCAGTCTTCAATATTGTAGAATTTTATTGTTATAAGAGAATCTTGATATTGCATTACATCCTTTTTTATGCTCTATAATACGAGTTATGTGCTTCTACAGGTTGGCTTTTATTTTAGTTGGAAAAAGATGTGTCTTAACTTTCCAAAATGCATTTGGATTAAACTTCTTTTGCTTTTTTTAATTGCCTCTATCTTTGTATTGTTGCTTCACAGGGGAGCCATTCATAGATGGGAAAGCAGTCCCATATGATCCAAAGTACCATGAAGAGTGGGTGCGCAACAATGCCAGGGCAAATGAGAGGTCCAGGCGGAATGACAGACCTCGCAATTTTGACAGGTCAAGGAACTTTGAGAGGAGAAGAGAGAACATGCAGAATCGAGACTTCCAGAGCCGGGAAATGCCTCCCATGCCTAATCGAGACTTCCAAAATCCCACCCCTAATCCTCAAAATGCTATGCCACCCCATGGCATGCCTCCCATACCTAACCGAGACTTTCAAAATCCCACCCCTAATGCTCAAAATGCTATGCCGCCCCGCGAGATGCCTCCCATGCCTAACAGAGACTTCCAAAATCCCACCCCTAATGCTCAAAATGCTATGCCGCCCCGCGACATGCCTCCCATGCCTAATCGAGACTTTCAAAATCCTATTCCTAATGCTCATAATGCTATGCCACCCCGTGACATGCCAGCAGGAGCTCCAGGTTACATACCGCAGAGAGATTTCCAGAACAGGGATATGCCTAACAGGGACATGGGTGGTGTGGGAACTGGCAATTTCCAGAACAGAGAGATGGGCAGCATGCCAACCAACAATTACCAGGGCGGACATCCGGGAAACAATTACCAGGGCGGATATCCGGGAAACAATTACCAGGGAGGATACCAAGGAAGCAATTTCCAGGCCAATGGTTACCAGGGCAGGGACACGCCTAACAGCGATATACCTCCCTCACCAAACAGAGATTTTCCTCCCATGCCTAACAGAGACTACCAATAGTTTAATGCTTTATATTAGAATCAGAAATGGACTGTTCAGTTTGACAGAGCATATCGTGCAGTGTTTCTTTTATTTTCTGTGGACCTAACGAGCTATCACTTGTTGCAGAGGTCTTTTTGGCTATCAGGTAATTAAGAACTGCTCGAATTTGATGGGTTTGTAATATTCATGAAACATTCTCATGCACGTCCCGTCCTTCCTGTAAGTCTTCCATGCTGCCATAAACCTTAGAATTACTTGGATACTTAAGAACTGAGCCTGAATGTGATGTACTGTTTGATAAGTGCACGAGCTTGTTGTCTGCATGTGCAGGTGATCATTTGATTCACTTCCCCTTCGTTTTAAAACTATAATCTGGGATGTGAGGGTGAATGGTACTAATTCCTTTTGGCAAACGTGTGATTGAAAGTGTTGAAAATTGTCCTCTGGGAATCCGCTTTCATTGAGGGTTTTGGGGGAAATCCCTGTTACCTCAGCTGCTCATGAGAGGCTTCATTATTGTTTGAAATGCTCATCTTCTTGACTTGGTGGAGGAAGGGGTTCTCTTTGGATAATCCCTTTTGTAGGTCCAACCTAATGACATGTAACTGGATCGGTTAGTACCTTTAAGGCTGGGAAACAAGCCAAGCTGCTCATGGTTTGGCTCGGTCTTTGACTGCTGAAAATGGGTTTAGCAAGTTGAACATAAACGGTGGATGCTTGGCTCGACTTGTATCAGCTTGTTTAAGTAATATATATATTTTAGATGTACCAACGCTGGCTTGGGTTGTCTGGTAGGAGCAGCTAGTTCCCTTCACCTTGTGTTGGGACGTTGCAGGTTCAAAACCCAATGGTATAGTATAACTGGTAGGGATCTGTCTAACCCCAGCTTGCCTATAAAATATTTTAGATGTCTTTTCATCTCATGTAATATAGTGTAGATTAAATGATTGAAGTATTTGGTTTGCGAACAATAGCTTTACAGATAAAATCTTATGTTTTTTGTTCTGAAACAATTTATATATTTTTTAATACCATTGCTACCAGCTTTGAAACCATGCATTTTTTTCTATAGACAAGCCAGCTCAAGGCTGACTCGCAGAGTTCGGGTTCATTATAAGCTAGAACCTGGCGTCTCTCCATATGAACGACCTAAGTTTGAACACTTCAAATTCAGAGCAATTGTTACATTGTTGCTATTTGAGTGGGCCATAGGTTTTAGTTTCGTCCTCTATCAAAAAAGAAATAAATGTGTTTGTAGGGTCTTAATTGATCCAATCTGACCTTCAGCATGTTCAAAATAGTGGGAACTGTATTTTGGATCATGTTTTTTTGATAAAAAATGATTTTATGATCTTTGAAGTTATTGCACATTGTATGCCGTTGATTTTTGAAGCCTTATAATGTGTAGAGGACCATTGAATTATGTATGCTACGAAGCTTTGTGGGCTGATTTTTGGAATTTCTTTTGATCAATATGGGTGAAAAAATTGAAGGTGCTCTTCATGGCTTCTATTTAATTTTTTTCAAAATGTGGTTGTTGGAACATAAATGTCTGGATATTATTGAAGAGGCATGGGCCACCAATGTTAAGAGGGGTTCCCATGTACCGAGTGTGCAGAAAAAAATGTCTGAATGGAATAAAATGTCCATTGGGGCTATATCATTGGGAATTCAGCAGTTGCAAGCTGAATTGGGGGTCATTCAATCTGAGGTTGATGCAAGGAATGAGAGTGCATTAAAGAGTCTGTTTATGCAAGATGAATTGCAGAGGCTACTAATGATGGAAGAGTCCTTTTGGCACCAAAAATCAAGATGCAAATGGGAGGGGATGAATAATATGTTTTGACCAAACGTAAAATTTCTTTGCTGCCCTCTTTAGTCGTCAATCCAATTTGTTGGACAAATTTCATGGAGTTGGTGAGCTACAGTTGTCCATGGAAGAAAATTGTACTCTGCAAGTCCCACTTAGGGATGGCAGTGGACGCGGGGGACAAGGTCTCCACCCCGCCCCGTCTCAAAATCCTACCCTCTATCTCCGTTTCCATTGTCGCACGGGTTTTGATTTTAACCTCCATCCTTGCATCTATCCCTGTTTCATGTCCTCCATCTCCTGTCCAAACGGCGTGAGGTGGGGCGGGGCCCCGTTTTCTGTCTGCCATCTCTAAAGAAGGATCATGGATGAGGCGGGGTGGGGCAAGGCGGGGATCGAGGATGGGGCTTGGCAGGGGAAAGTGTATGTCCATCTATGCCTCCATTCCTGCATGGGTTTTAATTTTAACCTCCATCCTCGCCTCCATCCCAGGTCCAAACTGGGCGAGTTAGGGCGGCTCCGTTTTCCTCCAGTCCACTGCCATTTCTAGTCCCAATCACTCCCTTAGAAGTCGACTAAGAAGTATTTGCGATGGATGTTTATAGCACACCAGGTCCGGATGTTTTTCCTGGACCTTTTTTCCAAAGTTGCAGGGACTTTGTTGGAGATTGTGTGTTCTGCGCCAATTCTGAATTCTTCAAGTCAGGTAGCTTCTTAAAAGCATTGATGCTACTAATATTGTTTTGATTCTAAATTTGAAGGGGTGGTGAGGCTAAAGGATTTTCGTCCTATTATCTTTTTCAACTTTATCTATAAGATAATTTCTAAGATCATGGTGAATAGCATGCGTGATATCTTACAAAGAATTATTTCTGCGAATCAACTTGCTTTTTTGCAAGATCAAGTTATTCAAGATAGCATTATCTTTGCACATGAATTGGTGGTGGTCTTTATCCAATAGTGTGAAACCAAATGTAATGTTTAAAACTGACATGACGATAGAGTTGATTGGATGTTTTTGAAAAACTCTATTTTGTTCTTTGGATTCAGTAAATAATAGGTTGATAGAGTTATGATGTGTGTTTGGAACTTATCGTTTTCTATGATTATTAATGGTAAAGTGGGGAATAAAATTTTCAGTAGCAGAATGATCAAGCGAGGTGATCCTATTTCTCCATATCTTTTCTTTATTGTTAATGAGCAGTTGTTGAGAAGGCTTTTTCTGGAAGAGAAGATGGGTCAGATTATCTCTATCTCTAGGGCAGTTTCTTATTTCAAATAGGGTCACTTATTTTTTACATTTTATTTCTTATTCAGTACAAGAAGTTCCTTCAGCAATTTCTTGCACTTATGAAAGATTTTGGGGAGCAAATCAGGCCTTCTTGTTAGTAAAGAGAAATCTATACTTCTTTCAATCCCTCTTTAACAGTCGTGTAGAGAGTGAGTTGGCTCTCAGGCTGGACCAAAGGAGTTCTTCCCTTTAAATGTTTGGGGTTACCTCTATTTAGAAATCACTTAAGTACCGTACGATGTGAACCATTGTTAATTAAGTTCAGGAGGTCAGTCGAAGTCTGGGATGGTTTGAATCTTTGAAGGACGGATAGAGTTACATTACCCTAATCGGTTCTTTCTTAGTTTTCTCTTTTGGACGATGTTTTTCTAACTCCCAGTTTAAGTGGTGAAGGAATCCTAATCAATTATGCGAAAGTTTGAGAGTTGGTGTGATTAATAATTCTATTTAGGGATGGCAATGGACTGAGGCAGAGGGGGGTGGTGGTGGTGGTGGGGGGGGGGGGGGGGGGGGGGTCTCAAAATCGTTCCTTCCATCCCTGCATGGGTTTTGATTTTGATTTTAACCTCCATCCCCGCCTCCATCGCCGTTTCATGCCCTCCATCCCCGGTCTAAATGGGGTGAGGCGGGGCGGGACCCCGTTTTCTCTCAGTCCACTGCCATCCCTAAAGAAGGATTGTGGACAGGGTGGGGCAAGGCAGGGATTTGGACGGGGATGGGGCATGGCGGAAGAAGGCGTAAGTTCATCCTTGCCTCCATCCCCGTTTCATGTCTTCCATCCCCGGACCAAACGAGGCGGAGTGGGGCCTCGTTTCCTCCCGGTCACTGCCATCCCTAATTTTATTCATAATTTATGTTAAGAGAAAGTTTGCATCTCAAAAAAAAATGGAGGGGGCTTGGGCATTCAAGACCTTTTCACCATGGATATGACCAACGAGGCCTCTGTATGGTTGGTAGGATTTGTCAGTGCGTGGCAGGTTCAAACCCCAGTGGTACATTGAATAGTAACTGGTGAGGGTCGGCCTGACCCAGTGCGCCTTAAAAAAAAAATTGTATTATTAAGTTGTCTTGGAGTGTCATAACTTGTTCTGCAGCACCTTGAGTTGAGCTTATGCATGCTAAATATATTAAAAAACATTCCATTTGGATACTAAAGAGGGATCAAGGATTAATGATCATGTATTTGGAAGGGAACTCTATGGGCAGCCCATGGAAGGATGGAAGATTCAAAATGCCCTGTTAGTACGGGTAACCAATTTGGATTTTGGTTGGATCCTTGGCAAACAATCACCCACTTATGTAGGGATGGCAGTGGGGCGGGGCGGGGGACAAGGTCTCCACCCCCGCCCCGCCTCCGCGGCGGGGATGGATTTTATCCTCCACCCCCGCCTTCATCCCCATTTCATGTCCTCCATCCCCGGTTCAAACGGGAATGAGGCGGGGCGGGGCGGGGATATTGTGGGGAAAAGTGGTCGGGGCGGGGATGAGGCGGGGATCGTGGCGGGGAAAAGTGCACGTCCATCCCCGCCTCCACCCCCGGACGGGGATGGTTTTTAACCTTCATCCCTGCCTCCATCCCCGTTTCATACCCTTCATCCCCGGTCCAAACGGGGCAAGGCGGGGCGGGGCCCCGCTTTCCCCTGGTCCACTGCCATCCCTACACTTATGGCCAATAGTTTGCATCCTATCACTTCAGCTATTTATAAAAATCTTCCGTCATATTCATGTAGAACAGGTTTTGGATGCATCATATGCTCCAGCTTGCGTGTTAAATCAAGAGTATATGAATCTTGATCATTCGGTGGCTAGCATCAAATCAATCTTGGGACCCAAGGAAGATAAGTTTTTGTTGCAGGAATTTAAGCTATGGTGGACACAAATGCATTGTAAAAAAGAAAAAATCCTTGTGACGATAAACTATACTAACAAGTAAAAAGAAATTTGAAGAATTACAGGTGCGATATTTATAATTAACAACCTTGGTTGAAACTAAACAATATATTTTTAATGAATAATGCAATGCATTGCGACCAATCTTAAGTTTCGATTTTGAAATGCATTTAGCAAGATGTAAGAAACAAACACAAACATCCTACAAATAAATAACCAATGGATTAGTTAATCCTTCAAAAAATCTATAAAGTAAATATTTTATAAATAGTTAGAAAAAGTTCAGCAATTGATAAGACGATGTGTGTGAATCATGTCTAACGTTGATTAAAAAAACATCAATCTTAAAAAACATTATTCATAGTTTTCATACATAAGTTAATTGAAACAAAAAAACAATAAAAGCCCCCAGATTTTTAATTAAAATCGAACACATGAATCATTTCTAATGTTGATTGAAAAAATACAAAAATAACTAATTAATATCCATCTAATTAAAAAAAACAAGCACAAAAAGTCTTAAACCCTAGTTATTGAGTTGCAACTATTTAAGAAAAAATAAATAAATAACCAAAACTTAATTTTAGAAAACAACATTCATAATTTCATATGCTAATTGAAAAAAATCATGATAAAAAAACTAATTCAATACTAATTAAAAAAATTACATAAAAACAAATAATACAAGAAAGGAAGCAACCAAAAAATGAGCACGATTCTAATAATCAAAAGGAAAACAACCAAAAAATGAAAATGTTCATAGATTCATTACAACTTATCTGTTAAATTCTAACAACTTAGTCATAAACACTCTTTCAGTTATAAGATCCAACTGAGACCGATAGAAAAATCAGTTAAGGCAACAAAAGATAAAATCATAAATTAATGGATTTCCACTAATCTAAAACCCTAAGTATCAATAATTCCCATGCAATCGTATAGTAACTAATGCAATGGGACTTGCAAAAAATTAAAACAATAAAATATGAAAAAATATTGATTGAGGGTACAAGAAAGAAATGTAATAGTTAAATTTAAGAAAACTTGGGACAAAAACTTTTGAAAAAACAAAAATGAATAAAAAACAGGCTCCTGAAATATTATGCTTGACTAGCAAATTAAGGCACCCGAACCAATCCTATTAACATGCAATACCTAAAAATAAGATAAAAATCAAGAGAAAAGCATGACTAAACTGTTAAAAACAATTTATAAACTAATAATTACATTTTGCTACATATTGAAAATATCCATAAAAAATAAAAGCATGACTCAAGTAAAAAGAATCTAAACAAAATTGGGTAAAATACTACATAACACATCACATCACCAACAAATCATGTTTGAGTCCCAAATATGGCAGATGAAACCAAGGGAAAACCACACATACAAGAATGACAGAACAATCGTGTGTCTCACAAACGACACATGAAAACAAAGGAAAACCAAACGTCACTCTCATCATAACTAGGAAACAAATCATGGCACCCATAAAGTCATTGAAAATTCCAAAATGATGAAGAAAATCGAAGGAATCTACGGTTTTCATTACTAGAAAATCGCATCAAAAGGATAGGGAAAAAATAAACAAATATCAAATTATTCATGGATGGAAATGAAGTAAAAATAAGATTCATTTGCTCACAAGACAAAAAACAAAGTTGAAGACAACAATCTACCAAATAACAGAGGAACAACTAACCCTCCCAAGATAAAAAAGTATATATACAGAAAAACAAAATAACCTCAGAAAAAAACAAGAGTAAAAAATTAAATAGGGCAAAAAAGCCACTTTGACATTGAGGTTTGAAATAGATAATTGCCTTCTCACTCTTGACGAACTAGCTAGTGGATGCGTATTTTGCAATAAGAGTGAAGAATATCCGTCCCACCTATTTTTCTCGTATCCGATTAGTAAGGCATTATTGAAAAAGGTTTGTCATTTCCTTGGGAAATACATTAATTTTGAACATTGTTTGGTATTTAGTTCTAGTATGAGACCCATATCTAGGACTAATAAAATACATAATTTTTTTGACATACTTTCATAATTTGATCCAATATGATACATATTAAAGCATTTATATAATCCAAAAATATGAATTTCTTTTTTTGTTAAATTACCCAAATTTTGAACATTTTTTGGTATTTAGATCTAGTTTGAGAGCCATATCGGGCTTTAAAATCCAATCCAAACTTGTTCAAACATTGATTTGGTGGGCCGAATTGGGTTGTACAATGCGGAACAAAAGCTATCCAATCCGTTTTTCATATGTTTTCAAGTTATCTGCTCCAGCCAAATCAAATGCTGGACACAGGGAACACAATGTCATTGTTGTTAGGTGCAAGAAGGGAGGGGAGAGGAAATTCCAAGAAGAAACGTGGGGTGCTTTTCCTTTTTGGAAAAAGTGGTTTTGATGATGTGGAATAGTCCCACATTGATCGTGTTTGAGTTTGTTGTGGTATTTATAATCCACATGTAAACTCTTACACTTGTTCCTGAGAACAAGAGTGTGGGATGACTACCACACACGCGTGCGCCCGCTCGCCGTGCCGAGCCAAGCCGAGCCGGGTTCGGGTTTAAGATCAATGTATCTTTTTGCCCCGATTTTCTGTTTTTCCTTGGATTATATAAAAGGAAAAGAGTCATGCCTTTTGGAACTGGTGACCCTTAGAAGAGTCACACTTGTTCAAAACTGGTAACTCTTTGCAAGGGTCATGGCAACTCTCATGTCCTTTTAAACAGATCTCTTCCACATCTATATAAACGTGGTTAGAGAGGTTCCAAGGGGACGGATGTACACTCTATCATCTCTCTCTCTTGCTTTGCTAAAACTGTGAGGTCTGCAGTAGTAGTTCCTGAGGTTGTTTTCGAAGGGTGATCTACCATCGGCATGCACTGATCCAGATCGCCGATGCTATTGTATCCTGGGAGAAGGACGCTGGACCCTGTTTGCACTGTATGTGGGGGCGAATCTTCTCTAAGGGGAGTACATTTGTACGCCTTAGCCTTTTACATAGTATTAACATGCTTTCGTTGTTTTTATTATGTTTTATGCATATGTCTGTTCATTTGCATATGTCTGGATTTTGGTATATGGTGGAACCCGACATGCATACTCTCTGTTTATGTTTCGATCTGCTGAAAATCATGATTTGTATTCTGCTGCATATTATGATTTATATCATGTTTTATATCATGATTATGATTGTGAAACTGTGTGATCCGAAAATCGATTCAACAATTGTTATCAAAGCAAACACTGAACAAGGATAGTTTGTTTTGTCCTGGATAGGGCATGTTTTTTGTCTGTGCTGGACATGTGTTCTGTCCAAGTTTGGAGAAGCAGTCAAACACACCTTTTGCAATGGTCATTCCACAACACATGCACAAGTGTGTTTCGAATTGGCAATGTCCCATGACAGGATGACATGCACAAACTGTCCCTACCAATGAGTGGAGCATTGTTTCTATAGTTTATTTGGTGGAAACTCTTTATTCAATTAAAGATTGTTATGTTTGCACATATTTATAAAAGAATCTAAAAATCAACCGTCTACATTGCATCAAAAGTTTCATAATAAATTATTTAGGTTTTTTTATTGAACAGTTTGATTCAAAGTAAGTTTTTAGTAAAACAAGTAATGATAAGACAACTGCATATTCTGATTAAGCAAAAACCAGGTCTAACGGCTACAAGGGCTCTGCTCATCTGGTAGGAGAAAGTTGTGAATGTCACACCAAGTTGATGAGATGTCACACGTTCAAAAACCCACATATGGTGTCCCTTGCCACAAGGTCGATGCTGGGTGTACTCCTCGGTGGGCAGAGGATACCTCAAGAGTTTTACCAATCGGAGGTTGGTCAGTAGGGATGCACAATGAGCCAAGCTAGCTGGGGCTCGTCTTGGGCTTGAATCGTTTAAGCTCGGCTCGAACTCGTTTAAAAAATAAATGACCTGAGCTTGAACAAGGTTTTAGGCTCAGAGCACATAAACGAGCCGAGCTTGAACTGGCAGTCGAGCTCAAATAAGCTCTCGGTAAGCTCGATTAGGCTTGGTTCATATAGTTATATAAAAATATAGATTTATATATATCTATATAATTTTGTTCACATTCTTAACACAAAGATGTGTCTTACCTTAGTGGACAACTCATTTGTCATCAGTTCAAATCTCCCTATTTGCAACTCTTTCAAAATTACATTTTACACAAGTTTCAAAGAATTTAAAAACATTTTTAAATGAAAGGTTTTCAGCTCAAGCCAAGCCCAGCCGTGCTTGAGCTCGATGGGAGCCGATCCCGAACCTGGTTGTTCACGGAGCCGAGCCAGCCCAAGCTCAAATCGAACCCGGCTCCTGTGCATCCCCATCAGCCAGTGTTGCGGTTGGTGATACGGTCTCAAAAAAAAAAACAGCTCCAACGTTAGAAACTAAACTGCCCATGTCTTACCCACCGTTGTGTTAGGAGGTGCACACACACATAAACACCGCTGTTTTTTTTTTCATCAAACTAACCTCACACATGTGATCTACATGTTTCACTTATGGAAAACAACTCTTGAATCGTTCGATTATAAAATGTAGGAAGATTTTTATAAGACTCAAGAGTTATTTATTTTTTCTTAAATCTGATTACGCGGATTTGATCTACATGCTTGGTTTTATAAGAACCAGCTCTAGGATCATTCGATTATCATGTACAAACAAGATTTTTTAAGGCTTAAAAATCAAAAGGATCAAATTTTCGCAAAATATTTAAGCATCAAAAAGTCATATTTTTTCTTTAAAAAAACAAGATTCAATATATATATATATCTATCTCTCTCTCTCTCTCTCTCTCTCTCTATATATATATATATATATATATATATATATATATATATATATATATATATAGAGAGAGAGAGAGAGAGAGAGAGAGAGAGAGAGAGCACCCGTTGTTTCACTCTTTGAAATCATAGTTTCCAAGATTTAGGCCACTGTTTTCACTGTTTGATTCGTCACTATGGGCCCCGCGAAAATGCATGCCCGTCCATGCATTTTCGCAAAACACACACATTTTCTGTGACACACAAACGTACCTTAAGAGAAACCTTCCTTCCAACGATGGCACATTGCACAACATCCATCCAATGACCCATAAAAGAACAACCAGGTGCAATGTGATTGCACACTTTTTGCTGCACTTGACTACCCGCCATCTTTGGTCGGACTAAGAGCTGACAGAGTGTATCCCAGGGGGGTGATGACTGATGAGGTGCAGTAGCACATTAAAAAGGAAAGCAAATCAGGTCATGCTGAACATGAGCTTTTTGCTCATGCCAACATCGTGGCCGTCTATTTGCATTTTGGATGAGTGCCACGTAGCGTATAGTTGACTTTTTGACTTTTCAAAACACCAAACGGACGGCCACGATGTTGCATGAGCAAAAAAGCTCATGTTCAGCATGACCTGATCTGCTGCGTGCAATCACATTGGAATTGCCCTAAAAAGAAAAGAAAAGAAAAAGTAAAAAAAATGATCTCACCACCCTCACTCTTATTGCATAAGCTTAGATAGGAGTGCTAAATTTTAACCATATTTGTGAATGGTAGTACAGCAAACACTAGTGGGAAAGCCGATTCACTCGAAATGAATGACTGGAACAGGAAGGAAGACATTCGTTGAAGAGGTGAAGCTAATCAGAAGCATGCATATATAGATCCTAGGAAAGCTTAAAGGAGATGATGGGATAAAAGGAAAGGTCATCTGTTGGAGTATGGTTTTCAGCAAAATGCAGTGCTGAAATAGCTTTTGACCACATTGCTTTTCAGGATATCCAAGACTGCCTGGTTGGATGCACCAATGCAGCGGGGCATCTTGAACTGGCCAAAGGACGAGCCGAGGTTTAGGTAATGTTCAAGAATCCTGTGGAACGTCCCCTTCTGGAGGATCTTGAGCTCCAACGCTCCGATCGCATTCACCTTCCGTGAGCTAATGTAGCCGGCATCCTTGAAAGACCAATCCATGCAACAGCAGCAGACCTGGAGGGTGGACTCGCTCGCTTCTTCATTGAGCTCCCAGAAAATAACATAATGGCCTGGATCACTTGACATATCAACAAAGCTGGTGAAATCCACCAGTTCAACCTTGTCGTTCGCTAGCAACTCTGCAGATTTCTCCACTGCCAATTGCAGGTCCTTCTCTGTGTTCTTGTCGATGTTTACAGTTAAAAGAAGACTCCTCCGGCATACAAATTGCAGCTGTGGAATGGAGTTGTAAAACCCCTTTATCTTCACGACATCCCCCAGCCTGTATCTGTATAAACCTGCTTTCAACCATACAATACCTAAGTTTTAGGGAATAAGAGTTTGAATAAACATAGATTATATGTTCCGAAATTCGACTGACAATTATCATCATCCCCAGATTTACTAGTTTTTACAACATGTACATAAATCATCTCCCCTTTTCAACAAATTTTTTTTTCAGAGCGGTTGATATGGTTAGCATATATAAATCAAGATTGTATCAATCCCAAGTGGGCAAATTACTACCATGAGATAAATGAGGTCACTAGAGTTCTATAATAGCAGAAAGTTCAGTGTAGAAGCTCAAGGGGATTAAGAACTCAGGAGATGGTTTACTTATAAAAGAGACTAGGTTCCAATGGCCAAAATTACCATACATTCAAGGGGGGATAAATTGTAGTTCCAGTCCCCATTGTGAGATTTCCATCCAGTTCAATTAATGCTACCTAATGCAGCATGGAACTTGGAATCTGTGTGTGCGCGCGTCTGTGCGCGCATGTTGATTTGATGGGGGAGGACTGGGATTGACAAGGATGGATGATGCTCTGATCCACATCAAATACACTACAGGAAGTCTCGCCAAATGGCCAGGTAGAGATTGCTTTTCCCCATTATTGTATAAATAACCTAGTAAATACATATCATTGACACGTGGCATGATCCCATTAAGTAAAGGCAAAAATAATAATAAAGAAAGCAAAGATTACAGATGATGATAATGACAAAGAAGATAGGCCATCACCAGCTTAAACATTTAAATATGACCGTGGGCTCTCTACACAGCTCATGCTTGAACTGATCTCAACTTTGGCCACTTGCTTCTTGGTAATACATGCTGCTTTCTACCAATTCTTTTCTGGACACTTGGATTTTTTAATGCCCCTAATTAGCAACAAATGCTACTAGATGACGACAACTCCACTAACAATATGCATATCTGTGCCACTGTTTCGAAAGGGAATTTGTCGGCAATGCTCTTGTAATCTACGCAACCACAACGCCCCCCCCCCCCCCCCCCCCACCCCCCGCGCCTCTCACATGCATATTATTAACAAGATGGTCTGCCAAAAAAGACAAGCTCTCCATCAGGTTATAGTAGACAACAACTAAGAATCGAGTCTGCCTCTACCAAACCATCTGCTCATCGGTTTAAATGGTACAAGTAATAAATAAAATTATGAAGCTTTTATATCAAATTACCATTGAAACAATATGCACCCACACACATGCAAAAAGGAAAGTTTCAGATGAAAACTTCACTGGAAGTGGGTGGAGCAATTGCACTAATGGTGGATCCACACTTACATCAGATCTCTCCAATTATCCCACTAAGGCATGCTGAGGGCACCAACAAAATGAATCCAAAACCAATAGTGGAACTAGGGGACAATCAGTACATATATAAAAACTGTGAGTTGGGATACACAATTTGGTGTGGTCCAGATTCAGAACAAAGAAATGGATCGACTTAGCCAATGAGATAGAAATTGTGAATTCCACTTGAGCAAATAATAAGGCACACGATGAGTTTATAGATAAGAAACTAGTGAGGAACAATAAAATCTCCAATAGAAATCTAGACATCACCCAATCATAATAATCAAGCATGCCTAACCACCCACTGAAAGTTTAAAACAACTTTTAGGTGACCAACCCAAAGGAGCAGTGGCTAATATGATTCCTACTCGGCAGCATGGAACAAGTGACAATAATTAAACTTCTGATAATGTTCACAGATAAGATAACAGGCAACTCATGATCCAAGAACAAGGTTTAATATAACAAACAGTAACAGGCAAGCTTTTGCTTTAGAAATAAGTGTAATAAAAGCATCTGAAATGGGCGTGTTACCTGCAACATTGGTGACAATGACCTCATACTCTTCCCCAACCTTTACATCTGTCAATCCAACTGGCTCAAATTCATTATATACGGTCAAGGCTGCTGTTCTGTCCGGATCTTGACTCTCCAATTCTTTTTTCAAAGGAATAAACTCAAAATAACCAATATCAGGAAGCACAGTGAACACTGCTTCTTCAGGGGGTGCTCGTGGGTTGATGTTAGCACCAATCCACCCTTCGGACGAACCATAATCAGAACTTAATAAAGGTAAATCACCAGCATAATGCCTCAATTTCTTCAGATAGGGTTCCATTGAACAAGTCATTATACCATAGATATACTTAGCATTGGGCCAGAGCTGTGGAATCACTCCATACCAGTTGTTCAAACTGCTGCATCTCCTGTGAATTGTGGCTGCCCATTCAGGGTTAGGCTTCAGAATTTTGGAAACAGCCGTCCGCATGGACGGAATGGTGACTCGACTGCTAAGAACCCCTTCTTTTATGTCCTTACAGAGTTCTTCCCAGACTTGCTCAAATGTCCGGAAAGCAAGTAAAATACTGTGTGCGAATGTGGCAAATACGAACTGAACTTCATTTGAATATATAAGCCCGCACAAGAGGTGGCAGTACAAGGACTGATCGTAGTCAGATCCAAAAATGACTTCATCTGGGCTACAACTCTGGGACTGTATGTCTTTCATTGTCACCTTGTACCGCTCACATCGATACACATTCGTTGTAGCGGTACCTGCTATCAGACCCCCCTCCGTTTTGAACAGTTTGCTGCTGTAGATAAACTGCAAGGCTCTTCCATTCTCGATGGGGAACTCCCTGTAAATTTTAGCGTTTCATCAAATGCATCAGATACTAAGAGAAAGAACAACTAGGGATGTGCAATTCACTCACTGGAACTTTGGACAAAATAAAAAGCCAGTTACCGTAGAAAGTCATGTACATCAAAATTCCGCTAAAATTTGCTGGTGGTCAAGCAGAAAAAGATCATATCTACAAACAGTACTCATGCTACAGGGATTACAAAAAGGCTCTGTTACTAAGTCAAATTCAGTCAAAACCAAACAGTGCATAACCCGTAAAGCGGACCACAAATTTACAAGCAATATATCATGATTGTGGTATCCTATATATTTCAAATCAGTGAAAGTTGAAACTATGCATAAATCACCAAAAATTACTAAGTCAAATTCTGTCTCACATACTGCCAAAAGAGAGAACCTCACTCTGGGTGTCCAGTACCAAACACATAAAGCAATATATCATGATTGTCTTCTCCTGTGCAGTTTTTGGAGGGGTGAGTGATGGTGGGTACTGTAGTAGTGGTGGTGGTGAGATGGATGGATGAAAATCATCGTGAGAAAGGCAGTGGTGGGGATTATAAATCGCCATTTTCTTTTGTTAGGAAACATTCTTTGTTTCCTATAAAAAAGTTTACTTTAAATTAAAAAAAAAACTCTCTCGTGGAAAAAGTCCCGCTCATTTGAAAGGGTTGGAAAAACCATAATGAGGTGGGTGGTGGTAGTGAGGTCGATGGTGGTGAGATGGGTAGTTAAGAGTGTAAATCACCATTTTCTTTTGGTAGAAAACATTTTTCCAAAAAATGTTTCTTATAAAAAAATGTAGAAAGAAATTTTCTTTTGCTTGGAAGGGTTGGAACAACGGTACCAAATTTTCACTTTTGTATCACTTTTTCTACCTCTTTTCCCTTCCAAAACGTACCCTAAAGGTCTGTCTCACATAATGCCAAAAGAGATAACCTCACTCTGGTGTCCAGTACCAAACACATAAAGCAGTGAAAGTTGAAACTATGCTTAAATCACCAAAAATTTGTCTCAACTCAACCTCAAATATGAGACAACTCATTTTCTAACATGCTCTTGAAGGGAAAATATCAGGGACCACAAACTTTGGGAATAAGCAACATATCTTGGTGAACTCCGTTGGACATTTCGTATCGTGTCGAACCGAAGGTGACCCGGTTTGACACAAGGCATACTAAAGGATAAGGAGAAGTGAATAGAGATGTTACGTGAATGTGAAGAGTTCACGTTCATTATGAAATGTGAAGGGTTCACAAGCATGAATCCCATGCATGTAACCCCCACTCTCCTCCCACTATAAATAGAGAGATATGGTTGCTTGATGAGTGTAACCAAGGTGCCTTCTCTCACATTGGGTTTAAGGGTCCTGCTCACCTTTCAACTTAACAACCTAGGCTCATCATGGATGTCGATAGGTTGAGGAGAATGCCGACTACCCACGTCAACTCAAGCTTCATTCGGACCGAGGATGGCCGCTTTCAGCATGTTTTCATTCTCTATGCTGTTTTGCCAACATTCTCATTTTTTGACTGGGTCTGGATTTGGATCGGGTCAAGGATCCGAATTCAACCCGATGTCCGATTTGGATTGGGTCTAGTTTTGGATTGGGTCTGGGGTGATGAGATCCAACCCGGTATCCAGTTTAGTTTAGGTCTTGATCGAGGGGTCTGATCTGAGACCCATTTTTATCGAATCTGGATTCAGATATTGGGTCTGGATCATTGATCTGACTCGACATCCAGTTGACAGGATTTGGATCTGAACTGGCTTTGAGCTAGACCCAGTGTGACCCGATCCAAGACCCATTACTGTTTCAGGGTAGACTAGGTCAGTAATTTCAGACCAGATCAGATCCAAAACCTAATCTATGCACTATTTGACCCTGTGACCGACATGGGGCATTCCGGGACTGGTTTAATGCTCTTTTTAACCGATTCCAATCATTTTTTCACCTGTTCTTGCAAGAAGAGGCCCTATTTTGAATCAGTGAAAGAATATGGGTTTTCTCAGTTTTAAGAGTTTATAGATTTTAGTACATGTTTCAGACCGGTTCAGTTGTTTCAGGATCGGTTCGGCTGTTTCAAGACCTATTCGAAGCCGTTTTAGACCATTTCAGAGTATTTTGTGACCAATTTTTTTACTTGGACCCCTAGTATTACCTGTAAAAGGATGTTTTTATCATTTTTTCATACTTTATATGTATTTATTATCATGAATACATAAATTTTTCATGACTCATGCATGCATCTTATATTGTTTTCAGTTATCCATAATATTTAAGTATGAATTATGACTAAATTCATGACATATGTGATGTGTTTCATCAAAATTTTATTTATGCATATGAGATGAAACATGAAATTATGTTTTTGATGTTATAATACATACAAATGTATATTGTCATAAATATACATGTATTATCATATGTGCATGATCATGCTCTATAATACGAATATGTTTGCAGTAAAAAATCTTGATTAACTAACTCATGCAATTACCAAAGTGATATGAGTTGTGTTGATTAAGAATTCTTTAGTACGTGTTAAGATTTAGTATTTTGATTATGTGACTTTATGCAACAATGACTCTACCCAAAGAATGGTCATTGTGTTCCAAATTTACACAGGGAGACAAAAGAAAGAGTCATTAGTACAATTTCTAAAAGAAGAAGGTATTGTAACTCAATACACCATACCTGGTAGTGCTTAAGAGAATAATATAGCTGAAATAAAAAAATGTACGCTTAAGAAAATGGTTCAAGCGATGTTGAATCACTTAAATCTTTTCTTGGCCTTATGGAGTGAAGCTCGTAGGATATTAATGCAAATATTGAACAAGGTTCCTACGAAGGCTGTCCAATAGACTCCCTATGAACTATGGACTGGTAAGAAACCTTTCTTGTCATATATGTACATATGAGTTTGTCTAGCTAAAGCTAAGTTGTATAACCCACATATAATAGCCTTTGATCCTAGGGCTACTAGTGAATTTCTCATTGGTTATCAAAAAAATCAAAGGGCTTTAGGTTTTATTGTCTATCTCATAGACCGCAAATAGTGAAAACAGATAAAGAAAGATTTCTTAAAAATAGTTTTATTGAGATATATGCATCTCAAAGTTTTAAATTTGAGGAATTGCAAGATTCAGTTTTTATACCTATGAAGGATAAATGCCTAATTTTTTTATCATTGTCCCTTTGGATAATGCTAAAGAAAAATTGGTCAATGAACATCAATCTCAAGTAGATCAAGTTGTTGATGAGGATATGTAACAACAGGATGCAAAAGTTTATTTTGAACCACCTGTAAGACCTGTGTGGAGGTCCACGAAGACTAGAAAATCTGCTACCCATCCACACTATGTGGTGTATTTATAAGATCCCAATGATTTCATAGGCATTGATGGTGATCCCTTAACCTTTGCAGAAGTCATTGAAAGTGAAAGGTTGATATATTGGATCAATGTCATGAAAGAAGAGCTTGACTTATTTGATCAACTGAGAACGACTAGAGTATTCTATAAGATCGATCTCAGGTTTGGGTATATCAACTTAGAGTTAAGTAGGATGATATACCCAAGACAACCTTCAGAACGAGATATGACCATTATGAGCTCATAGTAATGTCTTTCTGTCTCACTAATGCGCCTGCTTTCTTTGTAGACCTGATAAACCAAATATTCAGGCCTTATTTAGACACCTTTGTTATCGTCTTTATTGATGATATCCTTATCTACTCTGAGAACAAAGAGCAACACCAAGAGAACTTGAGGATTGTCTTGAAAACCCTTCAAGAGAATCAACTTTATGCCAAATTCTCAAAATATGAATTCTAGCTTGACAGAGTGATGTTCCTTGAGCAAGTAATCTCGAAAGATGGTATAACAGTAGATCCCGTAAAAGTAGAAGTTGTGTTAAATTGAAAACAGTCAGAGAATATCACAGATATTTGCAGCTTCTGAGGCCTTAGTGGATACTATCAAAAGTTTATACAGGACTTCTTCTGAATTGCCTTTATGGCAAAGAACCAAGTGTGGGATCTTATACCTTAACTTGATAAAGTAAGACATATTGATTGTAAGTAGGTCTTTATGACCAAAACATGCTCCAAAGGATGAGTGGAGAGGTACAAGGCTAAACTCGTTGCAGAGGAATTCACATAGATGATGAGCATTGATTATAATGAGACTTTTTATTCTATTTCTACTAAGAAATTATTGAGAATAATCATGGCCCTCGTAGCTCATTTTGATTTAGAACTATATCAAATGGATGCGAAAATGACTTTCCTGAATGAGAATCTGGAAGAGAAGGTATATATGCAACAACCTCCTGGTTTCAGTATAGATCGATGACTCAAATAATTTAGTTTGCAAATTAAAGAAATCAATTTATGGACTTAAACAAGCCCTCGTCAGTGGTATAAAAAGTTCAATTAGGTAATTTTGAACTTTGAATTCACTGAAAACATTATTGATCAGTGCATATACCTAAGGCTAGTGGGAGTAAGTTCATAATTCTGGTTTTATATATTAATTATATTTTTCTTGCAACTAATACTTTGGGTATGCTACATGAGACAAAAGATTTTCTTTATTCTTATTTTGACATAAAAGACATGGGTAAGGTCGTATATGTTATTAGAATTAAGATCTATCATGATAGAACTAAGGGTGTCCTTGGTCTCTCTGAAAAATCCTATATCCTTAAAGTTCTTAAAAGATATGAGATGAAAAATTATTTTTCTCGATCAACACCAATAGTAAAAAGAGATAAATTGAGCCTAAAGAGCTATCCTCAGGATGATAATAAGAAGGCACAGATGAAAACTATTTTGTATGCTTCGGTCGTTGAGAGTTTGCAATACGTGCAAACCTGCATATAATAAGATATCACATTTACTATGAGAATGCATGGTATATATCAGTCTAATCCAGGTATTGCATACTAAAAGGCAACTAAGAAGGTCATGTGTTATTTGTAAGAAACAAAAGACTATATGTTTACCTAGAGAAAGGTTAACCACTTAGAGGTCATTGACTACTATGATGTGGACTTAGGAGGATGTCTTGATAGGTGGTGTCATTTCATAGAGAAGCAAAAAAAAGTTTACAACTACAACTCATACCATGAATGCAAAATTTATTGCTTTATACGAGACTTCATCTCAGGCCATTTGGATAAGAAATTTTATTATGGATCTTGGGAGTGTAGACTCTACTGAGAGACCACTGCAGATCTTTGGGATTGTAGACTTATATGATTTATTCTTGTGATACAGGATATCATGTGATTCCACATAGACATTGATTTGAGATAACAGTAAAGAACCTCAATTATGTGTCTTTTCATGTTAATGAATCAAGTGAGAGAATGTTGGACATTTCCGATCATGTCCAACCGAAGGTGACCCTATTTGACACAAGGCGCACTAAAAGATAAGAAGAAGTGGAGAGGGATGTTACGTAAATGTTCATTATGCAATGTGAAGGGTTCACATGTATGAACGCCATGCATGTAATCCCCACTCTCCTCCCACTGCAAACAGAGAGATATGGTTGCTTGATGAGTGTTATAACCAACTATACTCTCTCACATTGGATTCAAGGGTCCTGCTCACCTTTCGACCTGACGGCCTGGGCTCATAATGGGCATCGATAGGTTGAGGAGAACGCCGACCACGCATGTCAATGCAAGCTTAATCCAGACTGAGGATAGCTTCCAGTACGTTTCCGTTCTCCATGCTGTTTTCACCAACAAACTCCTCTAACATTTATTACAGGCAAGTGATCTTTTTTGAGAGGAGAAGAAAGGCTGTCATACTAATCAGCATCTCTAATACAGAAAAGAGAGCACATGAAAAAACATTCATCTAAAATTAGGCTTGGGATTCAAGTGGGCATGTATGAATTATGAAGAACAAGCAAAAACAGCCATTTCGCTAGCATAACAGCAGCAAGAATCAAATAAAAGCATTGAAAAGAAGCTAGTCCGCTCCGAAAAAAACTAAAGAATTTGATGCAAGGCAGCAATTCAAGAAAAACTCGCCTGTTTCTATAAGCAAATGAGGTGCGGTATATCTGCATGGTGGTATCCAGCAGCTCCTCATTGAACGGCACAGACTTGGGCTTCCCTTGCGTCGTCCCAGAACTGCAGCAAAGCGGCGAAAACACGTGAAAAGCTTGAGAACCAAAGTCAAAGAAATCAAATCTGTTGAAAATCACATCACGAAAGAATCGAAAGGGACCTCAACGATATGGTGGTGATCGGCTTCCCGGTAAGAGCAGAGAGGTTCTCCCCATTGACGATCCTCCTAATATACGGCTCCAAATTCATATGAGTCACCAGAGGAACACACACCCTGTAGCTCCCTGGATCAGTCCTTCCTTCCAAACCCCATCTCTGCAGGTACTCCGCTTCACCGTTTTCTTCAAGGATCTTCCGCAGAGTGTCTTCCTGAACCCTCCGTGCATCTCGAGACTTCACTTCGAAGTCTTCGATCACTCTATCCTGATCGAATTCCCCGATCGTCTCCAACATTGGTCTCGCTAGCCACAAACCTCGATCGAAATTACACTTCTGAGAAAGGAAATTGTCACAGCAGCAGATCTATAAACAGCCCACCAAGTAAAAAAGATCAGAGCGTACAAAAAGAAACCCGCACAGAGAGTACCATGCTCACCCCTTCAAAAGGGCCCGGACTCGGGACCACCACACAACAATAATATGCTGAAAAGAGACACAAGTTTCTCTGCAGGTCTTTTACATTCCCAACTCCATAAAATAAAAAAACCAAAGCAAACACAAAACATTCCTTCATTCACCGAGTCCAGTAAAACCCATTTTTTGAGTACGGTTTCAAAATGCGAACATGCTTTAAAAAAACGAAAAAAAGTAGACAAGCCCTCAAACCAAACCACTGAAACCAAACGTTTTAGAAAAACGACAAGTCAATAAACAAAATAAAAAGAAGCACGATTTTCTTATTGGGTATTGAATGAGGAGGCCTTCTGGACCAAGACAGGAAAGAAAAACTAAGAAAAGAACACGAATTCGAGATGAAATTCCACAGTGAAGACGGTAAAAAAGAAGAGAAGTTGCGAGTTGTCCTCTCGACCGCGGAAGCCGCCGGACCGGACTTCTTCACGTCGTTACAAAATCCTTCTTCAAGTCATTAGAATTCTCACACACTAAACGTCCAGAGAGAGAAAAAGGAGAAGAGAGACTATTCTTTAAGTGAATGTGGAAAAAGAGAGGCAAGAGAGAGAGAGAGAGAGAAAGAGAGAGCGAACAAAAAAAAAAAGCAACAAGCTCTTGCATATCACTCTGTGAGTGCAGTTTCATGTGCTTTCATTGTAGTGCACACGTAACCAACTTGGGAAAAAAGGATGGACAAGACTTTATGAAGTGGCGGGAGGGGACAGAAAGAAGTGGGAGTACCTGTTGCTGCTCGAACTCACTAAAAAACCTCGCACCAGAAAAAAGTTGCACTTGGTGGCGACTGCTTTAAAGCTCTGAGAGGTTACAAGGGAAGACGCGAATTTACTGTCACCTCCATGCACGATGAAGCAAGGACAAGCCGGAGGAGGGAGAGAGAGAGAGATGCTTTCGATGGTTGTGGAGGGGGAGAGCGCGTCCGTTTGTATTTATAGAACGGGAAAGCAGAAGGGTTACCACGCAACTTCACGCCAGGGAATTGCTTTCTAAATGACGAAAGTCCCTTGATCAACTTGGGAAAAGTCTCTAACGTGGTGGGCGGCGAGGGATAGGGATGGTAGTGGACCCGGGGAAGACGGCCCCCCCACCCCGCCTTGCCCCGTTTGGACCAGGGATGAAGGGCATGAAACAGGAATGGAGCGGGGATGAACGTTAAAATTCATCCCCGTACAAGAATGGACTTACACTTTCCCCCGCCCCGATCCCTGCCTTGCCCCACCCCACCCCGCCCTGCCTCGCCCCCGTTTGAACCGGGGATGGAGGATATGAAACGGGGATGGAGGCGAGGATTTTGAGATGTGTGTGTGGGGTGGTGGGGGGGGGGGGGGTGGAGACCTTGTCTCCCGTCCCTGCCCCGGTCAATTGCCATCCCTAACGAGGGAACACGGATCCCATCATTTGAAATATGATGGGTTCAATCTTACATTCAATCTTATCCATCCAGCAGAACCGATTGAATGACTAGTATTTAATATATGATGGAACCCATCCTTTTTCAAATGACGGGATATGTGTTTAGGCAAGGGTGAGTCGACAGACAGTATGCTGATTGCAACCGATTACAGAATCGGTTACCTTTTAATTCTTTCTCTCTTATTTGAAACCACTTTTCAAAGTTGTGCCGTCCTGTCAACTTGACATTCACAATTTATCATTGTCTCTCTGTCTCATGGTAGTAGAAGACTAAAAAAACCATTTTGATCTAATATATATATATATATATATATATATATATATAAAGTAATGGGCCGGTGCTAAACCCATTTGGTACTAAACTGCGTGTTAAATAGGTTTTTCAAGCTTTTTTCATTTTATTTTTAAATTCTGACCCTACAGATGTGACCTATGTACTTGATTTTATATGGATAAGCTCTTGAAGAGTTTTATTCCAACACATGGGTGGGTTTTTATAAAAATTCAAAAAATCAACTGTTTAAAATCTTTGTAAAATTTCAAAGCTCCAAACATTATTTTTTTCATCGAAAACACATGATCTAGGTGTGGATTCTCAGTAAATTGACTATGCCCAACACATTTATAGGGCCGGAACCGCACCGAAGAAGCTGCAAAACCCATTTAACACCAGAGATTTTTTGGATTTGGGTTGGATATCCAACCAGCCTCAGGTATATTTAGTTGAATTTAGTAAAAAGCTTCACATCCGTTTAGTTAGTCGTAATGGATTTCGGTTTTGAATCCAACTAGAAGTAACTTTGTTTACATGTAAATTTATGTATGGTTAGATAAGTGAGGTGACTTGGATGCCATTCATCCATGGTTGGGGAGTTTACCTCTTCCTTGGGTAGACAAAAATTTTCAAAGCTACAGTTTGTAGATGAACGGCATCTAAAACACCAAAAAAAAAAAAAGCATGAGAGGCACCTTTCAATATATTATCATGGAGTATCTCATACTTTGGATTACAAAGCTCAAACCCTTTCAAGCACGTGATGAAATTATCTTAGGGAATAGTGCTTTTTTCCTTTCTTTTTTTTTATCAAAAGTTGTCAGACCTCGATGATATTTTCCAGATGAACATCTTTCCATTTGCGTTTGGGGAAGTTATCAATGCGTTGCAATCACCCCTTCCCCCGTAATTTCCGTTGCATGTAGCTGGTGACAGGCATGCGCACTGATTCCAACAGTCATTATTTTAGTATCTATTATTTTTATTGATAAGTCAGTAAAAAAAGCATTTTTAAAAATTAATATATCAAAAATATTTTTTTTTATTTAAAATTTAAAAAACTTCACGTCCACATCTCTTTTGCAATGTTGTTAGTATCGGTATCGGTATCGGCCCTTAATCGTTTGACCAACGATTCAGCTGTATCTGTCGAAAAATAATAAAAAAACATTACGTGCCAATCAGAACATGACACTTGTTAAAAAACCATAAATTTTTTTTTTAGTATTTGTTAAAAATAGCTAATTCAAGGGTGATGCATATCGATTTTCTGCCGATACGATACGTTTCGGTCGATACAGGACCATTCGCACCGATACTGACAACATTGGTCTTTTGAGAAAATGTTAAACTTGCAAGTCGAACCCGCATCCGCATCCCATGTCCCCGTGTTCGCGAATCTTTGTGAACTAGGGAGTATTTTGTGATCTGAATATTTAACTATTTAGGGGGATAGGGTGGAAACAGTTGAGCAGCTTCTAATAGGAAAGCAGGCAAAGATACAAAATTAATTTGGCATAAATTGTCATTAACTAGGTTCTGAAAACGATTCCCATTTTTTTTAAATAAAAAAACAACTTTAAACGTTTTAACAAACTGCTTGTTAAGTTACTCAGAATATTTTCACATTTGACGTACACCATCAACATCACAACCATTGAGAGTGACTTTTGGATAGGGTTAGTTTAGTACTTTTCTTTTTATCATTTTTTCTTTTTTACCACAGTTAGAAAACACTATTTTTTTTTGGACATTTTGGTTTTTGGGATTCGAACCATGACCACCTGTCTACCAGTCAAGGCCACAGCATACTATGCCAACTCCCTTAGGCTTTTTGGACATTCTAGTAACGGGACAAGAGGTGTCACATTGACGGTGCCTTGTTTGAATATTGGTCTTTGTGTAATGCTCCACAAAGATCAGGTGCAATATGATGCAAAATACATGCACTGCTTCATAGGAAGCAATACATGGAGATTTAGGTCAGAACAGTAAAAAATTGCAAAACCTCCATCCTGGATTAGACCCATTTGCAACCCTACCGCTCCATCTTCCTGAATAACACCTGTTCGATTCATGGTAAATTCTCAGGTTAATTAGACAGGTGTCACCCAAGGAGATGGGTGAGGCATGTTTTCTGTGCAATCACATTGCACCTGATCTGTGCTCCCCTGCTGTTCACAGAGAAAAAGGGCTTCAGTCTTCTTTATCAAATGATGTCCACGTAAAGTTAAAACCAATGGTATCAGTATCGATCGGTGCTTATTCTCCGATACTCATCGGCAGAATTTCCGATACGCTGCAAGCCTGAATCGGCTATTTTTTAATAAATATAAAAAATACCAAAAAAATTTTAATATTATTTTACAATTATTTTAACATGTGTCACATTATGATTGACACATAATTAATGACTTATTATTATTTTCAAGCCGATATTACAGAACTATATATTCAGTTGAGCTGAATCGGTGGCCCAGGGCTGATATCGATATTGACAAGATTGGTTAAAACTATCAATGAATCTTACATATATTACTTGTTGTTGTCTTCTGCGTCAAAGTCATTATTAAAAGGCAAGCTGGGGTTAGGCAGACCCCTACCAGTTATACAACTATACCATTGGGTTTTGAACCTGCAATGTGACATGCACTAACTGTTCCTACCAGACAAGCTGTTCTTTCTTGTCACGTTTTTGTTATGCCTATCCTTTATTTCTTCTTTACTTGACTACTTTTTTGGTGTTTTGTTATCCAGCTGTTTCCGTCATTTTGACGACGAAGTTTACTGCTGAATCAGATCATCTCCGGGTGGGGTCACAGACACTCAAGCCCTTATTGTGCCCACTAGTGAAAGGCACCCTCAACTCCAGTGAGAGTCGATCCTGGGAAGAAGATGTCAGCACCTTCTCTCCAAGGTCGCTACCACTAGGACAACCCAAGGGGGTGTCTAACTCTTTCTGTCAATGAAAAAATGCATATTGTTCTGCCTCAAAAATTCAAACTCAATTGGACAACTCTCATTATAATATATAATTCATATATATTAGGACGTGTGCTACTTGTTCAATCACTCCAAATAATCCTACTCAAGATAGTAAGGTTTTCAGTTTCAATTGTAATTAACATCTTTGTTTGCCGTTGAGTGAACTTGTACTTGATATATGCTTTTAAACTTGGCTATTCATTTCTTTTATTTTAAATTAATGTTTCCATATTATATATTCTAGTGGATTCCACATGTGGTTCACATGATGGAGTGATGGTAAATATCAGGATATTTAAATGAAGGAACAAGTATTTAGGTCTAGGTTTGATTTAAGATCCAATAAGATAGTTAAATTAGAAAATACACTATAATTGTTTTGTTTTTTATTTTCTTTCTTTTCAAATTAATTGATCATTTAATTATCATGTAGGGTTCCTCAAAAGATAAGATATCTCACACTGTATTGCATTTTTTTATATTAGGCAAACTGGGTGTAACCCCATGAGATTCAAAACTGACACCTTGTTTGTATAGATAAAAAAACTGTCACTCTTACCAAATAAGGACAGCACCTAGCTAGAGCACAGCCATGATTTGCCACTATTTGTTTTAGTGGCATTCAAACAAGGCTTTATAGTAGGGATGGCAGTGGACCGGGGCAGGGCTTGGGGACAAGGTCTCCACCCCTGCCCCATCTCAAAACCCTGCCCTCGCTCCTCGCCTCCATCCCTGCATAGGTTTTGATTTTAACTTTCATCTCTGCCTCCATCCCCGGTCCAAACGGGGCGAGGCAGACGGGTCCCTGTTTTCCATTGGTCCACTGTTATGACTTACAATTATTCTCTTACAAACTTAAAGATTCTTCAAATGTATTTCCAGATGAGAAATGGAATTATACAGACATTGTCTTCATGATATCGTCATATATCGTGCACGCACATGCTATACAGTTACTCTCCTGGACTTCCATAGGTTTCCTTAGTTCCACATGCACGTTGTGGACAGAGGTGGGCAGCCCGTGGGCCAGGCCGGGGCCCGTAAATTTGGCTCTGGAACGGTCCAAACAAAGCTCGGCCTGCTTGAAGTGGGCCCCAGACCTTGTTGAGGTACATGTATGGTCAGTCATTTATTTGGTTGCACATGCATGCATTGGTTGGTTGCAAGCAGTAGCTTTCCCAAGTACTGTACATTTTTTTTTTTTGCTTTTTGGCTGCACATGCATGCATTGAATTGCTTACAAGCAGCATCTTTGGGTTGGCCCGAACTAGGCCTCTGGCCAGGCCTGAAGTGGGCCAACACCGGCTGCCCTGACCCAGCCCGAATATATATATATTCAGCCCGGCCTGACCCGAACCACAGCTTTGGCCAGGCCCATCAATGGACGGGCTCGGCTTTGACTGTGCCAGCACGGTTAAAGGACCGTTCCTGCCTGTTACCCACCCCCAACGTGTGGAGGTACATGTATGGTTAGTCATTTATTTGGTTGCACATGCATTCATTGGTTTCAAGCAGTAGCTTCCCCAAGTGTTGTAGACAAGTAGAACGGCCCATCCTAGACGGGCACTGATAAGGAAAAATAGATATATAATATAATAAAGAGAAATTTAATATTGAAATATAATGCTAAGAAGTAAGAAACAGGAGAAAAAAAATAACATAACTGGATGTCATACAAATAAATGAAAAAAATATCTCATACAAATAACATATATCAAATTAAAAGATCAAATCACACACACATACGTACATATAACTGGATGTCATCCCTATGAAATCTGAGAGTATGACTACAAATTTTTTTTTCCTTGATTTTAAATTATGATGAAGTATATATTTGTGGCTGAATTTGGGTCGCTCTATTGGCATATATACGAAAATTGGCAAGAGCAACTGCTAATTCAAAACCCCAAAGCGGGGTTGGCGCAGTGGGGCAGGACCTTGGCTGCTAGAAAGGTTCGATTCCCATGAGCGTCACTCTTTTGGGCAAGCAGACGGCCCAGCATAAGCTTTTGGGGTTGGGGTCCTAGCCTCAGAGTTTTACACTGCCGGCATGGTGACAACAGGTATGACCAGGCTGAGCCAGCGCGATAAGGTCTTCGTGCCGGGTGCAGTTTCTTCAGGTTCTAAATAAATAAAAAAATGCCAATTCAAAAAAAAAAATATCTTACCAATATTTACTTTCCAATAGATCATATCCAGCAGATCTGACCTAGATCTCCAAATCTAGTTTCAAATCCAGTTCGAGAACGAGATCCTATGATACATGGGTCTGCTAAAAACAAGGTAAACCTATTGACTTTAAGTAAAAAGAAAAAAAGAATCGGGTTAGACCCAATATTGTTTCAAAGTCAAGTATAACGGCTATCCAGTTCAAACCTAAATCCGTATAAGTCCAAATAGATTTGTTATGGACTTCACCTAAATTTGTACATAGGCTATCCATGATGAAAATATGTGACAAATCGGGTTCTGAATCTGCTTTCAAATTTGATTCTAGTTTTGGACCCAGACCCGGCTCAGATCTCACCGTATTATCGAATCCACTGAAAATGGCTAAACCTGGAGTTTCAAATGAAAAAAGTGGGGGAAGAGAATCCACTTATCTTAGGAAAAAAAGTAATAAGACAAAAGAATGACACAACCACAGTGGAATTGTGATGAGTAAAGAAATCATATGACAAATATATATTTCCTTACTACATGAAGATTTTCTAATTCTCTTAACTACATAATGATTTTGTTTTTTCTTGAGATAATTTTGACTTACATCAAATGGTGAAGAATTTAGGGTCATGACACACGTAAAATACAAAGCACTGATTTATCTAAACATTCTTACTTAGTCATCTAAACAAAGAACAACATCTTTAAAAGTAATAAAAACAGAAATAAGGAGGAAACTTACCTTTGAAAAGATTATATTCCCTGATTGTTTGTATAAAGGTGTGAAGTGCTATGCCCAAAACCTCGAACCATAAGCACGTAAGATCAGAAATTCTGAGAAAACCTCATACCTTAAGCATGTGGGATGAGAAAACATGGATGAGAACACAAGAGTAGAGAAACAGAGACAATATCCAATTTGTTAATGGAAGCTTAATTTATTCGATGAAAATGGTAGATGCCCATGGAACGTTTTTTATTTATTTATTTGAAGGAATAAATGCCCATGGAAGGTTATAACTAGGCCTAGCCAATCCCATGCAAAAGCCTTTTTTTTGTTTAATGCCATATCAGAGAGAGAGAGAGAGAGAGAGAGAGAGAGAGAGAGGGTGTTGCGTGTGCACCCCTACAGTGCATGTTCCGGGTCTCCACTGAGCACCGTGAGGTGTACGGGAGAGCCGTACACCGTCATACATCAGCCTGCAGGATGTACGACGCCCCGTACACCCCACTGAGCACCACGCGCGCGGTGCTCAGTGGGGACCCAGGAACACGCACTGTAACTACAGTGCATGTTCCTGGGGAAACACATAACCTGCCGGCGCGCGCGTTTGAGAGAGAGTACATCTAGGCTCAGTAAACAAATCAAATGAGTTGAGTGTGAAGTAAGGGTGGGCATCGGTAGGTATGGCAGTGGACCAGGGGAAAGCGGGGCCCTGCCCCTCCTCGCCCCGTTTGGACCAGGGATGAAGGGTATGAAACAAGGATGAAGGCGGGGACGAAGGTTAAAATCTATCCCTATTCGGGGATGGAGGCGGGGATAGACTTACACTTTTCCCGCACCGCCCCGTCCCCGCCACAATCCCCACCCCGCCCCGCCCCATCCCCAGTCCTTCTAAAGGATGGCAATAGACTACAGGGAAACGGGCCCCCGCCCCGTCTCATCCCCGTTTGAACAGGGGATGGAGGACATGAAACGAGGATGAAGGCGGGGGTGGAGGTTAATATTCATCCTTGTGTGGGGATGGAGGTTATAATCTTGAGACAGGGCGGGAGTGGAGACCCTGTCCCCCTCCCGCACCCCGGTCCATTGCCATCCCTGCCGCATCGGGCTGGCCCGACCCCACCCGGGCAAGTTTAAAGCTTGGCCCTTTGGGCATTAAGTGCGGCCTGGTTCTTAATGGGCTCGGGTTTGAAGAGCAGCCCATGACCCTGCCCGGCTCAAACCCTATTAATTAGTGCAATTAATTAATTAAATAATAAATAATAAAAAAGTTCCTATGTACCCAACACGATACAAGCTCTTTATTGTTTTATTTTGAATTTATAACCCAAAGAAACTGTACCTGCCATGAAGACCTGATCGCGCTAGCTCAGCCTGCCATGCCAACGGTCATCATGCCCGCAGCGTAAAACTTCAAGGCTAGGAACCCTGCCCCCGGGCCTATGCTACCATTTCGACCCAGCTCTTTTCGAGCCAAGCCAAGCCATGTGTAGCTCATCTAGTTTCCCAGCCCTATACCAAGGTACGACCATTGGTGCATTTTAACGCTCAGTTCTCTCAATACCTTTTAATTGCTTCATGTATAGTAAATTCTAGACCTTGTATAATTAACCTTTTGTAGTTTTAACCGTATTACTGTAAATTCAATTAACTTCTGCCAAGTTAATAGCATAATATAATTCTGTCAGGTTCAACTAACATGAATGTTAATATATACACTTCTGTTTCTATCCATCAACGTTCACATTAGTTGAACCTGACAAAATTATATTATGCTATTAACTTGGCAGAAATAAATTGAATTTACAGTAGTACGGTTAAAACTACAAAAGATTAATTATAGAATATCTGTTAGTGGAGTAAAAAAAAATGTTAAATACATAATCCAATGGTACAAAGCTTGCCAGAATTACTGAACACTCCCCACTCTCTGAGACTGTAAATCCAGATACTTCTTTCGGACAATGATCTTAGCTCATGGTCCATGTTTAGATCAATGTTAAATCAGTATGGTATCGGCAGAATTTCGATACGATTCAGGTCCGAATCAGCTAATTTTTCATAAATGTAAAAAAATACCAATATATATTTTTTATTTTAAAATTATTTTAATGGTTTTAACACATGTCACGTTATGATTGACACGTAAAAGTTTTTATTATTTTTGAGCCGATACAGAACGATGGAGCTGAGTATCGGTATTGGCAGAAACAGCTGAATCGGCTGCCCAACGATTCAGGGCCGATACCGATACTGACAACATTGGTCTAGATAGGGAACTACAAAATATTGAACCCTTTTCTGTTTCATATTAGAGTAAGAAAAATACATTTCAAAACTTACAGATTTCGCTCAAAGCATGGTTGAAAATTTGTTCATGAACTGCCAACAAAAGATTTGCAAAGACCTCTGCAAAGCTCCGGCATAGTGGCTAGGGTTGATCATGGTTAGGACTGGGAAGAAAGCCGAGCCGATCATGGCTCAGCTCTTGTTCAGCTCGGTCAAATTTGTAGAATAGACCCATTAAGCTGAATATGAGCAATAAGTACTAGGCTGGGCTAGACTAGTATAAGCTAATTAAATAGTACAAAATATGTTTTATATGTAATTTTTTTCTTTGTAATCTAATTTCTTCTAGCTCTAAAATAGAGCCCGTCTCAAAATCTTGCCCTCCATCCCTGCACGGGTTTTGATTCTAACCTCTATCCCCTGCCTCCATCCCCATTTCATGTGCTCTATCCTTGATCCAAATGGAGCGAGGCGGGGCCTTGGTCCATTACCATCCATAAAGAAGGTTTGGGGATGGAGCAGGGCGGGGATCAGGATGGGATGGGGCCTCTATAACAAATATGGAGAGATTTATACAAATCTTGCGATAATACCGTGAAAGTTTAAAATGGTAATTTTTTGCAAGATTTTATGAAAAAAACATTAGTACCGCGATTTAAACGCGATATTATGTTTTAAATGGCTATTTATCATGAAATTTTCAAATACTTTTTATTAATATTTTCTTATAAAAATAATTTTTATAATCTTTAATTTATTTTTTTATTGCCACATTTTGCTGAAAAAAAATGCAAGATTTATGAACAATTTTCAATTTCTCAAGAGTTTTTGACAAATGAGATTTTGCAAAAAAAAAATTTGTTTATCACTATGGGCAGGGCGGGTAAAGCATAAGTATTCCTCCGGTCTACTTTCTATTCGGGGTGACAATCGGGTCGGGTTGGCGGGTCGTGTCAGTGGGTCAGCATACCTCAACACGAACCCGACCCGTTTATTAAACGGGTCGGCTGTGGCAAACACGAACCCAACCCATTTATTAAATGAGTAACCCGACACGACATGGTTAACCCGTTTAATAAACAGGTCAGGTTCGGGTAAACGGGTTGACCCGCCCGCCTAACCCATTTATTAAACGGGTCATCTGGGTTGGCATACCCCTAACATGAACCCGACCCATTTAATAAATGGGTTAGGCGAGGCGACCCATTTATGACACAAACCCGTTTAAGCCAAACCCGAACCCGCCTAAGAAGCGGGTGGGTCATGTCAGATTTTGCCACCCCTACTTTCTATAGACAACCCACCTCGAACTCGGCTCCATCAATTATTGACGTAATTATTGACACAAAATTTAATAATTAAAGACAGCGACCTAATTAAACATGACATAGATGTGTCAAGTTTGGGTTCTATGACATCCAAAACAGGAGTATTAGTTTTGTATTTAACCAAAATGAGATCATCATTTGAAGATGACAAAAACTAAGCAAGTAGACAACTTGAGTGAAAATGACTGAAGAAAAAAAGTTGGCATAAGCTTTGACTAGAAAACAAGCATTCACAATCCATTATCATTAGGGGGTGTTTGACTCGCGGGTGGACAGACAGTTCCCTGCCTGGGTGCTGTCCCTGCGTTTGATACGCCGTGTGGGATGCATCCTAAATGGAACAAACAGCACCTGGCCTGCTTGTTTTCATCGTCGGTGGTGGAACCTGTGAGTCTAGGCGGTATTTGTCCTGTGATTCAAACACGAGTCTAGACTTCAACTAATATATTAGGAACAAAAACAAACCTTTTGTCCAAACGGGACGAGGCGGGGCGGGAACCCATTTCTCCCCGTTCCGCTGCCATTCCTAATTATTTCTGGACATAAACAAACCTTTTTAAATCCCTTCGTGTAAAAGAGGCGAGTCGGATCGAAGTGAACTATGTGTGCCTGGTGTTTACTTACCAGCCAATACTATCGATGTTGAGGGGCATTTTTGGAACCAGGATAAAAAGCAAGGGCACCTTTTGTCTTTTGGTCGCCACTCGGAATCTGAACGTCCTTTTTTCGTCGTGTGTCCATTTCAGACGCCGACTAACGCGGGCAGCGGTTTCAGTTGGACCGAAATGACCAAAATAACCTTTATTTATTCACGTCGAATTGTGGAAAGACGCATAAAAGCGGTGGTCCCCTAACCTGTGACAATTTCTATCATGATATTATCATATTATTAACATTGTGTTGATAGTTTTACATTTTAATATTTTTTTCTTATGTGTTATATATATATATAATTCTTACGATTTAAATATGCTGATATTTTCATGAACTTTAAAAAATAATAATAATTTATTGCAACATTTTCATTAGCCAAGAAAATCACAATAACAATATTTGTGGCTATGGTCCTTTTTTTTAAACCATAATTACCAGAATAAAAAATGGATCCAAAACGCAATGCGTAGCACGAAACTAGAAGGTTGTGTTTACAAAGCTTAAGAGGAAACAAGTAAGAAGCGATGATTTAAGTCAGTGGGGTGTGACTAGGGTTGTCAACGGGTTGGGTTGGGTTTGAACCCAGGCAGAACCAGACTTGTATCCGGTTTTTAGGTATGAAATCGGGTCTGGACCTGGTTCTAAACGGACCCATCATAAAAGAAATCATACTCGGACCCAATAAAAACTACATGACCAGACCCAGGCCATACTCAATAAAATACAATTTTTTTTATCATTTTTATATTGAAAAATTGCAGCTTAATCAGAACTCAGGTCGAGCATGGGTCTCTGATATAAAATTTCACAAACTATACTTGGATCCATGTATTAATCGGACCTTCAGGTTTGAACCCAGGTCTTAATCGAGTCTTCTTATTTATCACCATACCCGAACCCTATAGGGTTTGGTGCGGGTCGGGTTGGGGTAAACCCAACTAGTTGACACCCCTAGGTGTGGAAACTTTAAAAGAATATATGAAAATCAACTTTCTTACCTACTGGGTTTATCAAACTCTTTTTGGATTCATAAGAAAGAAAAGGAGTATGGAGCAATAAACAAAAACAAGAGGCTAAATAAACTCAATTGAGCAAATGGAATTTCTTCAATGAACTTATAAAAAGAAAAAAATTATTTATTTATATTACAAGCCTTTACATTTAAAATAATTTTTGTTGCACAAAGAAAAACAATTCTTCTCACACAGAAAACATATTTTCAAGAATAGTAGATTTTATACTAAAATAATCTTTCTCATAAAGTTTTGGAAGCATGAAAACGTATAGTTTCACACTTTTGAATTTAGCTTTTGAGGTTTCTAGAAGCTTTTAATCTAAAACTGTTTCTAATTAAGCTTGTTGATGGTGTCTTAATTAGTCATTTAAAGTTGTATGGTCTAGTTGAATCCTCTTCATGTCATCAAGGGTAATATAGTCATTTTGTTTTTTAAAGCACACATTCTATTTCGAGGAAGCCCTAGAAGTTTCAAAGAATACGGTCGATAGATTCTCGCGAATTGTGGGTCCCAAAGTTAACATTCCCCTAAAAGGGTATTTTCGGCATTAAAATTTTAGCTCCTTTTCTGTTGCATTTTCGTCACGTTGGTGGAATCTGCAGAAGAAAAAAAAGGAGCCGGTGCACGTGCACATGCACTGCTTCGATTATGACTTGAGGCCGGTTTGGTCAAAGTCAAACACAGCCTCATGTGAACCCGGCATAGGCTGAGCCATATTGGTCTGGTCTGATGAGATCATCACTGGGTGCTAAATGGACCCAGCTAGTCCGTTAATGCTTATAAGTCGTTGCATCAAAGTGTATGCCAATCTTGACACATTGAGAAGCTAGTGGGGATCGATGTAAACCAGTCGGACTCGGGTCAGATCTAGGCTTTATGGAGTCTAACATAATTGGATATAGTATATGAGTTCAGATTCGGAGTCAAATGTGTATCAGCCAAATTCTCTCAAATTCCTTTTTTTTTATGATAACGAACCCTCACCGAAGCGAGGGATACCCTGGGTGGGGCCCCACGATCACATGTGGCCCCACCTCTGAAAGCTACGGACACACCCGTTTGCCAGTGAGGATTGATCCGGTGCCTTCATCTCAGCACCCTCGCAACCACCCCACTGGCCACACGGGCAAGCATCCAGTTTTATACACTCAAAATGTTTTTTCTTTTTGGATTCAGATGCAAAACTCGATACTGAATACATATCACATTATTAATCAGGGGTAATTCTTGCTACCCTAGTGGGTGAAAAAATCACATATATATCAGATTTTACAGGGTTGAAAAATCAATGGCCTATGATATACTAAAATTTCAAACTTAAAATATATATATATATATATATATATCAAAAAACTATGGTCCAAAGGTTGATTTGTAGTATTTTGACTATAATAAATACATCTATGAAGCAATGCACAAGAAAGGCCTAGATGTGCGAAGCATTAAACATGTAGGAAGAACAAGGGGAAGCAACTCACAAATAATAATGTAAATAAAGAAAAATGACATAAAAGTATAGTCAAGACTTAATGTTTTTTTTTCTAATTTAAAATGAAAGGGGAACTTTAAAGAAAATATTATTATATTCCCATTTACAATAAAAACAAATTTAAAACTTTGTTTTCATACCAAAAAAAGAAAAGCTATGTCCAATATCAATATAGTTTGTTTTCATACCAAAAGAAGGAAGCCTTGCATTCCCATTTACATTTTTAAGGGAGACGGTGGCAAGTAGTTTTTCACGCTTCCGAAGCGAGTTTCTGTGATTCTAAGAAGCTTCAAGTAATTATGATAGTCACGAACCACAAACAAATTTAAAACTTTGTTTTCATACCAAAAAAAGAAAAACTATGTCCAATATCAATATAGTTTGTTTTCATACCAAAAGAAGGAAGCCTTGCATTCCCATTTACATTTTTCAGGGAGACAGTGGCAAGTAGTTTTTCACGCTTCGGAAGCGAGTTTCTCTGATTCTAAGAAGCTTCAAGTAATTATGATAGTCACGAACCACATTGTTCTCTTAAGCTGGGCCAGTAAGAATATTTTATCAAGCTGAGCCAGGTGCACTTTTCATTTAGGGGTGGCAATTTTTGACACGACCCGCCAACCCGCTTCTTAGGCGGGTACGAGTTTGGCTGAAATGGGTTTGTATCGTAAATGAATCGACCCGCTTAACCCGTTTATTAAACGGGTCAGGTTCGTGTTAGGGGTATGCCAACCTGCCAACCCGTTTAATAAACGGGTTAGGTGGGTCGGGTCAACCCGTTTACCCGAACCTGACCCGCCAACCCGCCCGCTAACCCGTCAACCCGTAAACTTTTCAATGTAAAACCCTGAACCCGACCTGCCAACCCGTTTACCCGGCCCGTTTATTAAACGGGTTAACCATGTCGTGTCGGGTTACCCGTTTAATAAATGGGTCAGGTTCGCGTTTGCCACAGCTGACCCGTTTAGTAAACGGGTCGGATTCGTGTTGAGGTATGCTGACCCGCCAACCCGCCAACCCGACCCGATTGCCTCCCCTACTTTTCATTACGGATATATTCTTTTTCGTTGTTGGCTAACTCGTGGCCCTGTGTAAGCTTTATCATTGGGTTTTGAACCTACAACGTCCCAACATAAGGTGACGTGCACTATAGCTGCTCCTACCAGACAAGTGATAGAAAATGCAAAAGTTATCTTAAAAACTAAACAAAAAATACAGACCCCTACCAGTTATACAACCATACCATTGGGTTTTGAACATGCAACGTCCCAATGCAAGGTGACGTGCACTAGCTGCTCCTACCAGACAAGCGAAGCCCCGGTTGGTAGAAAATTCAAATGTTATCTTCAAAACTTTCAAAAAATATCTTCTTGGAGTAGTGTTAATGGATCAAATATGTGCGGGTGCCTTTAACCGGTGGGCTTTGTAAGAGCTTGGGTGTTGGTGACCACGCCCATGGTTTACCTCACAGGGGGGTGAGCCCATTAAGTAAGTCATGACCTGGTTCTCGGGTGAGGGTTCCTCGCCATAAAAAAAAAAAAGAAATAAAGCAGTCAGATCTTTGATCTAAATGCTAGGGTAGGGTGTTCATGCTATCAAATGAAATGTGCTACGGGTTGAATATATATGGAAGAATCAATTATATTCAATACTACCTGATCTACGATCGAGCTGGCATATTGGTTGAAGTAGATTCTTCTTTTTTATCAATAAAATCTCTCATGGTGTGGTCGGTGAGCTTAAAAAGGGAATAGGTCGGTGGTCCAAACCCTACAAATTGTAACAGTGATAACGGCCCCCACCGAGCCAGTTTGGATGTGGACTCTGACCAGGATGAGCCCAGGCCCACAAGCCGTAGCCTTATAGAGGTAGATAAAAAATTTGTACGAAAAGGTAGTTTTCAAATGCCTACCAAACATTTCATAACCCATAGTTTTACACTTTTTAATATAGCATTAAAATTAGTCACTTTTAAACAAATAGCTCCATTTCTCTACCAAGTGAATGCCATTCAAAGGGTTAAGATTACAACTGTTGCCCCCAAAAAAAACATGTACATGATTTCTTTTTAACTAAAACAACTGTTTTAGAGAAAAATATCTTTAGCTAGCTATTTCTATAAAGGGTGCATTAATTAATGATATAAATCTGATGCCAGATTTACAGAGAAAACTATCAAACTATTGCTAGAAATATCTAGTTTTATCTAGAAAAACTGAGAAATAACAAAAAATAATAGGAAATTCAATCAAACTAGAATTTATCTCATAACTCTTTTGACACCATATTCACAAAGAAAACTACCGAACCATGGTTACCACTATGATTAATATAGAAATATCTAGCTTTATCTAGAAAAATCGAGAAATAACAAGAAATTCAATAGACCTAGAATTTATTTCATAACTCTACTCTCTGATTAGACTTCTAGATTTATCATCTTTTTATAGATGAGAAATTTCTAATCTTGATAAATTCAACTTCCAATCTTGATAAACCCTATCTGATATAGTTTTCTAAATCTATTTATCACTTTCATTGAATATGAATCTATTATTTGGATTCAATATCCAAGTACAAACAAAATAAAATACAAAACATAAAAGTGGATCTAAATGAACTCTTATAGATTCGGTTCTTTTGCTCGGCTCCTGCATCATTCTCTCCGGGTTGGATAGGACTTGCCCTCAAGCTTGAATCTCGCTTGTGTTTCTTCCCATTCCATTCCACCTTGTGGGTTATGGACCTACAATATATAATAAGATATCTATGCTTCTTCAAAAGCTTAGTGGAACAAACAAGATTTGCTCCAATATACGCCTAGAAGCCATAATATTCTTTCCAAACCATCCATGGTCATTAGATGTATACTTGTGTTGATATGAGCTAGATGGACCAAATGGACCTGTTGCTGATTTGATCTAATGTAAAGAGGTTGATAAGCAAATGGTCTGAATCTCTCTCTCAATCATTTCATACTAGCTACATATGTCGTCGGTGCCCCACTTCAAACAAGCTCAAGTTTTGGGATGGGTTCAGTTTAGGTAAGTCAGGTCTTGGCAATGTTTGGATATAGATAGAGGATAATTGGATCCAAAGGGTTCAAAATAATAAGTTTTTTTGGCATTGAGATATGAGGGTCCAACATGGGTTACTACGGAAATTGGACATAGCCTATGATAAAAATCATCGGCTATATTTCTTATACCGATGATAATTTATCATTGGTTAAATTAGTTTCAAAATAAAAAAAATAGACATAGCCGATGCTAAAAAACATTGGCTATATTTCTTATACCGACAATAATTTATCATCAGCTATATTAGCTTCAAAATAAAATAATAAAATAAAAATCCGACATAGCCGATGAAAAAAATTGTTGGCTATAGTTTTTATACCGACGATAATGTATCGTCAGCTATATTAGTTTCAAAATAAATAAAAAAACAAAATTGGACATAGCCAATAATAAAAATCATTGGCTATATTTCTTATATCGACGCTAATTTATTGTCTGCTATATTAGCTTAAAAAAATGAACATAGCCTATGATAAAATCGGTGGTTATATTTCTTATACTGACAATAATTTATCATCGATTAAGTTAGTTTCAAAATAAAAAAAAAATAGACATAGCCGACGAAAAAAATCATTGGCTATATTTCTTATATCGATGATAATTTATCGTCGGCTAAGTTAGTTTCAAAATAAAAACAAAAAAACAAAAATTGAATATAGCCGACGATAAAAATCAGCAGCTATATTTCTTATATCTGCGATAATTATCGTCGACTATGCTAGTTTCAAAGTAATAAAAACAAAAATTGGACATAGCCGATGATAAAAATAATCACTATATTTTTTAGAATGACAATAATTTATAATCGACCATGTTAGTTTTAAAATTAAAAAAAATGGACATAGCTGATGATAAAAAAACACGGGCTATGTGCCTTAATTATACCGACGATAAATTATCATCGGTTATGTTAGTCTAAAACCAACAATAAATATTGTTGGCTTTATGATTTTAAGCTGACTATAATTATCGTCGGCTATTGATTACAATCGACGATAATTATTGTCGTGTGATTATTGACGATGATTAATTATTATCGTAATTATAAACGATATTTGATGATGATTAATTATCGTCGTAATTTAAACTTGACGATAATATCATCGGCAATATCTTTTTCCGACCATCTTTCACATCTTCCTATTCATATTATCAACGAAATAAGAGCGATGATAAATTATCGTTGGCAATAGATGTTTTTACTATGACATAAAATATCATTGGTATTATATTATTATTGACGATGATAATTTATCATCGCTATTTTTTTGTTGGTAATGACATGCTTTCTTGTAGTGAGTTTAGGAAAATATAATAAAATAGATTTGGATACATCACATTGTTCTATATTCAAATATTCTTGGATCTAGGTCTTTATTAGGTTTGGGAGGAGATTTGGATTAGGTTTTAAATGGGTATCATTTATTTGGGTCGGGATAATTTTAAAGACATGTAGATGCTTCTCTTCTTTTCTTTTCTTTTTGCTTTAGCTCATTTTCACTATCTAGAGCATGCTTAATAGCTTGAAGCCATGACAATCACTATCGACGACTTAAAGAGATCAAAGTCAGTCAGTCTCTTATTGTAAACAACTCAAAAATTTTGTCCAAATATTCCATTTTAGGGAATAGAAAATCTGAATCGAAACATGAAGCGCTAGCCAAGAAAGTACCATTCTGACCCCCAAAGGCAATCTTAACCAAATAAAAGTATCAAATAGATGCAATTTGGATGTCCAACTTCTTAACCCCTAATAGCGGCCATGGATCTGAAACATTATCGAATCTGGATCTAGGTCTTCATTTTCTAAGAAATATCTTTGAAAAAGATGCTCATATTTCTTCTTTGAATCTACTAATCGAGTATGTGGCCCCCTCATGTAAAACTTTATTCCTGATTGTCCAACATTTTCATATGACAATATGGAAAGTAGAGGTCCTAGCCTTGGAGTTTTAGGCTGCCTACATGATGACGGTTGGTATGGTAGGCTGAGCCAACACGACTAGGTCTTCATGCCAGGTGTGGTTTTTTCGAGTTATAAATAAAAAAAAAAAAAAAAAAAACAAGACCAACAATGCAGCAACCATTGAAAACACATTTTCCTACCATGCCACCAAATGAATTCATCCTTGATAGATCTGCATGGACATCGGCCAATGCCGATTTTCTGAACAATTGACCCCCAAGTGTTGGCTATGTAAGGACAAGTAATGAATAGGTGCTGGCATGAATCTTATGCTTTACAACAAACTGGACAGCGATTCAACAAAGTAATACCTGATAGCTGAAGCCAGTCAAAAGTGGCCAATTTTCCTCAATAGCCAATAAAAGAGTCCAGCAAATTTATGGGTGTGAATCATTTGACTCGATGAAGTTCCTCCCAGATTCCAAATGCTTCCTCAGTTTAATACTATCACTACAAGAAATCTGACTTTTAATGGCGCTAAATTAGTATCAATAAAAGTCCCCTTTGCACCAGTAGTTGCAGCAGTAAATGGTGATGCCGGTAAAGTATTTACTGGTGCGCTTTTGTAAAGCCAAGAAAAACCCTTTTCTGACGCTAATTTAGTGTCAAAAAAGGTATTTTTTTCTAGAGCTATTTTAGTGCTAGAAATAACACTTTTTTTGGTGCTATTTTATGTTAGAAAAATACCTTTTCTAATGCTTAAATAGAGCCTACCGGTGCACTAAAAAAGTGCACCAATAAAAGTGGCTAATAGATAAAAAAATTTAATTATAATATATTAGTTTCTTAAAAATTATACTAAAATAACTCAGAGCTTAACATTATTAAGAATTTGAAAAATCATAAATTATACTTAAAAAAATCTCTTAAAAATGCAAAACTCTTAAAATAAAAATCTTAAAAAATCATAAACTATACTTAAAATATAAAACCCTTAAAATCTAAATCATATATGAGAAAAAAATTAGATTTAACATACTTTAACTCAATAAATTATAAAATTAGTAATTAAAATATAAAATCATTAAATTCAAAATAATACATGAGAAAAAATGAATTTATCATGCTTTCACTCCAAAAATTACACAAATATGGATTAAAATGCAAAACCCCTGAAATCTAAAGCATACTTAAAAAAATCAGATTTAGCATACATTCACTCAATAAATAACAAAAATATAAATTAAAATGCAGAAACCTTAAAATCTAAATTATATATGAGAAAAAAATCAGACTTCGCATACATTTATTAAATAAATTATAAAATTAGAAATTAAAATGCAAAATCCCTAACATCTAAATCATACTTTAAAAAAAATCTGATATAGCACACATTCACTAAATATATTACAAAATTAGCAATTAGAATATAAAACCCTTAAAATCTAAATCATACATGAGAAAAAATATTGAATTTATCTTAAATTCACTCAATAAATAACAAAAATAATAATTCAAATACAAACTTATAAAATGTTAATCGCCAATGAGAATCAACTTACCATTTGGATTGAACCACATTGAACAACACCATGTGGCGACATATATAATAGCAACTATTCGCAAAATAAACAATTGATCAATTAAACATCATCATATTGAGATCATGTAAAAAACTATATTGAGAAATGATGTAATAGCTACCATACTCGTATTCCAATTGAAAACGGGTGGAAAGGAAAAAGGAAAAAGAAAAACAATGGCATTAGTGAAAACAATTTCAGATAGTTTAGTATCATTGAGTACATACAAAATGCAAACACAAAAGTTGTTAACTAGTTTAAAAGAGAAGGTCCCCATTAATATTACCAGAAATGCATGAAGACTAAAAAATATACCAAAAAACCTATCAAAAAACTGAAGAATAGCCAATAGCTCCTATAGAAACAAACCAGAGGAACCAACAATTTCCAATCAGTGCTTGAAAACATAACCATGGTGTTCCATGCCAAATCTTCTAACTGAGACATGCATATTTCTATGAAGTTGAAATATTGTCCTCTTAGCCAGTTTGCAGCTTCAACTCACTAGAACTGCTTAGCAGTAAAAGATGACTTTCTTTTAAGTATGCTACAAACCATACCGAACAAGAATGCAGATTATGAAGTCTTGAGTTGTGGGACATGGTTCACTAGTAAGCAGAGGCGTAGCTAGGATTCATGTGAGGAGGGGGGGGGGGGGGCGGGGGCAAACAGGGGTGTAGCAAAAAAAAAAAATGGTGTGATAGTCTGGGGTTCGGGGGCAGCGCCCCCAATTTTTTTTTTGAGATAAAATAAAAGATGGCTACAATTATTAATAAAAATCTATTTCATATGGACAAATCAAACTATTTGCTGCAGTCAGGGTTGGGCTTTTAAATTTTATTTTATTTTTCACTGGGCCAGGAGGCAGGACTGGGCTACCCACCACCACACACACACAGCTCCACCTATGCTAGTAAGGGTTGTACCTAAGTAGAAATGGACATTAGGCAGGGCAACTGATGATTCTTATGCAAGATGGGTGGGGTTTGTTCTGCAAGTACAACCCAAGACTAATCAGACATAGGCCTCAACTGGCCCAGCAACTAAGCCACCTAGCGGCAGGTCACACCTTCCCTTGATCCCATCAAGATATATTTGAATAAACAAATATATACATATAGACATACATATATAAATATACATACATACCTACAGGATCACACTGGTTGTCCATCGCAAGGCGTGATGGACAACCAGCGCAAAGAATGCAGAAAATTTTCTGAAAAGCGAGTTTTTCCGTGTTGAAAAGGATACACTCATCCTATTTTAAAAAAAAAACTTTAGCAGCAATTTTGAGCACTGCTAAAGCTACTTTTGGGCAATTTTTTATGTTGTTTCAGCATTTTTTTGCGGAAAAAACACTGAGCGTCCTTCATGCCCGTGATGGACGCAGTTGCCCGTGATGGACGCTCAACTGCGTCCCATAGGTAACTGCACACCTAAGAGTTGCGCAGCTACCACTCTCTCTCTCTCTCTCTCTCTCTATATATATATATATATATATATATATATATATATATATATACATATGTGAAAGCAGTAGCTTGTAAACAGTTTTATCTCCAAGCCATCCTAACCACTTAAAAATCCCAAATTACAAAAATGTAGCAATACCAACACAATCAAACTGTATACTCCACAGTGTTTAAATATGTTCATTGGCAAGTAGAAGGACCACTTAATTGATGGAACATGTACACATTAAATACTCAAGGATTCAAGGAGTAAGGGTCCCTTTGAAGCACCTCTATGTTGATAAGCAACCTTCAGACTCAACAGTTGAAGGAGGTGGAGCATGTTTACAAAAATTCAGAGCCATTTATTTTCAAGCCTTAAAATATTCTTCTTATACATCGTAATCAAATGATCCAGCGAGTTTGTTTCTATAAAACCATGAATCTAGATCGTATTCGTATGGTGAAATTAAAAAAAAAAACTATGAAAATCTCAATTCATACCAGTTTACATATTTGACTTGTTTACATATTTTAGTTACCCCGGATTAAGGGAAACTGTAACATGTAAATTGTTATGAAACGATAATTTTTATAGGTCTTTTTTACAAATTTGACCTTGCAGATGCATTCAGCCTGATCCATTGAATCGACTATTTGATCATTGTAATCAGATTAAGAAATGTGATTTCTTATGCTTATATTTACAAAAATTCTCAGTCATTGATTTTCAAGCATCCTTCTTATACATCATAATAAGATGATCCAAGAGTCTTACTCTTACAGGATGACTAATCGTTGGAAACAAGTACATCCTCAATATGGAAGCAACTCTTAGGAAGGATGACTAATTGTTGGAAACAAGTACATGTAAACTTTTAAGTCTCCTCAATATGGCCATCCAAATGCTTTAAGTGAACCTGTTCACAAGAAATTCATTAAAGATTATCATAAATGATTCTGGCAGGAACTTAATTATCTATTGTTCATAATATCTCTATATAATATCACAAATGCAGATGTTCATGTAAAACATATTAACAAGCAGAGTCAATAAATTAAAAAAAGAGCTTTGAATTGTTCTTAATTTGGCAGATAATTACAAATCACATTCTCTTTACTTGGAACATTTGGATAGCTTTATGGTTTTGCGTCTACAGATGTTAAATGTGTTGGGTCCGGCGAGGATTTTCCGGCGAGGCGGCACACCAGACGGCGTCTCTGTTTGGCAGTGGTCTTGCATAACAAAAACAGAAACACAGGAAAAAAGACAACGTACCTGATGCTGCCATTTACGGAGGTTGGAGGTCGCCGGAGAAAAGGAATCTTCAACTCAGCCTGTCCGCAGCCACTACAAGCGCAGGCCTCCTTATGCAGACGGTGAGTCGACCTCTTCCCCTCTCAAATTTCTGTATTTTGCTTATGGAAAGGGTTGCTCATGAGACCCTTTTATAAGCCACGAAATGGGAACAGTTGAGTAACCGTTCCCTCTGTTTTTCAGGTTTAACGGAAGGAACACCTCATGTGGGGAAGCGTTACCCACATCGTGGGTAACCACCACCAACGTGGTGGTTTAACCCAACATTCTCCCACTTGTTCCGATGATAAACCTTTTAACCAGAAAACCTTATGGGAATGACTTGATGAATAGAATGGCCTTTATATTCTATTCTTAAGGTCCTTAGTTGAATCTCTAATCCTTATGAGATTAACAACAACCAAAATGAGAATCAAAAAACTGAAAGTGATCACTTTATTTATATGCATATGTCAAAAAGAGTTTAACAATCCCATCCTCATTACATGTTCGGAATATAATCCCGGTGCTAGCCCTTTAGTAAGAGGATCAACGATCATCTCTTTGGTACCAATATTGACAATATGCACTAAATGATTCTCCGTCCTTTCTTTAACAACAAAATACTTCAATTCCATATGCTTGCATGACGTAGTACTTTTGTTGTTGTTCGAAAAGGACACTGCAGCTTCATTATCACAGTAGACCTTCAGTGGCTTCCCAATGGAATCGACCACCATTAACTGTGATATGAAGTTCTTTAACCATATAGCCTGCGAAGTAGTCTCGTACAATACAATGAATTCTGCCTCCATGGTGTGGGCAGCAGTGGTCGTCTGCTTTCCACTCCTCCAAGAGATCGCTCCCCCAGCAAGTAAGAAGACATACCCAGTAGTAGACTTTCTACTATCAAGGCATCCTCCTAAATCCGCATCTGAGTAGCCAATGACCTCGAGGTGGTCAACCTTATGACACGTTAACATATAGTCTTTTGTCCCTTGCAAATACCGTAAGACTTTCTTGGCAGCCTTCCAATGGGGTAAACTTGGATTAGACTGAAATCTACCAAGTACCCCTACTGCAAAAGAAATATCTGGTCGAGAACATGTCTGCGCGTACTGCAAGCTGCCAACAACTGATGCATATGGATAAGCACTCATATGTGCTTTGTCAATATCGTTCTGTGGACAATCCTTTAGGCTCATCTTGTCACCTTTTGATATGGGTGTAGAAGTAGGAGAACAATTTTCCATCCCATATCGCTTTAACACCTTTTCTATATAGGATCTTTGGGAGAGGCCTAGAAACCCTTTTGCTCGGTCTCGACGAATCTCAATGCCAAGAACATAAGCAGCCTCACCCATATCTTTCATATCAAAATGTGATGCAAGAAATTGTTTTGTCTCTGAAAGTAACTTCATATCGTTGGTTGCAAGTAAGATGTCATCCACATACAACATCAATATAATGAACTTACTCCCACTTTTCTTAAGGTATATACATTGATCAATAATGTTTTCTGTAAACCCGAAAGTCACAATGACTTGGGAAAATTTAATATACCATTGTCGGGAGGCCTGTTTAAGTCCATATATTGATTTGTTAAGCTTACAAACCAAACGATCATTTTCAGAGAAACCAAGAGGTTGTTCCATGTATACCTCTTCATTCAGATCCCCGTTGAGGAACGCTGTTTTCACATCCATCTGATGTAGCTCTAAGTCATAATGAGCTACGAGGGCCAGAATAATCCTCATTGACTCCTTAGTTGAGACAGGAGAAAATGTCTCATTATAGTCAATGCCCTCCATCTGGGTGAATCCTTTAGCAACCAATCTTGTTTTATGTCTCTCTATGTTACCTTTGTAGTCCTTCTTGGTCTTAAAGACCCATTTACACCCTACGGGCTTTACTCCTTTAGGTAACGTGACAAGATCTCACACTTGATTTTTAGCCATAGAGTCTAACTCTTCTTTCATGGCTTCAATCCAGTGCGAATATTGTTTGCTCTCAACAGCTTCCATAAAATTCAACGGGTCATCATCCATATCTATGAAATCACAAGGCTCCTGAAGGTACACCACATAATCAGGATGTATGGCAGATCTCCTAATCCTTGTGGATCTCCAAACAGGTCGTTCCTCAGGCTCAGATTGAACTTGATCATCCTGTTCGTGCTCTTCCGCATTGTCCACAATAGGTTCACTTTGCATTTGTGCATTAACAATCGAATGATCAACCACACCATCATTAGGAATAACAATGTGGTATCTTTCGATGTTTTCCTTAACAGGTGATAAAACTGGATCTTGTATTTCCTCAAAACCAATGCTTTGAAGTGCACTTAATCCTACTGAACCATCTTCTAGGAATTAGCCTTATCCGTTTCAACAATCTGTGGTGAGTGAGATGGGCAATAAAACCTGTACCCTTTTGATCTTTCCGGATAACCAATGAAATATCCACTGGTTGTTCTTGGATCAAAGGCTTTAATGTGGGGGTTATACAGTTTAGCCTCTGCAGGACATCTCCATATGTGCATATAAGACAGTGATGGTTTTCTACCTGTCCACAACTCATAAGGAGTTTTAGGCACAGATTTCGTAGAAACCTTATTCAAAATATGCACAGCTGTCCTTAAGGCTTCACCCCACAACTTTATGGGAAGTGTTGAATAATTCAACATAGCCCTGACCATTTCTTTAAGCGTACGATTTCTCCTTTCAGCTACACCATTCTGATAGGCACTACCAGGCATGGTATATTGAGGCACAATGCCTTCCTCTTTAAGAAATCGCGCTAATGGTCCTTCCCTTTGCCCCATCTCAGTAAACCTACCATAATATTCGCCACCTCTATCAGACCTGACTATTTTAATAACTTTATTGGTTTGTTTCTCTACTTCTTTCTTAAATTCCTTAAACATCTGAAAAACATCAGATTTTTCAAAAATCAAGTAGAGATACATATACCGAGAATAGTCATCAATAAAGGTAACGAAATATTTTTCGCCTGTGTAACAGGGGGAAAATGGTCCACATACATCCGTATGGACAATTTCTAATATCTCACTACTGCGTTTGACACCCTCGTTATATGTGTTTGTATGCTTAGCCTTTATGCAATCAACACATGGGTCTTTGTCAGTAAAATCTAAAGATTACAAGATCCCTTCATTTACCAGTCTCTTTATTCTTTTTTCAGAGATATGACCCAACCTTCGATGCCAAAGCATGTAAGATTTATCATTCATCATGCTACGTTTATTTCCAACTAATGCGTATTCAGAAGTCAAAGACTCCTGAGTTTGGATCTTCACATTCAATCTATATAAACCATCATAAACTGATGCAGAACCAATTTCAATTGAATTTCTGAATATGAACAATTTGGAATTTTCAAACTTAAAACAATATCCAAATTTATCCAACTTTGAAATTGAAATTAAGTTTCTACTATACGATGGAATATAAAAGACATCATGAAGATCTAAAACTACGCCTGTATCCAGAGTAATCCTGCAGGTTCCAACACCCTTCACATGTGAACGCATCTTGTTTTCCGAATAGATGCTTTTCTCATGCATTGTTGGTTCCCTTCTGCTCAGGAACAACTGTAGACAGTTGGAAATATGAACAGTAGCACCAGAATCAATCCACCAGCTATTTTCAGGAATTTGTAATAAATTACATTCATGAGAAACAAATGACAAATTACCTCTCTTTTCCAACCACTTCTTGTACTTTATGCAATCTGCCTTTATGTGTCCCTTCTTCTTGCAAAAGAAGCACTTTATGGGAGCAGAGTTGGATTGCTTATCTTGGGATGACTTATCCCCAGTTGGCTTCTTCCTAGCATTTCTCTTAAATGCATTCTTCCTTGGTCCTACCTTGGACGTATGAGAAGTCATATGTGCACTTTGCACCTTCTCGCCTTTCATCCTCTCTTCTTCTTCAACACACTTGGACATAAGTTCATTAAATGTCCATTCATCATTATGTGTGTTGTACGAGATTTTGAAAGGTCCGTATTCCAAGGGTAAGGACGTTAGAACTAAATGCACTAGGAAAGAATCAGAGATAGTGAGCTTCATGTCATTCAGCTGAGACGCTATGTTTTTCATCTCCAAAATGTGCTAGCGAATGTTTCTCCCTCCAGTATATTTCATAGATATCAGTTTTGACATCAGGGTACTGGCTCTGGCCTTGTTTGAACTCACAAACTGTGCCTCAATGGCATTCATGAATTTCCTCACTGTTCTGCATTGTGGGATAGCACTCAGAATGTTCTTAGCTACTTTAGATTGCAAAAGCAATAAGCTAAGTCTATTCGAGCGCTCCCACTTCTCAAAAGCAATCTTTTGATCAGCAGTACTCTGATGAGTGACGGCAACGGGTTCATCTATCCTTAGGGCCAGATCTAGATCCATATACCCTAATGCAAATAAAACAGTTTCTTTCCAATCACTAAAATTGGATCCATCTAGAAAAGGTATGGAGCTAGAGCCATCTAAAATCACAGAACTAGAAACTGCATGACAAAAGACATGTATCAGGAAACATTCATACGAGACTAAAACTTTAGTGGAAAAAGCAAAATAATAAAAGCCCTTGATATGCTTCTTTCCAGGCGAGTGAAGGGGGTCATCGGAGTCTTACTTTGGTAAGAGTTCCGACACGCGAAACCACTTCGCCTACCAACCATATTCGGTAAAACTAAGGTTCTTGTGAAGATAGACCATCAACACAAGGTATCTTTGGATACACATGTGTGATGTATCTCGACACATTTACCTTATTCTACCCTACTTAAATTTCAAACACGATAAAACTACCTTTGGGTCATCTATCGTTTCATGAATATAAGTACAATGTGCATATCAGCTTAGGAACTGTATGATAGTATAAAATTCATTCATGACTCACGTGTATTCAGTCACTTTGGTGACATGAAAACACTGATTCATTTAACTATCCTTAATGCTAATATGCAAAATTATATCTTAAAATAGTCCGTAAACCGAATGAACTAGACATATGACCCTTGAAATGGTTCTTAAACTGAATGAACCAATCATATGTATCACGAACCGGTCTTAAAGCACTCTGAACCGGTCTGAAACAACCCCGAACCGGTGATGCAAGGGTCCGAACTGGTTCTAAACCTTATGAACCGGGTCAAATATGAACAAAAGTTCATTAAAACCCTATAAACGTATGCCAAATCCCCTATATTTTCTTATATTTAAGAAAACAGGGTCTTAACATCTCGGAACCGGTGAGAAACTAGAAGGAACCGGCCAAAAACGGCTCTAAACCGGTCCCAGAAGGAAACTGAGACAGTCCTTGATCCGGTTCAAGCCAAATAGTGCCTGGACCCTTCTGGATCTGGGTCAGACCCGACTGCTAACTGGATCCGGATCAGACCCGGGGTTATCCGGATTCGGGTCGGACCCGGTACAGTCCTTATCCGGGTCGGACCCGGTTACAACTGGATCCGAGTCAGACCCGGTACTGACCGGATCCAGGTCGGACCCGGTACTAACCGGATCCGGGTCAGACCCGGTACTAATCGGATCCGGGTCAGACCCGGTATTAACCGGATCCGGGTCAGACCCGGTAAGGTCTGGATCCGGGTCGGACCCGGTATTACTGGATCCGGGCCAGACCCGGTAAAGACCGGATCCAGGTCGGACCCGGTTAAGACCGGATCCGGGTCGGACCCGGTTAAGACCGGATCCGGGTCGGACCCGGTATATACCGGATCCTGGTCGGACCCGGTTACCGCTGGATCCGGGTCTGACTCGGGGTTTTCCTTATCCGGGTCGGACCCGAGCGGGTCCCCACCCGAATCACTTTATGGATCGATTTCAGGTGGTCGGGTCCGGTTCAAAAAATGAACCCGACCCGAAAAAACAAAAATTAAGGGTCGAGTTAGGGTTTACAGAACCCCCTTTCGCCCCGTTTTCAAAATTTGCAGGGTGTTGCCGCCGCCTGCCGGCAACAAGCGCCGGCGCCTACCGGCGACCAACGCCGCCATTCGCCGGCGACCAACACCGTCATCCGCCGGCGACCAACGCCGCCATCAGATGGTGCTCCAACTCCGGCGAAAGCAACCATCCGCCGGCCAAAACGGTTGCCGCAGAAGTTTTTCTGAAATCCGGCGACTCAATAGTCGCCGGCGACGGCTCCCGCAGCCTCCTAATGGCGGATGAAGAAGAAGACGCTGGCGGGATCCACGCCGACAGAAAAAAAAAACCCCTCAAAAAACAGAGGTAAGTATTTTTTTATTATTATTATACTGTCGCCCAACGGCGACAGTCGCCGGTGCCAGCGACAGGCACCGGTGACCAGCAGCAGGGTCACCCCACGGTGACCTGCGTTTCTGGTCAAAACCGGAGCACACCCCGCATCGGAAGCGGGGTGTGGGCCCATAACCCAATGTTGGGTCCGACGAGGATTTTCCGGCGAGGCGGCACACCAGACGGCGTCTCTGTTTGGCAGTGGTCCTGCATAACAAAAACAGAAAAGCAGCAGACAGCGTACCTGATGCTGCCATTTACGGAGGTCGGAGGTCGCCGGAGTTAGTCGCCGGAATTTCTGCTCAGCCGGACTGCAGCCACCACAAGCGCAGGCCTCCTTATGCAGACGGTGAGTCGACCTCTTCCCCTCTCAAATTTCTGTATTTTGCTTATGGAAAGGGTTGCTCATGAGACCCTTTTATAAGCCACGAAATGGGAACGGTTGAGTAACCGTTCCCTCTGTTTTTCAGGTTTAACGGAAGGAACACCTCATGTGGGGAAGCGTTACCCACATCGTGGGTAACCACCACCAACGTGGTGGTTTAACCCAACAAAATGATTTTATGCCTTTAGGAAATAGGAATTCTCTTGTAATTGCAAACTTGGTAATCAATAGAATCTAAGGAAAAAAATGAGGAAATGACAAAATTCACCACAAGAAATTTCAGTTTTACTGTCGCAGCGTTTGCGCCAATAAAACCCTTTACTGGCGCAACAACTGCGCCAGCAGGTGCTCCCTTGAGAGCCTCGATGGTAAAGCTTTTACTTTTGCAATTTACATTCGCCAATGAAAAACACTTTCACTGGCGCAACGTTTGCGCCAGTGAAATTTTTTACTGGCGCAATATAAGCAGCCATAAAAATTTTTCGCTGGTGCATTTTCAACGTCAGTGAAACATTTTCACTGGCATGTGTAAGTTCCTCGCTAGCGCTGGACTTGAGCCAGTAAAAACTTTTATTGATGCACTTATCTAGTGCGCCAGTAAAAGTGGTAAATATATCTATCTATATATATATATATATATATATATATATATATATATAGCAGTACTTGAAGAAATAAAACTAAAACACAACATTTAAACAATGAAATGGTAACCTCTGACGTTGACACAAAGTATTAGTTATATGCCATGCAAATGGACTGACAGACAAAACTGTATTAAATTTACCACAGTAAACATCTTCAGGAAAGTAAAACTGCGTCTATAGGTGTTCATAAGCAATGATACTATAACGCAATTGTTGGCGAACTATAATGAAAGTATTGTCAGCAAGAGCATGCAATAGCTTATGCATAGCAGCATAGGTACCGGACATTCAGAAACTAATTTGCAAACAATGATATCAGTGTCTTATAACTCCTAGAAAAACCAGCTTTAGTGACAAAGATAAAACCATTATGGTCAGAAATCGATCAAGCCAACAATTGCAATGAAAAATTCGTACCAAAAGTATCCAACCACTTCTGAGAAATGAAGCACCAGTCTATTTTGCACTGGACATTTGCAAATCCCAATTGGTTTTTCATCCAAGTATATTTGTGCATGTGATCTTGCACTTCAATCAAGTCTGCACAGTTGATAAAATTCACAAAATCCTGACAAGAGTATAGGAAGGAGCCGACTAGCCTTGTTTCCCGAAGATTTCATCGAATTAAAATAGCTAAGTACATACAGGTAAGATATAGCAAACATGTTTGTGAGCATCATGGAAATTCAATCACTTTAATGGCACGTTGAGTGTCCAAATAGACACCAAATGCAGAAAAGGTGCGATGGCTAGAAAAGACACAAAATAAAACTTGCAACCAGTATAAGTGGGGAATATAACTGGTAGCCTAGACTTGTAGGATCCCACAAACACATCTAACAGCACCCATCAACCCCCCATATGGCTAGTCAACAATTCATAGTATACGACATTTTAGTTTGTCAATACCTGTTGAACGCAACAATGTATTAATAAGAAAAAGCACCACTAGTACGTGCTTAAGCAAAATATTTTGGGCTTCATGTTGGGCTGTAGAAGCCCCCAGGCCCCCCTCACATTCCAAGTGAGGAGCTTCATTCCAACACAATGGCAGTTGATTTCCAGTTACTCCTCATAAAGCCTATAAAATCATAATCGTAAAGCGAAAAAACCGAGGAGAAAACCTCAAAGGAAAAAGAAATCATAATTGAATTAAAGATTTTGCAAGGTACGCCCTCCTCATTAACGATAGTTAACCAATGTAAACATTGAGCACCCTTGGTGAATGGAAAACCATTGCCACCCGGCGATATCTCGAGCATGGTAGGGGTTGTTTCCAGCCAAGGGAGCATCCCCTAACCTGGTTGGGTTCCCTGGTAACACGAACATGATTAGATCGCAAACGTTCGAAGAAACCCTAAGCAGGCTTATTGAATCCATCATATTTTCAGCCACACAAGCACTTTGTCCATCAAATCAGGAGTTTGGGCTTGACCATGATGTCGCCAGTGGCATTTCACCAGCCTTGACAAACCGGGGTCACCCCCGACCACTGAAAATCACAACAGCAGCTGGCGGTGGTTTTGGAACCACCACCGGCCCCACTTGGTCACAACTGGGAAGTCAGGCTCCCGGCAGGTATCGGTGAGAGCTTGACCTCCGACCACCCACTAATCAGGAACAACCAGTGGGGTAGTCCTCTGTAGCCCGATAGCTCCCTCCTGGCATCCTCTCATGTGGTGTCTGGAGGGGTTGTTCCTTGCCCTAATTGGGGTGGGGAACCCCCACCCAATAAGACGAGAATCGGTTCTCCCTGTTTTAGATGGGTGGGTCAGTTCTGCAGTTCTGGGTTCCCTGAACTGAGCCACACGTATTTGAGCCCAATGCAGGTCCAACAAGAACCGGTTCTTGGGTTTCAAACCCAAATTCAGTGGGTTAGAAGCTAGGTCTGACCCAAACAAACCCCATTGTAGTGGGATTTGGTTCCGAATACAATATAAATCAAATCCCAACCCATTATTTTGGTCTGAATCAATTGGACCCAACATAGACTTGGCCTCATCGGGCTTAGACGGAGCTCCAAAATTATTTTGGATCGGGTCAAAACCAGACCCACCATCTTTTTGGATTTGGATTGGGTTCAAACCAGATTTACCATCCACCAAACCAGATCCAGATTCTGTCCTACCCTATTCCAGGTGCGACGAATCATAACCATCTTGATACGATCATGATCCAACCAGATCATAATTGAACCCATTATTGAGACCACCAAGCCCATAACCCGATCAATAATCCTTACCCAAACTCAAAACATGTAAAACCTATTTTTTTTTTTACCCATATTTGTCCCAAAATCCTACAAAATGACCCTATATATGTGACAACTCCTTCCCATTTGACCTAGATTCAAATCCAAACCCAATTGTGAAGCACTTGGATCCAATTAAATTTGATTGGATCCAACAACATCTTTGGATGAAACTTCCGAGTTTTGACCTATATCTAGCTTGAATTTATGTTTCTATTCCTACTGCAACAACCACTAGTGGATCATATCACAATTCTAATGTTACTTGGGTATTTTTTGGACCAAATCCTGCCAGTACTAGAACTGGATGCATGTTTGCAAGAAGTTGCACCAAACTGCTATTTTGGACTGGTGGAGAGAATTTGGAAGAAGTGCAAGTGCATGATTCAAACTTGAGGACAAGTCTTCTTCAACCCAAGGAGAATGACACAAGAGCGTGAGCGAGATTCAATTTTCATTTGGATTCATTTTTATTATTTATGGTCTTTTGTAATTATCTAGTTTGGATATTAGTTTAAGGTCGTGTTTTGGATCTTAATCATATCTATCTCAGATCCGTAGTAGGATTAGGGCTTTCAAAGTTTCTCTTTTATCGTTATAAATATTCATTGTAAAGAGAGAAAAAGGGAGCTAGACGTATGAAATATGAGTGATTTTCATTGATTTTTCTTTCATTTCGTATTATTTTTTCTGTTTTTTTATTTTTTTTTTAGTTTTGTAACTAGGGTATCGATTTCTGCAGGGTTCAGGAGTGATCCTCCTGTTCACTGCATCAAACCCCTACCTCAGCTACCAAGCAACCCACCAACTCTTTTGAAACATTCAAGAGGACGAGCAAGCTCAGGGGTATGGGTTAGTGAGACATTTGTGATTTCACCCAGAGTTTGCCGATTATTTCCAATCCAATGAGCACGAGCAGCAGATAGACGGCGAGAACCACCCGATGCACTACTACGCTGGACATGAAAGCGTGAGTAGGAAAACACAACACAGAAACTCTTGAAGGCTTCTCCTTTTTGACAAGCTTGTCCGGTTGAACACGCTGTGGGCCATCAACAATAGTGATAGAAGTAGTCCGAAATTCAAAGCCTGTCAGATAATGAGGTGTCAAATGTTTCTTTGTGGCATGAATTGAGAGCCTCATCAGCCCATCCAACTACCCCTAATGATTTAGACAATGTGGACTTAGTGGGTTGGACACATGGCTTCTGGACAACCTGCTTCCTAGTTACAGTTTTGAAGTTGTCTCTGTTGTCGTAAGTGAAACATGGGGAGGAGCATCGCTGGAATCCGGTTGGGAACAACCCATCAATAGAATCCATGACCATCTAAGTTGTCCTCAAGTTTGCATAGGCTCCTTCTTCAGGACAGCCTCTACAACTATGTGGATGTCCTCCGTCATATGAATCCCATGCCCTAGAGGCACTTGATCAATCTCAGGTGGTGAAACCTCCATAACAAGGGAAAGATTAGTGCCGTGAGTAGGCAATGAACTCTGTTTACTAGGTTCCTGTGATCTCTCCTCCACAAGCACATGATTAAACCGATTGTTGTTGGATGTCATAGTTGGGGATCGGCTTTTAGGACTCCATTTAACTGTAATAGATTTCCATCCTTCCTCTTTTGCAGTACTCCTGATAGTAGTTAGTGCTGGTGAGTTAAAGCCGCTACATCACCACTTATGTAAGTATAAGATAATAATTTCACTAGAAACATATTTTCTTAAAAAGCTAAGTTGCTATTGAAGAATTCTTTTAGCTGCCATTTTTTTGGCATCTAATGAGACCATGGTTACTGAGGTTGTGGTTTGCAGTTCATGGGCTTTGGGTCATTGGTGACCAAGTGTTTGGAGACCTGGGGGTGCCAGGATCATTAGATTCATACCCAGGTGGGTATCCCCATATTTCTGTGCATGTGCCCTTTGTTGAAGTTAAAAATGTAAACTGTTGAAGGGTTAATAGACATAAACATAAACATAAAACAATGCACGTGTACCTTCTATGTATGTGCAGCACTTCACATGTTCACTGGAGAAAGTTTAGCTAGTACGGTTCATGGGTTGTGACCTGTTCAAATTCCAGGGAAGGGTGTGGCATTTCAATGCATATTTAATTTCCCTATATGTTTAAACTTGCCTTTAGTCAGCTAAACTTTTTGCTTTGATATTACAGGTTGTGCCATCCATTGCAATTGCATTCGTGACATATGAGTTGGTCAAAGATGTTTTAGGAGTTGAGATGAGAATATCTGACTGAGGGTTTTCATAACCAAGAGCGCAGATGAGGGCTCAGATGTGATTTTGTAGGCATCAAGTACAGGAGGAAGATGATATCACATATTGGCATTATTGCAGATTGTGCCTGAAAAACCAAAATACTTTGTAGGACTAAAGCTGGTCTGTTTTCTTCATTCTTATCCAGTCAATAAAGCATTATAAAGAAGGTAATGGAGGAAGTTACTTCAGCATTCAAGTTATAACTCTTCTGTGTTATTGTTGTATCATTTCTTTTATTTTGCCTTTTGAAGGTATCTTCTTCTTGTAGGTTTCTGCTCTATATTTTTTACCATATCTAAGCCTAGAATTATGCTCAAAACTTATGGTGCATGAGAAATTTAATTTGTGACCCTTCTCATGTGGGGATTGATGAATGTTATAGACATTTTTTCTTCCAGTGTCGAAATTCCATTCTATGAATAATTCCATGGAAATTGTCTGTGTAAGTTGAGGATGATTGCTGTGATGTACTTAAATGTTGATACTTGAGAAATTAGAAGGAATAAGCCAATTCTTAGCTTGGGAAAGTTTTGTTAAGTAAGCTATCTCTATATTGCCTTTATTTATATAAGCGTCATGTAGGAAACATCTCATCTAGCTTCCCCTTTCAACCATTTGAGAAAAACATTGGCTATTTGACCTACAAGTGCCCCTTTGTACATCAATGATGATCTGATAGAGTAGATCATCTTTAGAAACCTGGAAACTAGATACTGCTGATTGACCTGAAATGATCCCCTACCTATGTCACACGGACTCTTCTAACATGGCACCGCACCTGCGTCGCACCCAGAAGTTTTTTTAAAGTGCCGCATCGCCGCATCCGCATCTGCATCCGCACCTGTATCTGCACCTGCATCCGCACCCGCACCTGTGTCATAGTGACCTGTAAATGACTGTTTGCAACATGTCCAGTTTTATGTTCTTAATATTTATTTAATCAGCAATCAAGAATTACAAACAAGGAATATGGAAATATATGGTGGACAAGACCTTTACTCTGAAGTTGCAGAGGAAGATGGTTTTCTGCATAATTTCACTCTACTATTGCTGTTATAGGCAGTCCTAATTATTTCTGATGTGGTCAATCCTAGTCCTATCATCCGTTGCTATGCTTGTGTTCTTTTGGTTCCGCCTCTTCGCTTCTTTCACGCACCTTGTCTCTTTCACTGAACCCGAAGAATTTACTGTTCCTTAGAAGTATATTTTCTTGAAGTATATGGTACGGAATGTTGGGCTGCCAAGAGACATCATATTCAAAAAATGAGTGTAGCTGAGATGCATATGCTTAGATGGATGTGTGGAAATGCAATAAAAGATAAGATTCGAAACGAGGAGATACGTAAGAAGGTAGGTGTTGCACCCATTGAAAATAAGATGAGAGAAAATCGTTTACGGTGGTTTGGACATATTCGGCGAAGGCCTAATGATGCTCTGGTTAGAAGGATGGAGAAATGGGAAAATATATTAGTTAAAAGAGGTCGGGGTAGGCCTAGGAAGACTTGGATGGAGATGATAGGAAAGAATATGAATGCTTTGAACCTCACAGAGGACATGGCATTGGATAGAAATGATTGGAGGAGAAGGATTCATGTGGAAGACAAAATGATTTTCTTTGTTGGTTCATATCGCCCACCCAATTGTTTTGGGATGAAGGCGTAGTTGTTGTTGTTGTATTCAACTCACCAACTGCATGATTTCCCTCTATAGACCCATTTTTGATGTGGCCAACTCGAAGGCCATATATGTGACTACGACTTTTTCATTCCAATTACATTTTCCTTTCTCTTTTTTAAAATACCTCATCATTTTCTCTGAAACGGGGTATTTAATGCTTCTTAGTGTCTACAACTTGAATTTTTATCTATAAAATTGCTGCTGCTGTTGTAAATGACCTAATTATCTGTATGCAGGCTTATCTTTTTATTCCCTCTGCCTGCTCAATTCTCTCCTTCAAGCTCCTTGTTTGTCGTGTTCTCTGGATTTGAAGAATTCACTGATTCCTGAGCATTATTGTGAAAATCATGGTACTTTTGGACTTTTTAACTGCACATCTGTTTCCAGTTTCTCTGGGGCCTTTAACAATTACACATTTCATTCACATCTCTTTGCATGCTTGTTTCTCCCTTTCCCGTTCTATCCTCAATGCTTGTAATTTTTGTGCTTCTTTGCTGTCATCAGTGCCATAGAATCTCCAGTTTTGTATACTGCTCTCTCTCTCTCTCTCTGGTGCGAGCGCGTGCACAATCTGTTATGTAACACTCCCAATGTTATGTATCTTCTCCAGTTGTATGCTTGCTATTTACAAAAGTCTCAGCTCTTCATAAAGTGGAAATACCTTTGAAATTCTTCGATAGTTCTCACTCCAGGCAGGAGCAAGATGCCTATGTTCTTACCAATGGGGCTCCGACCATCTGGTAAGAGCAGTTTGTGCAAGTCACCGTGTGATGGGACACACTGCAAGTTTGAACCCCACCGGTTATGTGTGGTTGAATAACTGCCTGGTAGTATGAACAGGCCTCTGGCCTGTCTGGGATGGCTAACGTCTGTTTGTAAAGTGAAGGCGGCCCTAATTCTTCCAGCTCTGTTATGGAAAAATAAGGACACCTATGTTCTTTGTGGAGGTTTTGTTTCTATTTCTCTCGCTTTTAACACATTCTCGTAGATGTGCAAAACTCTTGTTGCCTTTGACAAGATATTATTTTCGTTTCTCGAAGTCCCCATCATTTGCTTTCTTGATTTGGAATGCATCACCTAGGCCATGTTTGGCAAGGCCTGGAAGGCCTTTCAGGCGTGGGTCCCACTATATTTCAGATGGAAAGGTGTTTGGATGGTTAATTTTAGGGCTCCTTCCCATGGAGACCCATGATTAAACCATTAAAATAGGAAGGAGAAAAAACTCCGTTCCTCACGGGTGGGAAGGAGCGGGTCTGCTCAGGTACTCTCTCTCTCTCTCTCTCTCTCTCTCTCTCTGCCTCAGACCTACCATCGTCTTGCCTTCTCTTCAACATCTTCCTCTAATCGTTTGAGCTCATACCAACTCTACGATCACGCCCTTGATTTCACATTTTATAACTGAATGTTTTGCAGCCAGTCTTGAGCCCAACAATCATGAGTCTCCCTTCCTCCTCAAAGTGCATGCAGATGTTCGTGCTTTCAAGAAGAGTAGGAAGATCTATGGTGGTTTCAATAATTTGGATTTTGCTTCCGATGCATTTGTGGGCAATACTGTGATAGTCCTTATATGAGTTGTTAGTGTTGGTGAGATGCCCAACCTTAGAGAGATATCATATCGAGAAACTCATTTTTCAGTGAGTATTCACAGAATGTGTTTCAAGAGGCGGGTGAGGTGCCTAATGAATTTGCAGTGGTTAGTATGTTGATGGTTTGTGCAAATGTTATTTTGAGCTCCCGTGTGATAATTTGGAATGCAATTTTCGATATTATGCAAGATTTAGGATCTGCCTATCAAATGTTTGATGAAATGCTTGTTAGAAGCAAAGTTCGTGGAATATTATTATTTCATGCTTCTATCAAAATGGTGCCATTATTGAGACTCTAGAGGTGTTTTCAAATAATGTTGGATGTAAGTGTGAAGCCTAGTTCAATCACCATTGCAAGTCTTCTTCCATCATTTGTGCAACTGAAACTTTTCTCCTTAGGCTGTTGTGATGCTGGTTCGGTTGAAGCAAATGATGGGTTTGAAGGTGAGAGATGGTTGGTTTTCTTGGAATTGAGTTTTTTGTGCTGTTTTTCTTTCTTCGATTGGTGGGGTGCGTTTTGGCAGGTTGGTTGTGGAGTTTTTTTTTTTGAAGGAAAAGGTGGGTTGTGGAGTTTGTGTGTTTTTGTGAAAATTGTCGATGTTGGTGTTTTTTTTTTGCCTTGTTTTTCATGGGTTTTATTTTGGTTGATAATGTATTGTTTTTTTGTCTTTCTTTCATGGTTTTTTGGTGTGGGATTTCCGTCTTCTGTGATGAACAAAATTGTTGTTGTGAGCACCCAAGAATGTTATCTGTCTCTTTTTCTTTGGGTGTCTTTTTTCAGAGTGGGAATTTTGTTGTCAGAATTGGGACTTGATCTATCACATGTTTGATTGGTTTTCTCTTTTTCTTTGTTGTTTACAATTATCTGTTGGATTTTACATAAAGTTTTGGTCTTGAAAGGTTTTTCTTTCTGATATTAGATAGATCTGTGTTTTAGAAGGCCTTAGTTAATGTGCCGAACACACCATTCATGTTCAAAAGTCCAATATTTGTTTCAGACCCATATGGGTCATGTTGATTTTAATTGGGTTGGGTGGGTATCTGTTCAAGAGGTTGGGCTCTGTTGGATGTAGAATGAGTTGGGTAATCACTGTTTGGGATAGAATCAGTTCCTGTATGAAATTGGTTCAGGGCAGGTTTTGATTGGGTACGAACTGGGTAGGTTGCCAAATGTGCGTGTGCGGAGCTCAAATGGACTTAAAGGAGTCTTTAGCAAGAAACTTCAGTGAACATTTTGGGGTTACCTATTATATTGAATAAGGATTGTTATAAAGATGTCGATTTGACAAGATATTGAGAAGATTTTGATCAACTGACTTCATAAAAGTAAGATTTATGTATTTAGATCTTCTGTCAAGCATGTATTGGTTTGCGTTCTTTCATTCAAGTGGTTCATGTACAAGTGGTTTGGGCATAAATTGGATTCAGATTTGGCTTGGTTCGGGTATATATTTCGGGTGACCAATTTCATCTCAATGGGTTGCGTGTAGATGGCATTGTGTCCTAAAGTTTTATGCCAAGGATCCAGTCACAAATCTAGTTATGGGGAAAATATCAATCAGATTAAATCTTGCAATATCTTTAAGAATTTATGGTAAAATCTTGTGAAAAACCTATGTAAATATATGAATATATAATAAAGTCTGCCAAAAGTGCTCTTATAGTGCTAATGTCTTGATACACAAATGATAATTTGAAAATATTGCATTTTTTGCTGCAATATTTTCTTTCAAAGACATGGATGATTTTTGTGGCTACGCAAGGAGCAACTTGTTTTTCAAATGAGTTTTAAGTTTGGAAAATAACTTTACTGTATGACAAAAATGACACGTTTAAAAAAATGCTCCTCAATTTATTAAATCTGCCGATGGTCAATATTGCAGTTTCTTATTTTTTTTTAATGCTTTTAACCTTCACAAATGCAAATTTTTGGTTTTTGCACGCCATGACGTTAAAATAACACATCCACAAAACTCGTAAACAAAATCACATCGAAGATTGAAAAGAATATCGCAATCTTTGATGTAATTTTGTTGACGAGAAAATAAAAAATTCGCATTTGCGAGGGTTAAAAGTGTTCAGAAAAAATTGGGAACACCTGGTATTGTCCATTTGACGGATTTGGTATACTGTGAGGCATTTTTGAAAACACATCATTTTTGTTGTACTGTACGGTCATTTTCCATTTTGTTTTGAACTAAACACGATTTGTGGCCATGGCTCATTATGATTTGGTTGGGTTAGGTCTACAGGGTATGATTCTTCCATACATGGCATGGTACTTCGTTTGGATTGGTTTTTTCTTAACCACTTGCTCCCCTACACTTTATTGTGTCTTGATTTATATACATTTCAAGCGTGATGGAAGATATATCATTCATGGGGACATTCCGGACATGTATTATCGGATGACAAATTTGTCCTTTCTCACATTTACTGTGAACAAATGATTCAGTATTCTGAACTTTGAGGGCCTTTTTTTGGATGTATTTATGATTATTGTTTAAAAAGAAACACAAATGTTGTTCATAAACATCAGTTATAAGCACCAGGCATCAATCATGGTTTGTTGTAATGCAAATTGTTTGCTTACAACTTTTAGGCTCCTCAAAAATAGACAGGCAAATGTGGATTAATATTTGGTGCTATTTAAGGCATGAAACCATCGAGTATAAATTATCTTCTTTTCATATTTTTTAGATTTTGTTTTGTGGATTGGACCTTATAGATATGATCTAAAAGATTTGTTTAGTAGAAAATGAGTTTTGAATCATGTGATAGTGATTTGTGAGCAGGCTTTTTAAAGGCTTCAAAAATTTAATGACCCACAGTATGCACTGAAATTTCATGACTCAAAAAACTTTATTTTTAGATTAAAATGACACGAGCCAAGGTTTAATCCTTATCCCACAAACCATGCTGAACACATTTGTGTGGTCAGATTGGGTCAATAAAGCTTGAAACTATGACTTCTAGTTCAATAATTCCGTGCCTTCAATACCACCCAAATGCTAGGTAAATGTAAAGGGCAAAGGGGTTTCTTAGATCAATCAATTTTTTTGAAGGAGCTTAGATCTAAAAATTAAAATGGGCTATGTCCAACAGGTCCCTGTATATTTCAAGCCTTACTCCAAACTCCAAAGTCTAAACCTTTTTATCTTCCTGTTTTCTGCTCTACTTGCCAGTATCTTTATCCTTCTCTCGTTGCTCCTAGTCACTTGTTTCTACCCACTTCAACTTGATGATTTATATACTAGAAAAAATCCATTTAGAGTGTACCTGTTATCTGATATTTCAGAATTTGAGGAACTAACTTTTTAATGAAACTGTCAAATAGGGACCTCAGTTGGAGTAACTCAACCCTGAGTTATGTGCAATAAAATTAATTTTTTATGTATTGTACAATAAAATGATTAAACTGCGCCTATTGCTCAATAAATAGAAGGCAAAACACACTTTTTTTTTCAAACGAAAGCTTAACATTGGTATTTTATTTTAATGTTAACCATGACATTAACTTCATCGTTTGAAGGAAAAACACACATTTTCTGAAACCAAAAGGTTAAAAACGATATTTTATTTGAATCTTAACTATGACAGTAACTTCATCACTGTATTTGACAGTTTCAGTGAAAAGTTGGCTCCTGTTGTCTTTTCAGAAAACGTGGCCGAAGTGAGAGATGCAAAAATCTTCTCAGGAACTATTTTTGGAATGTTAGGCAAAAGGTTCTTTAAATGAAAATTTCCCATATTCAAGTATACGTGCATATATTAAGGACTGAGATAGAGGTTTTGTCCTCTTTCCTTACTTTGGTCTTTGGCCATGGGGGAATGCAAAAAATATTGCGTCATCTTTGTTAGCCCCGGCGCTTTTTATTTTATTTTATTTATAACCAGAAGAAACCGCACCTGGCTCAACCTGCCATATGGTCATTGTGCCAGAAGGTTAAACTCTGAGGTTAGGACTATTGTACATAAAACAACAAACTAGAGAAGAAGATTGTTTTCTAGAATAAAAAATATGCAGAAATGATGCTAGAGAAGGAGAAGACTACAAATGACTTCAAAACAGTCCAACGACTTATCAAAATGATGATACATAGCTGTTATATATATAGCATTCAAGCTCAACCAGAATTTAATTATATATTAATTTTTTACCATAGAAAAACTAAAAGGCTATTACATTTTCAAGGAGAAAAAATAAATGGGAGATGAACCCAAAGAGTTTGCATAGAAAAACTGCAAATAGCCTTAATGTAAAATGAGTTCCCAAGATGAGGGAGGATTACAAATAGTCTAGCTTATAATTTCAACAACTCTTCTTAAGCTAGACTATAACGACACCTAATTTTTCTTTCAATTTATTGAAAGTTTCATTCTTCAATGCTTTTGTAAAGATATCGGCCACTTGGTCTTGAGTCTTGCAAAACATGACATTGATATCTTCATCTTTGACCAAGTCTCTAATGAAATGATACTTGATTCAAATATGCTTGCTATTGCCATGAAAAACTAGATTTTTGGTGAGTGCTATGGCTGAACTATTGTCGCAAAACAAAAGAGTTCTTTCATATTGAGGATGCTTCATCTCATGAAGAATCCACCTTAGCCAGAGGGCTTGACAACTAGAAAGAGCCAATGAAATATACTCAGCTTCGGTTGTGGAGAGAGCCACGACAGCTTGCTTCTTCGATGCCCACGAAATTGCACCTGAGCCAATGTGAAAAATGAAACCTGAAGTGCTTTTACTATCATCTTTGTTTCCACCCCAATCACTATCACAAAACCCCACCAATTTTGAATCTTCGACACATTTATAATGAATTTCATAATCGATAATGCCACGTACATATCTCAAAATTCTTTTGCCTATATCCCAATGAGTATTAGAAGGAGATTTCATGAATCTGCTAATCATGCTGACAACAAATATAAGATCAGGTCTTGTAGCAGTCAAGTAAATAAGACTACCAACAAGGCTTCTATAGAGAGTTGCATTGATCTTTCTCTCACCATCATTTTTGCTAAGTTTCAATCCAACTTTCATGGGAGTATTAAAAGGTGTAGCACCCTCCATTATAAACTTCTTCAATATATTTTCAACATACCTTTTTTGAGATATGAATATTTCGTCTTCGACTTGCTTTACCTCAATGCTCTGAAAAAAATTAAGAAGCCCCAAGTCTGTCATTTCAAATTCGTGCATCATATCCTTCTTGAAATTTTCACACATGCTTGCACTAGTGCTGATAAATATTAAATCATCAACATATAAGCATATGACTAAGAACTCCCCTTGGATGCCTTCTTTGATGAAGCGAGTATGCTCGAAAGGACACCGTTTGAAACCATTCTTCAAGAAATATCTATCAATGCGACTATACCAAGCCCTTGACACTTGTATCAGCCCATATAAAGCCTTCTTCAATCGACACACTTTGTTTTCGTCATCCTTCTTCACATAACCCGGAGGTTGATCAATATACATTTCTTTTTTAAGGAAACCATTCAAGAAAGCCGATTTAACGTTCATTTGATAGACCTTCCATTTTCTTTGGGCAGCCAAAGCTAACACCATGCGAATTGTTTCAAGGCGAGCCACATGAGCAAAAACTTCATTAAAATCGATGCCATACCTTTGCCTGTAACCTTTTACTACCAACCGAGCTTTGCATTTTTCAACTTCTCCATTTGAGTTGAACTTTGTTTTATATACCCACTTGACACCAATAGATTTGTGTCCACTTGGGAGCTCAGTCAACTCCCAAGTATGATTTCTTTCAATGAAGTCCATTTCTTGATTCATAGCAATTCTTCACTTCTCTTCTTGAGATGCTTCTTCATAAGTAATTGGATCGGCATCCGCAAATAAATCAAAATTCACCAAATCTTTCTCAAGATTTCTTCTTGATGTTTCATAATTTTTTTGAAGACTTCTTGTCTTCATAGGAGGAGATTCAGAACTCCTTGAAGATGAGGAAGACGGTGATAAATGCGCAGATGGAGAGGAGAGTGAAGTATCTCCTTCACCACCATCACCATTAGGTTCATGACTCTCCTCCATATTGATGAAATACAAATTTTTATTTTCATTCTCGCCATCCCAATTCCAAGATTCTTCTTCATTGAATCTTATATCTTTGCTTATGATAATTTTCTTGGTGATTGAATTGTAAAGCTTATAAGCCTTTGAGCATTCACTGTATACAACAAGGATACATTTTTCAGATTTATCTTCAAGCTTGCTCCTTTGTTCATCGAGAATTCAAGAATAACATATGTTGCCAAATACTTTCAAATGAGCAACACATGATTTTTGCCCACTCCAAGCTTCTTGAAGAGTTAGGTCTTGAACACTTTTAGTGGGAGCACGATTAAGAAGATAGATAGCACATGCCATTGATTCAACCCAGAATATGTTAGGCATACCTTTAGATTTTAACATACTTCCTACCATCTCTATGATCGTGCGATTCTTCCTTTTTGCAACACCGTTTTGTTGAGGTGTGTACCGAGTAGTCAACTGATGACAAACGCCCTTCGCTTTCAAGAATTCCTCGAATTCATTGGACATATATTCAGCCCCATGATCAATACGCAAGGTTTTAATAGAAAGATCACTTTGCTTTTCAACAAATGTCATAAATTGCTTAAAATATTTGAACACCTTAGATTTTTCTTTTAGAAAATAAACCCATGTCTTCCGACTGAAGTCATCAATGAATGTTAAAAAGTAACGATTACCTCCAATAGATGTGGTGCGCATAGGGCCGTATAGATCAGAATGAACCAACTCAAGTGGTTTTGATGCTCGCCAAGATTTGCCACCAGGAAAAGCGTCTCTGTGATGTTTCTCAAGAACACAACCTTCACAAATTTTGTCTTGCTGATGAATGTTAGGCATGCCTCTGACCATATGTTTTTTGTACATGAGAGATAAAGAACTGAAATTCAAATGCCTATATCAAAGATGCCATAACCATGATGGATCTTTAATAATAGTATTAAAGTAAGGAAGAACAACGCTTTGAAATATAAATGAAAATATTTTATTTTGAGTCATTTTCACCTTGGCTATGAGAGTATTCTTCTTGTCCTTGATTTCACATATTTCTTCTTTGAAATGAAGATCATATCCTTTTAGAATAAGTTTCCCAACACTCAAAAGATTGTGTTTGAGGCCTGAAACATAGAAAACATCGGTGACGTGCTTGCTGCCATGGTTAGTTTTAACAACAATATCACCACGTCCCTTGACAACAAGCTTATTATCATCACCTGTTCTAACTTCAGTTTGAAGCATTTCATTTAAGTCCACAAATAATTTTTTGTTTCCAGTCATATGGTTACTACAACCACTATTAATATACCATACTTCATCATGTGTTTCTTCTTTGGTATCACAGTAAAGAAAGAAAATATCATTATCGAAAATTTTATTTTTCTCATGCATAAAAGTTACCTCCTTTTGGTTTTCTTCTGCCATTCTCTTTCTACAGAACTTTATGGTGTGACCATACTTCTGACAATGAAAGCATTAAACTTGTGAGAGGCAGTGACCACGACCTCGACCTCTACCTCTTCCTCGCACAGAATAAGATGAATCACAATCATCTTCTTTTGTCTCTTGATTTCTACCACATCCATATTTTCTTCCTATTCGTCCTCGAGCACCACCAAAAATAGAGAGTTGTGTCTGAAAAGCTTGTTTGATTGGAGGAGAATCAAATTGTTTTATACGAAGTTCATGGGATTGAAGTGATCTTATTAAACTATCAATGAACAAGGTGAATAAGTCTTTGGATTCTTCTATAGAAACAACAATATGTTCAAACTTGCAAGTTAATCTTCTCAATATTTTTCAACAACTTTTTGATCTTCAAGTTTTTCATCATTTACTCGCATTTGATTAACAATGAAGAAGACTTGATTGAAAAATGCTTCAATAGTTTCAGATTCTTTCATTTTTAAAGAATCAAATTCACTTATAAGAGTTTAGAGTCTCACCATTTTTACCTTGTCTTCTCTTTTATATGTTGTATAGAGAGTATCCCATGCTTCATTTGCCGATTCGGCCGAAGATATCCTTTCAAAGATGCCTTCATCAATAACTTGATAAATATAGAACAATGCCTTATTGTTCTTTTTCTGGTTTTCCTTCAACTCAGTTTGTTGTCATGGAGTGATGCCCTCCACATTGTCCATCTCATCGAAGTCACTTTCAACAATGTCCCATACATCTTGAGAGCCAAAGAACGCCTTCATTTGAATACTCCACTTGTCATAATTTTCCCAGCAAAGCAAGGAACTTGTGGTTGCACCATATTGTTGGAATCTATCCTAGCTCTGATACTACTATGTTGTAAATAAAGCAGCAAACTAGAGAAGAAGATTGCTCTCTAGAATAAAAAACATGCAGAAATGGTGCTAGAGAAGGAGAAGACTACAAATGGCTTCAAAACAGTCCAACGACTTATCAAAATGATGATACATGGCTGCTATATATATAGCATTCAAGCCCAATCAGAATTTAATTAGATAGTAAATTCCTACCATAGAAAAACTAAAAGCCTATTGCATTTTCAAAGAGAAGAAATAAATGGGAGAAGAACCCAAAGAGTTTGCATAGAAAAACTGCAGATAGCCTTAATGTAAAACAAGTTTCCAAAACGAGGGAGGAATACAAAGAGTCTAGCTTATAATTTCAACAAAGACCTCTGCCCTGGGGCCTATGCTATACATTGGCTTGCGCAGAGGGGCAACACCCATGAGAATCTAACCTTGACAGTCCGTCTAGCAGCCAAGGCCCCCACCCCACTCAAAGTAAGAGACTCAGATCTACTTTATAAAAATCTGGTGCAGCTGATATGAATGCCAAATGTAATCAAGATCCAGCTAGGATATTGTCAATCCCCTCAAATGAGCCTAAAAGATCGGATCTAAAGATCCTTGGAGATCGATTGATTTTGTTAAGAGATCTCCCCTTCTTTTTATATAAGTTATTCATTTTTAGTGAAAACACACAATAACCTCTATTGTGTGATCTCCTCCGTGGATGTAGGTTTAATTGCACTGAACCACATATACAATGAGTTATTCTTCTTTCCTGTTCTTGCTCTCTCTTAATCAATCTAGGTTGTTTTCATGGTATCAGAGCAAGTGCTCATGGTGACTTCTGCTTCAATCTTCATAGTGCTTCTCTACTGCACTGATTTACTAGCGACGTTGTTGTGCCATTGATCATCACTGCCATTTTTTGAATCTGCAAACCTTTGGCTGACCATGGTCAATGTTCTTCTTTTCTCAAGTATGGCAGCCTCAACATCACAACTTGCTACCTTGAAATATCCATATCCATTTGCTACAAATGTCACCAACTTTGTTTATTTGAAAATGAAGTCATCCAATTTTTTACTTTGGCAAACCCAATTTCTTGGGTTGGTTGAAAGCAAAGACCTCGCTGAATTTCTCACAGGAGAAGTGCCAATGCCTCATGAGTTTGTTCCTAACCGATCTGCAACAGAGGGTGTAAGCACTCAGGTTCTCAATCCTGATATTGCTCAATGGAGAAGATCTGATAGATTAGTTCGAGGATGGCTAACAAGTACGTTGTCTGAAGAAGTATTAGGTCTAGTAGTGAGCATGTAAACTTCAAAAGAGGTTTCATCAACCCTTACGTCAGCTTTTGCTCATGACTCGCAAGAGCACGAGTTTATGTTGCTTCAAAAACCCCAAATGCATAAGAAACGAGACTTATCTTTGTATGCTTATGTTATGTCATCTCGATATGTGATGACCTCGCTGCTATTGAGAAACCAATTAAAAATCGGCAGAAAATCTTTTGGCTTTTGAACGGTCTTGGGTCCCGATATGAATTCTTTGTGGAAACCACGTTGAGCATAATGCAAAAACCTCCTGCTCTTACGTATGATGCAATGCAAAATCATGAACTTCAAAAAATATTTAATGGAGAGGCAGAAAATGCCAATTATCATCAATCCTTTGTGAGCCAACGATCAAATAATAATCAGGATAACTGACCCTATTATTGAAAACCTTATTTTAATTCATGAGGTAGAGGTTTTCAACAAGCTCAAAATTCATCAAGTAGAGTGAATCAAAATCAGTCTTATAATCGTGAAGGGAGGCAAAACAACAAAAATAATGGAGGAAATTCTGTACAACATAATAAAGATAAACAGTTGTGTGCCAAATCTGTGGTGGTATGGCAGATCTGTGGTATTCCCAACCATAATGCTCTAACCTGTTGGCATAACTTCAATCAGGCATACCAACCGGATGATGTTCCTCAGGCATTGGCAGCAATGAAGATCAATACTGATACCCAGGATCAATCATGGTTCCCTGATACAGGAGCGTCGGCACACATCACATCGGATGCAAGTAATCTTGATTCTCTAGTTGAATACTTTGGTCCTGAACAAATTATAGTTGGAAATAGTGCTAAACTTCAAATTATTCATGTTGGTTCTACTAAGGTTAACACTGCACATAGTCATGTTGAGTTAAACAACGTGCTTGTTCTAGAAATGAAAAAGAACCTTATGTGAGCCAACACACCACTTGCATGCTTTATGTGTTTGAATTTTCTTCTAATGGTTTTTTATAAAGGAAAAGAGTTTCAAGAAGATAGTGGCAACCATGAGTAAGCATGAAGATCTCTAAGCATTGGAACCAAAAGCGAATGAGGTCGTTTTCATAGGGCAAATAAACTTGTGTGGCACCAAAGGCTTTGACACCCACATATGCAAGTTGTTGATTTCTTAGTTCAAAACAATGATATTGCTTTACTTTTTAAGCATGATATTGTTGGCATTTGTGAGAGTTGTCAGTTAGAAAAAATGTGTTGTTTGTCATTTTTTCCTGTTATGGACCATTGTGATGAACTACTTAAAAAAATTATTGACCTATGGGGGCCAGCTCCCATTGACTCTTTTCAGACTTTTAAGTATTATGCTATTTTTGTGGATGAGTATTATAGATACACATGGTTTTATCCTTTATGGCATAAATCAAATTTATCTTAGATATTTAAGGACTTTCACAAAATGATCTTCACTCAGTTTAACAAGAAAATCAAGATTTTTCAATATGATAAAGGTGGGGAATGTAACAGTCTGGACCTCACTACTCCAAACCCCTTGGGGCAGCATGGACATGTGATCCTGCATAATTCCCAAATCCCAATCATTGTTTTTGAGTGGCTGTTGTCGCCATTTCAAGCCAGTTGGGAAAAGGATCCTATCCTCTTACACATGATATAGAGGATCCTTCTATCATCCAATTGAGGGTTTGTTTGATGCTTCATCCAAGATTGGATAGAAAGAACAAACATACCAGACATAATATAGGTTTTGTTTGTTCTGTAACAACTATACTAAGGCCAATGTTTGTTTTGACTATGCAAGAAGTTGTGCTCCTTGTGTCCAACATTTTTTTATGCTGTGTATGGACAACATGAACACACATGAATAATGGGTTGGATAACTTCATTTGGGATCATACGACTCGATCTGCTCAACCATATGAGTGTTTAAACATGTTTATTATGGATTTTAGCCCCATATATAGATCTTGGATTGGATCTAAAAACTAAAAAATGTTTAAAATTTTAGTAATTTGAGAAAAAATAAAAATTATTATTTTTTTGATATACAAATGCTTTAATCAATGTCATATTACATCTAATTATGAAATTTTATTGATCATGCATAAATTATGCATTGTAGATTCACGTTTTTATGCATGATCCGTCATAAATATAGAATAAAAACTCATTCTTATCAACATTTTCCAGGCATTGATTAATTTGCAAAAAGATGAAAAATCACACAAAACAGGTTTACCTGGGTGTTTTTTGAATTTTTATTTCTTTTAATAACCTTCTTTTGAAAATATTTTTTAGAAAAGGTAGTTTTAGGAATTTTATAAAAATAGGTAGAGTGTTTAGAAAATAATTAGTTTAACCTAATTTTGTTTTATAAATAGCATTATGGAGAAGGAGACCGTCGTCCTCCTATTGGAAAAAATGTCAGCCTCTTATGCTCTCTCTTTTCGTTATATCACCAGTTCTTTTCCGTCTCTTAGTCTTTGATTTCATCCTTCTTTTGATCCTTGCTATCGCCAATGCTTCTTATCCCGTCGTCGGAGCGTGCGTTCAACCACGAAAATGACCACTTCTTCTTTTCAACCCCTCCATTGGAAGCGCCTGCGAGGTTTGCTTCTTCTCTTCCATATCTCTAGTTGTTTCCCATGTAGTTTAGATTTATTTTGTTTCGTCGCATGCATAAAAACATATTTTTGCATTGCATACATCGTAGTTTATTTGCAACAATATTATTTCATTTAGGATAAATTGATTTCATAGTTTCATTTTCTGCATATTAGATTAGAACACATTGCATTGTTAGTTTGTTGCAATTTAGTGAGTTGGTTTCTTGTTATAACTAACATTGGTTTTTAGAAATAGTTTTCTGCTTTTGTTTTTGTTTTTTTTTGTATTCTGCATATTTTGCAGGGAAAATTTCTTGTGCAAAGAGTCCCTCAGGAACGTGTCCCTTGAGAAATGGACCTTTAAGCCTGATGGTTCAACTGTAGCATCCAATCAAACAAAAGAGACTAGATCACAAAAGAAGAAGACTCTTGCAGATTTTAGTTTTCTTTATTTTTTGTTTTTTTAGGGCCAGAGGGCCATTTACTTTACGTTGGGTTGTAATAAGGCCTTTTTATTTTTGAGCCCAACGTAGAGGGTAACATATTTTATTTAAAGCCAATAAAGATTGTTTTGTGTGGGGTACAAAAGTTCTTTTAAACATGTTCCTTGTGTTCGACTCAGACTTCACTACTAGTGTGAACCAGAAATTTGAGATTTGATGCACGGTTTACACAAGCGAGTTTTATTGAGAAATATTTTTTAAAATACTTTCATGAAAAGTTGCATCATTTATCATAAAAATATCAAACCCTAAAATCAAATTATCAAAACCTATTAAATCATAAAATCATAAAATTAAATGAAAAACTCTAATTCAAAATCTAATAAAAAAATAGCCCTAATCAAATGCAAGAAATACCGTAACCAAATTAACTATAAAAGGACTTAATTAGAAAAATTTAATTCAAAACCCTAATCATAAAAAAAAACTATGATGAAATCAAAGAAAACCCTAATCAAATTAACTATAAAAAGCCTTAATTTAAAAAAAAATTGATTCAAAGCCCTAATCATAGAAAATCAAATAAAAATCCTAATTAAATTAACTATAAAAGCCCTAATTTAAGAAGTTTGATTTAAAGCCCTAATCAATGAAAAAAATCCATAATCAATAGAAATCAATGAAAAAAATCTTAATTAATGAAAAAAAACTAATTAAAGCCCTAAGAAGAAAAAGAAGAAGCAAAAGAACAAAGAAGAACAACGAAAAAGAAGAAGAACAACAAAGAACTAAAAACTAAGGGAGAGAGACAAAGAGAGAAGAACAAACAAGAAGGGGGAAAAAGTAGAAAAGGGGAAGATAAATACTCTAAAAAAGAAAAGAAAAAGAAAAAAGAAAAGAGGGACCCAACGTTGGCCTCGCCAGCAACCTCACTACTGGTGTCGGTGACCCCCGGTGCTGCCTCACCCCTCACTGTTGAACCCACCCCCTCGCTGCCTGGCTGCAAGAGTGGGTGTGAGAGTGAGAGTGAGAGTGAGAGAGAGAGAGAGTCAAGCAATTCTCTCCTTCGATTTTTGTTGTTAAATAACGTCCTCTGTGTCCCTGTTCTAACCGTAACAAGGGGGTGAAGCAAAAATTATAGTAAAATAAGGATGCGTTCCACTGAATCCAAGGTTTGTTACATCCCTACATTCCCAACACTATTTTTGTCTGAAATGGATGGGAGATCAAACAACCCCTGATGGGCCGTTCAGATCAATCCATATCTAGATAATAATGTAGACTAATCTTAACTGTTGGTTGGATGGTTAGAAAAGAATGTAGGGAAGTTGCTAGGAAGTGAGGTTGTTGATGAAAGAGGAGGGTGGTTGTAGTTCAATTCCAAAATGGAAGAGGTGATATGACAAGGAGGAGGGGGTCATTGGGTTGCTTACAAGCTCAAGTTGCCGAAATTTGGAAGAAGGCGAGATCGTGGATATCTTTTCCCTTTCCCATCATCTACGTGCATTTATTCCTTGTCTCTGACTGTAATGTGCATGGGGGCAAAACAACGTTTAGACATCTTTTTTGGCCCAAACTTTTCTATAGTCGCACGTAACAACAAAGGCTTATATATATATATAGGCCCAAACTCCAAACAACCCCATGGATGTGATTTACATGTTTTTAGTGGAATGTTTACCTATCCTAATTATTCTATGTTATTTTCTGGCTACCTATGATATAAATTTGGAAAAATTATAAAAATGATAAAGACATATCAGAGTGTTAGCTTTCTAACACCACCAAGAATACCTTAATCTGATAAGCAGTTGAGAAGAAACGTCTTTTGGATGATAGATTATTCAGTTATTTATGTCTGCAGAGTATATTTTTGTTTCAGTCTTAGAACTCAAAAATGAGAATCTTGATGGGTTTTCGGTTCTGACTCAAAATATTAAAGTTATGGGCACGTGTTTAAGCTTTTCAACAACTATAAAAATACAGATTTTCGAAGTCAGATCGACAGATATGAGAATAACAACTATTTTATAGAAAATATATGATTATGTGATTTTATATATATATATATATATATATATATATATATATATATGTGTGTGTGTGTGTGTGTGTGTGTGTGTGTGTGTGTGTGGATTTCATCATATACATGCAAAGTTCCTTTTATATATGTGGATTTTCTCCTAAACATGTGAATTTCCTCATATATATATATATAGATTTTCTCTTAAATATATGCGAAGTTTCTCCTATATATATGGATTTTCTCCTAAATATATGCAAAGTTCCTTTTATATATGCCTATTTCATTTTAAACATATGAATTTTCTCATATATTTACAGATTTTCTCATAAATATATGCGATATATATGTGTGTGTGTGTGAATTTTCACATAAACATGTGATTTTTCTCATATATACGCATATATGATTTTTCTCATATATATGCATATATGATTTTTCTCATAAACATGCAATTTTTCTCATACATATGTAGATTTTCTCTTAAATATATTTGAAGTTCCTCCTGTGTATGCGGTTTTTCTTCTAAACATGCAAATTTCCTCTTAAAATATGTGCATATGTAAATTTCTTTATATATATGCAAATTTCTTTCTAAACATGCAAATTTCTCCGTAATATATGTGAAGTTCCTTGTATATATGTGGGTATCACATTTTTAAGAGGAAATTCACATATATACGAGGAACTTCACATATATTTAGGAGAAAATTCATATATTTAGAAGAAAATCTACATATATAAGGAAATTCACATGTTTATGAGGAAATTCGCATATATAAGAAGAACTTTGTATATATATGAGAAAATCTACATATATATGTGGAAATTCGCATATTTGCATATTTTTTGTAAAATAGTTGATGTTCTTATATATGTATTTCTCTAACCTGACCTCAAAAACTTGTGATTTTTCAGTTGTTGGAAAGTTGAGACACATACCCATAACTTACTGTTTTAAGTAAGAACCAAAAACCCCTCTAAGATTTTTGTTTTTGAGTTCTAGGACCTAAACAAAAATAAACTCTACAGATAGGAACAATCAAACAATGTATCTTTCAGATGATATTTTTTTCAAGCACTCATCAGATCAAGGTGATCTTGGTGGCATTAGAAAGCTAATGCTCTGATCTATCTTTGTGCAAGCAAGCAAACAAGATTTGATCAAAATTTTTTAGTCTGGCACCTTGATCCATAATATCATGAATAATACTCTTCTAATGAAAGAAGACAATATTAGAATCACCTGACTTAAGCTGGTCAACACGAGACTTCTAATGCCAAAGTAATTATTCCTGTTCTAAAGATTTCTTAAGATCCAATCTCAAAAGAGATTCATGTTGCATCACATCAAGATTGGCAGACTCTACTTGAAGTTGAATAGATTGTAAGTCTTCATGTAGAAAAGAAACTTTATGTCGAATGTTTCTAAATGTCTGTTTGTACCTCCAATAGAGGTTATATTGAACTTCATAAAGCTTTCTTACAACATGAAGCATGGGACAACTTGTTGGCCATATATGGCAACTGAGGTGGTCATGTTGCCCCTCACATTCATGGGTCCATGCATTAAGGAGAGAGTAGGACTCACTCTCTCATTAACGAGTAGATTGAACATTTCAGGGCATATCCAAAAACGTTTTCTAAACTTATTGCAAAAATATTTTGTGAAATTAAAACAAATTTCATTCTTTATAGATGCAATATTGCGTGGATTAAACATCCCCAATCAAAGATGAGGAAACAACTACCCATGGAAGGGCTATTTAAGCCCCGCCCCAGCACAATGCAAGATCATCAAAAAATAAGGAATCCCCTTGAAATAGGCCATATTTGAATTCCCCTCTCTCTTACGCTCTTTGTCTCTCACACACTTTCTCTACACATGCTAGACGATCCCGCAAGAGTCAACAGTGGTATCAAAGCCTTATCAAAGTGTGCAGAGTCTTTGCCCTCAACACCCAAAGTTGTCATTCATCACTTTATACTACAAATTGCCGATCACACGAACCATCACCGAAAAGCCAAAGCAGGAAATAACAATAAAGGTCAGTACCTGGTTGTTCAGTTTATGTTGTAAAAAAATCATATTCTAAACATAACTGAAATATGTAACTATATTTTAAGGTACAAAAAAAAAATAGAATTTACGTACATTCAGAAAAACCCCTTCTTTAAATAATAATAATAATAATAATAATAATAATAATGATAATAAAAATATTTTAAAAAAGCAGGGAAAGGTGAGGAAAGCCACCCTTCACCTGAGACTCTTCCATCACTGTGAATTGGAAATCCCTTTCACTAAGGGAAAATCCCTTCGTAGGGAACCCTCATCGAAAAAACTGTGATCATCGACGGTAGTGATGCTTGAGCAAGGAGTCGCTAGGCAGATGACATCCCCTTCAGATCGGTCGTGCTCTGCGCCAGAAAAAGCAATTATAGATGCATTTTTTCCTTAACCAAAAAACTTGAAGGTTGTTTTAAGCCCAATGACCCTTCATACCTACATGACTACTATGTTTACCTATCAGAGGAACTATGTTACTCGATAAACTTTGATGACATGGAAGATAACGTGTCATATAGTGAGACAATTAATTCACTTGAGTCAACAGATTGGATAAAAACCATCGAAGAGAAAATTAAAGCTATTGAAAAAGCCAGTCTGAAAATTGATCTTAAATAAACCATCTTTATGGATGAAGGATATATTGTTAAAAGGACAAGAGGATAAAGTGTATAAGTTAAAAAAATTTCTATATGGACTTAAACAATCACCATGACAATGATACTTAAAGTTTCATAAGACAATTACTATATTAGGATTCATGACAATTAAATTTTACCATTGTGTTCATGATTGGAAAAGTGAGAGCAAATTCTCTATCATTTCTTTATATATGGATGATATTCTTTTGACTGCAAACGATAATGAAATGATTATTAAAACCAAGTCATGGTTAAATTCACAGTTCAAGATAAAAAACATGAGAGAGACATCCTATGTTCTTGGAATTAAAATTACTCGTTAGAGAAAATCTAAACTTTTGAATTTGAGTCAAGAAAGATATATCAAGCATTTACTCAAGAAGTTTAAAATGAGTGATTGCAAGCCAGTTAGAACCCCCGTTGTAAAATGAGTAAAATTAAGTAAGAATAATTGTTCGAGTGAAGGACAAGAAATATTGAATGTCTCTTATGCACAAGCTATTGGAAGCTTGATGTATATTATGCTATGTACGATGCCTGATATGAGCTTTGTCGTTGGCCTCGTTAGTCGCTATCAGAGTAATCTTGGTTGACCTCACTGGCAAACAGTAAATAAAATATTTAGATATTTAAAAGGGACCAAAGATTTGCAATTGAGCTTTCAAGCAAATAATTTAGAACTAAATGAATATTTTGATACTGATTTTACTGGCAGCAGAGATGACATTAAATCCACTTATGGATATATTTTTCTCCTTAGAGGAGGTGCAATTTCTTGCTCATGTAAGAAACAAGATCGTGTAGCCCAACAAACCCAAAAAAGTGAGTATGTATCATGCAATGCTGCTACCACTTTTGTTGTTTGGATAAACCGTTTCATCAGTGATTTGAAGTAGGATATTACCAACAGGTCAATGCTAATTTACAGTGATAATCAAACAGCTATCACTCTTATGAAGAGTGAAATAAACAATTCTAAAAGCAAACACATAATGGTGAAATATCATTATGTTCATGACATGATTGAAAAGAATGAGATTGTAGTCAGTTACTTACCTACTACCGATATGATTGTAGATCCTTTAACCAAAGACATATCTAAAGAATTGTTATCAAAACATATATCATGTGTGAGATTAAGGCATGTCTAATTGAAATATCTAGTTGGATGAGTAAAAATGATATACATCATTGCTACATTTTTTATGCAAGAGCAAAACTTTAATAGTGGGAGAAAAAACCTTGCACCATGATTTTGCTTGCATAGTCAAGTGAGAGATGTTGGCCATATATGGCACCTCAGGTGACCATGTCCCCTCACATGCATGGGTCCTTGCATATTAGGGCATATCCAAAAATATTTTCTAAACTTATTGCAAAAAAAGTTTTGTGAAATTAAAATATATTTCATTCTTTATGGATATAATATTGCAAATACTGAATTAAACACCCTCAATCAAAGCTGGGAAACAACTACTCAGGGGAGGGTTATTTAAGCTCAACCCTTGCACACTGTAGGATCATCCTAAAACAAGAAATCTCCCTTGAAGCAAGCCGTATTCAAATTCCTCTTTTCTCTTTTAAGCTCTTTGTCTCTCTCACACTCTCTCTAGGCACGCCTGATGGTCCCCCAAAACTCAACACAACCACACACTTAATTCACAAATTATCTACCTTCCGGTTTTAGTAACCACACATTAAAAAAGTGAAACTTTTTAGATCCAAGAGAAAAAATCAGACCTCTAGCAAAAGAGAAGTTGATTATGGTCAGATGTTGTTTGAGGTAGGATTTGCGGGGTACCATTTAGTACCAAAACAGCTAAGGCTGAGAAGCCACTCCTACCTAACAAAACACCAATCAAGGCAACACAAACTATGCCTTTGACCAGCTTGATTATTAGACCAAGTAAAACGATTATGAGGCTCACGGATCTCCAGATTCTGGACCAAATGACAGCTATTGAAGAAATCATTACAAGCAGTCCATGAATAAAGCTGGGAAGCCCTCTTGTCTTGTCACCAACCTGTCTCGTAGCATTAAAATTACCACAGGACAGCAGGACGTGGAATGCTTCCTACCAACTGACCGCAGTAGTGTCCACATAGTGGGACCCATTGGTACGCCGGACAAGAAGGGTGTCACGTTCTTTAGAGTCTAGTTGTTGTGGGGGCTGTTTACCTTCTTACCAAGGCTCGTCTATAGTTGGAATAGAGTTGAATCCATAACAACAATAGAAACTTGCTTGCCCAAAAATTTAAGCTTGTGGCTTGCCTCAAAATTTGCCTTCCTTTACACAGGGTGTGATTATACTTTTTCTTTTTAAGTTTTATTATTATGGTATATTTATATATAACTCTTTTTTCCTTTCAATGTAGTAAATAAAATTTTCCTTTTTCTTTTTTGTTCATTTGTTGGATAATTAGATACTTATCTTATTAACAATATTTATTATGTACTTTAGTTTTTTTACTTGTATGTATTCAATTAAACATATAGTAAGTTATATAAAATCACATATATTTGCTTTAGTTTTTTTTTAGTTGTGCATTTTAAATTAAAACATAATATAATTTGTTTCAAACACAAATACTTTTCAATTATTTATTTATATTATTTGTCATAAAAATACTAATAAAAATATAATTTATTTAGGCCCGGCCATATGGACCGGTCGTTAATTATGCTAGTAATAATAAAGGTAGCAGTTTCAAAAAACAAAAAAACAGAGACATGATTTAGAAATATCAGAAACATGCGTCGTACTTTTGAAACTATTGTCAAATAGGAAACACGGCATAAGGCAGCTTTTAATACTTGCTTGCCACTCTACTTTCTAGCCTCAATTTGTCTCTGACGGTATTCTGTTAGCTAGAGCATTTTGGGATGCCATTGATCTCAAGATGAACGGCATTCAGAACCTGTACGAAGGAGATGGCCTATCTACTTGGACGGGCTTTACTTTTTTTAGGATAGATGACATCGAAATGGTTTAAAATGAACGGCTCACAATGAGCTTGTTGACTGTTTCGACGGGTGTCGTTCATTTTTAACATCCAAAGCAGCTCTGACGGTGTTGCTGCCTCTTAGAAATCTTTACATATTAGTTCTAAAAAAATGAAAAAAATGAAGTTCGTTAAATCGTTTATATATACAAATGATCGTAGCAAACTTTTAAATAATTTATATATAAACGATTTAACATGTACTGTTATGTATATATATATATATATGTAATGGGCCGGTGCTAAACTCATTTAGTGCTAAATAAGTTTTATGAGATTTTTTTTATTTTATTTTTACCCTATCTATATACTTGATTTGCATTTGTTTCCTAACACATGGCCAAAGCATCATTTTCATCAAAAACACATGATTCAGGTGTAGATTCTCTATAAATCAACCATGCCCAACACATTTATAGGGCTGGAATCAGGTAAAAAGTATCCAAGAAGCTGAAAAAGTCTTTTAGCAAGGGGTTTAGCACGGACCCAAATATATATATATATATATATATATATAAAGAGAGAGGTTGTTCCATCTTGTTAGAGCAAATGGAGGGATCGCAGAAACCCCGCGTCGTCATCCTCTCCAGCAGCGGCGCCGGCCATCTCATCCCCATGATGCAATTCGCCAAACGTCTCGTTTCCAACCACTCATTTTCCGTGACAATCATCACCGTTTCCGGCCAATTTCCGGCCTCCTCCCTCTCCAAACTCTCAGACAACCACCCCGACATAACCTCCCTGACACTCCCCCCCATCACCACTTCCGACTTCCTGCCAGGAACAACGATGGAGACGCTCATCGTCGCCGGGATCATCCGCTCCCTCGCCCCCCTCCGAGAGATCCTCTCCGGCATCGGCCCCATCTCGGTCTTCATCTTCGACTTCTTCTGCATCGACGTGATGGACGTCGCCAAAGAACTCCAGCTACCCGTGTACGTATTCTTCCCTATCATGGCAGTTGCAGTCTCCTTCTTACTTTACCTCCCCGTGATCGACGAAGCGATCGTCGGAGAGTTTGGGGAGCAAAAGGAACCGTTCATGGCGCCAGGATGCCCTCCACTACGAGGAACGGACCTCGCCAGCTTGTTCCTGGACCGCCGGAAAGACGACTACAAATGGTTCCTGAACAATTCCCAGCGTCAGAGAGAAGCAGACGGCATTCTCATCAACACCTTCGACGAACTTGAGCCGGAGGCGATGCAGGCTCTCCGGCGAGGCCGAGACTACGGGAGATCGAAACAGAACAACATATGTGAAGCCAAGAGCATCTTCATCGAAGATAATGGACGTCAAATTCCGCCGGTATATTCGATCGGCCCCCTCGTCAAAGCCGCCACGGAAGAGGCGGACGGCGAGGAGGAGCTGTGCATAAGGTGGTTGGACGCACAGCCGCGAGGGTCAGTGATCCTGCTGGCGTTCGGCAGCGGGGGGTCGTTCACTGTGGAGCAGCTGGCGGAGATGGCCTGGGGGTTGGAGATGAGCGGGCAGAGATTCCTCTGGGCGGTGCGCGGGCCGAGTAGCACCAACTCAGCGGCCTTCTTCCGGTCGCCGGGGAGCGTCGACGAAAACGATCCCGCCGGATTCCTGCCTTCGGGGTTCTTGGAGAGGACATCCGGCGTGGGGATGGTGGTGCTCGGCTGGGTGCCGCAGGTGAGGGTGTTGGCTCACGAGGCCACTGGTGGGTTTGTATCGCATTGCGGGTGGAACTCGGTGTTGGAGAGCATGGTGAAGGGGGTTCCAATGGTCGCATGGCCATTGTACGCCGAGCAGAAGATGAACGCGAGGGCGATGGTGGAGGCGGGGATTGCGGTGGCGGTGGAGCGTCGGGGGGAGGAGGTGGTCGGGAGGAAGGAGGTGGAGAGGGTAGTGAGGTTGCTGATGGAGGAGGAGGGCGGCCGGCGGATCAGGGCCAGAGTGGAGAAGCTCAGCCGCGATGCTAAGGCGGCGGTGGATGAGGGTGGCTCGTCCGATCGGTGTCTTGCGGAGGTTGCAGAGATATGGAAGAAGACGACGAGCGACTGCAAGTAATTTTCCTTCCTAGAGGTTCGCTCTCTTCTGTGTTATCTTCTTGTGAATACGGATCCCATCATACGGCATATGATGGGACCCGTCCTATCCTATGTCAATCAACGGCTAGAAACTGTTCTCAGCAGCCCCGAAACTTTAATGCCAATTCTATTATCAATAACTTCAATTATCCTGAAACCTATCCAGTCCAACCTTTAAAAAGAACTTTGGCACCATTCCTTACTTTTTTCTAGAGAATATCCGTTACACCTTGCAAGGTATACAGTTCGATTGAGGAGGCATGGTTATGTGATCGGGCCCGAGAGTACTCGGGCCACATAACACAGGAAATCATCGAACACGGATCCCATAATTTGAAATAGAATATCATGGGTTCCATCGATCCTAGCCCTCCAATCAACGGCTAGATGGTTCTGCTGGATGGTTAGGATTGAATATAGGATGAAAGAAAAATATGATATTTATATATTTTTATTTTTTTATAATTTTTTTTTGAAATATAGTTCTTGATCCAAGTATTATGTTTTTAACCTTGACCCTTTGTCCTAGTCTTGAGAATATGAATTTTAATATTTGTGTTACAATTTTTATTAACTTGCAAATTTTCTCATTTGTTCAAGATAATTTTTGGTCTATTGTGAATTAAATAAAATTGTTTGAGAGACATATATAACATATACATGTATTGGAACATAAGAAGGTTTACTTGTGCATGATCCAATTTCAATTTGTATCAAGGATTAAGAATGAAATATTTTATCATGTTTTATGTTTTGTTTTGTTTTCTTTTTTTAGTTAACCGGGTGGTGGTACTTGAGTGTGCCAATTCAGATCGTATTCTTATGATACAAAAATAATCATACCCAATGGCTTATTAGTGGTAGAATTGGGTGAAGATATTTTTTTATTTGGATAAGGGTGAAACATGGGTTTGAATATTTGATTCATTCCTACATGTATAAAATTATATTAAATCGTGAGCTAGACAATATAGTTTTTTATGGAGACTATTGTGGAGTCAAATGGTGGTAATATGAGTGTGGAGTTCTACCTCATCTAAGTACATGTTTGACGCATTCATGGGACTATGTTAGATATTTTAGGCAGTAGGTTGGCTCATGTAGGTCTGGGTCTAGGTCAAAGGTCAAACTCGAGTAGGCAGAGTTTCATATTCTGATAGGTTATGGTGGAAAAATCGGTATGCTCAAATAGTATGAAAAAAAATCTCAAATTTGAAGGAATGATTTTAGATACCTTAGACTATGTATGATCAAAATTTTAGGGACAGGAGACACGGAGACAAAGTGGTATAATTTTTGAAAGTGGACAGACAAACGAGACTAGATAGGGTCAGACTAGGTTTTTGATACATACACCTGAATTGTAAATTGGGTGAGACATCAATAAATTGTGAGATTTGGAGGATACACACTAGACATCCTAAAGTATAATGGGTCCAATTTGTGGACTCAGAAACTTTATGATTTGTGATGGATGATTTTTAGAAGTTAGGCTATTTTTTAGGGTTTGTTAGGTTTCGAGTTAGGAAGATTTAAATCCAGGGGTCCTAGGCTGGGTTTGGGTTACTGATAGAGGTTGGTTCGACTTACTTGACTTAGGATGATCATCTAAGGTCTTCTACGAAGTCTGACCTTCACAAAATTGGCTTGAGAGGGTCGAGACTGTTGTTTTGTAGTTGACTGCATCAAACTAAGTAGAGACTAGGCTGCAGCTTGGTCCAATGAGTGAATTAGATCTACTAAAGATCTAAACCCACTTGAGAGAAGGGACTAGCCCTTAGAGAGTGAGAGATGTCTCAAGGGATAAGGACTTGTGAGTCGAGTCAAGAGAGGGATTCAAGCAAGAGAGAGAGTCATCCAAGAGAGAGATGAGAGACAATCCAATTCATATCTTCTTTTTTCAATACAACAAAATGAGTATCTTATATAAGCTAATGAGGCCTCATTAAGGCAACATATTATACAATGCAATTTAATTAAAAAAAGCCTAAACATAAATATCCTTTTCTCACCCTAGATAGAACCTCCTTGAACTCACTTAATGTAGAGCCCAATTCATAAGATAACACTTGGTCTTCTCAAAGACTATTTAGAGAGACTTCAAGAGCACTGTGCTAGTCACCTAGGGCATTCAATTGGCTGGGACGCTGGGCCCACTTGATCGTACTCAATGAGAATAGCAGTTTTGTTCACGATGTGGTACCATTGTGCATTCGTCTGCTGCATGTCCCTCTAAGGTATGTTGGCTGAGCAGGATTCTCCCGTGCCCTAAGGGCATGTTTGATACGCCGTTCCCAGCAGGATTCGGACGAAAATCCTGCGGGGAACTGAAGCAGATCAGGTCATGCTGAACATGAGCATTTTTTCTCATGCTGACATCATGGCCGTCTGTTTGCATTTTGGATGAATGTCACGTGGTTTTGTTGACTTTTGAACTTTTTAAAATGCAAATCGGATGGCCACGAGGTCGGCATGAGCAAAAACGCTCATGTTCAGCATGACCTGATCTGCTTCCGCGAGGAACAACCAAATTCGACAAACGTTGAACGCGGCGGACGGCGTTCCGCGCGTCCGCCGCATCCATAAATGTTTGTAATTTTCGATCCACCTTTACGTACAAAAAGAACAGGAACGGAAGGGACAAAAAAATTGCATATCTCTCTCTCTCTCTCTATCTGTGTGTGTGTGCAAGGGCTCCGTTGGAGCGGCGGGTGGTGGCACCACCGCCTCCGGCGCCAAGAGGGGACGTCCCTTCGGCACCGGGGGCAGCCGATCCTCTCTCACGCCTGACCCTCTCTCTTAAAAGTTAAATCTGTCTCTCTCTCCTATACAGCAGCCAGAGGGGCAGAGCGCTCTCTCTCGGCGAAGGGGCGCGGCCGCTTGCCCCCCTTTCTCTTCTTCTCTTCTTATTATTCCTCTTATTCCGTCCACCGTCGGCAGCCAAGCTCTCTCTCTCTCTCTCTCTCTATATATATATATATATATATATATATATATATATATATATATGCTGCATATTTAGAAAAAAAATAAATATTTAAGAGAAAAATCACATATTCACATATTTGAGAGAAATTTTGTATATTTAAGAGAAAAATCACATATTTAAGAAGAAATTCACATATTTGGGAGAAATTTCACATACTTTTATATTTGGAAGAAAATTCTCTTGTGCGAAGGGTAAAAAGATCCTTTCAAAGATGAATATTTGTGAATTTGGACATTAGGTAAATTTCAAAATTTAGAGACATTTTTGAGAAACACATCATTTTTGCGTGTTAAATACATTAATCCCCTCAAAACGCCTTTGAAAACACTGTATAACATAGTTATATTTTCTAGAAGAAAATATTATCATCTTAACAATATCATCTTTAAATTGATAAAAACTTACTAGAATTAATCTCTTATTTTAAAGCAGAACGTCTCCTACCCTAACCATTCAAATCAACACTAACTAATTTGCCTATTATATTAATATAATTTCTTAATAAGACTATCGTTCCCTGTCCCTTATTCCTAGTCTTGTTCTAAGGTTGATCCTAAAATTATCTTTACCCTCCCATTACCTCCATCTTTGGTTTCCACGACCATGGGCCCTATGAGAAATAAGCGCTTTCCTTACATCTATGGCCTTTGTGACATTTTTCATCACAGCTTTAACAAAGAGACCACGCATAGTTCAATCATGAAGTTATTTTTATGTCAGCCTTTCAACTGGGAGGCTTTTATCGGTGGTGATTTTATCCATTAATTTTTCTTTTATGCACTTTAGTTTAATAATTATAGCCTTGTTTTGTTTTTTGACTGTCTTCAGCAAGTTGCTCTTCTTCGCAACTGTGCAAAAAGAAATTGCCCGTAACAGTGGATAGGCAATAGTCGAACGCGCGTTCATTTTTTTGCGCAAAAAAGGATATGTAGTGGCGGTCACGACCACTGCTAAATGTCTCTTTTTTGTGCAAAAAATACTCGCTGCTGATTGCACCTGCGATCAAGGGCGGGCAGGCGTCCCACTAACAGTAGATGATTTATCGGTCCACTGTTATATGTTACTATAGAAACCCATATCATCAAACACTTAAAACGTCCTGTATAATTCAGACGCTTTTTGCGTCGCTGATCGCGCCCATGATCAGTGGCGCAAATTTTTTTGTCATTTTTACCAAGAATGCAGCTAAAACCTCTTCTTTGTTTTTTTTTTTGGAAGCGCGGCACGTCTTCGAGCATCCTAGGACGCTAACCCGTACGATGATACTAGGGGTGGCAATTTCTGACACGACCCGCCAACCCGCCTCTTAGGCGGGTTCGGGTTGGGCTTAAGCCAACCCGTTTAATAAACGGGTCGACCCGTGTAACCCGTTTATTAAACAGGTCGGGTTCGGGTTGGGGGTATGCCAACCCGCCAACCCGGCTGACCCGTTTAATAAACGGGTTAGGCGGGTGGGTCAACCCGCCAACCCGTCTGCCCGACCCGTCAACCCGCCAACCTGCCTACCTGCCAACCCGATCCGTCAACCCGCCAACCCGCCAACCCGACCCGCCAACCTGACCCACGAACCTGAAAACCCGTTTACGACCCAACCCATTTATTAAATGGGTTGGCGGGTCGTGTTGGGTTACCCGTTTATTAAACGGGTCGGGTTCGTGTTTGCCAAAGCCGACCCGTTTAATAAACGGGTTCGGGTTGAGGTATGCTGACACGCCAACCCACCAACCCGACCCGTCAACCCGACCCGCCAACCTGCCTACCTGCCAACCCGATCCGTCAACCCGCCAACCCGACCCGCCAACCTGACCCACGAACCTGAAAACCCGTTTACGACCCAACCCATTTATTAAATGGGTTGGCGGGTCGTGTCGGGTTACCCGTTTATTAAACGGGTCGGGTTCGTGTTTGCCAAAGCCGACCCGTTTAATAAACGGGTCAGGTTCGGGTTGAGGTATGCTGACACGCCAACCCACCAACCCGACCCGATTGCCACCCCTAGATGATACAATTTTCGTGTGTATATATATATATATATATATTTGTGAGGTTTATTCATTGGTCACATTTAATGTGATGTGCCACCGTGGGCCATGATCTAAGACTGTTAAGCTTAATAGGGTGTCAATGGGTCCTATACCGGAACCGATATGATCCATGCTTTGTAATCAAGAAGGAGGTCCAGTTAAGAATTTATGTAAGACCTATAGTATACTAGTTGGATATGGTTTATTAAATTTCACGGCATACTCAGCTTCTATTCAAGTTCCAATTAAGATCCACAAATTTTCAATGTAAAAGATAAAAATATGATTTTTGTGACCTAGTCTAGTTTAAGTAAACCTTATAAGACCCAGGCATGTTTTTTTTCTATTGGTTATCTAGACATGGTATCAGTACCTCAAGGTCAGATTCAGGTTTGTACGTATCCCAATCCAGTAAAAGTCCGACCCATTCACACTTCTGTTTTTTTTTTTTGCCCTATCACCTACTGCATTGGCTGGCCTCCCGTTGGTAAAACCAGACCTGCCCTCAATTTTTTGGTATGGTATCAGGTCCAGACTCAGGTCTAATCAGACCCACTATAAAAAAAATCATACTGGACCAGATAAGGACTATATGAACCAGACTCAGAACTATTTTTTATCATTTTTACATTGAAAATTTGAGAGTCTTAATCCGAACTCGGGTTGGGCTGAGTCTGATATAAAATTTCATAAACTATACTTGGATCCATGTATTAATCAAATCTTCAGGTCCATACCCATGTCTTAATTGAGTCTTCTTATTTATCACCATACCCTAACCTTATAGGGTTTGGTACGGGTTGAGTCTGGGTAAAACCCAATCCATTGACACCCCTACTTGTGGCGGGGTACCTCTAGTTGTTGCCCACTAAAACTTTATACTTTCACAGGTTGAACAAGAGGATAAAAAAATGATACCTTGGCTCGTGGACGACATCTAAGAGTCGAGTGGGGCCCACAGTGACTAAAGGCTTCACTATAAGAAAAAATCATACTGGACACGATAAGAACTACATGAACCAGACTCTGACCATACCCGGTAAAATACTATTTTTTATTATTTTTACATTGAAAATTTATGGGTCTTAATGGAAACTCGGGTCAGGCTCCGGTTTTGTATAAAATTTCAGAAACTATACCTGAATCCATGTATTAATCGGACCTTCACGTCGGACCCGTGTCTTAATCGAGTCTTCTTATTTATCACCATACCCGGATCCTATAGTGTTTGGTACGAGTTGGGTCCCGATAAACCCGACCCATTGATACCCCTACTTGTGGGTCACCTCTAGTTGCTTGTTGCCCACGAAAACCTCATACTTTCACAGGTTGAACAAGAGGATAGAAAACTGATACATTGGGTCATTCTTGACGTCCAAGAGTCAAGTGGGGCCCACAGTTGCCTGGATTTTAGGAAGAACCAAGCAACCACTTGTGGAAAAAAAAAAACTCTCTCATGACTCAAGGCTTTTACATTTTGATGTACGAAAGTATGCAGGCGCTAAAATGGGAAAAAAATATGTGTGGGACCTACTGCGGGGCTCTCAGTAGGACCCACACTGGACCTTTCTGCAAAACCCAGCATGCCAACTATTCCAGTTTCTTAACCTCCTTACAAAACCTTACGTGTTTGGCAGCGAATAAGACAGGGGTAAGCGCACATCCAAAATCCAGATGTAAACGGATCGGATCCGAATCAGCTAAATACATTAAAAAAAAGATGGATCCTGAATAGGTCAGAACAGCCAACAATTATAAAAGTGGCATACTGGATCCAGTCCGTTTGCGTCCCTAATTCCACGCACATCCACCACAGTTTGTGCAGCACGACATTCATTTGGGGCTGTCAACGGTTCAGGTCTGTATCAAATCAGGGTTTACCCAAATCCACTTAAATAATAATAAGTTGGATTCGGGTACCCAACTCAAAATTATGCTGAACCATTAAAATGAATCGCAAACCCGACCAGTATGATTTAAAAGATATCGAAAATGTACGTTTATGTTAAGAAATATGTATAAAGTGTTCGGATCAGCCAAGTTGGTTAGATTTTCATGAGTGTTCCCCCCTCTACACAAGCCAACGCATAGCATAGGCTCAGGACGATCGTGTATGTCAGGCTGAGCCAGCACGACCCAGGTCTTTGTGCCAGGTGCAGTTTTTTCGGGTTATAAATCCAAAAAATAATAAGTAAAAGTATGTGATGGATTGGGGTTTAACTTCCGGACATTCCTGAGCTAATCATACTATGAGTGTCAATGGATCAGATATGACTCGATCCTAACTCATATTGGGTCTTGTAGGGTTAGAGTTAGATGACAAAGAAAGGTGTGTGGTTAACTATGTGGGTCAGACAATTAAGGCCCAGTTAGCATATGGAGCCGAGTATGGTTTATAAAATTTCATACGAGACCTAGATGTGACCCAAGTTTCTATTAAGATTTCAATTACGATTCACAAAATTTCAATGTAAAAGAAACACAGGGAAATATTATTTTATTGAGTATGGACGAGTCTGATTCATGTAATCTTTATTTTTAGATCCGTTGATGGTTCTCTCATGGTAGATCTAGTAGTATCCAACTCTAGATACAATACCAGCACTTTTTGGCTATATCCGAGTTTGAATCCACCCAATTCTGACTCTTGACACCTCTAGATCACGCTTTGTTTTTTTAGGAAAAGAAAAAATTTTATAGAAAATAACATTGTAGGAGAAAATTGCCCCACAATTTACCGAATCCACCAATTGTACAATATCACAATTCTCAATTTTTCTTCTCTTTTACCCCTCGCATGTACAATTTTTTTATTTTTGCATGTCATGATACTAAAATAATAAACCCACATAACTCGTCAAAAATTCGCATATGAGTTTACAAAATTCCAAAAAAGAATATGAAAATCCAAACAATTTGCAAAACTCATCACGAGTTTTGCGCAAAACCTGCAAAAATTATAAAATTTGTGAAAGTCTAATTACAAAATTGTTGGTGAGTATCAAATGAAGTATTATGAAATTCTAAAATATTCACAAAAATCAGATATTGTGAAATCTCTTATTTGAATTGCACCCGTATTGTGATTTTTTTTTTTACAAAAATTTATCTCATATAAATGACGTTTTATTTGGTAACCCTTTTTTTCATACGGATGCCATATTTTTGCAACACCTAGTGTTCTTGTGGTCTTCAATTCTTTCGACAATCTTCAGACGACATTCACGCCAATATTTTGATGGCCGGCAACTTTGTGAAAATCTCTATCGATTTGCCCATTAGTTTTCTTGATTTTTTTTTTTTTGGGGGGGGGGTGGGGGTCATCCCATATAAATGAACATATCATTACTTATTTTTGTTTGTTTGTCAATATTTATCTTTGTTTGATTGGGGCTAGGATTAACTATGTAAAACATTGAATATGGTTTGATTGTGTGAGATATTGTAGTTTATTGTGGGTTGTTTGTTTTTAGATTTGTCAACTAAGTGATACATTGTGTAGTTGATGTAGGCAATTATGATGGTTGCTTAAATGATATTTATAAATTATTGAATTATTGAGCAACCCCTTGGAGATCTATAATGGTCTCTAAAAACAACTTTAAGAAATTTGTAGTATTAATATCTTATAAGATCAAATATATTAAAGAGTAAATGTTCCTCTGATATAAGTGCACTTCAAAATTAGATAATGAATATATATTGATATATCTTGAATGACGGTAATGTTCAGTCAATGTTATATAAGGGCAACATTTACTTAGTTGCTAGTAAAACTAAACAAATTGACAATGTTTGCAAAGTTAAACAAGTTGGAGGATGCATAGTTAAACATCAAGTGGGAGTCTAAGTGATGTACAGAAATTGAATGGTGAAAATCTTATGGATAATGTGCATAGACCTTCCATCACAATGTCAAATAGAAGAGGAGATAAGGTGTAGCCTTTGCGCAGGCTTCACTTTAGTTTGAAAGGTTCCCCCACCTTGTCGTTAAAATTAACCACCATTTTGACATTAAAAGTTAGATCATCAATCCACCGTCACCGTGAGTATCCAAATTCAAATCTTCAAAGTAAATTGAACAAATAAGACCAACAAACTGAATAATATTTCTACAAACACTTATAGGGGTGCTAAATAAGTTGAATGAACCAAATATGAGGTTTTCAAGCTTTCTAATTTGTGTTCTAAATATATTGAGCCAAACTCAAACTAACTTGTTTATATAAAAATACTTTATTTCAAGTCTCCATGCAAAAAAAAATGAACTCTAAACACATTTCATGTTTGAACATCATTACGAGTTGAGTACAATTTGAACCATGAGTGACTCCTCTCAATCAAAAAGCCCCAAGATATTTATGGTGGGTGTTGTTTTGATCCAAGTAGACCTCATAGATGGGTCAACAATGTTCTAAATAGTGGAGATCGACTTTTGAATCATGTTTTTGGATGAAAATTATAATTTTATGATCCAGGAAAGTATCAACACATCATAGGCCATTGATTTTAAAGCCTTATAAAAACCTACTTACAACGATTCTCATTAAGAAAACATGCAGATTAAATATGGATGGTTAGTTTCATGAAAACAACAATAAAAATAAAATAAAATAAAATAAAGCATTTGTACCTACAAACAATGGTAGCAAATATGACCTTCCAGTAATATATATACACACAAATACATAAATGAATATATATGGGTTAACCTAACATTAAATTAGTCGTGTTTATCCTTAGATATTTTCAACCTTATGAAAATGACTAAATTAACTCAATGATACTCTAGATATGCATGGCTACTTCATGGGAACTAGAGGTCTTTTGAACTTGAAGGGAATTGAAAAAATCAAACACTTTTAAAAAAAAAATAACTTTGTGATTCTATCGAATTTACCCTTTTTGACATAAAAAAGTAACTATATATTTCAAAAAATATTATTTTTAAGAGTATTTTAGCCATTTTAATATGATTGAATACATCTAATATTAACCACAACTAGTTCAATGTTAGATTTAATTTCTCTCTCTCTCTCTATATATATATAGAGTGAGAGAGGGAGGGAGAGAGAGAGAGATGAAAACATGCTAAATGAGCACAATGCTAAATGAAACATGCTATTAGATTTTTGGTGTCTTTTTTTTTAAATTCCAACCCATAGATGTGTTTAGCATTATTGATTTACTAAAAATTGACACTTGGATCATACATTTTGAATGAAAAATGATATTTGGAGCCTAAAAAATTTATGAAAATGGTGAGTCATTGATTTTTGAAACATAAAACCTATCCACAACAAATGCTCCAACAAGTGATTCCTATAAAAACAAATATATAGATCACATCTGTACGATTAAAATATTAAAAAATACAAAAAATCCAATAGCATGTTTCGTTTAGCAACATGCCCATTTAGTATGTTCACATTCTCTCTCTATATATACGTGTATCATCGAACAATAAAAGTGTCGAAGGATGGCACCAAATTTTTTTTGAGCTGAAAAGGTCTTTAACAGAGGCCGCGATCACTGCTAAAAGCCTTTTGAGCAAAAAAAAATTGTGGAGTTGATTGTATGCTCAATCAACAACACAAACAAGTCTGACTTTCTGTCGAACTTCTTAGGTGTTCGATGATACACCCTAAATTATATATATGGGAAACTAGAATATGTAAACCTATCAAATATGTAAACTCCTATGCACCAACCAGAATTGTTTGGAGGTGAGGCGGAGGAAGGGACGGCGGGGAGGTGGAAGAAGAGGCGATGGTGGGAGGAGAAAGGAGAACCTGTTGATGCACATATCATTTCGCACCTAATGTGCGAGCAACTACCAATTTCTCTCTCTAGAGTGATTGGTAGCTGCTCACACGTTAGGTGCGAAATGAACGTGCTAAATAAGGTTTTTAACTTTTTTTTTGTTTATTTTTAAATTCTTACCGTAGATAAGTGATCTATGTACTTGATTTTATACGGGTCAGCTCTTGAAGCGTTCGATTATGACACATGGGTGAGTTTTTATAAGGTTCAAAAAATCAAAAGTCTAGATTATTTGTAAATTTTTGAGACTCCAAGTATCGTTTTTTTCATTGAAAACACATGATCGGTGTGAATTCCTTGTAAATCAACCATGCCAGACTCATTTATGGGATTCCAACTGCAAAAAAATAATGAAAGGGTAGAAAAACACATTTAGCACGTATCATTTCTCTCTCTCTCTCTATATATATATATATATATATATGTTACAAGACATATAATCTAGTTAGAATTCCATGACATATATGTGTTCTACATGTCCCATTTAGCAGAAGTAGAACATTGGAGACTGCATTTTTGATGAAAAAATATATTTTTCGTTAGAAAATTGTGCATTTGCTATCGGTGGTTTTTGCATCGCTGGAAAGCTTGTACACGTCAGATAATGATCTAAAGGCCAAATCCTTTTCTAGATCTGCGTTTGCATTAAAAAAAAAATTGAAATAAACAGATTTGCTTAGTTAATTATAGGCAGAAATTTTTTATCGCAGCAAAAATAAATCAACGGTGCCTTCGCATGCGTGCAACGCATCAACTCCAACGACGCGCTAACGACCGCACTCAACCACGTGGGCCCAGCGCAACTCCTGCGTGGCGCCGAGCTGGAAGCACGTACCTGGCCCTGTTGGACACGTGCCTCGTCCGAGGAATCTGTGCGTGTGTATGTGTGCGCCGCTCACTCGTTCACCCGAAAAACTGGAGCAGCAAAATTGCAAACAGATACTCAGTTTGTTTTCATAATTCAAATTTGTACCTAAAAATTCGGTAATTCAAATACATGCATCATTTATTTTATGGTTAACCGTAACTTCACTCCAAATCTCTATAATGTTAGTTTTACCCTTCACAACCCTTTGTGTCTCCAACTCTTCGTTTATATTTGCACTTTTAAAAATACCAGGCACTCTATCTCCAACAAGGGTCAGAGGCATAGTGACAAAAGTTAAAAATAACAAAATATCGGCAGCCAAAAACTCGTGAAAATTTGATTTCTTTTTAAATCTTATGTCTTCTCTGGTAAAATCTCAGTAATAATAAATAAATAAATATATAAAAACTATTTTTATAAGAAAATATACATAAAAATTATTTATAAATAAAAATCACGTGGCTTTTTCATGATAAATAGCCGATAAAAACATAAATATCATGTTTAAAATGTGATATATATGTTTTTAACAAAAAACTTACGAGAAATTGAAAATACAGCAGCAACGACAACAACAACTACGCCTTCATCCCAAAACAATTGGGGTTAGCGATATGAACCAAAAAAGAAATTCATTTTGGGTCTTCCACATGAATCCTTTTTCTCCAATCATTTCTATCCAATGCCATGTCCTCGGTGAGGTTCAAAGCATTCAAATCCTTTCCTATCATCTCCATCCAAGTCTTCCTAGGCTTACCCCGACCTCTTTTAACTAATATATTTTCCCATTTCTCCAACCTCCTAACTGGAGCATCATTAGGCCTTCGTCGAATATGTCCAAACCACCGTAAACGATTCTCTTGCATCTTATTTTCAATGGGTGCAACACCTACCTTCTTACGTATCTCCTCATTCCGAATCTTATCTTTTATTGTATTTCCACACATCCATCTAAGCATCTGCATCTCAGCTACACTCATTTTTTGAATATGATGTCTCTTGGCAGCCCAACATTCCGTACCATATAGTAAAGCGGGTCTAATAGTTGTCCTATAAAACTTTTCCTTCAACCGCAATGGCATTCTACGATCGCACAGCACTCCAGTTGCACTTTTCCATTTCATCCACCCAATCTTTATCCTATGATTTACATCTCCATCAATTTCTCCATACTTTTGAATGATGGATCCCAAATATTTGAAATAATCATTCATCGGTATTTCTTGCTCGCCAAGCTTCACTACACTCCCATCACTACTTCGTTGCTTACTAAACCGACATTCCATATATTCAGTCTTACTCTTACTCAATTTAAAACCTCTAGCTTCCAATGTCTGTCTCCATAATTCTAACTTAGCATTAACCCCAGCTCTAGACTCATCAATCAAAACAATATCATCAGCAAACAACATATACCACTGTACATTTTCTTGAATTGATCTCGTAAGCTCATCCATCACTATCGCAAATAGGAAAGGGCTTAAAGCAGATCCTTGATGTAACCCAACCGTTATCAGAAAATTGGTTGTCACCCCTCCACAAGTGCGGACATTGGTTACTACTCCTTCATACATATCTTTAATTATACTAATGTACTTGAGAGAAACACCTTTCTTTATCATTGTCCACTAGAGAACGTCCCTAAGTACTCTATCGTATGCCTTCTCTAAATCAATAAAAACCATATGCAAATCTTTGTTCCTCTCTCTATATATTTCAATAAGTTGTCTAAGAAGATGTATAGCTTTCATAGTTGATCTTACGAGAAATTTAAAATATCATGAGAAATTACTAAATTTGAGTTTTGGGTAATTTCTTGAGAATTTTCACGAGATTTGTCACTATGTTTATAGGTTAATGAAACATATGAAAGGCAACACTCACGAGGTATTGGATCACTTTAAACATTATTTTTTATGGTGATTCTTGAATTGGATGTTCTTCGTATAGTAGGGATGACAATCGATCGGGCCGGGGGAAAACAGGGCTTCACCCTGCCTCGCCTTGTTTGGAGGAGGGATGGAGGCCGGGATGAACTTATGCTTTCTCCTGTCTTGTCCCGGATGAAATTAACTAAAATACCTTTAAGGATGAAATTGGATCCAGGAGAAACGGGACCTCACCCCATCTTGTCTCGTTTGGACCCGAAATGAAGGACATGAAAGGGAGATGGAGGTTAAAATCAAAACCCATGAGGAGATGAAGGTATGAATGGAGCGCAGACTTTTGAGACAGGGTGGGGGGGTGAAGACCTTGTCTCCCTCCTCCGCCCTGGTCCACTGCCATCTATATACTATCATTGTGCATTGAAACTTAAATTCAGGTTAAAAACCTGTGAAAAATTAGTGTAAATAAAGAGCAAAACCTGCAATTTTCTAGTTGGGGCAATCACCCAATCGAAGATGGTGACTCTTTGTTTAAAATTAAAACCTGCTGATAGAAGTTAGCAACCCACTCAAAATTGCAGTTTTGTTCATTAAAAATAAATATTTCATGGAAGTCTTGTCAACATACGTTCAGAGAGAGAGAGAGATGGGTAATTTGAAAATATTTAATGAGTTTAAAATTGGTATTTTTTAAAATATATTGATTATTAGCTACGGTTAAAAAAAAGTTAACATAGGTATGCATTTGGTTAACTAAACATAAACTTAAGTATGCATTTGAATTATTAAAAACATTGTTATATTTTTGTAAGTAACCCGATAGGAATCCGTTTCTGCCCCGCAAAACAAGGCAGCGTTCAACACCGCCCTGCGTTTTCTAACCATCGTCTCTCTCTCTCTCTCTCTCTCTCTCGTGGACGAAGAGAAACCCTAAAGAGTAGGAGACTCACGGGAAAGAACCCTTCCGCTACGCCCTCCTAGCCTCTCTCTCTCTCTTCCGCTCGGGTCGTGGAGAGGGAGGGGGAGAGCACCGCCAGATGGTGTGCTCCCGTCAGAATCTCGCATCATGGGTGGGTGCGGCGGCCTCTAGGGTCGAGTTTGACAGGCGCATGGAGTCCATATATTCCGAAGCCAGCAGCGAATCCCGCCCTCGCTCCCCTTCTGGCTCCCAAATGGGCTTCGGCGAAAGGACGTTCTCTGCTGCCGGCGCCGCCGTTCTCTCAGTGGTTCTCGTGAACCCGCTCGACGTGGCGAAGGTGATCCTTTTGATGATCATTCAATCCTCGTTCTTTATCGCGGTCTTTTTTTTTGGCGATCCTGATGGTGGTTCTGTTCTTTTTTGGCGTTCGATTGGTATCGCAGACGAGATTGCAGGCGCAAGCTGCAGGAGTTGTGTCTTGGCCTTCGCAGCAACATGTTGGAGAGAGGATGGCATCGCTCGGGCCGAACATGGTGTGTTGCACGATAAATCTTGTTTTGTTTGTGCTCTCATTTTCCTCTTCGTGTAGAAGAAATCTTTTGCTTGTATTAGTACTATGCAATTTTCCTTCTTTCTGTTTGGGTGGAGATAGGGCGATTTTGCCAATCAGAGGAGGTACTATTCTATCAAATTCGTTCAAGGTGTAGATTGTTGGTGCCAGAGCAATACCCTCTTATTTATGCTCTGTGAAGCTCATGCTCTTCAATTTTAATGCAGGCTATCGAGGACAAATTCTTTCAATGTTTTTGTTGGATTTTATGTTATCCCCCCTCTTCTTTCTAGGGATTCCGAGAATGTTGATTTTGGCACCAACTCGTTTGTTGTTGAATTAAAAACAGAGACTACTTTTATTACTTTTTATGATTTTAAATACAGAAACAAATTTAAGAAAAAAGTCTTAATCACTTCTAGTATGAAGAACTAAGCATCTGAGAGAGCCTTAGCGTGGTATTGAGGCCGTCCATTTCCTAGTGCACGCGTTGCAGGTAGGTTTTGGGTTGTAGGTCTTGAGCAAGAGTATAGGTCTGATCTTCCCTCATGAAAGCGAGCGGAAAGGCAAGAGTGCAAACTGGCATTGTGCGGCAGCAGACATCTTGTGATGGTTTTGAGCATAAAAGTAATATATAATAGTAATTTGACAATGTTTGAATAGCATACTGTAATGAAAATTAACGTAAGAATGAATACATGAATAATTGTAAATATCTATCTTCATAATTCATATACGTGACATCAATCTTGTGCAACTAAAAAGCAGAAAGGTGACCCTAGTTATGTTTGACCTGGTGCTGTACTGGCTTGCCCAGGTAGGGAGGCATCCCGTTTGATTGGATGAGTCACCAAGTTGATCCATGAGGATGGTGTTTACAAAGAGAATTCTTACAATGTAATGTAATAGATATGCTCATGCAGGATCAGCCACTCGGAACTCTTATTTAAGCACTGTTTTTTTTGCTGGAGAATATTCATCTGTGATTTCCACCTTGTTATTGTAAATAATATATCACTTGTCATCTTCTCTGCTTTGAACCTACAACTAAGTTGAAATACGTTTGGTGTTCACTTTTAGTGGTTAGTATTTGCTAAAATGTCTTGAAAAACAAGCATACACAATAATACCTATGAACATTTGTCAGACCAAATCAGGCAAACACAAGCTTCAAAGGTGTTCAGTATCTAGTCTGACCTTGAAGTTTTTTTTATTAGTAGAGTTCATTTTGCACAAATTATTTTGGTTGTAATTTTCAAACATTAGTCTGTTTATTCAAAGGCATGATTCCTTGCATTGTTTGACCTGAGTTTGTCTTTTAATTTTGTATCTTTTGTCCTGCTATGTATTGTTCAGATGTTCTCAGATATAAGATGTTCTGCTTCATGCCCTCGTTCTGGGATTCTTGGTACTGAAGCATATTGTCCGCCTGAATGTTTTCACTACAAGGGGACAATGGATGTCTTTTACAAAATCATTAGGCAGGTAAATGCATTTAAAATCTCTTCTGTTATCCTTTTTTTCCGTATTTTTGCTACGTAATCTGTTTGCTACCCATAGATTTACATTTTGTTGGATAGCTAAGAAGGAAGCATGGAAAAATTTTCTTTTTAATTGAAGGTCATGCTTTTTTATTGTCTTAATTCATATATTATTCTATTTTTTCGTTATTCAAAACACAGTTTGATATGGTCTGCTATCAATGTTTTTTTTCTTATAATTATATTTCTCCATTTATGGTATAAGTTTATACCCATTAAGTTGTCAAGACTTCAAATTCCTTTTTTAATTGATTGATTATTGTATGCAGGAAGGGTTGGCTAGATTGTGGAGGGGGACAAATGCAGGCCTAGCTTTGGCTGTACCCACTGTAATTCCCTTTATCTCTTATTTAGTATCATATTATAAACTTTTTTGATATATATCTTAATGTAGTGCATGAGATAAATATAATTGAAATAGAGCTGAGAGAACTAGCATTAGAAACCCCTCTATAAAGCAAGGTAACTGTACTCTTATCACAGATCATAGAAATCATGAAAAATAGCAAGAATATAGCAGATGCAGGAACACAGCAGTAGGAGAAAAATATTAATTTTACTTAGTTAAAATATTAAACATTTGAGTTATTGGTGAGGCCACAATCATATTATGACATGCTACCTGAGTACCCGTAGTGTTAACTTTGCAATAATGCATTAAAGTGACGAACAAAAAAAACACATTTTCTGAAGCACTTAATGAGAATTAGCTAATAACGGAACAAAATAAGTAGTATGTGATGATTTCCTACTGACAGTTAACAATCAATGATATCTGAGATTGGCAATAGATGTCATTGAGCTTAACTGAGATGGTAAGCTGCAACAAAGCTATGAACAGTGGCATTACCATTTAAGTTAAAGTTTCACAACTCATACAATAATGATCCTAAGCCTAGTCATGCAATCAGATTTAAGTATACGGATACTAGTGATGCATAGTTTATAACCTATGTCACATGCATACAGCTGCGGATACGAGGATACAGCCATTTTTTATGAAGTTTTCAATATGACTAGTATATAAGGGGGATATGGAAGGGGGAGCCAAAATGGAGTATCCGTGTGACATAGTATAACTAAGATGAAATAGTTCAGCCAAAAAGAAGGGAAAGCAAATTCAAAATTAGAAGGCCTTATCATAAATCATAAATGTAAAATACTCTTATTCTATTGTAACGAGGAGATACGTAAAAAGGTAGGCGTTGCACCCATTCTAAATAAGATGAGAGAGAATCATTTACGGTGGTTTGGACATATTCGGCGAAGGCCTAATGATGCTCTAGTTAGAAGGATGGAGAAATGGGAAAATATATTAGTTAAAAGAGGTTGGGGTAGGCCTAGGAAGACATGGATGGAGGTGATAGGAAAGGATATGAATGCTTTGAACCTCACCGAGGACATGGCATTGGATAGAAATGATTGGAGGAGAAGGATTCATGTGGAAGACCCAGAATGATTTTCTTTTTTGGTTCATATCGCCAACCCCAATTGTTTGGGATGAAGGCGTAGTTGTTGTTGTTGTTGTACTCTTATTCTATTGTAATCTTGACTTCTTCCCATCTCTATGATTGTCATTTATCTTTGCATCTATCTCTTACCTATGTGGGGTCAATATGTTCCAACTAGATGATGTTTAGATCTAGTTGGTCATATACTGTTTCTTGACAAGAAAGTGGACAAACAAAGTCTTTCCTTTTGTGGCATTTTGTGTGCAAAATCTCCATGTTGGTTTAAAAGAAATTCAAATGAAAGATTTTTTATTTGAAAAACTTTTGTGGAAGTTCAATCAGATATGTTTAGAAAGGCAGAAGAACCTACAATATTAATGAATCTTCTTATGTACCCTCTTTGAAATTTGCAATGGAGCACTAGCAACTTTTTTTGCTGGAGAAATACACATATAAGCATGATTCTGGGGCTGTTTATTTAATTGAGAATGATTGTGAAACACGAGAAATCCCAAAAATTGAGTGATGAAATCTCTTAACTTTTACAGTGGATATGGGTATGGTACTATGGTATTGCCCTCTACATAGGTACAAAGCTTTATTGTATTGATCTCATAGATATTCCCATTTCATACAGTAGATAGCTCACAACTTGTACATAAATATACTTGGTTTGATTAGCACCTTTCTTTTACTTCTTGAGTTCTTTTTCATGTGAATAAAAAATTCCCAGTTTTTTTGAACTATGAGAGACAGATATAACACTACCAGGGAGAGTGAGGCACTGTAGCTCTTTTAGCATGGTTCTCAAAGTGCATATAGTTCTTTGCCTGATGGCTTGAATTAGAGAAGTTGACATGAGAAGCAAGAAAAGGTAAGGAACCACCAAGAGGTGGCCAAGCTTTTGAGTTCCCAAATATACTCTGTTGGCAAGATGAAGCTGGCCTCTGATCTAGATTCCCTTTTGAGTTTTTTTTTCCTTTTCCTGCTTTGAGGTGTGGTCTATGTGTATCATGTGAATCTCTAATAAACTAGAAATTATCAAGAAAGGCGGTAATTTTACTGAGGGAAGAAAAGGTAAGGAAACACGAAGATGATATATATAAATATACTCTGTTTGCCAGATGAATCTGACTTGTAATTGGAGATTCGCTTTTGATAATTTTCCCCCGCTGCTTTGAGTGGTGGGTCATGTGAATCTCAAATAAACTAGAATTTTGGCAAGAAAGGTAGCCCCATCAATGTATTTTCTAACTCAAATGGTCGAATAATCATCTTCATAACAAAATAGTGTGGTTATGGTGGTCTTTTTGTTCGGTCTAGATGTTCAGCAGGTTTATTGGCAGATCCAGGTTTTCAAGATCTAAATGGTATTTCTTTGGTATGGATTTGGTGCATATGCGTTGATGTGGCCTTGAATTTAATATGTTTGTGAAATGATAAATCCAGTTCCACACCTCCACCCACCAACAACAACAACAAAAACTAATCGAAATATCAGATATGAAATAGAAAGACAAAAGCCATGAATTTACTTGGATATTATCTTGCAAATGGTTAGTACATGCCATACTGACTGTGATTAGGGTACTTAATCAAATAACACATCTAACTGGTGAAAGGAAAAGAAGTTCTAGTTGAGTTGGTTATGGGATCTAAATATCTTGTAATATAATAACATTGGGTGATCTAATTGTCCTGATATAACTGTAAGAGATGTTCTGAAAGAGAGAGTGAGAAGTCATTTGATTGAGATTAAGATAGATTGTAAGTGAAGGCATTGGCCCTGGTGCTCCTATTGATGAAGGAAATGATGGCCATGCTGCTAAGGCCGATGATTTTCCTGAACTTCCGGTCTCTTCCTTTCTGTAGTAGAGGAGCCAAGGCAAACTCTTCTTTTTGTCCCCGTCCGCGATATCTTTTATTTTTCCCAAGTTGGAAATGATTAAGATTGAGTTTTTGAATTATTTTACTCTTGACCAATTTGGTTTCCTGGAAGTTAAGTGGAGAACTTCTATTTGTGTTTGTTATGATTGATCATCTTCACTTACGTTTTCCTTTTCAGGTGGGAATTTATTTACCTTGTTATGATATTTTCCGCAACTGGATTGAGGAATTCACTGAGAACTCTCCAAGCTTGAGCCCGTATGCCCCATTATTTGCAGGATCAATTGCCCGCTCATTGGCCTGCATTGCTTGCTCTCCTATTGAACTAGCGAGAACCCGCATGCAGGTTTGTTGGCTATAAACTTTCATTAGATATTGCTGAATAGATCGTCATCAATCAATTCATATATACCTTATGCTGCCAAAGGCTGTACTATGGCAAGGATTAAGTAAAAAGCTTGAGATATTCATGCTTCTTAAGTCTTAACTGCTCAACAGGCTTTTAGAGAGATCCAAGCTGGAACAAAGCCTCCTGGAATGTGGAAAACTTTACTTGGAGTTTTAGCACCAGTTAGAAGTCCAACAAGCAAGCAGAATGGTATGTCAAGTATACATTGGTGTTTGAGTTCAAGTGGTGGTCATTTGTGCACGAAAAAAAAGAATACTTGATCTATACTAATTCGCTGTCTCTCTCTCTCTTGCGTGCACACACATGTGTACACAACATGCACAATAATTTCTGTTTGCATGAGAATCATGACCACTAATGCATGATTCTATTTGTTCGGCAGTGGATATTGCCTATTTAGATTTAGATTATGATCAAGTTTTAAATTGGACACAGTTCAAGGTTACCGTGTCCTGTGGACTGGGGTTGGAGCACAGCTAGCACGCGATGTTCCATTTTCTGCAATCTGCTGGTCTACTCTTGAGCCTGTGAGTTACCTTGCTTGGTCATGGTAATTTTTTTTTATTTACCTCAGGATTTTGGATGCACATTTTTTTCTTAGTGCTTTTCATTGCATGCCCTGTGCAATCTAGAAAACTTAGGTACTATTAGTGCACGTTTATACTTGCTTTGAGATGTGGAACTTAAATGTTACAAGATCCAAGAGATTAACACCTCACATCAAATCAAGAGTTGATGGAAAAGGCCTGTTCTTGCTTTCATTCTTAAAAAAACTTTTCTATTCTTCCCCATTCTCCAACGTCTTCTTTCCATTTGAGTTCCTCTTATCTGAATATGTGAACGTTATTTTGTGGATATCTCATTTGTGCCGATCGTCCTGCTGCGGGTTGGTTATTCTCCTTATTTTATGGTGAATGAGTTGGACAAGTATATGTGGGCATGTTTTGGCACCAATCCTGATGTCACACCAACATTTTCTGTTAGAAACACAGTTTTCATAAGAAAAACATAACCTGAGTTTTTGGTGTAAAAGAAAACTGGATCAAACAAAGCCTTATTTGGTAAAATTGAATGAAAAATCGTAAACTTCTTGTTATTGGGTGCCAAAGAGAAAAAGAAAAGAGCTTCTTCATGCATGAAAAGGCTGGTGCTAAGAGAACTTAAAGTCCATCCTGACGCCTTTCTATTCCATGCACATTTCATTTTTTACCAAGATCCCATCCAAACAGAGCCTTATTTTGTATGCCTGAAAAGGCAAACTAGCCTATTTGGTTTATAGAGATGTGAACGATTGCAATTAAAATCATGGAAAATATGTGAGAACCTACTATATGTTCACATTTCTGCATGCATGTGTAGGATCTATATACTTGCATATGACGATTGAAGCATACATTCACAAGATCATTCCTGAATTTTTCATTACAAGACATCTCATGATTGTTGTTGTTTTGGTAATTACTGTAAATGTTTTACCAATTGTTTACATGATCATTTATAAGTATATTTCAAATAAGTAACATACGGTTGTTGTTTCTTTTATATTTTAAAAATATTCAGTAAATGTTTATGAATTTTCTTTGGTTCTTTTGGGTTTGAATTAAGATTGTTTTCTTTTTCTTTTACATATAAAATGTATAATTGGTGCACCTAATGTTTCACTATTCACAATAAGATTATGACCTTGATAAATATTGTTCATAAAAATATGATATTATAATTATTTTGACATAAAACTCTGTATGGAAATTAATTAAAAATAGGAGCCAATAGCCATGTATTTTGACCAAGGTCACCAAAAAACACTATATGTGCTTGTGAAATGTGATCCTGGGAAGTGCTCTTCTAAAGAATGATTCACATTGTCATAAACTTTGGGAACCTAGTCAGTTTTTGGAAATGTGCTTCCAAAGCACACTTCTCTGAGTCCCCCTTAGCATGGGTGGGAACATGTTTTCCTTAGCAAGGAAGCGCACTTCCTTTGGCATGGGAAGCACGCTTCACATGTAAGGGAACTGTGGGGAGTCTGGGGACATATTTGACATTTGAACTGTTAACTGCATTAAAAAAAATCTTTTTACTGTTTAAATTTATCCCAGAGCTTTTCATTTTTACTATTTGAAGTATAAATATCTTGATCTTATTTAATTGTTTATGATGCTTTTTATTCCACATAAATAGTTGTGCTATATATTTGTCTGCGTGAAGTATGGACAATTTGTGTGATTATATAGTTGCAAAATTGCACAGATGTAATCAATGTTTACATCCTACTTATCAGTCATTATGATGCTTGTGAAAAGTAATTTTTATATAATGTACAATTTTACATACACATTATTCTTGAAATTTGTATTATTTCTCTATAGAAGAGCTTATTTTTATAATAGTATATCGATTAGGAGTTAGGAACTTAGGACAGATATGTAAAACACTGTAGTCTTATGTATTATGATTGTTTCGACTTTTGAACCATTTAAGCATTTGAAATTTAAAATTGAAACCATTTTTGCTTTCCAAATGCTTCCTGAGTTCTGTTTTGGTTCTTGTTTCTTGTATCATGAGCCTAAATGTGCTTGTTTTGTGACTTACACGGCTTGGTAGGTCTTGCCATGTTAAATGCAAAATTAGAGTTTCACTGAAGATAAATGTAAACCATACAAGCATTTACAATGAAGCAATCATCTATGTGGGCCATGAAACAATCTGGTTTGAAGTCTCTTAACTGGGAGAAGCCCTTGCCTTGATTTAACATGGAAGATTGAATATGAGTCCTCTATGATATGAATGCCCAGTTTTATCTATTTGGCAAAACCTAAAATAGTAAAGAAACTCTCAATAAAGATTCACATGATTTAGCAATCTATCAACCGGTCAGGATATGAGATTCACGATGTAACATTCACAACAGGTAAATAGATTATTTAGGTCTGAATTAAATTTAAAAAATTTCATGTGGAAACAATATGATCTACAATTTGCACCATCAAATTTTCCATCAAATTTTCTAGTCCAATGGTACCGATGCCTTTTCATCATTTGTTTAGACAAAAAGTGTCATTTTGGTTACCTACCAAGCAAGTATTTCAAATCTCATTTATATGGTCTCCTCTTTTTTAGACAAAGGACTATGGGGTAAATTGAAGAATGACTATAGTGTAGGTTGAAAAATATGAAATAACATCCACAAGTGGCATGGCCAAAATTGTCGAAAGAGATGCAGCATATAAAAATCCAGGTTGTTCACTCCCAAACAGACCTTCTAAAACTCTTCCCTATGAACACTGAACCATAATGTTTCTTATGAATTAGTGTGATTTTTGTATTTTGGTGGTTCTGTGCATTGTCAAGCAATCAAGAACTTACGTGAAGCTCTGTTGACATTTGTCTTATTGGTAGACATCTATGGAAAGTTGGAAACATAACAAATCCTCTCTTGAGTGACCGATCAGGTGATATTGAAAATCACCACCAATGTTGATTTTTCCATTATCCACCTTCATTATGGTGGTACGGAGAACAACCATGGGGAGTATGATAAGTAATTAGATTTTTAAAGGGGGTCCAAAAAACAATGGCCCATAATGTACCAAAATTTTATAACCCAAATGATCACATTTTAACATTAGAAAAGCATGATCCAAGGCTTGATCTTTAGCAAACAAACCATGTTGGACACATCTATGTGGTTTGATTGAGTTGATACAACTTGCACCTATGATTTTTAGCTTATTAGTTATGTTCCTTCATTAGTAGCCAATATTTACCTATATATATATATACAATTTAACGCTCCCCTTCAAACTTACAGTATGATAATCGAAGGAAGTGAAATTTAGGAGCTGGGAGAGGTTTAGTGAAAAAGTCAGTCAATTGGTATTCTGATGTGACATAGGCAAATCAATGTTTCCTTAAAGATAATCCTCTCGTACATATTTTTCGGCTTCAGTTGATGAAAGTGAGTCTGTTTGTTGCTGCTTGTACCTCTACAAAATCAATGACTCACCTAGAAAAAACAAAAAAACGGTGGTTGAGTGCCTGTTCTTGGGATCACCTCCCTAGTCAGCAACAATATAAACAATTAAATCAAACAGAAGAAGAAGATAAGAAAAGGCCTATAGAAATAAAATATTTGATATATATAATAATTTGTAAAACAACTTCCATGTGAACTGATATAGGAGCATCTTGAAATTAATTGACTGTATAAACCCAAGTTGCCATTTGAGAAAGCGGGAGCAAGACGGGAAGCAAAATACTTCTAAAATTTTCGGAAGCGAGAAGCACTGAATGACTTAGAAGCAAATCAAGAATCGTCTCAGAAGCGAGAAGAGAAGTGAACTAGATGCGACCTAAGAATTGAACTAGAAGCGATCTAGGAATCGAACCAGAAGCGAATCGAGATTCGAAGGGAAAACGAAGAGGGAAGCGACCTAGGATTCGAGTGGGAAGTGAATAAGAATCAAAATGGAAGCGAAAATATAATTATATTTTTCTTCAACAACAACAACAACTACGCCTTCATCCCAAAACCATTGGGGTCAGCGATATGAACCAAAAAAGAAATTCATTTGGGGTCTTCCACATGAATCCTTTTCCTCCAATCATTTCTATCCAATGCCATGTCCTCGGTGAGGTTCAAAGCATTCATATCTTTTCCTATCATCTCCATCCAAGTCTTCCTAGGCCTATCCCGACCTCTTTTAACTAATATATTTTCCCATTTCTCCAACCTTCTAACTGGAGCATCATTAGGCCTTCGCCGAATATGTCCAAACCACCGTAAACGATTCTCTCGCATCTTATTTTCAATGGGTGCAACACCTACCTTCTTACGTATCTCCTCGTTCCGAATCTTATCTTTTATTGTATTTCCACACATCCATCTAAGCATCCGCATCTCAGCTACACTCATTTTTTGAATATGATGTCTCTTGGCAGCCCAACATTCCGAACCATATAGTAAAGCGGGTCTAATAGTCGTCCTATAAAACTTTCCCTTCAACCGCAATGGCATTCTACGATCGCACAGCACTCCAGTTGCACTTTTCCATTTCATCCACCCAACCTTTATCCTATGATTTACATCCCCATCAATTTCTCCATACTTTTGAATGATAGATCCCAAATATTTGAAATAATCATTCACCGGTATTTCTTGCTCACCGAGCTTCACTACACTCCCATCACTACTTCGTTGCTTACTAAACCGACATTCCATATATTCCGTCTTACTCTTACTCAACTTAAAACCTCTAGCTTCCAATGTCTGTCTCCATAATTCTAACTTAGCATTAACCCCAGCTCTAGACTCATCAATCAAAACAATATCATCAGCAAACAATATACCACGGTACATTTTCTTGAATTGATCTCGTAAGCTCATCCATCACTATCGCAAATAGGAAAGGGCTTAAAGCAGATCCTTGATGTAACCCAACCGTTATCGGAAAATTGGTTGTCACCCCTCCACAAGTGCGGACATTGGTTACTACTCCTTCATACATATCTTTAATTATACTAATGTACTTGAGAGAAACACCTTTCTTCATCATTGTCCACCAAAGAACGTCCCTAGGTACTCTATCGTATGCCTTTTCTAAATCAATAAAAATCATATGCAAATCTTTGTTCCTCTCTCTATATCTTTCAATAAGTTGTCTAAGAAGATGTATAGCTTCCATAGTTGATCTTCCAGGCATAAAACCAAACTGATTCTCTGATATCATGACAACCTTCCTCAACCTAGACTCAATCACCCTCTCCCAAAGTTTCATAGTATGACTCATGAATTTTATACCACGATAATTATATTTTTCTTAATTTATCAAAATATAAGATTTATGATATCATTGATAAAATAAAACATGAGTATATAACATTAAAGCGGATCTAATCTCAAAACTGAATCATATATGCAAGTGCAAGCATTTAACAAATGCATCATGTTGCAAGCATTTAATAAATAATACATAAAGAAAAATCCATAATTCATATTCTTGTTGCAACCATTTAACAAATGCATCATGTTGCAAACATTTAATAAATAATACATCAAGAAAAATTCATAATTTATATTCTTGTTGCAGCCATTTAACAAATGCATCCTGTTGCATGCGTTTAATAAATAATACATCAAGCAAAATTCATAATTTATATTCCAGTTGCAACCATTTAACAAATGCACCCTATTGCAAGTATTTAATAAATACTACGTAAAAAAATTCACAATTCATATTTCAGTTGCAAGTTGGAACTATTTAACAAATGCATCTTGTTGCAAACATTTTAATAAATAATACATCAAGAAAAATTCATAATTCATATTCCTATTGCAACCATTTAGCAAATGTGCAAGCATTTAATAAATAATACATCAAAAAAATTCATAATTCATATTCCTATTGCAACCATTTAACAAATGGAGAAATAGTGACACTGGAGCCATTGCAAGTGCAACCAAATAAAATGTCAACTCTATTGAGGAGGATCATATTCTTTCACCCAAGAAAGGGTCTTTCTAGAGTGGTAAGTGATGGTGAGAGCGATGAGGATGAAGATAATCATAATTCTACCCATAGAACAAAGAGGCTACTTAAGGATCTACTTGCAGACAATAAGCATGATGGACTGAATTCTGAATGTACAACTCTCAATAATGACCTGTGGCATGTACACACTTCTAAAACCAGGTGTTCTGTTCGTTCTAGTCTAATGCCAATGGAGACACATGTTTCTGTTGTATGCTATGAAGAGATTAAAACTCCTATAACTCAATCAAAAGCCGATCCAATTCTTTCAAGTGATGTAGATGATGCAGGAAAATCAGTGGCTCCTACCAAAAGACATATTCACCTGTAATGACCTGTTCCAAGCATTTAATAAATAATACATGAAGAAAACTAATAAATTTGATTAAGAAGTGTACCTTTTTCAAAAATGAATCAAATAACTTGTTTTTGAAGTTGTGATATCTGCAAGATAGAAAAATCAATAAAATAAAAGATTACATGGAGATATGGTTAAATTTTTAAATGCACAAAATAAATTATGCATTTAAGCTCTAAAAAGCATAATTTAATTTCAATTATTTCAAAGTTTAAAGTATAAACTTTAAAATTAACATAATTCACTACTTCACTTTAGCATTCAAACTACCAAAATCAAACCAACAAAATATTATAAGTCCTAACAAAAAAGTCACCGCCAAACGGCCAAAGCAACATAAGAGTTTCCAAAGTCCACTCCAAGTACATAATCATAATAAATAAGTCACCTCATGTTCACCCCTAATGAGTCACCTCAAGTTCATGGAGAACAGTACAGTCACACGTGATAAAAAAGAAGCAATTAACAGCAAAATCAAGATCTAAGGTCATAAAGCATGGATGTTTGATGATTGTGTCCATGAAGTGGCATGGTGTATCCACTATTCATGTTAGATCTGTGTTTCAGCAATATTGTAAGTCGTAACTAGCTTTGAATTTCTGAGAAGTTGGTATGCATTATTTTTCAAACACTTTGCAACATCTTAAAAAGTTTCTTTTTTTCAGCATATCTGCTGAACTATTATATGGAACAAACATCTTCCAATGTTTATACAAGTGAAATTCTTCTCATGTGAAGATCTATTCAAGACGAAGGGTGAACTCTGGGATCCCTATTATGGAGGTTTTCTTCTATATAATGGACGATTTTGATGGTTGACTTGAGATAGTTGTTAAATCAGGGCTTTCTGAATTCTTGGTTCTCTTGATATGTTATGATTGCTTTTTCATCAAACCATTTTTTAGAGCAGGTGGCAACAATATAATGTTCATTCTCTTCCCAAAATTTTATTGTGAGAGCTGATTCGAGTGTACTAAATTTTTTTGCCATTTAGTTCCGTGTAAATGAACTTATAAGAATGGAGTTACATCTATGGCCTTTCGTGCAGATTAGAAGAAGACTGCTTGAAATGGTCGGTGAAGAAGCTAATGCTGTTGGTGTTGTCGGGGCAAATTTCTCAGCTGGTTTTGTGGCAGGCAGCCTTGCTGCTGCTGCAACATGCCCTCTTGATGTTGCAAAAACTAGAAGACAGATAGAGGTATCTCTTAGTTAGATTTCACTTTCATGCAGCTAAATGAATTCTTTTAGTATACTTTTTTGTTAAATATCCTGTTATTAGAGCTTCCAACTATATTCACACATCAGCTAGATCTGCTGATACGGTAATTTTAACCTTTAAAGTCCTCTGTGACGGATAGAGGGTAAGTTTACTATTATTTACAAGTTCTTTATCAGCTGTTGGGGTCCATATCCCAGATCATGGTTCTCTAGAGCTAGTTCTCCATATACAGAAAACTGCATGATCCGTGCCTTGGACATGCTAGCACATATTTCTGCATTTATTTTTATTGTTATTTGTGAGGTCAGATTTCAAATGAGATGATTTCTGCTAAAATTTTCTAATAAAACAGATGCAACTCTCTCTCTCTCTCTGGCTCTTACAGTGACCGTGACACATGACCTTGAAGCCTACTGCTAATATTTGTTTTGTACTGTGTGTTTCATCAAGCACAAGAATGGGAACATTTATCAGGATAACCGAACTACTATTATTTATTGGGTACCGAAAATGACTATTATGTTCATCTTTTTTTCTTGATGAAAAAGTTGGACATACGAGTGGTATAAGGGCCTTCATTGACCTGTTTGTACTGTTGGGAAAGTTTTCTTTGTAGTTTTAAGAATCTATTTTTTGGTATCTGATAGATTGTGTAATGCACATCTCAGACCAGGAACATGTTCAATTTAATGTTTGTTTCAACAGAGAGATCCAAAGCTATTGAAAATTTTGCAAATCAGTGATTTGGTTTGTTATGGGCTTTACTCATGCTGTTAAATATGTTAGCTTTTCCCTTCTTCCTAGTCTTTTGGATTTTTATGATTCATATTTTATTTAATTATGAAGGTTTATGTGGTATTACTTGTATCAAACACATCGATGCTGCAATCGTTTGTTACATCTAATTGTTTCTAATATGAGTACTGTTGCTTCCAGAAAGACCCTGCCAAGGCACTGAGGATGACCACCAGACAAACCCTAATTGACATTTTTAGGTATATTACTTGGAATGGCCAGCATCTCTAGTGTTGTTTTCCTTGCCCTTTAAGGCATAGCTTTCTTATGATCCTGCAGAGTACATTTAATGTATAGAATCTATAGATGATGATGCTTCATAGTCTCCTATTACTTATGCTGACACTTTTTCGGATGAGACAGTGCAATTCTAAAATTATGGTGCTTGCAAGCCCAGATGTAGTGCTATTGCTAATTAGACATTCAATTCAATTACGAGAAGATTCTCGAGATATCTTAGTTTCACGAAAAATTGGATGTTACCTTGTCTTTAAGCACAACAGCTTAGCAAGACCTTTTTTGATATAATGTGGGGTGTTTTGGATCTTGGCATCATTATTATTTATCCAGTCACCATTCTTAGTGGCAGACCACATTGAAAATTTTCTTTTGCCCTGTTTTACAAACACTGGCTATTGATAGAAATCAAAGCCTAGAAAGTTTTGCTATCCAACCATGACTGAAAAAAAGTACTTTTAAAATATATTGCTTGAGAATCCTCATGAGGGTTAAGGTTTTTTGTTATACAAAGGTTCTGGCTTTTCTGAATGATAGGCTTTGAGTACATTACAAGAAGCTGCTTTTATTTTCTTAATGCATTTCAAGTACCTGCTGAAGGTACACAATTAGTTCTGTCCTATGTTGATAACATGGCCCATTTTATGTCGTGTTGTCAAGTAAATGATTATGAAAGGCGTTTTAGTCATTTTATTCAATTACGCAATGGTCAACTAAGTGATGTTGGAACCAGCCATGTCATTGAGGCAAATATGGAAAAGATGGACGGTTAAAAGCCACACACATTGGCAGCTTTTGGCGTATTTGATAAAGTGTGGGCTGCTATTTTGGTGTCATCTTTGCTGCTAGATTTCCATAGGCATCTGCCCTTGTTTTCACTGTAGCCTGTTTCTTGTCCGATTCTGTGTCAATTGTGCTTGTTAATTTACTTGTTATGTTCCTGTAACAGAGATGGGGGCATCAAGGGGCTCTTCACAGGTGTCGGACTGCGTGTTGGTCGTGCTGGGCCCTCGGTCGGGATCGTGGTTTCCTTCTATGAAGTTGTCAAGTATGTGCTACATCAAAGGCGTACTAAATCATAAAGAAAATGCAGGATCTTCACTCTCTGTTCTTCCACTACCCCAATAACTGGGATGCTGCTGCAGTTCCCATGGTTTCAATTTAATTAACAAAGATCCTCAGGTGATGCATTCATCAAAACCAAAGGCAAGTTGCGTGGTGATTGCTTTCAGCAATAAAATTGAGCAGCATCAATGATCTTGGAGTTGGTCACCAAATTTGAGAGTCAAGCCTGCTGTACAGCCTGTTTTTTTGGATAGACATTCTTGGAAGCAATGATGTTGTTATATATACGCTAATTTAGTCCATTTTTGCAAAGTGTTTTGGGGGTAAGAGGAAGTTTCTTATCTTAAATTTTGTTTATATTCATTTGCCGGTGCCTGGCATTCTCTTTTGTTTCCACTAATCCTGACCGTTATTCATGTAGTGGTTTGTGAATGGTTGCTGATTTTGTTTCTAGTAGGAGAGAGCAACTTAGGGAACTCGGCTCCTTTTTTGTTTTTATGTTTTTGGAGGAACAAAAAGCAGAGGAAGTTGGTCTCTCTGAAATCGTGTTACTTCTGATTTGTTAATGTTGAAATCAAATATTTAGTGGAGATTTTTTTTTTAAATGGCACCCAACCTTCTGGCATAATTCACAAATCCGGCTAATCATTGAAAAATTCTAAAATTGGCACTAGTCTTTCTGTTTATATTGATCAATAACGTGTCTGAAATATCAACCTGCCAGAGTTAAAGATGAGGTAAAGAGAGAAGAGAGGAAAGAGGGGAGTCTGCGGCAATAGGGTTTTCCCTTTTCTCTTGTTATTTATAAGTGTGGTTCAGGGTATAACATTACACAAGTAATAAAATTAAATTACAAACATGCCACTGCCCACGCATCCTGAGGTGGATCCTTGGAATGTGGTGCGGGTTGGATCCATGATTCAAACTAACAACCTCCCTCAAGTTGAGTATGGTCTTTGATCATGCTCAACTTGTCTTTGAGTGCCCAAAACTGATGAGTGGATAATCCCTTGGTAAAGATGTCAGCAACTTGCATATTTGACCGAACATATGTAGGTTCAATTTCATTTTCTTCCACCTTTTGTCTAACAAAGTGTTGATCGATCTCGATATGCTTCGTGCGACAATGAAGGATGGGATTGAAGGCAATATTAATAGCACTCTGATTATCGCAAAGAAGCATAGATGATGAGACCGGTTCTTGTAATTCTTGCAGTAGGTGTCTCACCCATGTAACATTGGCTGTTCCTGCTGCCATTGCACGATACTCGGCTTCAGTACTAGATTGCGCCACTGCCTTTTGCTTCTTGCTACTCCATGTTACAATATTATTGCCGATAAGAATGCAATACCCCGAAACTGATCTGCGCTCGTCAGGATCACCAGCCCAGTCCGCGTCTGTGTAGGTGAATAGTCGATGCCCTGACGTATAAGCTGTGTCCTTGGTATACATCAAACCATCTTCAATCATACCCTTTAAATACCGAAGGATCCTTTTTACTCCTTCCATATGTACATCTGTAGGAGCATGCATAAACTGTGAAGCATGATTGACAGAGTATGCTATGTCAGGCCTAGTGAATGTTAAGTATTGTAACATCCCTACAACTCGATGATACAAAGTAGGATCATGATAAGTAGTGCCTTCTTTAGCACTTAGCTTATGATTTAGAAGGCAAGGTGTGCTAATTGGTTTACAATTCTCCATCCCTGTAGCAAGTAAAATATCAATAGTGTACTTATGTTGGCTCAATGTAATAGTCTCATGTCGACTATCAACTTCCACACCCAAAAAATATCGCAAGGGACCCAAGTCTTTCATCTTGAATTTAGCCATCAACATAGACTTAACCCAAGATATGTGATCCTCATCACTCCCGGTAATAATGATGTCATCAACATATATAAGCACCCAAACAGTAGCTAAATCACTTTTGAATATGAACAATGAATGGTTTAGAACACTTTTAGTGAACCCATGATGCTGGATCTCCGTGGAAAAACTTTCAAACCAAGATCGGAAAGCTTGTTTCAAGCCATAAAGAGAGCGTCGAAGTTTACATACCCAATTTGATGAATCATGCATGCTATAACCAAGTGGCTGCTTCATGTAAACTTCTTCCTTTAGTTCATCATGCAAAAAAGCATTTTTAACATCAAGTTGACTGAGTGACCATCCATGTTGTAACGCCAATGCAATGATAATCCTGACTGTGCCCAATTTTACTACTGGGCTGAACGTTTCATTGTAGTCCTGCCCATATTGTTGTGTGAAGCCTCGTGCAACCAGACGAGCCTTATAGTGCTCAACACTGCCATCCGATTTGTGCTTGATCTTGTACACCCATTTGGATCCTACAACATTCTTGTTATCTGGCCTTGGTACAATTTCCCATGTATTGCATTCATGCAATGCTTCCATTTTCTCATTCATCGCCTCTACCCAGGCACGGGAATGTACAACCTCATGAAAAAAGGAGGGTTCTGTTTCTTTGGACACTCTAGTTAGAAATGTTTGAAAATCCAAAGAGAAATTGTTATAACTTACCCAACAATCTATAGGATGTTTAATCCGAGTGGAACGTCGTAGAGGAGTCTCATCATTGACTGGATGAACTCTACGAGAATAAACAAGACCAGAAAAACGTGAGGATGTTGTTGTAGGAGGAATGTCTTCCATATGTGGTTCAACATCGAAAGTATAAGGTTCATTGTCTGTCGATAAAGATGAATCCTCATAAGGCAACGAGTCATATAAAAGTGAGTCACTGAGCCAAGGATCATAACTATCTTGTGTATCTGTGGAAGATGAACCCAGAGTGTCAAAAATTTCATCATCAAAAACAACATTTCTAGATACCCGAATTTTGCCTGTATGAGGATCATAACACCTGTATCTCTTATAGTCATCTGCATACCCAAGAAACTTGCACTGTACAACTCTGTCTTGAAGCTTATTTCTCAATGAATGATCAACATGAACATAACATACACAACTAAAAGGATGTAGTTCTTCATATGATGGATGACAATTATAAAGAACAAAATACGGAGAATTATCTTCAAGGATGGTCATGGGCAACCTGTTAATAATGTAAACAGCTGTATGAAAAGCCTCTGTCCAAAGAGAGAAAGGAATACCCACAGTGTGCATCATGCTCAAGGTTGTCTCAACAATATGCTTGTGTTTTCTCTCAGCTACTCCATTTTGTTGAGGGGTATGAGGACAAGAAATGTTACGTGTAATGACATGCTCCTTCAAATATTCACTAAAATTATGGCATATGTATTCTCCCCCCCCCTCCCATTACACTGGAATTATACAACATTGGTATTGAATTGGTTTTGGACTAGTGCATGAAATTGTTTGAACAACTTGAAAACTTCATATTTGTTTTTCATGAAGTAAATCCAACTAAATCGAGTATAATAGTCAAGAAAGAGTACATAGTATCGAGATCCAGAAAGAGAGGCAGTGGGCGCAGGACCCCAAACATCTGAGCATATAATCTCAAAAGGCTTTGTTGCTCTTTTATTGATACTATGAAAAGGCAGTACATGACTTTTGCATAAGTGACAACTTGGACATTTTGACTCTAAACTGACTGCGGGTATTAAACCTTTAGCAGACAACTTGTCAAGAAAAACTTGACTACAATGACCCAAACGAAGATGCCATAAGTCTGGCTTATTAAGTTTCAAGACTCTAGATGAAGAACTATGATCTGTAGATCGACTCAAAAATGTTGGAAAGGAAGAAGCTGAAGAAGCTATGGCTACGGAAGACGACGTCTTCAAAGGCACATGAGATTCTTCAAAGACGTACATGTTCCCGCGCCGTTCACCTTTAGCGAGCGTCTTCTTGGTGTGAAGATCCTTAAGATAAACAAAAGGAGTAAATTCAACAGAAGAATTTGTTTCATCAACTAATTTTGACACAGATAGAATATTCTTTTGAATAGCAGGTGTGAGTAAGACATTTGACAAGGGTAATTGAGATTCAGGCAAAGAAAGGGAGACATTTCCAGTGTGAGAGATGGGGTGGTGAGATCCATCTCCTATGACTATAGTGCCATTTTCAGTGTAAGGAGTCAAGTGAAAAAATTTACCTGCATCAGAAGTAACATGTGCTGCTGCCCCTGAATCAATATACCATATACCTTCATCATTTTGGCGCAAGTTCATCTGATTGAAAGTAGTCATAAGGATATTTTGTACGTCCTGTAGAAGAACCTGTCCCTGATGAGTGCGTGCAAACTGATGAGTTGCCTTCTGCCCTGGCCTACTATCTAGCTTCCCTGTTTTGTTCCGCTTCTGAGGATTGTACCAACAATTTGCTTTAACATGTCCCCGCTTGTTGCATAGAAAACAAGTAGGAACACATCCCCCTCGTGGTACACTGCCTGAACCAATACCTCCTCCACCTGGTGTAGGTAGTATTCTTCCTTTGTTCATAGGTGTTCCATTGGGACGAGGAGGAGTAAATAAGACTCCTGTTTGAATAGGTGTATGTGCCATCATCACAGGATGAGCATCATCTGACGCGTGTTCCTGATTTAAACTGACCTCATATTGCAAAAGCTTAGATTGAAGATCATCAAAACATGGAAGAACTGAGACAACCTAGAGTGCCGTGCAAAACATGCGATATTCAGGTCTAAGGCTACCTAATACCTGTTGTACCATATCCTTATCTGATACAGGACTTCCAATGACAGCTAACTGATCTGTAATCACCCTGACATCCCCCATGAACTCTGTATTAGATTTGTTTAATTTTTGCATGGATTGGAATTGCCACTTGAGTTGCAAAGCCCGAGATTCAGAAACCTGAGAAAAGGAATGAGCTAGTCCATTCCACAACTCGACAACATATTTATCATCAGAAATAGTTTGTAAAACACGATCAGAAAGTGTGAAAGTTATGTAAGCAACTAATGTCTGATCCCGTTGTACCCATATGTCATAAGCAGGATTGGTGGTTCGAAGTTGACTCACCTTCCCATCTTCACCTGTTATTTCTTGCATGATATGTGTAGGTGGGGCGGGTGATCGCCCATCTAGATGCCCATAAAGACCATGACTGCGAATAAAAGGCACAATTTGACGCTTCCAAAGTAAGTAGTTATCATGGGATAACTTGTGGGTCATGAGGTGAGTAAGAAAACTAGGGTTCAACTTGGAATCTATGGATTATATGAAGAATGAGAAGCCAACTGTACTAACAGTGTATTGAGGGAAAAACAACAATGTTGTGTGCTGGAAATAATATCAGCACACTTGTTACACAGAAGAATAGTGACGTGTGAACCAGAAAAATATTGAATGCCGACTGTACTAATAGTGTATTGAGGGAAAAACAACAATGCTGTGTGCTGAAAATAATATCAGCACACACGTTACACAGAGGAATAGGGACGTGCGAACCAGAAAAATATTAGAAATATTTTGGGGAGAAAAACAAAGATTCGGCAGACTGAAACAGAATATTAAGACGTGCGTACCAGAAAAATATTGAAAATGAAAAGAATCGAAAGAGAAACTAGAATGACGTGAAAAAGGATTAAAGAAAAGAGAAAGAAATAAATCTGATTAAGGAAAAAAGACAGAAATAAATCCTACATCCTTTAGAAGCACGTGCTGGTCCTTATAGGCCTTCTAGATGATTGATTTTCGCACCTGTGCTCTGATACCATGTCAGAAATATCAACCTGCAAGAGTTAAAGATGAGGTAAAGAGAGAAGAGAGAGAAGAGGGGAGTCGGCGGCAATAGGGTTTTCCCTTTTCTCTTGTTATTTATAAGTGTGGTACAGGGTATAACATTACACAAGTAATAAAATTAAATTACAAACATGCCACCGCCCACGCATCCCGAGGTGGATCCTTGGAATGTGGTGCAGGTCGGATCCATGATCCAAACTAACATAACGAACTCTGTTAATCTTAACGGCGATAATTATTAGCCCACTATGTGGTCAGTACAAGGATATTACCTTTTTATCCTCTTTAACGAGAACAAAGGGGTCTCAAATATCAAATTGTTGCTCGTGGGACTTAATAATTAGGTGGATTTCAATTTGTTCGTCTCCTTGATTTTGATTCTTGTTATATGTTGTTAACCTGACCTCTAAATTGGCACCGTCTCCATGACATCGACGAATTTGTTGGGTTTTTAGTAGATGGCGATTAAGCTTAAAACAAAGTAATTGATATAATGATAAAAGCCCATGTTATTTTCTTGTAAATTCATGTGAAATCCTTAATTTTTCTTGAGGTGCAATTTTGAAGATTTTGAAAAGCATGAAACAATTTTTTGAATTATTTTAAAATTTAGTTGCAAATTTGCAAATTATCCTTTTTATTTGGGACCTACCAAACTTTTTTTTTTCAAGATGAGAGTACCCGCCATAGTTTTCAAACTTTTCAAATAACCCTCAAACTCTTGTCATCTCTAAGCAAATGGACCCCCCTTTTTTCTGCCATCGTTAGTTTAATATTGAAGTTAGCGTTGATTGTTGGTTACAATTGCCTTATCCTTATAAAAACGTGATATAATTTTTCCTTTATGTCACTGCAAATATGTTTTTTTCTATCTTTAATGGTAGCAAACATTCATCGTGGTGGAGTTTCAAAGATTACTAGAGTGAGGCACGACTTTTACTACTGAATAGGGGTGGGCATCGGGCTGGCCCAGCCCGGCCTGAGCCCATTTAGAGCTCGGCCTGCTGGAGCCCAGCCCAGAGATGGCCTGGCCCATTTACTAATGGGCCGGGTTTTGGCCCAGTTCTTAACGGGCTTGGTTTGAAGAGCAGCTCATAGCCCATCCCAATGTGAATTGTGTCGGGTCCGGCCTGATCTGACTCAAATCCATTTGTAAATAGTAATAATTAACAAGTTCCCAACTTCTTATGTACTCAACTAATTATCTTTCTAGTTTTCATAAAATTAATGCAACTGATTAGGTAAATGGTATTAGTTACCAAGTTACTATGTAATAGTTAATTTTTAAATTTTTATTATTAAAAATTAATAAATAACTCAAGCCCATCAAGCCGGTCCAGGCCTGACCCCACATATATAACAGGTTGGGTTTCGGCCCTGTACCTAATAGGCCCGAGACTAAAATCTTGGCCCAAACTCCTTGTCGAATTGACCCATTGGGCCAACTGGGCCATTGCCCATCCCTACTTCTGAATAGGTTTTAGTATCCATGACAAGGAAAAAATAGGCTTTAGTCTTTTTTCATGAAGGACAGGGAAACCACCTTCGAGATCAGAGACCTATTCTCGTTGGTTAAGCCTGCCATACTTTAGCCCCCTTTATTACTTGCCGTTGGGTTAGAGCCTATATATACCCCAACTCTATCTCATTCTCTCTATGAATCTTACAAGCTCTCTCTCTCTCTCTCTATATATATACCTGTTCTCTCTCTCTATTAAGTTAAAACCTTGATTTAGTAAAGTTGTGCCTAAGTTGAACATATGGTCTAAGCCTAAGTTGAGCCTAAGATCTACCTAGCGTAATCAAGAAGCTGTTCAAGATGGTCGGTGCTGAGTTGTTCGGTCTCACTTAGTGCAAGGCGTATGCTAACCTAGAGTAGTTCCATGAATACCTATTGCATTAAGGACTCGGTCCTAAGTAAAACAATTATTGCTTTAAAGATAGCACATCTAACACGTGCCTTTCGAGTGCACCTGGTTAAAGCTCAGTTGCCATTGAGGTAATTGTTAGAAGCTTGACCTTGAGAACTTGGGTTGGTAAATCATTTCCAGATGCAATAGCCATTGTCTAAAGGAGCCTTCTGTTGATACAAGTGATGGCCGAGGCTTGAATGCTGATTTGAGTATGAAGCTTCAATTTCTTGAATCAATTATGGGCCGTGGGTCTAACTTTTCTGAAATATAGTGTGATATAAATGGTTTTAGAATGGAGTCCTTAGCACTTCAAGTGAAAAGCTATATTAAGATCAATGTTAGATCAAGTTTCATAACAAAGGAGATAAGGGCATATTTCTCCTAGCTATATCATTTATTCATGTTTTCATATTCTTGAAATAATGTTATACATGGTTCGTGGATGAAAAAATATCTCTCTTGCAAACCCTTTTTCTGATAAAAGGAAATACATTTTTTTTATGACCAAGAAGAGAACCAGATCACTTAATGGGCCCTGCTATCATGCAAGGTAAACCTTGGGTGGGGTCACCAATATCCAAGCCCTTATGTAGCCCACTAGTTAAAGGCACCAGCACACCCGATGAGAGTCAAACCTAGGACGAAGGGTCAGCACCTTCTCCCTAAGCCTACTGTCACTAGGGTGACCCAAAGAATCCTGGAAAACTTAAAGCACAAAAATAACATCCAACTCAGATTTCTTGGTCATCTCATTTTGTCTGGTACTTTGAACCCAAAATTCTTTTGTTTCTGAATGCAATACATTAATTATAAGAATCTGGACCTGATTATTAATTGAACCGAATCCAACTGAGTGGATTCAAGAATCAGTTGTAGCACCCAATAGGTTGCCATAAACTTTTGGACGACGCATTGAACTGCAGGGCATGTGCCCTAGAAGGGGCCTTGAACCTCCAACCTTGTGAATCCCACATGCTCTACCCAATTGATTTTTTCCAGCCCATCTTCGGTCATAGGATTTTCACAATCCTCTCTTAGAGCTCATTCCTTGCTCCATTTAATCCTTGCCATGACCATGACCATGACTCTTTTATATAGGAACCATGAGAGGATAAATCACCACTAATTTGGAGATTAATGGCCCATTATGTCAAGAAACTTCCTCAATAATCAAGATAATATGTTATATCATGCAACCCCTAACACATTGATACTGATATTAATAACGAGTTATAATCTTTATAAACCACATAAGTCACTCTAAATGGTGCCACCAATTTAGTAGTTATCGAAGTTCTGTATGTGAGACCTTATGGCCACACCTGGATCCGGTATCAGGATCCAACACCAATCTGATACCCAACATGAATCCAATGCAAATGTGGCCTTAGACTGTTCCATAAGCTGATTATTGGACCTCCATTAAGTGGCTTCCTTGCACTACCAGAACGTGGATAAGGGATGGTAAATCACTCGAACAAGCCAAGCTCTTCATACATATTCCGAGCTCGGTTTGATAAGATAGGGGCTTCAAAAATCCCAGTTGCAGCCGATTTAAACCAGTCACAAATATTGTAAATATCTTGAAATTATTGGCTCTTATTTTACTGTTAAAAGCACACTTTCAAAATATCTTTTGAAAATATCCTGTTAAAAAAATGTTTATTTTTCTTATCAATATATATATATATATATATACATATATATATATATATATATATATATATATATATATATATATATATATATATATATATATGAGTTAAAAGTTGCTACAATCTTCTGTATGTACAAATGACTTAGACACTTCCATTTTCTCTCTATTTTTTCTACTTTTTGGTCCAATTGATCCCATAGATGTTATCTATATGTTGTTTTTAGTGGGAACCAGCTTTTGAATTGCTGTAATCCAATTTCTGTATACATTTTTTCAGCAATGTAAAAATGGACAGTCCAAATGCACTGATTTTTTCTTACTCAAAACATATCTTTTCATAAAAAACACATGATCCAAAGGTCATTTTTATACTGCTGAACACATCTACAAGGTTAGATTGAGTCAAAACAATTTGCATTCCGTGATTCCAACTGGATTGCACTTACAATTGAATATATATATATATATATATATATATATATATATATATATATATATATATATATATATAGAGAGAGAGAGAGAGAGAGAGAGAGAGAGGTACTAATATTCCCTGAGAAAGCCAAGTTTGGAAATGACATAATTTTTCTGAGTAAGATTTGTGGTTATGGTCTAAACAAAACAAGTCTTAGAACAAGTAGAATTCGTGTATATTGACAAATTCTCGGCATTGAAATGTAGCAGTAATCACATCTAGAGAGGAGAGGAGAGACTAGAGAGGCAGAGACAGTTCTGCATCTCATGTATGCACCCACTGTGGGAGTCTTCTGTGCATAAACCAAAGCAGCAAGCTCCCTTTGGGTCTGTCAACAGGTCGAATCTTAGACTGGGTACCTGTTCAACCCAGATCCAGATGTTAGGGTTTGGTTATAAATATGAAAATCTAAATAAATAAAAATTTCAGGTACAGGATTACATTTTGGAGCCTGATCGGACACAGGCCTGGGTTTGAGCATAGCTTTAAGAAATCAGATATTCAACCCCTTAAAAGAATGACTAGACTGAATACCGACCCTGGTTTGCACACTTTGAAAAGAAGAATAGAGAGGAGAGGAGAGGATTCGAACCTTGCTCCTTAGCTTGAGCAAAACACTGATAAACCACTACATAAACTATTATTAATTTTTGTAAAATGACCAAATTACTCTTAAGAATAATGATATTTCACAGAAAAACTAAAAGATATAACAATATTCCTTGCATACTCACCCACCCGATTTCAGCTGAATTTGAAGGCATTTCTGACCCTGTCTAAAATCCAGCGAAACTCAACTTTTGCCAATGAAACTCAGTTTCAGCGAAACCCAACTTTTGCAAAAGAAACACAATTTTCTCCAGCAAAATTGAGTTCGCCTATACATTGAAATAGCAAAATGCAGTTGTGAAACCTATCTGTCATAGAAGTAACGAATTTCAGTTGTGAGACTTTTTTTTTACTACTTTTTTTATGCTTCATCACCACCACCATTTCTTCACCATTATCACTACCACCACTTTTTCATCATTATCACCACCACCACCACCACCACCATCACCATTGTCATTACCACCACCACTACCATTACCACTACCACCATTTCCATCACCAAACTCACCAACCTTTAAAGTTTTATCAAAACTTGACTTTCTCTTGCCAACGAAACTCAGTTGCATGGAATTGCAAAACTTTTTTTATTCGACAAAAAAAACTGGGGTTAGGCAGACCCCTACCAGTTATACAATCATATCATTGGGATTCAAACTTGCAACTTCTGAACACAAGGTTATGTGCACTAACAGAACCCTCCATTGGTGCATGGAATAACAAAATAAAATTGCAAAAACTTGATTGTAAAACCTAGTTGCTATAAGACTAGCTAAAACTAGCTAGTGGTGGTGGTGATGGTGGATGGAGGTGGTGGCAATGGTGATGATGGTAGCTGTGGTAATAGTGATGGCAATGGTAGTGGTGATGAAAATTGTGATATATGGTGGTGGTGGTATTAATGGTAATGGTGATGATAGTGGTGGTAACGATAGTGATGGCAACGGTGATGGATGGTGGTGGTGGCATGATCACAAGTATCGCTAATTTAATTACTATTAAAATATGCATTAGATAGTTAATTAATTTGCCACCTATATCACATATTGGCTATATATAGCTTATGTATTGTTAATTTAATTACTATTAAAATATACATAAAAATTAGTAAATTTGATGAACTAAATTAATTTCATTAACTGCATTCATCAGTTAATATTAAAAAAAAAAGTGTGAACAAAAATGTGCATATACAAACCCATGTGATCAAAACAAAAAACTGCAAAGCTATGCTTTTTAGAAGGTAAATTTCATTGCAGCAAATGTTCAATTGAAACAGAAATGAAAAATAAAAACCACCAATTTATTGGAACATAAAATAAAACTTATATTATACCACGAATTAAAAGAATTTAGACTTAATAAGAAGGAAATAACATGAGAAAAAAAGAGAGAAGAAAAATAGACTGCAACATGCAAAGATTTGCACATAATTAAGCAGATTAGAACTCCAACCTTGGCAAACCCACAAAGTGAAAGATAAAATAAATAACAAAAAAAACAGAGCAAACAAAAAATTGCCTTTTATAAAAATGGGTGACAAAATATCAATAAATTGACAAACCATGAACTCTCTAAAATAAATACCTTAAAATTCAGCTTCTTCTTAATCCCACATCATTTTGGAAGATAAAATCTTGAAAAAAAACAAAGGAAAGGGAAATAACATACCTATATTTTGGATTGCTGTTTTAGAAATTTATAGGTTCAAAAGAAAATGCTGATATATAACTATATAAAAGATACAAAAAAGAACCATATTGTCCTTGTAAAATGGTGTGTTTCTAAAAAATGCCCCACAATTTGCTGAATTCCTTCTCATGTTCAAAATTTTCATTTTTAAATTTTAAGACATTTTTGTCCTACTCTAAATATAACACGACCTTCACAAATCATGTCTGTGAATATCAACAAAATGTTCGAACTTCCTTTTACTAAAATCGCATAAGAGAAAACAAGCAGGAGGACATTCACAAATATAATATGACCTTCGCAAATCATGTTTGCAAATGTCCTCAAATGTGCGAACCTCTTTTAACCATATATTCTCACATTTGCGATTATCTTGACCTTTACATGCGAATGTCCTCACATATTTGCGAGTGTCATCCTGCATGTTCCCCTTACGTGATTTTAATAAAAGGCAGTTGACACATTTTGAGGATATTCACAAACATGAATTGTAAAAGTTGTATTATATTTGTGAACCTTCGTTAACTAAATACTCTCACATTTGTGAATTCCCTAGCCTCTGCATGAGAATGTTCTCACACATTTGCGAACATTCTTTTGCCTATGCCTCTTATGCCATTTTAGTAAAAGAAAGTTCACACATTTTGAGAACATTCACAAACATGATTTGTGAAGGTCATAAAATAATCGTACTGTACAACAAAAATGATTCATTTTAAAAAATGCTCCACAATTTACCAAATTCGCCAAATGAACAATTATGTAGGTTCTCACTTTTTTTGGATACTTTTATCCCTCAAAATTGTGAATTTTTTATTTTTGTGGGTCACAACACTGAAAGTGGAATGACCCACAAAACTCATCAACAAAATCGTATATGAGGTTGCGATATTCCAAAACACTTACAAAAATCATGATGAGTATCGCAAGGTACATTGCGAAAATCCTTTAAGTGTTGCGAAAGCCCGAACGAGTATCTCAGGAATATTGTAAAATTCTGTTTTATATAAATGACGCTTCATTTTTCAACTCCTTATTTGCATCCAAATGCCCTATTTTTGTAACCCTAGAGTTCTTTTGGTCCCCAACCGGTGGTCCCCAATCCTTCTAACGATATTTTGATGACATTCAAGCTTTGCAAAAATCTCTCATTGAGAGTGGTTCACCATCGGTGGTAAACTCTGAAAGCATCTGTGACACTTCATCGACGGTAAGTTTTTTTTTATAAAAGCATGAGTGACACTTCATCGCCAGTGAGTTTTTCCAGTAAAACCATGAGTGTCACTTCATTAACATTAAGTTTTTTCGATAAAAGCATAGGCAACACTTTATCAATGGTGAGTTTTTTTTTCGATAAAAGCACCAGTAGTGAAAATATCGTTGACACTTCATATGCAATGAGTATTTTCGTTAAAAGCATCGGTGACAAGATCTTATTGTATGGGTAGAATAGAAAACCAAAAGTTCATGAGTTGTTCATGAGTAATGCATTCTCATCATAAAGAACGTGAAAGATGATGATACAGAAACCATCTATTTTAACGAACTCTGATAGCCGAAAAGATGTGTTGGACGATAATGATGTAGAGCCAATGTATCTCACAGTTCAGAGTTTGTTTGATCACATGGTATGGGTGAGATAAGAAAAATCAGGAGAAAAACACAAAATGTCAAGTCAATGATAAAATGTTGCATCAACGATGGTATACTGTATTTTCTCTATATCAAAGATATGGTACAATTTGACATTCTTGAGGCCAAAGAGATGAAGGTACTTCTGCATATACTTTGTTTTCTTTTCATAAAAGAGGCAGTGAGAAGCAACATTCGTGTGAAAGAAAATAATGAATGCAATGTATGAATGACTTTATTTTTGTAAAAAAAATTAAAATAAATTCAAATGTATAAGCAACTTCATTTTGTAAAATAATAGAATAAATATAATGTATGAGTGACTTCATTTTGTGAATGAATAAAATAAATGAAATGTATGAGCAACTTCATCATTTTGTGAAGAATGAAATGAATGCAATGTATGGGCAATTTTATTTTATGAACGAATAGAATAGATGCAAAATATATGAGCATCTTCATGTTGTAAAAGAATGAAATAAATGCAAAATATTGTGAAAGAACGAAATAAATGAAATGTATGAGCAACTTCATTTTGTGTAAGAATGAAATAAATGGAATATACAAGCGACTTCATTTTGTCAAAGAACATGTCGCATGTATACATGTAGATTTTCTGTACAAATTTACATGTATATATGCAAATTTCTTTTAAAACATTTTAATTTTCTACGTATGTGATATTTTTGTTTTAAATTTCAATGGTATAGAACATATATGTTTGTTTAACAATTTAACAATATATACAAACATAATTGAAATTTATAACTAAAATCCATCCACAAATATAACAAAAGAACTATAAATTCTCTCAACCTTTTATGCAAAATTACAACCAAGTTTTTAAATACAAACATGAATGAACTTTACATCCAAATGACATACAAGTTTATATTAATTATATCAAAATTATATCCACATAGGGTATCTGAATGCAAATAAGGGGTTGAGGACCACAAAACTCGATGGTTGCAAAAGTAAGGTATTTGGATGCAAATAAGAGGTTGAGAAACTAAACGTGATTCCTATAAAACAATTTTTTGCAAAAAAAACTTCACAATACCCCTGAGATACTCGTTTGAAATTTTGCAAGGTGTAGACTTTCACAAGTTTTTCGTAATTTTGCAATACCACAGGTGATACTCTTTTAGAATTTTACAAGGTATGGACTTCCGCAACACTTAAAGGATTTTCGCAATGTATCTTGTGATACTCGTCACGTGTTTTGCAAGTGTTTTGAAATTTTATAATCTTTTTTAGAATATTGCAAGTGGTGAACCGCCATCAATGAGGGATTTTCGCAAACCCTGAATGTCATCGGAATATCGCTCAAAGGATTGGGGACTAAATGAACCCTAAAGTTGCGAAAATAGAGTATTTGGATGCAAATAAGGGGTTGAAAAATAAAGCGTCATTTATATAGAACATAATTTCGCAAGAATTTTTTTTCTCAATATATATCCCTTGCGATACTCGTTTGAAATTTTGCAAGGTATGAACTTCCGCAACACTTAAGGATTTTCACAACGTGCCCTCCGATACTCGTCATGATTTTCGCAAGTGTTTTGAAATTTCACAATCTTTTTTGAAATATCGCAACCTCAAATGCAATTTTGTTGACGAGTTTCGTGAGTCCATTCACTTTCAGTGTCATGACCTGTGAAAATAAAAAAATTGCAAGAAAAGGATAAAACTTAAAAAAAATAATGCTAACCTACTGAATTATCCATTTGGATGATTTGGTAAATTGTGATGCATTTTTAAAATGAGTTATTTTTTTTTTTACTATGTTTGCATATTTTCTTTAACTAAATACTCTCATGTTTGCAATTGTCCTTGTACATTTATCAACATCTTCCTACCTGGGTGCCCCTTATACGGAAGAGCAAAAATATCCTAAAAAGAGTTTGGAATCTAAATTTTGGACAGAGAGCGGATTTTGGTAAATTGTGAGGTATTTTAAAAAATATAATATTTTACAAGGACGGTACTGTCATTTCGATTGACAGCAAAATTTACACCCAATGCCAATGGAATCTATAAAATAGTACATTAAATATAGAGACGGGTCAATCACGGCATGAATCCTTCACTCTTGTTTATCATCTTATATTTACCATCCTTACCGTAATCAAAGATAACAAGAACAGTGTTTGTCTGCGTGGTCATTTTCGTCTGTGAAAAACAGCACAAAATTCCCAAACAAATTAATCCGGCATAGTGGACCCCGGGCGACCCAGGCCGTTGATGTGCGGGCTTGGTCAAGCCCGGCACGTTGACAAATTGGGCTGGGTGTAGCCCCGGTTTGGGTCGGTCCATGGCCCGTCCGTTGGTTTTATGGGCCTAAAACGGGCCGGGTTTATTTACTCTAAATCCTAAGTCTCGTATTTTTTTGACTTTTAACAAAATTTTGAAAAATAAAAAATAAATAGTAACTTTTCAACCTTAGGAAAGACAATCTTTCTTTTTATTTTTGTTGGATCTTCAACATTTCTTTTATTAGATAGGCATTTTTAATGAGATTACTGTTAACTTAGGTAATTAAGTTTAGGAGGTTACAATTTAGGTAATTATGTTTTAGTCATACTAACTTAATTAGCTATTTACTATAATAAAAAGAAACGGGTCATGGGCTGATCCAAAGTCCCTACCCGACAGTTTTTGTTTTCATTTTTCAAACAGGCAGCGGGGGGCTAGCCCGACCCGAGAATTTACGGGGTCCGATTTAAGCCTGGTTCAGGTCGAGCCACCATTCAAAATCTAAGCCCAGACCCGAACCAATGGTCTTGGCTATGGGTCGCTGGCGAGCTACCCGACACGATGTCCAGCCCGCCCTATCCGTATCGATGAGTGGCATCGGATCCCACAACGGCGGCTCTGCTTGTATGGTAGGAGCAGTTAGTGCAGGTCACTTTGTTTTGGGAGGTTGCAGGTTCAAAAATCAATGGTATAGTTGTATAGCTGATACACACATGCCCTAACCCCACCTTGCTTTTAAAAAAAACACATATTTTTTTAGAGAAAAAAATAACTTGGTATCATTTCTATAATCTCCATAGGAAATTTCTGACAGTAATTTTTTTCTTCTGTGCAGTGTCAGTAACTTTTTTTTGACAGAGTTCCTACTCAGACAAACGGTCGGTGGTGGTGAAAATTTAGTAAAAAGATGTCCAATTTTTTGCTTAACACAGGAGAAAAGCCGTGCTCTTCCCACCTCACCCCGTTTGAAGGAATGGACCGAAGAGAAACGGAGCAACATGTAGGGATGGCGGTGAACCGGAGGAAAATGAGGGCCACCCCCACATCACACCGTTTGAACCAGGAGGGAGGACACAAAACGAAGATGGAACGAGAATGAAGATTTAAAATCAAAACCCGCGCAGGAATAAAGGCAGCGGAGATGGATTAACGTTCCAACCGAACGAGAAAACAAACAATGAAACAACAAGCGAAACAACACTAAAAACAAACTCCGAACAATCTGGCCAGCTGCTTTCACATCGTAGACAATGAAGAAAATTCAAATCGAACTTGTCCACCACTCCCACTTATTCCCAATTGCCACATAAATGAGAAAAATGAGATTCCCAAAATTTCATTTTTTTTACCACAATCATGCATGCAACCATGAGAGAGAGAGAGAGAGAGCACCCCATTATAGGAAAAGGAACAAGTGTAGTCAGAAACTGAAAAGGACGGATATGGTGACAAGCAATTGGAAAAGAAATCAAGGGAAAAAAGAATAGTGAACATCTACCATGGTAAAATACTCGAGAGTCAAGAAATCACAAAAGAGAAATAAGCATAAAAAAAGAAGAAATGTGCAAACCACTCCCCAGAACCACCAAGGCAGAAAGAAAAGCAACCATGTTACACAGATAACCCAATCCCCAACCCCCCCTCTTCTCTCTCTATCCTAACCCCACAAAAATAAGATCTCAACGCGACGATCGAGAGAGTGCGCCTTGTTGGTGGTGTTTCTTCAGAAGAGTCTGTAGGGAGACGAAGCATCGAGAGGGTGGATGAGGTATGTGAGCACCAGAGCAACAAGCATCAACACGTATGCGACTCCTTGGTCGATCGATGTCCCTGCAAAACGCCACCAACAAAACCATGAAAACGATCCAACACCAAAATGGAATGCAACAGAGAAACAAAACAAAGCAGGATTTCATGAAACACACAATGGGGATGGATCCCTTTCTCCAAAGGGCTGAAAATCGATGACTTGCTCACATTAAAAATTGTCGGAATCTATAAAGAAAATATGGATGGTTTTTATCTAAATATGGGGAAGATTTTCAGTTGGATTTGATAGATTAAATGAGATATAATCCATCATGATCTTATCTTGATTAGTTTCCATATTTGTTATAGAAATTTTATTTATTATAAATTCGTGATTTTAGAGATTGAATAAAATGAGATAGAAAGAGATGTAGGTCTTTTGGCCAAACCCACGTGAATTTGTTATAAATTCCCTTTCTTCCTACTTATTTCTGTTATTTTTTTTTATTCAGTCCATTTTATTTTTCATGAGAAGAAGAAAAAGAAGACAATGGTAAAAGTGAAAAAACATCATTCAGAAACAACTTATTATTACCGTATTTTTACGGTTAAAATCATGGGTTTAGATCAGAAGAGAAGTCGTTGTGGTGAAAAGATTTCAAAGGAAATTTTCAAATCACACCTAAATAGGGGAAGAAAAAGAAAGACAACGAGAGCACAAGGAAATAACAAAAATCCAAACGAAACTAAACAAGGGAGGGAAAAGAAAGATAGCGGTTTCGAAAACCCTAGATCTGCAAAAAAAAAAAAGAGAGAAACATTTAGAAAGGCAAAATGCATCGTGTACGCTAATCATTTGCATAAAGGGAAATAATAAAAACAAGAAAGAAAAACTCTTTCCATAAGCACACAAAAACTCGTAAAAAATACAAAAAAACAATAACGATCGATCATTTTGAACAAAAAAAAAAAAACAAACAGAAGAAGAAAAATGAAATATCGATTAAAAGAAAAACACAAAACAAAACAAAGAAAGACAATATTCTTCAGGAATAAAAAAGGAAAGAAAAAAACAGAAAAGGTGAAGAACAGGAACAACAAATGAAAAATAAAAAAACAAAGAGAAAAAGAAAGAAATCTTGATTAAAAGAAAAACACAACAAAACAAAGAAAAAAATATTCTTCAGGAGAAAAGAGAGAAAAAAAAAACAGAAAAAATGAACAACACCAACACCAACAACAACAGTGAATAACAACATCACCAACAACAAGAATGAATAAGAAGAAGAAGAAGAAGAACGACAAGGAAGAACTAACCGTCGCTTGCAGAGGCAGGAGCAGAAGCTGATGGAGTGGCCGCGATGGAGACCACAGGAGCTGCGACGGGGGAAATCACCGGTGCGCTGACTGGGGTGTGAGCGTGGTGGTGTCCGTTCGCCGCCTGAACCAAAGGCACGGCAACCGCCAGGACGACCACGATCGCCACCAGGCAAAACCTAGCCATGGAAGAAGAACAAGCCATCTGTGCTCCCCAAAATAACAACAAGAGACGAGAGAGAAGGATCTTGAGAATCGCAAACGCGTTCCTGTCTCTCTCTCTCTCTCTGAAACCTTGAAAAGAAAGGCGCCGCTCTCTCCTCAGAGGCTTCAGAAAGAGAAGGAAAAAGACGTGGGGGAGGGTTGGATGCAGTGAAGGGGAGGGGGTCCTTTATACTTTATAGCAGAGCGCTAGGTTCGGCGACAAATGTGGTGGGGCCTACTTCTTCGCTGGTCCATGTGACTCGCCCTCCAGTCTGGCGCTCCCCGGGCGAGGGGTCCCTACTCTTCATTTTATGTCATGACCATTATAACCCCATCCATTCGTTGAAAAGACGCTGTTTGAAATTATAACTGTGCTGTCTTCAAGAGTTCTAGTACTAGAATTTTCGCTGCCTCGCTTCCAATCCATGTCACATGGACACGCCCCATCAAACAATATGACACGACGTCTTTGGGCAATTTTTCATTTAAAAATATTGTAAAAGAAGATACGGCCATAGTGATAAAAGTTTTTATCGGGAAATTTCTGGTTTTTTCAAAAAAACTCGCAAAAAATTGAAAAAATTCCATAAATCTCATGTTTTTTTCGTCAAAATCTCAGCAATAAAATTTTAATTTAAAAAATATAAAATTTATTTTTTATAAGAGAATATTAATAAAAGTTATTTAAAAATAAAAATATAAGATTTTTTTCACGATAATAACCGTTTAAAACATAAATATCTCATTTAGATCGCGGTATTTATGTTTTTTCACAAATATTGCGATATTTTGAAGAAATTACCATTTTAAACTTTCAGGTAATTTCTCACGATATTATCATGAGATTTTCATAAATCTCGCGATATTTGTCAGAGTGGATAAGACACTAGCATAGACTACTTGGGTTTGGAACCAGGGAACAAGCATACCAAGTATCTGTAACAAATATCATGAGATTTATAAAAAATCTCACAAGAAATTGCCTGAAAGTTTAAAACAACAATTTCTCTCGGGATTTTCAATTCGTGACAAATATAGGGATATTTACCATTTTAGCAGATATTTATTACGAGATTTTTATTTTTAAATGTATTTTAGTTATACTTTTTTTTTATATATTTTTAATTTATTTTTTATTACCAAGATTTTTGCCCAAAAAATAGGAAATTTATGAAAGTTTTCAAAATCTCCCAAGTTTTTGACTCCCGAGACTTTGCAGTTTTTAACTTTTGTCACTATTAGCTTCCAGATGGGGCTAATAAATAACAAAGTTGTGCTTGGACAATTCAGGTTCCGATGACTAAGGGGGCGTAGGGATGCCCATCGCCCGAGGCCTGAACGCACACGCAAACGTGGGATGCGCAGGCAGACGGGACACTGCGTTCTACACATTTCATTGGCAGGTGTTTTATTGTCCTAGAGTGTTCCGCCCTCCTCCCTGTCAAAATAAATTAAAAAAACAAAATGGGTCCTAGGGATGTCAATTGTTTTGGTTTACCCGGATCCCGACACGAACCAAACCCTATAGAGTCCGGGTATGGTGATAAATAAGAAAACTCAATTAAGACCCGAGTTGGGACTCAAACGTTCGATTAATATATGAACTTGGGTATGGTTTGTGAAATTTTATACCAGACCAGGACCTGACCCAAGTTCTGATTATGACCCACAAATTTTCAATGTAAAAATGATAAAAAAATATGGTTTTATCGGGTATGGTTCCGGTTTGGTTCATGCAGTTCTTATCGGGTTCAGATATGGTTTTTCTTATAGTAAACCCGATTAAACCTGGTTTCGGACTCGATACCATAGCTAAAAATCTGTTTATACCTGAGTCCTAACAAAACCCGACCCATTGACACCCATAATCCTAGGGTCCTCTTAGCTAGGGGTGGCAATCGGATCGGGTTGGCGGGTTGGTGGGTCAGCATACCTCAACCCGAACCCGACCCGTTTATTAAACGGGTCGGCTGTGGCAAACACGAACCCGACCCATTTAATAAACGGGTAACCCGACACGACCCGCCAACCCATTTAATAAATGGGTTGGGTCGGGTAAACGGGTTTTCAGGTTCGCGGGTCAGGTTGGCGGGTTGACGGATCGGGTAGGCGGGTTGGCAGACGAGTTGGCGGGTCGGCAGGTCGGGTTGGCGGGTCGACCCACCTGCCTAACCTGTTTATTAAACGGGTCAGGCGGGTTGGCATACCCCTAACACGAACCCGACCCGTTTAATAAACGGGTTAGGCGGGTCGACCCGTTTATTAAACGGGTTCATTTTTTCCAAACCCGAATCCGCCTAAGAGGCGGGTTGGCGGGTCGTGTCAGGTTTTGCCACCCCTACTCTTAGCCAGGGCTATTCCTGAATAGGACAGGACAAGACATGATTATTATTCAACAACCACTGGGTTTTGAACCTGCAACGTCCCACTACAAGGAGACTTGCACTGACAGCTCCTGTTAACCCGTTGGTGATTAATGCTTTTATGTGGGAGACAAGTCTTGGTCCATGAAAAATATTAGTCTGTGCTGGATGTGGTAATGGACGAATAAGACTGTTCCAGACATGGGTCCACGTCCAATCAGATCCAACTGGATAGGCACCCACATGTTTGCCCACTTTGGTAAGACTGTCCTGTTTGGTTTAAGATGGCCCATCTCTAGACCCTTATTGCATAGAAAGGACAGGTAGGGTTTGGCTTGAAAAGCATCTTACTTTAAGATATTATTACCAAGCTGTTCTTTGATTTCTTTTTTAATATGTTGCTGTCCAACCCGAATGACAGAATCTCTTAAACTTTCCAGCTGTTACTTAAACCGAGTTTCCGATTGTTTGGACAGAATTGTGTAGAACAGATTTGTGTGATTATTGTTGGTCATGCACTTGTTTTGTCTCAGGAGTTCAGTTTTCTATTTTTTTTTTAATTTAATTTTTTGTGTTCCGAACACCGCTTTAGGGAGAGAGGTGGAACAACACGAGACACCTAATCGGTGTCCCATGAGATGCGTGAGATTAGGGGTGTTAACGGGTCGGGTTTAGTTCAGACCCAGGTAAAACCAGACCTGGCCTCGATTTTTGGGTAACATCCTAGCTTCAACCTATTAGAGTTCAACCACCTTAAGGATGGATTGGTGTGATTCCTATATCCTTAGGGCACCAAGATATCTAACCATAAACAAAGAAAGACATGAGAAAAAAGTATTATTATATTGGTTAGTGATTGGACACCAAAGGGAACATCCCTCTTCCCCTGAGCCCTTGGATAGATAGAGAGCTTTTGATTTTTTCTTATTGTAAAAAATGAAACAATGAAAATAGATGGTGAGTGTCTGAGTCTAATAGGATCCATTATAAGAAAAACCATATCGAGACCCAATAAAAACTACATGAACTAAACCCAGGTCATACCCTATAAAACAATATTTTTTATCATTTTTATATTAAAAATTTGTAGGACTTATTCGAAACTTGGGTTGGGTCTGGGTGTGGTATAAAATTTTACAAGTTAAATCTAGGTCCATGTATTAATCGGACCTTCGGGTCTTGACCCGAGTCTTCTTATTTATCACCATACCCGGACCTTATAGAGTTTGGTTCAGTCCCCGACCTGTTGACACCCCTACATTAGATGTGTTCTACCTGTCCCATGCATCCACCATTTGCCTCAAGCACCCTCCCCTAGAATCTCATATTATTATTCTATTTGCCTCCTACTTTTTAGGATAATCCGGGATTATCTTGCTTCACATGGTAGGGATATTCTGGACATTATGGCAAGAATTGTGGAGTACCTTTGTAGATAAATATGGGCATTCTAGTCATTTTAACACAAACTGGTGAAATGAGCGGCTCAGATTCTCCCAGTTTTCGGTGCATCCTTTCCATACCTTTAGGCCATGTGGTAGCGAAGGGCATGGGAGGGTTTGCTTATCAACGACAATTCCAAATAAATCAATTTTTGAAATCGCCCGTTGGGCGCCACTAACGGTTACTAATCCAACGTTACAATCATAATTCGCTGGTTTTTGTAACCGCTTAAAGGGAGCTGCTTAGTTGTACGGCAGCGATGTTTTGGTCATCATCGTGTATAATTAAGCTGGCCAAACTTGATAATAAATTGACTATTTAACGGGAAAACTAAGGCTATGTCACAGAGATTCGTGAACACGAGGACATGTGACTGCAGGTCGACTCATAAGTTCATAAAAAATTTCAGAAAATAAGACACGAGAACATGGATTTTTCAATTTTAATCAATAAAAAAGTCTTTTTTGATATTATTGTAATAATAATGCATTTTTAAAATAATGACAGTACTTATTGGTGTTCATGTTGAAGTGTGGTCCGATACATGAACTCAAAATAGCGTGTCCCTGTGACATAGATTGAATGATGTCACAAGGCCAATACCTATATACCCAGAGTGCATTTTCTTTTGCTTCAAGGCATGGGCAGCATACTCTTTTGTGTGGCAAGGAAGCCATGACTACCTCACTTGTAAGATGATTGATGTAAAAACCCAGGTTCCCTTTGCCTAAGGCTGAAGAATAAGACTCTTTTAGGGTATGTTTGATGCTGCGTCACCAAACTTGGATATGGTGTCTTATTTTGGGGGTAATTTTTGCTCCACCACCTGTTACGGTGAGAACAGGCAGGGGGCAGTGTTGGAAAAAAAAAAAACATGGGAGGAGTGTACCCCCAACCCTCTCTCTCTTCCCTATGCAGGCTGAGCGAGGCCACCGGCGGCCGATGATGCCACCGACAATAAATGATGCTACTAGCGACCCACCACGCCATCGGAGACCACCCACGGTTCTCTCTCCTTCTTTTCTTCTTTCTTCCCCCTTCTTTGTCCTCTCTCTCTCTCTCTCTCTCTCTCCCCCTTCTTTTCTTCGTTTTTTTGTTTTTCTTCTTCATTCTTATTCTTCTTCGATTTTTTAAATTATTATTTTTTAATTAAGGCTTTTTATTGTTAATTTAATTAAGTTTTATTTGATTTGATTAGAGTTTTTCCTTGATTTTTTATGATTAGAGATTTGAATTAATTTTTTTAAAGCTTTTTATAGTTAATTTGATTAAGGCCTTCCTTGTATTTGATTAGGAATCTTTTTTATTTTCTTTGGTTAAGGTTTGAATTAAGGGTTTTTATTTAATTTTATGATTTTTTTATAGTTTAAGGTTTTTTGTTTATTTATAATTTCTTTTCTTTTCTTTGGTTAGGGTTTGAATTAGGGGTTTTAATTTATTTTTATGGATTTTTTCTTATAGTTTAGGGTTTTTGGTTTATTGCATTGTAAGATTAGTTAATTTGATTAGGGTTTTTTATTTTATTTCCTTTGGTTAGGGTTTGAATTAGGGATTTTTTTTTTAATTTTATGGTTTTTCTTATAGTTTAGGGTTTTGTAGTTTATTTATTATTTATTTTATTATATTTTAAGGTTTTATAATTTGATTAGAGATTTTTTTTTTTTTCTTTGGTTAGGGTTTGAATTAAGGTTTTTTTTATTTAATTTTATGTTTTTTCTTATAGTTTATGGTTTTTTTTGTTATGATTTATATTATTATATTTTAAGAATTTATGATTTAATAAGATTTGATAATTTTATTTTTTATAGTTTATTTGCTTTTATGGTTTGATATTTTTATAATAAACTTTCATAATTACACGTGATATGATATTGATTAAATCATTTATATATAAAATAAAATATTATTTCTTATTTTTTCTTAAATGACTCAAATTGTAAACATTTTTTAGTTTTTAGATCCAATCTGAAATCCATATCTGAGGCTAAAATTCATAATAAACATGTCAAAACACCCATATGACCGGACAAATTGAGTTATACAATCCAAAACAAAGTTATCCGACACATTATCCATGTGTGTTCATGTTGTCCGCACACACAGCATAAAACAAATGCTAGACACAAGGAGAAGAACCTCTTATACATTCTAAACAACCATTGAATTTGGTACAATTATTATTATTTTTTTTTCATTTCATCCAATCCTAAGCAAGCCATCAAACAAGCCCCGAGGGTGCGTTTGCATGGCAAAACAAATGCCACCTGGATTGACCAGAGTGGCATTTGTCTTTAACTTGCCACGTCCTGTGCAGTGCTTTATCAAGCACCCAAGACACATTTTGTTTTGTGATGAGCAACGTGCGCCTGTGTATCAAATGCAGGACAACGACCAGGCTGGGACAGGTTGGCCCTCACACAGGTGTGTCTCGCTTACCAAACACTCCCTTAATTTTAGACTTGTGGCAAAGGCTGGCATACCAGGTCATTTTGAAATCGTGACATCTATTCAGCTTTGTGATATTCATTGGTCGCCTTTACCAAGTGAGCCAAGCCTTTGTGATTCTCAATAAAAGTTTTTTTTTTAGATTTATAACCAGAAATTAAAAACCACACTGGACACGAAGACCTGGCCATATTGGTTCAGCCTACCATACCTACGGTAGTCATGACAGCAGCATAAAACTCCGAAGCTGGGACCCTTGCCCACAGAGCCTATGCTAAGCGTTGGCTTGCACAGAGGGGCGATGCCCATGGGAATCGAACCATGACTGCCTGTCTAGCAGCCAAGGTCCCACCCCCTTGGGGCTCCATAAGAGTTCCTTGTCATAAAAAAAAACTGTCATTAATTTGCAAAAAGCCACCTTGGAGCCTAAACAAAAAACAAACATTTGAATTATTACATTTAACTACTTTTACTGAACGCATTCAAATAATCGCATCATGTAAAATTTTTTTTTTATTCAGAGTAAATAAAGGCCAACTGCTGATTTTAAGGTGGTGTCCCTCCAATATAACTTACAAAATTAGGCAGCTAAAGGTAATAATTGAAAATTAGGGTAGCTTTCTGAAAATAACTAACATTCTAGGCAGCTTTCTGTAAATTTTCTTTCTAGATCTTCATAGATAAACGGGTGAACCGCTGGATTACCACCTCTTGTAGTTTTCTGTTTTCACTGTGTGAACTTCTGTCAAATCTAATGATCAAGCCTTGGCCCCACTTCTACCATCTTTAATTGCATTATAAAATAAGTGGACAGAAAAGAAAAACGAGACAGGAAGTGTTTAAAGACTGTACATATTTTTTTCCCAAAAAGTATTCAATTTCAATGACACCAATCAGCTTGTTGACGGTATGGACATGGCAAAGCTTATACTATAAATAAAAGTAGACAAACAGAAAAATATTGTTCTGAGGACTAAGCATTTTACATGGTTGGGTTGGGGGTTACATTTGGAAAAGACAGCTACGTGCACCAACCTCTTCTAACTTTTTCACAAGGATAATTATACATTTTGCCAGGCAGCCTAGGTTCAAATCTCATGGGCGTCACCCTTGCGTAAGCCTTGGCGACTCTATGGGGGTGAGACAGGACAGCGACCATAGGCTGAGCCAGTGCGGGTGGGGTGGTTTCTCCGAGTAGAAATAAAAAATGAATAATTATACACCAAATAAATATCCTACTAGTTAGGTAAGCACTGTGAAAAATCAACTCATGTAACCTAAACCCTGTTTTTTTTTTTTCTTTATCCAACCACTTGCCTTGAAAAAAAAAACAACCAGATCGGCAGTCAAGGTTTTGGGGTGGGGTGGGGACTTGGCTGACCCAAGGGAGGTTGGCGAAGTGGGGTCGGGCCTTGACTGCTAGGCGGGCAATCAAGGTTCGATTCCCACAGGTGTCGCACCTCTGCGCAAGCCAACGGGTAGCATAGCTCCCAGGAGCAGGGGTCCTAGCCTCGGAGTTTTATGCTGCCGGCACAATGACCATAGGTATGGCAGGTTGAGCCAGTGCAAACAGGTCTTGGTGCCGGGTAAGGTTTCTTTGGGTTATAAAAAAAAAAAAAACCAACACTTACCTTCCCTCCCATCCTTTGCCTTTTTTGATTCACATGTTTTGTTTTCTTGGTTCACTTGTCTGCTTCTTTGCGTTAGGTTTCTTTCCATGTTCAGTGGCTTTGGCACGTCAACAGTTTCAACTTGATTTTTGGATGCATATACAAATTGATTCCTCCTAAAATCATCTATAAGGTGTGAGAGGACTGATTTTTAATGTTTCAAGCCATGTTTGATAAATCAGACCCGGCAAGTGTATTTAGACCGATTCATTTGCTAGGAATCAACTCTTGGATAATGTTTTTTATAAAAAAAATAATTTTATAAGCTTTAAAATTTATAAAAATTTTAAGCCATTGGTGGTTTTTTAATCCTTACACAAACCTCTCTCGCATGTCATAATAGGATGATTCAAAAGACGATTCCTACCAAACTAATCATATAGATCACATCTGAAAGGTCATATTGCAAAAAAAGTCTATCATGATACAAACAAAAGCTAATAATAAAAAAATAAATATATCCCGCCCAAGTACTTATCACCTATGCTTAAGAAAGTTAAAATATAATAAGTTTTTCACCTTTGTTACATCTTAAGCATCATGCAACATAGGATGACTCCCTCAATGACATCTTATATATATTAGAGAGATGACAGAGACTGAGAGTATATATATATATATATAATGGGGGAATCAAAACCTCCTCAATGGAAAGCCTCTCAAACCTCTCCAATGATTTTTTTTAAAAAAAATTTCTGACTAAACAGATATGTTCAGCATGATTGATTTACCATAAATTGATACTTGGATCATGAATTTTGGATAGAAAAAATGGTATTTGGAGCCTTAAAAATTTATGAAAATTATGTCGTTGATTTTAAAACCTATAAAAACCTATCTATGCATCGGAATCAAATGCTCCAAGAACTAATTCCTATAAAACCAAGCATATAGATCACATCTATATGGTCAGAATTTCGAAAAAAATACCAAAAATCTAATAAAGCATCCATTGAAGAGGTTTGGAATTCCATTGGGGAGGTTTTCATTTCCCTATATATATATATATATATATATATATATATATATATATATATATATATATATATATATATATATATATATATATATATATATATATATATATAGAGAGAGAGAGAGAGAGAGAGAGAGAGAGAGAGAGAGAGAGAGAGAGACCACCAAAGCATATATCGTGGTAGATGGTCTTGTTTGTGAGGATCTAGTCACCTAATGTTGGATGTTATGGTATAGATGCGTTCGCATGATCTATTTACCATGCTATTACGTTTAATCATCTATAATACATTATAAGATTCAATTTTGAAAATAATGAAAATTAATGCCCTACAATTCATGAAAGTGGGGATGGTTTAAAAATAACTCAAAGCATCATATTGGAGACAACTTTAACACATGGAAATAATAATTAGATCATATGCTAAACATGATTCCAAAGTTAGTATTTGCTATTGGAGATCAGGTCCATGTAAATCAATAGTGTACTACCACACGTATAGTATTTTCTTTTGGAGATCAGGTCTATGTAAATCAGTAGTGTACTACCATAAGTTATGGTGGTTTGGCATCACAATAAACACTCCCCCTCTATGTGTATGTGCACGTGTGGAGTGTATAAGATTTGATTAACCTGCCAAAACATCTTATTGAGAGCATAGGGACCTGTGAAAAGTGGGATTTTCTCAACTAGTGTTGATAAATCAAATCCATACAACATTTGGCAGTACAAAACAAACATGTGAAAGTTGAATCCAAGGCTGAGAAATCACAACTGTGACTTTATGCACTTTCTGACTTGTGAAAGTTGGTCACAAGTATAAATATTTGGCCAGGAATCACAGGCTAAAGACCCACAGCTGTGACAAAAGATAGCATCCCCCGAACTTTGATGTCACGGGGTGGGCACTTTTTACTCACGTGAAAAGTCATATACAAATCAATGTGGACAAAGAAAGAATGAACATGATAACGTTTTCGATTGTTGCACTGCAAATTCTCTCTCAAAAAAGATTGTTGATCTGCGAAAAAGAAAAAAGGCTCTTCAAAAAGAGTTTTTTGTATTGTTGACATCTCTTGTTACCTGCCACCCAGTCTCTAAGGTTAGATCTTTGAGAAATCCATAATGCTCTTAATTGGTACGCAAGGGCATACAGAAGAAGAAATGCAGTCACTCGATGGGGAGATCAAGTGATAGGGCCTGAGCACTTTACAAAGTACTCAAACCACACAAAACACAAAAAATCCCTGTGCATGTCACAATTTTGTATTTTAAAGAAAATTATTGATTTTTTTTTTATGACGAGAAACCTTCGCCAAAGCGAGGAAAACCCCGGGTGGGGCCTCACGGCCACCCTGCCTTACGTGGCCCACCTCTGAAAGCTACGAAGACACCCGTGTGCCAATGGGGTTTGATCCAGAGTGCCTTCATTTCGGCACCTTCACAACTACCCCACTGGCCATGCGGACGACCCCCCTCGGTGGTAAAGAAAATTATTGATTGCATAAAGATTTTTTTTGTTAGTGTTTTACACAAAAATTGCTACATGTGATGTAAACCGGGAGGGCCCAATTTATGCGAAATTCTAACCAACTACAAGATTATCTAAGAAATGTATGAAATAACAAGAAATAGCTAGAAATTGTGAGAAATTAACATAAAATAAGAAATAAACCAGATAAACAAGAAAGTAACAAATCTCAAACCTAACTCCAATCTGAACTCCTAATCGGCTAAACTCCTAAAAAATATAAAACTCTTCTTAATTATCCTAATCTAATTAAATCTAAATATCGAATCCAAGATCTATTACAAAACGATCCAAATACTAAAAATATTCAAACTAAATAATATGAATCGCAAATGATCTAATAAAAAAGTGAACCCGAATATGCATCGCTTTGCTTTTGCATCATTCTTCCCATGTTGAAAAAGACTTATCCTCAGGTCTTGATCCCGTTTATGCTTCTTTCAGTTGTGCTCTAAGTATATAAAATAATGAACCATTAGAACCTCTGGAAGGCCTAGATCCGTCATCCTTGGAATGATATGATCAAAAGAATGTCCAAACAAGTATGAATTGATGAACCAATCATCCAATAGCTCTCGGTGTTGTTTTCAAGACTGAACAAATTAAACCCAGCAACTTATGCTCTGATGGGTCTCAAAACCCAGAATGTTCTTCCTGAACCATTCATAGTCATATTGGTCTCAATTCTGATTTGGATCAAATGGATCGAATGCCTTTAAGGCTAGTTTGGTCCAATCTGAATAAATCCAAACGATGTGGATCCCTCTCTTTATTGTCCCGTGCTCTAAATGATGTCGCTTTAAAACCAAACCCAGTTATAAAAGAGTTGGTTTGTGCCAGACTCAGGTTCCGACATATAAAGTCTGGATATGGAACCGTGAAACTAAGCCAAAAAAGCTTGAAGATGGGCCTAAACTAAGCTCAAATGGGTGTGGCTCGGTTGAGGACACCTAGAATCGTCCCACTCGGATGAAACGAAGAGGAACCGGTTTGTATACAAACCAGTTCTCCCACCCGTTGAGGGACTACCTTGAGGGCCCAATTTACAAGAAATTTTAACCAACAACGAGATTTTCTAAAAAAAGTACGAAAGAACAAAAAATAGCTAAAAAATTGCAGAAAATTAACACAAAATAAGAAATAAATCAGATAAACAGGAAAGCAACAAATCCGATATTCAACTTAAATTTGAATTCTGAATTCTACTTAAGGCTCTCATCTTTTTATAGATGAGGTCTTCCAAATCTCAATAAACTACTTAATCCAATAAACCTTTAAAAAATATAAAATTTCTCTTAATCATCTTAATTTAATTAAATCTGAATATCAAATATGAGAATAATTATAAAAATGATCCAAATACTAAAAATATATAAACTAAATAATATAAATCGATCCAAAGTGAATCCGGATATACATCACTCGGCAACGTGTTGGTGATTTTTTTTGTCTTTTGTCACTTCGTAAAGTAATTGTCCTATTGCTTACCCACGCATCCATTGGATGGGATGTCATATGAGGCCCCATCTCCGTACAGTCGTTGTCAACAACGTGCCGTGCTACAGCAACTCTATGTAGTAGGAATGAAACGGGGTAAGGTCAGAGTGTCATCTGCCGGTATTCCGTCAAAGCACTTCTAGGTGCCATTGATCTCAAGATGAACGACATCCAAAACCTGTACATGAGATTCCCGAATAGCTTAAAATGAATGGCTCACAATGAGCTTGTTCACCGTTTTGATGGGTGCCATTCATTTTTTAGATTAAGATGAACGACATCCAAGCTCTCTCAAGGGGGAATTTTATGTCAGGGCAGGCACGCATGCTTTCTTGGTGAATTGAATCTTTGCAAAAACATGGCCACGTTCGTGAATTGAATTCTCATGTTTGGTTGCAGAAGCATGCCCATGTTCATTAACTGGTTTAGGCACATGACAAGTTGCATCTTCATCCACGCAGGGGTTCTTAAGTTTGGGATCCACCTCGATGATGTGACCTGTCTGCAGCATTTATGCTCTCTGTATTAGTGATTCACAGTTGTTGGCACGGTAATCGGTTCATGGGATCTCACAACTTTCTCATTTTTAGTAAATATAAAGAGACTACTAAGCCGTCTCAATGAAATGAAAGCTAAACCAATTGTTTAGTACAGGCAAGCAAAGTTGGGCTCGAGAATTAGGGTTTGGTCCAGTGGCGTAGCTAGGATTCATGGGGGGGGGGGGGCAAAGAGGGGTGTAGGAAAAAAATTGTACCCATTTTTTTTTGAGATAAAATAAAAAAATGGGTACAATTATTAATAAAAATCTATTTCATATGGACAAATCAAACTATTTTCTGCAGTCAGGGCTGAGCTAGGACTGGGTTAAAAAAATGGATAAAAATCTATTTCATATGGAATCAGGGCTGGGCTAGGACTGGGCTTTTACAAAAAAAATTAACTGTTTCAGGAGGCAGGACTGGGCTACCCCCCTAGCTCCGCCTATGGTTTGGTCGGTTCTTGCATGGATAAAATTTTGATTGCAATTACCTTTGATCTGCATTCACTGGCCATTCAGAGTTTTTAAGGATTAACCCCAAGAGTAGGGTTGTCAATGGGTCTGGTTTACCCAGACCAAACCCTATAGGGTCCGCGTATGGTGATAAATAATAAGACCCGGGTTCGGACTCAAAGGTCTGATTAATACATGGATCCAGTTATAGTTTGTGAAATTTTATACCAGACCTGGGCCTGACCCGAGTTCCGATTAAGACCCACAAATTTTCAATGTAAAAATGATAAAAAAATATTATCTTACTGGGTATGGTCCGGGTCTTGTTCATGTAGTTTTTATCAAGTCCAGGTAAGGTTTCTTTTCTAGTGGACCCAATTAGACTTGGGTCTGAACCTGATATCATACCCAAAAATTGGTCCCAAGTCTAGTTCTACCTGGTCCAAACTAAATCCGACCCGTTGACACCCCTACCCAAGAGGGATTGGTGTAGTGGGGTGGGGCTTTGTCAATCAAGGTTTGATTCTCATGGATATCTCCTCATCTGCTTAAGCTGATGCCTATCATAGGCCCCACAGTCAAAGGCCCTGACTTCAATTTTGATGTTGCCAACACGAAAACTATAGGTATTGCAGGCTGAGCCATCGTGACCAGGTCTTCATGCCAAGTGCAGTTTCTCCAAGTTATAAAAAAAAAAAAATGTTAGAATTAGTTCAGTAAAAAAAGGTCGATCAACTCTCTCAAAGGCTTGGCTGCTTAAGGGTTAACTGCAACTAGGGATGGCAGTGGACTTGAGGGAAACAGCCCCGCTCACCCTGTTTGGACCAGGGATGGAGGCAGGGATGAAGATTAAAATCAAATCCCGTGCGGGAATAGAGGCGGGGATGGACTTACGCTTTTCCCTGTCCTGCCCCACCCCGCCCATCCTTCTTTAGGGATGGCAATGGTCAGAGGGAAAATGAGGCTCCCGCCTCACTCTGTTTGGACTTGGGATGGAGGCGGAGATGAAAGTTAAAATCCAAACATGTACGAGAATGAAGGTGGGGATAGAGGTCCAGATTTTGAGACAGGACGAGGGTGGAGACCTTGTCCCCCGCTCCCGTCCCAGTCCACTGCCATCCCTAACTCCAACTTTCCATATTGAAGCCTTTCTTTGACCAGAAAAATGCAAGCCATGATTGCTGTGAACAAGGCTAAATAGTCTATTTGTCTCATCACATTGACTTGGATTCAATTGAACAGACTTGGTCAGAACCTAAGATTGGCAGTTGACCAACTTTTGGAGGAATGAATCGAATAAGATAAATCAGTAAAACTATTGATAAAAAAATGTAGTTGAAAAAAGCAGTCTTGACATCAGACCACTTTAATGTAAAACGCAATGATAGTTTCCCCTTCGTCTTTTGTTAATTCTAAACGCATGCCCCAAGGGGGTTGGCCTAGTGAGGTGGGACCTTTATTGCTAAACAGGCAGTCAAAGTTAGATTACCATGGGCATCACCCTTCTGTGCAAGCCAACTGGTAGCATAGGCTTTCAGGAGAAGAAGGGATCCTAGCTTCAGACTTTTTCGCTGACGGCAAAAGAACTGTAGGTATGGCAAGCTGAGCCAGCACAGCCAGGTCTTCGTGTCCGGCACGGTTTCTTCAGGTTATAAATTCAAACAAAAATCCTAAAACACACAAATCTTGTACGATTGGCAGCAGGAAGGGGCATGATGTTTGAGTTCCGTCTTTGTCTTAATCGTGCCAGACTACTCATGAGACGGTTTAATCAACTGTTTTTTTTTTTTCAGCAAAACTCCAATACTGGAAACCTCACCCCTAGAACCTATGCTGAGCGTCGGCTTATGAAGGGGTAGCACCTGCAGGAATTCAACCACAACTGCCTGTATGACAGCCAAGACCCACTCCAACGACGCTAACCCCTTGGGTGTTTATTCAACTGCTGATGGCACCATATCAAAATGCATAATTTCGAGACCCTGAGGGATGCATATCTAATCTAACAGGTGGTGCAAACATCCCTCAAGGAAGAACCACCCCATTTGTCACACCAACCGACAGTTGCCATTTGTCATGCTTGGGGGTGGGCAGAACCCAAATTAAATCCACTACTGACTGATGTATTCAATCACGCGTAATAATTGTGAGAATGTCACCACTTTAGCCATACAGATGCCTTTTAACCATGGAGTTGGATGCCCTTTTCCTCCACACAATATCATTGAATTAAAATAAGACAAAAGATTGATATGATGAGACAGTTTCAGAATAAAATCGATATTACAAAAAATAGCCTTTGAATCCAATCGGTTTCAATCAGTCTATTAAAAAAACATTTTTTTTAATTAAAAAATGTATACATAGGCTGAATCAGGCAAACTCAGCCCGATTCGGCTGAATCGGCCAAATTTTATAGGGGTCTGAATTGCCCCCTGCATAAAATAAAAAAAGGCCAATTGGATTCAATTTTAATAACATTGGATTAAACTGCACCCAGGTTTGGACCAAAATCTAGGCTGGATTGTGGAAGTGAATGTGGATCCAGGTATGAAACTGACTAGGCTAAATTCATTTGCATACTTGACACTGCGGAACAAATGAAGAAACAGACTAAACCCAGACTTGAGCCCAAAATGGTTAGAAACAATGCCAACTAATCTTGGTATGAGGAAAATCTTGGTCAAGGAAAAGCCTTGCCATAAATTTAAAGTTTACAACACAAACAAAGACCCGCCTGATGTGGATAAGGATCGGTATGCAATATGCATCGAATTCACTGCTAACCTTGCAACCACATTTGAATTTGGCCTTCACTCTGATGTTGGTTAGAACTTAGAATTAGGGGAAGAATTGGAGCCAGGCCGAGACAAGAACACTACCAGTCCCAAAAAGAGCACAAGAATCGGTCCTGAACTAAATCAATGACATGTATTTGAACTGAGACCCAGAACTTAAGACAGATTTGGATCTCGGCTAAAACATGAAGACTTTAACTCAAAGCTGGACCAACCAAAACCTAGCCATTATGCCGGAATTATGTAGGATCATGGTATCAAATGGGCTCAGGGCTTTGCGACACTGATGGTTCCATCACTCCATATCTTTTTCTTTTTCGGTGGAGAATAGGCTATCACTATAAAATGGTCACCATAAATATTACAAAAAAAAAACGAGGGGAAAAGGAGAAAACCTGCAAACAACATTTGGATTTCACAAAAGCCAGTAGAACCATTCCACAGAACAGAAAAACATGTCTTCATACTCTTTACACAGATAATTTTGAGTCGACAATCCCAGATCCACTGCCTTCTCCACTTAGAGCTCGATCAGGATCCTGCATTAGTTTAACCATAAAGAGATGCTTAGGCAAACAACATTGATCAATTTGGAAAATGACAGCTAAGTTTTTATTCTTTAAACATTACCTCCATTCCCCACTTGATATAGTCAGGTGATTCACATGCTTTATATTCATCAACCAAGCTCTCTATGATCTCTCTAGATTCATCAAACTCCGAGAGGTCATTATCCTGAAGGGAATTCTAGCCACTATCAGATAGGCATGTGATGGAAGCAATAAAAGACTTGCTTAGTCAGATCATACAAAAGAGAAATTGCAACCAAGATGGTTCAATAGTGATTTTTCCCAGCATTATATCCTGAATGTAACCTAGCTGGACTTTAGGACCACTGAAAACTTGAACATGAGTACGCATGCCAAAAAAAAAAGCTAGGAAATCTAACATCATAACCGCATTTAAGAAATTGACACCAACAAAAACAAACTCCAAAGAACAGACCTTATAGAGAATGCCAACTTAACTGGAAAAATGAAGGGAACCTTCCAAAGATATCACTGAGAACTCTTGGTGTTGTCTCAACTGCCCTTTAATAGAGTTTGCTAGATCTACTGATAATGCTAGGAAAGATCTACTACTATTATGAGAACAATACTGATGATGACAACTACTACGGACAATGTGATGTTGAGTGGCTCAAAATCCAGTAGGCTATATTTGAACTCTCAACTGTTGGTAACCCACCAAGAATATGCAAGTATGAGCATCTATATTTTTTTCTTTGTACCTTCTAAGATTCTGTCAATCATTTTAACCTGTGTGTGATGCAAAGGTTTTCTAAGCAGAAAGCCTCACAAGTTACAGAACATCATGCAACAATCTCAGTTGTTACATCACAAGATACAGAATTTATGCATTAATCTTGGTTGTCTGTGCTAACTCACATTGATAAATTGCTGCACAAAACACTTTCAGCTAGAGTTTGCTAATGGCTGAGATTACATTGTACAATGATATCAAGGCATACTATCTCTGACAGAGGAAAGCTTGCAGTTGTGAACCCAACTAGCAGTGATGCTATGAGAATATATGTGATCAATCTGATGCTGTCTATGAAACTTTTCTTTTTTCTTTAGAAAAAAAGGTCTATGAAGAAAAATATCTAATGTTCAACTCAACCATAAGTTACAACTTATGAGCTATAAGAATGAAGCCACACGTATACAAGAACATCAACATTGCAATGGCATCCATACTTGGTCCTAGCAGAAAATAACATCTTTCTTTGTAGTGTATCCATAAAAGGACAAGAAAGAATTGAAATAATAATAGGCACTGCTTTCATCTGTTCGTAAACACCAACTACATGGCATTTAAAGTAGCCAAAACCTGTACTTTCAGCTCATCTGCAAGAATATGCCACTGCAAACAGTGGCAAGCTATGTTGAGAGGGCCTCAACATTTTAATGCTTTCAAATGAAACCCAAGATGAAGAAAAAGGACACAAGTGCAAAGATGAAATCAATTTTGATCTAGAGCATGAGAATAATGTTCATAGCCTAATCAGAAAATATGGTTCTTAATAAAATAAATAAATAAATAGGTCAACAGGGTTGAGTATAGACCAATATAACTTGCCCGTACATCACGGATATACTGAAACAAGTATCAGGCTACAATTGGGGCTGTTAAATGAGCCGAACGAACTGAACATAGCTTGTTCGGGCTTGACTCGTTTACCACTGAACCCAGCTCAGGCTCAGGCTCGAGTCTAGGCGAGACAAGCTTGAGCTCGATCCGACCTCGAGCCAGGCAAGCCGAACCCAAGATGGCTTGTCCAAAAAAGAAAATGCCACATTTAATGTGGCTGTCACTGGGATTCAAACTTCAAACCCTCTCTACCAAAGCCATAGAGACTAACCACCTATCCAAAAGCACTTTTGATGACATATTTCACATGTATATTATATATATTCTCTTTATACGAGCCGAACCGAGACAAATACCTATTGTTCATACTCACTCATTTATGCTATATAAGCTGCGAGCAGCTTGTCTTGCCGAGCTCACTTGATGAACATGAACGAGCTTCGGGCAAGATGAACCAAGCTGCAAGCTGCTCTGTTAGTTTCCCAGCCCTATCCACAATTACAATCACAGAAGCAGCTACAATGGGACCACATATGTTCCCAAATAGATGGATACTAGGCCTTACAAAGACCTTGATGAAGAAGTCATGGAACAACAGCACAACATTTAAGTATACCTACTGCAATGGTAATTTCCCCCACTTCTGTAAGACTGCATAGAAGCATCCATATATTTGGGCACCTATGTCACAGGGATTCGGCCAAACAAGTGCCGCACCCGCGTCGATGCGACGCGATGCGGCACCCGGTGCGGTCAACCCAACCCTGGGTGCGGTCAACACACCTAGGGTCATTTTGGTCCAATTTTTGGATTTAAAAAAAAATCTGCCCTATGAAATGGGCTGCGGAGGGGAGGATTAGGGAATTTTTTTTCCCTAATCCTCCCTTCGTCTCCTCTCCGACTCCCTCTACTCTCCGCCGACCCCGACGCCATTGCCGACCGCTCCGCCGCCGACCGCTCCAGGTATGCCCCCGACTCCCTCTGCTCTCCTCCTCTCCTCTTTGTCTCCCCTCTCTCCCTCTTAGAACGTCGAGGTCTCCGTGCACATAGCTTGTGCTTTTTGGGTATCTGTGTTTGCTTTCCCTTTGCCGCAGCAGAATCATGTCCCTACTCGATGCTAACAACTCAACTGCAAGGTTCCTTGTGCATCTTGCCAGAGGGCTTGGACATGTGGTTTGGCAGGCACACTGCAGCGTTCTGTCGTTGTTGGTTCCCTTGCCGCTATGTGGGCTTTCGGATGTTCGGTATGTGTTGGCTCAGGTGGGGAGTCGAAACAGCTCTCCTTCCTGCACTGATATTTTCAATGTCGAAATCGACGGATGACGCTTCGCAATTGCGCGGCCTTCGGGCCAGTGTTGCGTCGTTTTTATTTCATTAGTGTTAATGTTGTTAACTGATAAAACTTAAAAATTATATATATATATATATATATATATATATATATATATTGCGGCACCCGGTGCGGTCAACGCACCTAGGGTCATTTTGGTCCATTTTTTGGATTAAAAAAATCTGCTTTGGAAAATAAAAAAAAAGAGACCCTTGCTTTAAATTCATTTAAAATGCATTGAACAACATTATTTTCAAGTGAATAAATTCTCATTAAACTCTCTCTCTCTCTCTCATTTAATAGTAATAAAACTTCCTCTCATCCACCAAAAACATAAAATGAGTTTCTCAACAAGGCAGCTTTGGGAAGTGTTCATAATAGAAAACGGTTTCCTAAAATCTATCTTGGAAATTAAAAGCTTTCATTGAGAATAGGAAAGGTCTCTTAAAGTCCAACGTGTAAATTAAACCCATATTTTGAAGTTTTAAATGATTTTATTTAGAAGTTTCAATTTTGGACCCCCCTTCTATATATATATATATATTCCACACCCCCGCACCCAAGGTTTTTGAAAGTGCCGCATCCCCGCACCCGCACCCATGTGACATAGATGCTCATACACACATGACTTTTTTTAAGGTGCCTAAGGGGCTCCCATTCTGGCACTACTGATAAGAATCAGTCAAGACAGTCAGGACTAACTTTTTCATCGAACCTTATTGCACTTCTCCAAATGTCAGTATGTCATATAGACACAGACTTTTGTAAAACTTAGGCACAAGGATTCAACCGTGTATATATGTCACATAGGTACAGGCACGAGTACGGAGGGTACAACACATCAATTTCAAAAGATGAGGGTACGGGGACACAACTATCTATCTATCTATCTATATATATATATATATATATATATATATATATATATATATATATATATATATATATATAGAGAGAGAGAGAGAGAGAGAGGGTTTGGATATGGATCTATATTAAGATCCATATCCAAACCTACCTTATAAAAGGGGAAGGGTGTAGCCCTTCACCCTTTTCTATCTCTCTCTCTCGCTCTCTCCCTTTTGATGCAACGAGAAGAAGAAGAGGAGGAGCAGAGGTAGGTTCTCTCTCTTTGTCTGCTGAGGGTGGGAAGGAGAGGGTTTCGAGTCTCCCTCTCTCTCTCTCTTTCTTTTTTCTTCTCCCTCTCTCTCTCTCTTTTCTTCTTCCTCCTCTTCATTTTTCTTCTTCTTCTTCCTCCTCCCTGTCTTTCGCTCAAGAAACAAGAAAAAAAAGTTGGGTTAGGTCTGGGTTGGACCCGACCAGACCCGGACCAGCACGTACATGTGCTGTGTCCAGTACCAGAACCCGTGTCGACACAGGTACGGCCGCCAATATGGTGTGTCTATGTGACAAAGCCGTGTATCCATGTGTATATCTATTCAAAATTCTTAATCTACTAAGAGTGTGTTTGATGGAGTGAATAAGTTTCTCCACAGGGAGACGAGAAACTTATATGGGAAAAAGTTGTGTGGTCCCCCATGCAACTTTGCCCCCCTTCATTTTGAGGATATTTGCTCCCCAAAAATGGTGGAAGGAAGAATAAATCATGTGTTTGATTGTGTGCATGTGTCCCACTGAAACTGAAAGGTTTTCCTTGGGGAGGAAACTTATCCCGCGCCATCAAACGCACCCTAAAGGAACAAGGCATGTATATCATCTAAAGTGCATATTCTTGAACAATGCTAAATCATTGTGAATGAAAGCATTTAATTATAAATCAACTTATAAAATTGAAATGCAATGGAATCAAATGGTAAATGTAAAATACACAATCAAGATCATAAAAAGAAATAGATAAAGCTGACACAATGTTGACCGTGTCCATGAAGTCGTGTTGACACAGGACATAGCAATGTGACATAGAATGTCAATATGACTGGAAATTGTCACACTTTGTACTATATATCTATGCTAGATGATGCAACACATGTGAGTGTGTGTGATTGCATGCATACACACGTGCATCTGCTTGTAACTGTTACGAATTGAAGGAAAGCTGTCAAAACATAAAAAATTGGAAATATTAAAAAGTTAGACTTGCTTCAATGCACAGCAAACATAGTAGGAAAAAATACTTGGCAAGAAAAAATTAGAACTTGAGGAACACTTGTTGACCTAATACATCCTCTACTTGAATGAAAGATACACATACTCAAAAGGTGCAGTTCTAACAGAATACACCAAAAATAGTGCACCTTTATGCAACAGATAAGACACTTTCTATAGCTTAAAGCTGCATATTACAACACCTAGATGACTACTGAGATAGACAACTAATCTTGTTTTGCCTAAACTTGGATGCAGCTGAACAAAATGCAAAGTATACAGGGGAGACAAAACACACATTTATCACCAAATAGGAACCAATGTGAGATCAATGAATAAGTTTTAGCAGTTCAACACTAATAGTGGAAAACAACTTACAGCAAACATGGGAAATTTCCGATAATTATCAAGAAATGCTTGTTTCTTCCGAAGCTTTTCATACTGACTCAAACTCTTGCTGAAGAGATGCCTTATACTTGTGTGGCTTGCCAGCATCAGACCACTAACCTGTTACGGCAATCAAATAGTCAAAATTGTCCAATTAGATGTTTACAAAAGAAGAAACCCTACAAGAAACACAAAAACAAATCGGAGACTTGCAATCAATGTATCAAGAATCAAAGGGCCAATATAAAGTTAGATTAAAATGTAGTTTAAAAACTATGGGAACAGACAGTCTTACTCTGTGTGCAGTTTGAACATATGGGGACTTTCTAGATAAAGCAACCTGCAAAAAGGGATAGGCATCACATTCATCTGATAGAAGGGAAATTTTTGTTCAAGCAAAAACTGAAATGGAGAAGCACCTGTATGCTTGCAGGGCCCCATTCAATGAAATTGACAAGCTTTCTTTCACGTATCCTCTGTAAGCTTTTATGCACCTATTGCAAGAAGAAATGTAAGTGTCACCAGACCAACATTGTATAAACAGAAGTATTTAAACATGAATCAAAGTACAAACCAAATTAGTCAAACAAAAACATTGGGTATTGGCTATATGATTTTATATCTACGATTACAAATCACAGCACCATAAATTAAATGTAAGTATTGTAAAAGGTCTATTAGGCATGGAAAACTCAAATGTTTCTTGAGATTTTAAACTTTATTTATGTTCATGTTGTTTTTCGTTAAAACAATCCCAGTATCTAAAGAATGTTGCAAGATTTTGTAATTATTGAACTAAATGATGGCCTTCTTGATTTCAATGGAAGTCATTTCTGTACCTAGCAGAATGTATAATACTTACAAGTTGATTCACTTTGTCTTAGCAAAAGGTAGTAGATCATGTCACAGTATATCCACTACTGAAAGTTACAAGATATTCATCCTTATAATACATTTTTCCTATGCATCTTTCTTTTTTACTTTATTTCAACTCTCTCTCTATTATATAAATATATATATATATATATATATAATATATACAATAGAGAGAGAGATGCACAAACACATCCCCTTGCCCTTCTTTTGGAAAACACATCATAGTTGCTGTACCCATGTCGTAAAATGCACAATACCATGTCCGTGAAACATAGCACGTGAATATACTTTCACATTTGGATGATGTTCATGCTAAAATCATCGGGTAGGTATCAAAATCTCTCTGTTACTTCCACTTAACTCCACTTACACAGAAAATCACAATCACCAACAAAAATATAGCATTTTAATTTTACAGGCATATGAAATAAATCAAATTACATAATGTATGCAACAACTAAATTGAAGGAGAAAGGATAAAAACTGAGCCAGTTGAGTAAACTAAAATAAAATGACACCAACTTCAAGCTTCAAGCACATTCTGTTGACTTTTGACTTAGGGGCACTTTGGCAGCAAGAATAATCCAGTTTAAAACTGCATTTTTCATAACCAAGTTTTTGTTGTGTTTGAATAATAGCAAGAACTTGGTTTTGGAAAACCCAGGTTGGGTGAAATCTGGGTACCCAGTTTTTTCATCTTACAACTTGGTTTATCCGGGCAGGGAATCGCAACCCTTTGAATGTCGTTGCCCGCTCCCACCCGCATAATCTCATTGCCAATGATCTATTCTGAATGTTGATGACTGTTTCTGAACAAAGATGACTCTCCCCTCAAAAGCTAACACCAAAAGGAGATACTACTACCGACCCCCAATCATGGCCGACGTGCTTTAATGGCAAGTTAATGTGGAACCCTGTTTGGTGCTTAACCAAATATTTAATCATAAATTTTTCCTATTGTGTATTTTTGTTTATTTCTTTCAATGTATCCCTCAAAATTCAATGTGGTTCCTAAGTTCTTCATTCCAAGCTGTCTGCCTCAAAATGAAGCTGTGACCTTCTTTCATTTAAAAGGATACAACCTCCTGTTCCATGCATCCTTCTTTTTTTGGTGAGATGAAAGATAGCCACTTAAGTCAAAATCATTTCTTTTGTTTTATGTTTCTCTCAACCCCAAAGAAAACAAAAGTGACCTGCATAAGAGCTAAGTGATTGCTGCAGTGTAAATTGACCTTCTATGAAGTGCATACCTGAAAGCCAGATACCACTCTCGATTTTATAAGGATCAACATAAAGACCAACAAAGGGGATCTCTAAATTGACAGCCAGGAAATCTTGGTAGCAATCAGACACATAATGCATTTCAATACTTCATTTATCACCCATGTCTCTTGATAGGCCACTATGCAACAGCTCCACCTTTTCTGTTTCTTTGAAATCAAAATCAGAACATCATAATGTAGGAAACCCCAAAGAGGGCATTCAGAGAGAGGACAAAAAGGTATAACACTTCAATAAGTGATCCAGGCAATATGAACAGAAACTACAGATCTTCATGAAAATTGCAAACTTACTAGTGAAAATACAAGTTTATATAACTGCTTTATGGTTTGGATTTGTGCTTGTAAGTGTACTACTAGGCAAAGACAAAATACTATTTTAGATATGTAAAATGTATTTCTTTTTGTAGCCTAATCTGCCAAAAGCATGTGGTATGTTAAGAGGCTGATTTTGAGTAGCAAGTGACAAGAAACAAATGCTGGGGAACAAAAATAAATATACAGGAAAACAATATGCATGAACCCATGAGACAGAAAACTACCTGTGTAGGGTCAACCTCTCCTTGGATGATATTTAATATGGATATGTATTTAGCCTGGCTGGCTTCTTTAGTCCGAGCATAAGAGGAAACCATGATATTTTTTGTCTGAGAGTATGAAAAGCCAACAGAAAAGTGTAAGAGAAAAAAAAACAATTGGAAAGAAAAATGAGAAGTCATATTATGTAAGTGTAAATTAGGAAAACTAATGCAATATATCACACATTTATGTATAACCACGCTACTTTTTTGTTCTTACAATTAACATATTGAGTTGGCCCCAAAGGGGTCTGGCATAGTGGGATGGGACCTAGGCCGCTAGGCAGGTGGTCTAGGTTCAAATCCCATGGGTGTCACCCCTCGTGCAAGCCAAAGCGTGGCGACTCCCTGGGGGCAAGGGGTAAGCCCACAGAGTTTTACGCTGCCACGACAGCGACCAGAAGTACGGCAGGCAAAGCCAGCACGGCTAGGTCTCTCATCCTGGGGGTGGTTTCTCTGTGTAAATATCAAAAAAAAAAAAAACTATTGAGTTTTCCATCTTTGTCACAAAGACATGCCTGGTACTATACTCAATCAATAGATTATTTTCAACTCAAATACAACAAATAAAATGTTCTAACCAGAGTAATTTCATCGATGAAAAGTTTAATGTATAGTGAACAAGTGATAAGCTGGGCCTTCTTTTGTAACTTATTATGAAGCAGTGAAACTTGCCTGTAGAAGTCTTCTCATCACATCTAGAACAGTAGTCTTTCGAATTGCATTAGCCTGCTAAACAAGGAATAAACAAATATCAGAAATTAATGAAAATATTTTGTTCAGTTCGTGCCCCCTTCCAATTTCTTATGACATAAGCATTTATAACAAATAATAATGCCATCATAGATAAGCTTTGTTTTTGAAGGTCAGTCTAAGAAGCACAAAGAAAACCTCTATGTGATCTATATTCCCCCCCTCACCCACATAGTTGAAGCAAGGTTTTGACCTTGCGATCATAGAAAGATAAATGGAAATAGTGCACGCAAATGATCGAACTAGTCTCTTAGTTTGGAGCAAGAAAAATGTAACTTCTCTAGACTCCAGTTTATCTGTTGACACTTTAGTAATTTTCCAGTAAGTTTGAGGAACAGATATGCAAGAGATTGCTGACCACACCAATTACCTTTCCAGAACCTAATGGCAGCCCTGTTTCGAAGCTTAATGTCCAGCGTGGTGATGACGCTGTTGAAGAATCCTACCACATTTTTCCTTCAGTGCATCCACCACTTTTCAAGTTCCAAAGCCTTCATTTGTTCACTGATTGCTTCTACACACTATAGATGGTTGGAAGCTAGATTGTAACATTGCAATAACCAGGTAGAAGGAGAAAATCTCCGACACTCATCTAACATGTGTGTGCTTAAGTCCTTTAGTAAATTAAAAGCTTCCTTAATGCTCTGATGTACAATCTTTCTTCAACATCCATCTAGCAATTTTGAAACTTTGAACTTGCCACCTAATTGTATTATCATGCTTAAGTTGTTATGTGCAGCCAAATAAAGGCTTTCAGATGCAATTAATGAATCTCATCCTCATTGGATGATATAGGCATTAAAGCATTCATGTAATACTTAAGAGAGTCAAAGTTAGTCATATTGTTGAGGGTCAAATTAGTCCAGATTTCCATGTTTAAGTCATTGTTGTATGTATTAGTGTTGTAAAGGGTATTTCAGATAAGGAAATATTATAGAGGGGAGTTGACCCCCATATATCATGTAGTTACCCTAGGGGAAATGAAATGAAGTCTCTTTTTCTCCCTAATGCTTCTCAGTTCTCCTCCTCGTTGATAATAGAGAACCATCCAAAAAGTGGCCCACGATCCATAAGTGAACATTCAATTATCAGCAGAAAATAAAAAGAACAAAAATGAAGATGAATAAGACAAGGTGAGTCTCCAGGTTGTTTAGCTATGATGCAATGCTTGGCTAGTGAAAGAGCATAGACTTCCTAGGAACTTAATAGCAAAGGGAACTTAATTTACACAGAATCATGGCAAAAATGGTGCAACATTATCGCAGAAACTAGACTTATTATTCATCCTTATGAAATAGTTGAACCATTTTCTTGCTATAAGTTTCCTTCCATCTCCCAAAATTTCCAAAGATATACACCAAGTACATATAGGCCAACCAACTATCCTAGTCTTCTATTAGCTGATACCACCATTTTACCTCTCTATGGTACTAAAAAAACCTGCTTCTTAAACTAATTTCATAGGCATTTACCAGTTCACTCCCTAAAAAGATTGCAAATCCAAAATGTTGTCCTATACTTCTATTTTACCACACATACAGTAGCAGACAAATGGAACTGATTCATTTTGACATAGTCTAAACAACTTTGAAGTGAAAATGAAGTATCCTCATGATAAAGATGTGGATGAATTTATGGCCGAATAACACAACCACCAAATATGAATTCTAGCTAGGTGGCATCTTCCCACCATGATATGAACAAACTAATTGGTGCACAGCATAGCACAGCAAATGCATATCTATCTCCTCCCTCCATAACATATGTATGGCTTTAGTGTCATACAAATACAAAAGAAAAAATAACTATATGTAAGTCAAAATAATAAGCCTGTGCTAAATAAATTGATCTTGCATGAAACTTTAAGACTACCCATTTCATGCGCCTTCATCAAATCAATTGGTTTCATTGGAGACCTAAAAACTAATAATAAAATCCAAAATGCAACATCATAAAGCCTCAAAATGCAATATCAACTAATAAGAGCTAACAATTTGAGGAGTCTGATAGTCTAATAATAGAATGTAGAACTTTTATGTCCAGTGACATATCAAAAAGAAAAGCACTAAATATTGCTCAAATAGAAGAAAATTTTGACCTGACGTTCCACTGTTAGTGGTGTATAACCAGTCATTAGAAAGTGGCATCTTGGAGTAGGAATCAAAGAAGCAAGTAGGCCAACCAAATCATTGTTCATGTATCCAGGATAACGAAGGGTAGTAGTGCTTGCTGACATCACTGTTGAAACCAAAGAATTAGTTTGTGCAAAGGTAGGGTTTGGAAGATGAAGACGCTCTACTGCAATCCGATTCAATGCAGTATTGTCAAGAACAACAACACAATCTGCATTTAATGTCAGCCTCTTAAGAGTCAAGAGGGAGTTGTAAGGTTGAACAACCACATCACTTATTTCCATTTGATTGGGGAATACACTGTATGTCTGAACAAGTTTCTTGCTGTAGCGATCATTCAAAGTTTCTAAGAGGTAGGAGCCCATTCCTGCCATTAAGCAAGATAAGAATAAAATAATGCAAAATTAGGAAATAACAAATAAATTATTGGAAGTTTCGGTATAATAGTGACATTAATGATTAACATGAGCATGAAATCATGTCTTTAGAACACAAGCATGTGCAGTGTGAAAATAGTGAGTAGATTGTGTCTTAGGGGCATAGCTGATATTTTTTATATTTGATATATCTTTTTACTTTACATATTTTTTAGTTTCTTTCTTGTTCTTATCTTTCTTATGGGTATTTTAGTCTTTATAATGTTTCCTTGTAGACTCTCTTGTATATCTTTTCTTAATGAAATAAGACAATTTAGAGTTTTGCCCTCCACTCTAGTGTGTGTGCTTGTGCTTCCTTTCATATTGCAGCCAAACGAAGACGGTATCAGAGCTAGCAAAGATTATAGATTTGAGGCTTGCATGAAGGAAGATGGTGTAAGTTGCTACAGTAAATATCACTACAGTGTGCTACAATACCATGAAGTTATGATTTTTTGCGGTTGGTGAAGTATCTGAAAACAAGATTTTAGTGGCAAGTTTCATCTGAGTTGGAGTTGTCTAGAGGAAGTTATGATTTTTTCAATATTTCCTAAATTGTTGTCCAACACTTTCTGCTGAATCGAAAATCAGTGGATTCCTAATCATATTTGGAGTCTTAGCTTGGGAAATTGGTTCCACGTGGATCGTTTTTATATAGAAAGGCGTTCGAACCCTTGTTTGGTGAAAATACGAGTTGGTTTGAGTGTAATTTTATGTTTGGAATTGTGAAACAAGAGGTGGCAGCTGTGAATTTATGGTTTCCTTGGTATTGGGCATCCACTATCAACATAACAAAGTTTTTTTCTGTGCTGCTGGACTGATTTAAAAATTAAGTTGAGGTTTGAATCTCTTTGAAGGTATTTGTGTTTGAATTTTATGTGCTAAAGCTTTGGAGCATACTTGTGCATGCTAAATGTTTGATGAATTGCTTGAGCGACTGAATGTGGTTCGTTTGAATCATGTGCTGGAGATTGCATGTTGTGTTTGAAGTGGAATATTGATTTGTGCTTGCTAGGGTGAATAGCATCGCTTGTTGTTCTAGTGCACACTAAGTGTTTGATGGATTGTCTAAGCAACATGTACACCAAGTAGTTGGGTGTTTGTGTAAGTAAAGCACATTGTATGTGTTTGGTGCTTCATTTGGGTGATATACACCAATTAATGGTTATTTGTTGAACAAGAGATTGGTGAATTAATTGACTTTTGGTGTGTGTATTGGAGGCTAATATTTGGCTAGGTGTTAGTTAATTGATTGCAGATTCCAAAAAGATGGAGGATAAAGTAAAATGTAACTACTACAAGAGGCTTGGCCATATGAAATACTCTTATCCTAAGTTGGAGAAGAAGCAGGGAACTTGTCTTGACCATATATCATCTATAACTAGTGCAACTACACATACTAATGCTATGACGGCATCAAATATGCAAGGGCTAGAGCGCCAGTTACCTTTTCACTATGCAACTTCCTTATCCCTATCTTCTTCCTCATTTGATACAATTCATGCAAGTACATTTAAACCTAATTCTGGTTGGTTGATCATGTCACATGACTGCAAATGAGTATTTTAATTGATTGTAGACCATATCATGGTTCCTTCTGAGCTGCAAAGGGCAGTTTCAAAAGTTGGTTCTATTTCATCCCAGCCTACCATCAAAAACAAGTTGCATATTATGTCCCTACTATTGCCATGAATTTGATTTTTGTTGATCAAATACTCGTTATAACTGTGATGTTATATTCACTCCGGATGGTTGCCTTGTTCAGGATCAACAGTTGAGAAGGACAATCAGCACAGGGCATAAAAAGGGGCATTTGTATTACTTAGATTTCTTGGATTTGAGACCTCATTCAATTCTTGTTTCGGGGTATAGTATTGCAGCTTTAGACCTGTCTGTCCTATGGCATTAACGTCTTGGACATGTGTCTAGTTCAAGGCTTCGATGTATGTTGTCCACTGACATGATTAATGAAACAAAAGTTGTAGTATCAAATTTGGTTAAAGACTGAGAGTTGCAAATTAGCTAAAGGTCATGCATTGCCTTTTGGGATTAGTAGTTCTGAGTCCTCACATGCCTTTGATCTTGTGCATTTTGCTGTATGAGGACCTTCCTGAGTTTCTTCTAAAGGTGGATCAGTCTACTTTGTTACATTTACTGATGATTGCACTAGGTTTACATGAATCTATTTCATGAAAAATCATAGTGAATTGTTTGATATCTTCAAACAGTTTTATGCCATGGTCGAAACACAGTTTTCTACTTTCTTGAAGACCTTGCGCTCAGATACAGGGGGAGAGTATATTAGTTTTCAGTTGCAGCAGTTCTTAGCCGAAAAGGGGGGTGATTCATAAAAAATCTTTCCCTTATACTCCAAAGCAAAATGGGGTAGCTGAGCGCAAGAATAGGCACATCCTTGAGACCACACAGACACTCTTATTTTCTAGTAGTGTTCCCAAGATATTTTGGGGTGATGCTACTCGTGTAGCAATATTTTTTATCAACTGCATACCATCTAGTGTCCTTGCAGGAGGTACACCTTTTCATAGATTATATAGTCATGTTCTTGATTATTCATCTATGTGTGTCTTTGGTAGTACCTGTTATGTATTGTTGCCTCAACATGAAAGAGACGAGCTATCACCCAAAGACTCTTAAGTGTTGTTTCATTGGATATCCTGATGGGCAAAAAGGATATCATTGTTATGATCCAGTGTCTAAAAGAGTTTGGACCTCAAGGCATGTCACCTTTTTAGAGAATCTTCCTTTTGCTTCTAGTATAAGGGAGAAAGTTGAGGAGTCTGCCACTTTCTTTCTTATTCCATTTCCCTCTGAAGAAAGGAGTACTATGATAAATAAGGAGTTTAAATCACTTCAGATATACACCCATAGACAAAAGAGTCTGTTTTGGTACCCTTCTTTGATAGGGCTATGCATGATAAAGATGATTCTTCTAATGTCCAGCTTGATTTTCCCACTGTTGATGATGGACAAGTACTACAAGAGGCATCAATACCACAGTTAAGGCACAGTTCTGGTCATTCCATCCCTCCATCTTGCTTTGTTTCTTATGGTTTTTTTTATGTTCAGTACCAAGCTTTTCTTGCCCTAGTTCATTCTTATATTGAGCCCAATATTTATGATGAAGAATGACAACAGGCTATGGTAGAAGAGTTAGCAGCATTAGAGAAGATGCATGCATGGGACTTCACTAAGCTACTTCAAGGGAAGAAAGCAATTGGTTGCAAATGGGTATACAAAATAAAAACAAAAGCAAATGGGAGCATTGAGCGATACAAGGCAAGACTTATAGCTAAGGGATATCATCAACAGTTTAACAATGACGTTTACACCAGTAGCTCACATGACTACTATTCGCACGCTACTTGCAGTCGTAGCAGTTAGACATTTGGATATGTGGCAACTTGATGTGAAAAATGCATTACTCAATGGAGATTTGGAGGAGAAGGTCTATACAGTTGCCACTAGGTATGTCAGATTTTGAAGGGAGAGTTTGTCGCCTTCGCAGAGCACTATATGGTCTCAAATAAGCACTTACAGCCTAGTTTGAAAAGTTTAGTATTGCAGTAAGGCGACTTGGCTTTACTCAGAGCTATCATGATCCAACATTGTTTATTTCATCATCTCCTCAGGGACAATGCTTGCTTCGGTTATATGTTGATGATATGATTATTACAAAGGATGATACTCATTTGATTGATAGTGTAAAACATAAGCTTGGACAAATATTTGAGATGAAAGACCTAAGGGCATTGCGATATTTTCTTGGGTTGGAGGTTGTATACTCTAAGAGAGTATACTTACTATCGCAACATAAGCATGTAGCTGACCTTGTGACTCAGGCTAGGTTAGTAGAGGATACAAAGCATGTAGACACGCCCATTGAGGAAAATGCTAGACTCAGATCGACGAATGGTGAGCCTCTTGTTGATCCTTCAGTATAACATCAGTTGGTTGGGAGCCTCATTTACTTGACAATTTTGCGACCAAATATTTCCTATGTTATGCATTTAGTGAGTCAGATTATGAGTGCACCTCGTGCAGTTCATCTGGTTGTAGTATTGAGGATCATTCAGTATGTCAGAGATACTATGCATTATGTATTGTTCTTCTCTTCAGCCTCTTCACTTGAGCTCAAAGCCTAATGCGAATATGATTTTAGAAGATGTGGTAGTTCTACTACAAGTTTTTGTATCTTTCTTGGAGACTCTTTGATCTCCTAGAAGAGCAAGAAGCAACATAAGATTGCATTGTCTATAGCAGAGGCTTAGTATCGAACTACGGTACAGACTACTGAAGAGATTGTTTGGCTTTAATGATTACTTAGGGATATGGGTGCTACTCTATCATCATCGACAACTTTGCAATATGATAACCAGAGTGTTATCCATATGGATAAGAATCTAGAGTTTCATGAACGTACCAAATATATAGAGATTGATCGTCACTTTGTATGTCAAACGTATCTTGATGGCACCATTACCTTGCCTTATGTTCAATTCGTGCATCAGATTGCCAATGTGTTCACTAAGGCACAACCAACCGTTCAGTTTTGCACCTCTATCTCCAAACTTGCAATGGTTCTTATTATACCATCTTGAGTTTGAGGGGGAGTGTGAAAATAGTGAGTAGGTTGTGTCTTAAGGGCATAGCTAGTATTTTGATATTTGATGTCTTTTTATTGTACATATTTTTTATTGTTTCTTTATGGTTCTTATCTTTCTAGCGGGTATTTCAATCTTTATAATGTTTCCTTGCAATGTAAGCCCAATAAAGATGGTGGACTCTCTTGCATATTGTTTCTTACTGAAATTTTGCCCTTCACTCTAGTGCTTGCTTTTCCTTTATATTGAAGTTAAACGAAGACACAGAAACACAGATGCACATGCATGGATTCAAAAATGAATACATTTACATGTTATGAAAATAGTGATGGAATCACACTGCATACACATGAAAAAAAGTGTTAAATATTACCATGTTGTCACTGCAATGCCACATTAGTGGTTGTTGAGACTAAGAGGCTTTTAGTAAATAAGTTTTTCTAAACTAGAGGTTATTTGAATCTTAATATTTAATAAGGGACCTGGGTGTAATTTTGTTCCTTGGACTATCTCTATTTAATATAGAGATTAGCCCTAATCCAATGTAACGAGTTTTCTTTTTTCTAAGCAGCCGTCTCTCTCTCTCTCTCTCTCTCTCTCTCTCTCTCTCTCTCTCTCTCTACCCCGATTTCTATGTTTATTTTCAGGACATCAACATGGTATCAGAGCAGTTGATCTTGGGAGCGTGATCAATCTTCTTTCAACAAAAAAAAAATGAAAGTTCTGGAAGTCGTGATCTATATGGGAGCAACGGTCGTGATCTCTATGCATCTGCGTGCACATGTTATCGTGGGTCGTGAATCTAGGTGTCGAGTTCTCCTTAAAATCCATTTGGGTGTTTGATTTCAGACATGATTCCCTGCTATATCGTGATTTTTTTTTTTAACATGATGTCGTTGCTAGTGAATCTGAGTGTCGAGTTCCTCTCAGATCTTATTTGGTTGTTCATTTCTCAAAACATAAATATCAACAGTCGTGATTCTTGCTGTGTCATGGAATTTTTTTTGTTTTCTGTTCGTGGAACCGAGTTATTTGATTTTAGACGTGATCAGAACTGAATGTTAATATCAGTTCTCTGTTCGTGGACTGTGTTATGGATTATTTTTTCAGTCGCAGCATGAGTGCTGTGAAAACAGAATGTTAACAGCAATTTCTGTTCGTGGAAGCAGCAGGCGTGAGCAGCAGGTTGTGTCGTGAAATATTTCTTTTCAGTTGTAGCAGGAGTGCTGTGAAAAACAAATTGTTAACAACAGTTTTTTTTAAAGCCGCATGCGTGATTCCTGCTGTGTGGAAACATATGTTGTTGTGTTGTGAAATTTTGTTGGTACTGCTGCTAGTCGTAGTATTGGCTTGTGGAAAGTTTTGTTTCAATTAGTACTACTGCTGTGGAAACATTCATTTCAATTAGTACTGCTGTCAAGACTTCATTTCTGGTGTGACAGCTTGTGTAGTCGTGGATTTGCCTGACGTGGGGTTATAACACACGCTATATCGTGTTGGATGTGTGATCTTGTTTGCAACCTATAGCCATCCGTGGTTGAGGTGGAAGGTTTTGGTCAAGTTTCTTTAAAACTATTTTTAAAGTTTGGATCTGAATAGTCGAAGGTCGTGTTTCTCAGATTTCATTGGTGAAGTCAAAACTTGATATAGTCGGGTTCGTAGTTGATTGTGGGTGTGCGCATGTGGTTGCTCCTGCATTTTGTGAATCAAGCCAATTAGTTTATATTATGACTCAAGTGGTTAAATCAGATGCAGATTCCTCCAATGATTATGTAACTCTTAGGAGGGCTGAATATGATGAGCTCCTTGCTTTACGATCATCCACTTCAAAGTCTTCTGTTGCAGAGGTTGTGTGCTCGGCAGGTGATGGCCTATCTGGTCAAGGTGGTAGGTGGATCATTGATTCTGGAGCCTCTGGTCACTTGTGCGAAAATTCGAGTAATTTTTTGAGTTTAAAACCTGTGACTGGTAAAAAAAGGGGTACTTCTTGCTGATGGTAGCTCTTCCCCAATTGTAGGGCAGGGAAACATGTCTATTACCCCTACTCTTCAATTGACGCATGTTCTTCATGCTCCTTCGTTTCCACAGAATTTATTATCCGCCAATCAAATGACAAAAGATTTGAATTGTAGATTGATTTTTGATCCTATGGGGTGCACCTTTCAGGACTTGCTGACGGGGAGAAGGATTGGTGGCGGCTATGAGGAAGGTGGTCTGTATTACCTACACCAACCAGAAGTTTCGGCCTATTATGTTGTAACATCATCCTCAAGTCCTCTATTGTGGCATCATCGTTTGCGTCACCTTCCAGTGACAAAACTTCGTCGTGTCATTCCTCATATACCTCCCTCAGTTTCTTTTCAGTGTGAAACATGTCAATTGAGAAAACATTGTCGAAGCTCTTTCCCCTCTAGTCAGAGTCCGTCAAGTCAAGGATTGTTTGATCTTCTTCATATCGATGTGTGGGGTCCGAGTAGGATTCCGAATAGGTCTCAGTGTCGTTATTATCTAGTTATTGTTGATGACTTCTCAAGGTTATCGTGGGTGTTCCTGTTAAAAGATCGGTCTCAAAGTCCTGTCATTCTTAAATCTTTAATTGTAGAGATAAAAACTCAATTTGATGTATGTGTTAAAATTGTTCGCACTAATAATGCTCTTGAGTTCAAATCCAAAGACTTACTTCAATTCTATTCTGTTAATGGGATTCAACCTCAATTTACATGCCCTCATACCTCCCAGCAAAATGGGGTGGCTGAGAGGAAACATAGACAAATCCTTAATGTTGCTCGGTGCCTTATGATTCAATCCAATATGCTTGCTTCATACTGGGGCGATGCGGTTTTGACAGACGGTTTTCTTATAAATCGCATGTCGTCAAGCTCTGTAGAAGACCATATCCCAATTCAAATTCTCCATCAAAAGGCTCCTCTCTTCCCTATCCCCCCTAAAGTTTTTGGATGTGTGTGTTTTGTGCATAAGCTGGGTCCGGATCGAGATAAACTTGTTGCGCAGTCTATTAAATGTGTTTTCCTTGGGTATCCTAAGAACCAAAAAGGATATCGTTGCTATGACCCTATATCTCATAAAGAGTATGTTAGTGTGGACGTTACCTTCTTTGAGTCTATTCCTTATTTTTCAAGTACTACTCCAAGACTACAGTAGAGCCTTGGTGATATCCTTCCCCTGCTGATTCCTCCCTTTCCGTTAGAGTCGCTTCCTCCTCAGTCCTTGGTTCTAGCGTCAGGTGTGTCTCGCTTCTGAAACCCTCCCATAGTATACACTCACAGGGTACCTCCTACCTTCATGCTGCCATCACCTCCTTCTCCTCAGGTAAGTATTTCTGAGCAAACTGTTGTCCCTACATCTGATGTTGATCTTCCCATTGCTCTGCGCAAGGAAAAGAGACAGTGCACTCTTTATCCCATCTCGCAATTTGTATCAGAAGTTAATCTTGGGGCATCTATGAAGAATTTTATTTCTGCTCTGTCTGCCTCCTCTGTTCCGCTTCATCACAGTCAAGCTCTAGTCGACTCCAACTGGATGCAGGCTATGCGTGATGAGATGGATGCCTTATGGTCTCGAGGCACTTGGGACTTGGTTGATCCTCCCACAGATGCAGATATTGTAGGCTGCAAATGGGTATATAGCATTAAACATAACTCGGATGGGTCGATTAAACGGTACAAAGCCTGGTTGGTTGCAAAAGGCTACACTCAGACTTATGGTATTGACTTTTTTGAAACTTTCTCCCCAGTTGCTCATCTTGGCACTATTTGTCTCGTTCTTTCTGTTGCTGTGCACCATGGATGGCCTCTGTTTCAATTGGATGTCAAGAATGCCTTTTTGTATGGGGATTTGCATGAAACTGTCTACATGCAACAACCCCCAGGCTTCGAGGTTCAGGGGGAGTGTCAGAAGGTGTGCAAGTTGAAGAAGGCTATTTATGGCCTGAAGCAGAGTCCGCGAGCATGGTTTCACAAATTATTTGAGGTAATGTCGAGTTTTGGATTTGTCAGGTCAGCTTCAGATCACTCTTTGTTTATCAAGAAAACCAGTGTTGGAATTGTTGTTGTGGTGGTATATGTCAATGACATCATATTAACAGGGAGCAGTGCTCAAGATATTTCTGCAACAAAAGATCATCTTCAGAAGCACTTTGTTACTAAAGATCTTGGTCACCTTCGATATTTTCTGGGTATCGAGGTTGCAAGAAACAGAGAGGGCTTAGTGTTGTCTCAAAGAAAGTATGTGTTGGACTTATTAAAAGAGACTGGAATGCTAGGAGCTAAGCCAACTAATATTCCAATGGATCTCAAAACTCACATGTTCGATGAGAAGTCTGACTATGTGGATAGTGTCAGCTTTAGATCCTTGGTGGGTAAGTTGTTACATGTGACTGTTACTAGACCTGACATTTCATTAGCTGTGAGTAAAATCAGTCAGTTCATGGACAAACCTACAAAAGTTCACAGGGATGCAAATATGATGGTTCTTCGGTACTTAAAGGCATCTCCTGGTAAAGGTCTGTTGTTTAAACGAAATCCATCTTTGGACGTTGTTGCTTACACTGACGCAAATTATGCAGGATCTGTTGAAGATAGGAAGTCAACATCTGGATTTTGTGTGTTTGTGGGAGGAAATCTTGTTACCTGGAGGAGTAAGAAACAAACCGCTGTAGCCAGGTCGAGTGCTGAATCTGAATACCGAACAATGGCCTAGACTGCAGCTGAGATTATGTGGGTAAAATCAGTCTTGACCGAGCTTCAGGAGAAGGTATCCCTACCTATGTTGATGATGTGTGACAATAGGGCTGCTACATATATTGCCAACAACCCAGTGTTTCATGAAAGGACTAAACATATTGAAGTTGACTGTCACTATGTTCGCAACTTGGTTCAGGCTGGGTATATCTGCACCGATCATGTATCTTCCGAAGATCAAGTAGCTGATGTTTTTACCAAAGCCCTGGAGAGACCAAATTTCTCAAAATGTTGTGACAAGCTGAGCATGATTTATATCTATGCTCCAGCTTGAGGGGGAGTGTTAAGACTAAGAGGCTTTTAGTAAATAAGTTTTTCTAAACTAGAGGTTATTTGAATCTTAATATTTAATGAGAGACCTGGGTGTAATTTTGTTCCTTGGACTATCTCTATTTAATATAGAGATTAGCCCTAATCCAATGTAACGAGTTTTCTTTTTTATAAGCAGTTCTCTCTCTCTCTCTCTCTCTCTCTCTCTCTCTCTCTCTCTCTCTCTCTCTCTCTCTCTCTCTCTCTCTCCCGATTTCTGTGTTTATTTTCAGAACATCAACAGTGGTCATGTTCATTACAACAACAATAAAATTCACATCTTCTAACAAAGAGAATTTGGGTGTCGAACCAATAGCAATATCAAATAACCAATAATGCACAAATTTCTTAAAGAAAGCATTATATTAGAAACATGTAACCAATATTGATCTTGACATATGGATGTAAATGGATTGGATTTTATCTGATATCCCACCAAATCCGACTTTGTTTAGTTAGATTTGGTAAGCCGAAACCATATGCGATTATAATCGAATACGGATATGGTTTTAGTTTTTTGCTATCAAATCCAACAGATATGTGGATTTGATGGATATTTGAATCCAATTACATGCAAAAAACTAGGTTTGGCATGAGCTTTTTGTGACGAAACACTAAAGAGAAAAGATAATGTCACTAAGTGACTAGGAAATGCATAAGCGCACAAGCAATAGGCCACTAATGGGCAAAAAAACAATAAGTCACAAAGTGGCAAACTGTCAATAGACAAAAAATACCAAATGAGAAAGAGAGCTAAAAAATATAAGAGATCTTATTGAGAAAAGCTACAAGAAGCTTGACAAATACATGGGGCAAAGCCCCTTATTTATACACAAATGGGACCCAAGGAGGGGCTCCCATAGAGTCATTGGAGCCCCTCCAACAATCATATTTATGACAGTTGGAGGGGTCCAATAACTCTATGGTGGACCCCTCCTATGATGCAATAACTAAAAATACAAAAGGAAAATAGAAAAAAAAACATATTCAAAAGAATATGCATGTTACAACAACTACGCCTTCATCCCAAAACAATTGGGGTCGGCGATATGAACCAAAAAAGAAAATCATTCTGGGTCTTCCACATGAATCCTTCTCCTCTTATCATTTTTATCCAATGCCATGTCCTCGGTGAGGTTTAAAGCATTCATATCCTTTCCTATCATCTCCATCCAAGCCTTCCTAGGCCTACCCTGACCACTTTTAACTAATATATTTTTCCATTTCTCCATCCTTCTAACTGAAGCATCATTAGGCCTTCGCCGAATATGTCCAAACCACCGTAAACAATTCACTCTCATCTTATTTTCAATGGGTGCAACGCCTACCTTCGTACGTATCTCCTAGTTCTGAATCTTATCTTTTATTATATTTTCACACATCCATCTAAGCATACGCATCTCAGCTACACTCATTTTTTGAATATGATGTCTCTTGGCAGCCCAACATTCTGTACCATATAGTAAAGCGGGCCTAATAGTCGTCCTATAAAACTTTTCCTTCAACCGCAATGGCATTCTACGATCGCACAACACTCCAGTTGCACTTTTCCATTTCATCCACCCAACCTTTATCTTATGATTTACATCTTCATCAATTTCTCCATACTTTTGAATGATAGATCCCAAATATTTGAAACAATCATCCACCAGTATTTCTTGCTCACCAAGCTTCACTACACTCCCATCACTACTTCGTTGCTTACTAAATCAACATTCCATATATTCTGTCTTACTCTTACTCAACTTAAAACCTCTTGCTTCCAATGTCTGTCTCAATAATTCTAACTTAGCATTAACCCCAGCTCTAGACTCATCAATCGAAACAATATCATCAGCAAACAACATACACCACGACACATTTTCTTGAATTGATCTCGTAAGCTCATCCATGACTATAGCAAATAGGAAAGGGCTTAATGCAGATCCTTGATGTAACCCAACCGTTATAGGAAAATTGGTTGTCACCCCTCCACAAGTGCGGACATTGGTTACTACTCCTTCATACATATCCTTAATTATACTAATGTACTTGAGAGAAACACCTTTCTTTATCATTGTCCACCAGAGAACGTCCCTAGGTACTCTATCGTATGCCTTCTCCAAATCAATAAAAACCATATGCAAATCTTTGTTCCTCTCTATATCTCTCAATAAGTTGTCTAAGAAGATGTATAGCTTCCATAGTTGATCTTTCAGGCATAAAACCAAATTGATTCTCCGATATCATGACAACCTTTCTCAACCTAGACTCAATCACCCCCTCCCAAAGTTTCATAGTATGACTCATGAGTTTTATACCACGATAGTTTGTGCAATCTTGTATATCACCCTTATTCTTATATAAAGGCACCAAAGTACTCTTCCTCCACTCATTAGGCATCTTATTTGTCCGCCAAATCATCTTAAAAAGATTTGTCAACCATTCTAAACCTTTTTCTCCCAAGCATTTCCAAGCCTCGATAGGTATACCATATGGGCCAACAACCCTTCTTGATTTCATTTTTTTCAAAGCCTCTGCAATTTCTTTCTTTTGAATCTTGCGCATAAAGTCACGATTCATCTCATGAAAATGAATGGAGAAGTCTCCAAGATCCTGAGCATGACTTCCATTAAATAGCTTATCAAAATAATCTTTTCATCTCTCCTTAATTTCCCCATCTTTGACTAAAACCCTTTGCGTTTCATCTTTGATACATCTAACCATACCCAGATCCCTCGATTTTCTATCTCCCATCTTTGCAAGCCTATAAATATCATTCTCGTCCAATTTGGTATCCAACTTGTCATAAACCTCCTTATATACCTTATCTCTCGCGTTTCGAACTACTTTTTTAGCTTCTTTCTTTGCTATCATATACTTCTCAAAATTCTCATTATCACGACTCTTACTTAGATTTCTATAACACTCTTTTTTAACCTTAATAGCTAATTTGACATCCTCGTTCCACCATGATGTATCCTTACCTAGCGGTGCACTGCCTTTAGACTCACCCAATACCTCCTTAGCCACCTTTCTCATGCCACCCGCTATCTTATTCCACATTGATTATAAATCCTCCTCGAGACACCAATAAACTTCCTTAACTACCTGCTCTACAAACATTCCTTGTTTAGCTCCTTTCAGTGCTCACCACTTAATTCTAGGATCTATCATATGTCTATCCCTTTTGCGGCATTGTCTAATTCTAAGATCTAAAATTAAGACTCTATGTTGTGTAGCTACACTTTCTCCCGGTACAACCTTACAATCGATGCAACAACCCCTATCTTTCTTTCTAAGTAGGAAAAATCTATCTGACTCGTATTAACCCCACTTTTAAATGTTACTAGGGGAGACTCCATCTTCCTAAACCAAGTGTTTGCTAAGATCATATCATAGGACAAACCAAAATCTAAAAACATTTCTCCACTTTCGTTTCTTTCTCCTATACCATAGCCTCCATGGATACTCTCAAATCCATCCCTACTTATGCCTACATGTCCATTAAGGTCACCGCCGATGAAAAACTTTTCTCCATAAGATATCCCTTGTACTACTCCATCTAAATCTTCCCAAAATTGATGCTTAATGGAATCATCTAAACCTACTTGAGGTGCATAAACACTAATAATATTAATAATATTCGTACCTAATACTAATTTAATAAGTAAAATCCTATCACCCTTCCTACGAACCTTAACTACATTATCTATAAACTCACGACTCATAACAATCCCTACTTCATTCCTATTCTTATTCCTATTTATTCCTATATACCAAATCTTATATCCCCAAGGTTCTATCACTTTTGTTTTCTCACCTACCCATTTGGTCTCTTGTAGACATAAAATATCAATCTTTCTCCTACACATAACATCTACTAACTCTACCAACTTACCAGTTAAAGACCCTATGTTCCAAGTGGCTAACTTAATTTTATGGTCTTGGACTAACTTATTTACCCCCATCCGTCCAACAAAGTGAGGGAACCCTTGCCTATTTGACACCACACCCGGGCGCCGGTGTGACGCGTCACTTCTGGCGACGACCTAGCAACCCTTGCCCATTTATCACTGCCTCTGGGCCTATAGAGTACAACGCGTCGCTCAGTAGGGAACGCCCCAACGAAATTCTCATATTGGTTCATATTCATAGGGTATGACTAAGTTTTTATGTTGGTTGTCAGTGGCCTACCGCAACCCTCCTCCTTTATCCGGGCTTGAGACCGGCAGTGTATAACTAAACAGTTATACCCAGGCGGAGTATAACTAAAATGAATATGCATGTTACATGTGAAAAAACTATTTTACCCCTAGTGGGTATTACAATATATATATATATATATATATATATATGAATTATTAATACAATTTAACACCCCCCCTAAAACACACGATGAAATCACCGAGAGTTTGCTGAAGAGAAAGTAGAAGCGAGGCGATGGCAATGCTTTGGTGAAGAAGTCCGCTAGTTGATACTCTGAAGTAATGTAAGGTAGTTGAATAGTGTCCTGTAAAAATTCATCTCGAACATAGTGGCAATCAATCTCTATATGCTTTGTTCGTTCATGAAAGGTATGGTTGTTAGCAATGTAAATAGCACTTTTGTTGTCGCAACACAGCTTCGAAGGAGTAGAAAAGAGGACGCTCATATCCTTGAGCAAACTCAACCAAACAAGTTCAGTGGTAATGGTGGTCATCGCACTGTACTCAGCTTCTGTGGAAGAAAGAGAAACTTTTTGTTGCTTCTAACATCTCCAAGAAATTAATGACTCTCCAAGAAAAACACAATAGTCTGTTGTAGAAATGATCATCGGGGTTACCTCCCTCCAATCAGAGTCAGTATAAGCAATTAAATTAGAAGATTAAGAGGAGGATAAGAATAGTCATTTTGTTATGCTTTCCTTTAAATATACGATAATTTGCATGACAGTCGACATGTGAATCGAACTAGGAGCAGTCTGAAATTGGTTTGCACTGTGAACAACATGAGTAATATCTGGCCTGGTAATAAACAAATATGTTAGTGAACCAATCAGCTGACAATAAAAGTGAGATCTGCTAAAGGAGTTCCATTATTGACTCTCATCTTGATATTGATTACTTCTAGAGTCTCCACTTTTTTGCATCAGTTAATCCAAACCGAGCAATAATGTCTTATGTAACCCCTTAGAAAAATATACAACTTAGATCCCTAAAAAATACCTTAAAAAACTAAGGTCAGACATATCAAAATTTTCTTTGAGAATATTTTTAATAAGCTCAATGTCTTTTTTATCATTTTCAATAATGATCATGTCATCAACATATAACAATAAGATAGTTATGTGATCTCATGCAGTCTTAACAAATAAAGTTGTTTCAGTATAACAAAAGATAAAACCATTAGCAACAACTTTGCTAAAAAGATCATATCAATCTTTTGGAGCTTGTTTGAGACCATAAAGAGCTTTGTTAAGTTTCAGAATGTTTTCTTTACCAATCTCAAGACCCGGCGGAAGATCCATAAACACTTCTTCACAAAGATTTCCATTTAAAAATGCATTATTAACATCTAGTTGATAGATAAGCCATTGTTTAATAGATGTTAAAGCAATCAAGGTTCGTACACTAGTCATCTTAGCTATCGGGGCAAAAGTTTCCTCACAATCGATTCCATATTCTTGGGCATATCCTTGATCAACTAACTTAGCATTGTATCTTTCTAATGTTCCATCGCTCTTAGTTTTGACCTTATAAATTCATTTACATCCAATAGCCTTTTTTCCTAATGATTGACTTATGATGGTCCAAGTGTTGACTTTATTAAGAGCTTCTAGTTCAAGTCTCATAGCATCAATCCAATGCCGATGTTGCTTAGTCTCTTTAAAATTGAAAGGTTCATGATAGGAATGTATCATCGTTAGACAAGTTCTATATGTTGAGAAAACAAATCATATGACACAAATTTTTAAGGAGGTCTACTATTCATAGAAGATCACCTAAGTTAGATTTCTTCAACTTGATCTTCCAAGGAGATGTCTTGAGAGTATCCATCGAAAGCACTTTGATGTTCATTGCCCTCACGCCGAGTATACACATGCATATCATTAGGATCCTCATTGTGAGAATCAACAATTGGATGTGACAAATCACAATTTTGATGTGAATTGTCATTATAAGTATGATCACAAATTAAATCACTTTTAGACTTAACTTTAGGTAATAAGTCAAATAGAAAAGAATAATCAATCTCTTCTTTAGCTTTTTGAATTTCAAAACCATTTTGTTCTTCAAGAAAGGTTACATTTCTTGAGACATAAAGTTTGTTGTGAATATCATAACATCTATAACATTTTTTATTTTCACCATAGCAAATAAAAGCACATTCAAGAGTTGTTGGTGATAATTTATCTTGTCTTTGAAAATGAACAAAGCACTTACAACAAAAAACTCTTAATCTTTTAAAATCCGAAGAAATTTTGAACAATTTTTTAAAAGAAGAAGCATTTTTTAAAGAAGAGGAAGGCATACGATTTATGCGATAAGTTGCGGTAAGAATAGCTTCGGCCCAAAAATTCTTTGGAACATTTTTATAAACAAGAAGAATCCTTGTTGTTTCAATGAAATGCCTATGTTTTCTCTCGGCAAGACCATTTTGTTGAGGAATTTTTGGACAAGATCTTTGGTGTATAATGTTGTTTAATTTAAGATAGTTTTGAAATTCTTTGGCATATATTCCCCTTTGGAATCAAATCTAAAAATAGCTATATTATTTTGAAATTGATTTTGAATAAGAACATGAAATTCTTTAAAATTGAAAAAGACATCGGATTTGCTTTTAATAAAATACACCCATGTGTATCTAGTAAAATCATCAATAAAGACAACATAATAGGAATAACCTCCCTTAAACATAACGGGTGTCGGTCTCCATACATCGAAATGCACTAGTTCAAATGGTCTTTTGAAAACAAAATTACTATGTGAATACGGAAGCAAATGCATTTTCCTAAGGATACAATCATTGGAATTAAATATTTTTCATAACAAAATTTCTTCAAAAATGAAAACAGATACAACTTGGAAATACTAGGATGACCAAGCCTTGTGTGCCAAGTCTCAGGATCTTTAGATTGAACATGATTACAAAAGGATTTGGACGTAAAGACAAAAAATCCATGTAATATAGGTTTCATCTTCTATGGCCTTGCCCAATCTGCTTCTCGGACCGAAAACCCTGCACGTAGCAATTGGTTGGTGAAAAAGAGACACTACACCCAAAATCGGTGATTTGAGAGACTGAAAAGATATTTAAATTGAGTTTTGAAATGATTCTAATTTTTGGAACATGAAATTCTTTGTTTTGATCATAAACTTTTTCAAGGTTTCTCATTCCTTCGACATCTAATGATGTTTCATCGGCCGTGGAAACAAAGGATTTAAAAAAATTGAAACTTGGTTTTGACAAAAGGGATGCATTCAAAGTCATGTGGAAAGAGGCACCCGAATCAAGAATCCAAGAGGACATACCGGGAATTGATGAGATCGCAGTACCGAAGGTGGTAGGTGTGAAAGAATTGATCCTCATGAATTGTTGGAGAGTTTTAATGAGTTGTATAATGGAGTCTTTTATATCTCCATCTTTTTTTATTCTTCACTTGAATTGCTTGGACACTCTCTAATGGAAGTCACATTTCTTTTGAGCTTAGGAGAATCCGGTCGAAGGTGACCCAGTTTATTACAATGGTGATAGATAATTTTTCTTCCTCCACAATTGTTATTTTTTCAAAAATAAGACGGTTTATATGTTCTCATATTGTTTCCCGGTCTTGATACCGCATGAACCTCATCAATATCTTTCTTTAGAACCAAGCGAGTTTCTTCTTGACACAAGTCGGCTAAATTTTCACTAAGAGGGGTAGAAGCCTTATAAAGAAAGGACCCTCTTAGTTGTTCAAATTTGGGACGAAGCCCATGAATAAATTGAAAAAACCTCTCTCTCTCCATTTGCTCTTGCCTCGTAGCAATAGCACTTCATTCCCATTGTGGTTTGAGAAGAGCAAGTTCATCCCATAATGGGGATAGAGCACTATAATAGTCTCTAATGCTCATGTTCCCATGCTTAGTTCCTCTTATTTTTTCTTGCAAAAAGAAATGCCTAGCAAGGTCTTTTTTTAGTGCACATACCTTTCATAAAGAACCAAGCTTTATTTGTTTTCTTGAATTTTGCAAGATTGACCCATATTTTGAGCTCCATATTATTCATGAACCACGCCAATATCTTGGCATGCTCGTTTTCCCAATCTTCAACTTTAGATAGGTATTCTTGAATAGCTTTGGCCTTATCTTCTTCATTCAAGGCTTTTTTTTCATTTCCCTCCTTTGTAAGCTTCAATTGTGGTTCTGGAATGGTTCCGCATACATATCCCCAAAGTCTTTTACCTTTGAAGTTGTTTTCCATGTCGGCCGCCCACATTCTATAATTTATTCCATTCAATTTAAATGAAAGATCGATCTTTGAGTCTTTGACGGCCATCTTGGAGGAGTTTAATGAAAAGCAAAAAGAGTGATACTTAAAGAATTACTCAAACATCGACCAAAGCTTTGATACCATGTCACGAAACACTAAAGAGAAAAGATAACGTCACTAAGTGACTAGGAAATGCATAAGCACACAAGCAATAGGCCACTAATGGGCAAGAAAACAATAAGCCACAAAGTGGCAATAGATAAAAACACCAAATACACCAAATGAGAAAGAGCTAAAAAATATAACAGATCTTATTGAGAAAAGCTTGACAAATACATGGGGCAAAGCCCCTTGTTTATACACAAATGGGACCCAAAGAGGGGCTTCCATAGAGTCGTTGGACCCCTCCAACGACTCTATGGTGGACCCCTCCTATTATGCAATAACTAAAAGTAAAAAAAAGAAAAAAGAAGAAAAAGGAAAAAAACATATTCATATGAATATGTGTTACATGTGAAAAGACTATTTTACCCCTAGTGGGTATATATATATATATATGAATTATTAATACAATTTAACACTTTTCACCGTCCTTCTGAATCCGAATCTGTTTAGATAACATCTGATTAGTCAGATCCGGTATCGGACACATCCGATCCAAATCCGAACCATAGTTACCAGAAGTGCTCTTACAGCAAAGGAATCAAGATCCCTAGGAAGCGGGAATCAAAAGTGGTTCGGAATAGCACGTCTTAGCCATGAGATTTGCGATTCACGAACAAGGGAGTCGTGCTTTCCATCATATGGGAGTTGTGCTTCCCATCACATGGGAATCGTGATTCGCAACCACGACATGATTGGAAGCTATATTTCCTTCCATACCTAGGAATTTTGGGTATGAGAATTCTAAATCCCATGTTAAGGACTTTCAATTCCTTATATATAGGAATTTTAATTCCTAAACTTAGGTAAACTATTTTGCATGTGCTAAATCAAAAACTTTAAGGGCATAAGAAATAACCTTTTTCAATGCATACCCCTTTTCTAGTGTAAATCATTTCAAAAGTAAAGGTATTTTCCACTATATTGGCATTAGATATCCTTTTATAGGTCTGGATTTATATAACATTGTCTATATGCCTTTTTTTATTAAATATCATATAATAGGTGGCTTATATTGTTAAACCTAGTTAAAGTTCCTTAGATTGTAATATACCGCTTATTATGCATTAATTGCTGCACAATTTTTTTTTATTATTTCAATGTTTTGTATCCAAAATCCAAAATAAACTTATTAAGCTGTTTTAAATGTCTTGCACTTCTAATGAATGTATATTGGTGTGTTGTTCTCTCAAATGATCTAAGATATTTTTTTCTAATAAGATGATATAGTTGTTGATTGTAAACGTTATTTTTCTTAGTTATTCATTAATATACTTCTCTCCTAAAAAAACTTCATTTCTTAAATTTTTTTTCTTGCATCCATCATTTTATCAGTATTTCTTCCAATTTCATATACCGCTTCCCAAACGATTCCCCCTTATTGCTTCTTACTCGCTTCCCACTTCCCAAATCCTCTAAAAATTTTGAATGACTGCCTCCTGATTCTGATTCTCAAACAGCTTCCTACTCTGGCAACTATGATTTGAATTGTCTACATAAGAGTTACCGGAAGCGCCTAGGTAAGTGGGGAAGCGCGAAACGTTGTGCTTCCAAAATGAGCGGGAAAGCACCATTTTTTTTGGGAAGCGCGCTTCCCTTTTATGGGAAGTGCGCTTTCCTTTAATGGGAAACATGCTTCCCCCATTTTTTTCAAATTTTTATTTTTATTTTTTCTCCTTTTTCGCTTCCCCCTCGCTTCCGGTTCACTTCCAAGACGATTCCTGATTCGCTCCTAAGTCGTCCCACGCTTCCCCCTTCCTAAAATTTTGAAACTGACTCGCTTCCCGCTCCCGCTTCCTCAACTGGCAACCATGGTCTACATCCCTACCCTGACAACATCTTCACAAGGAAATTTATTGGGATATTATAGGCTTTCTTATAAATTTTAGGAAAATGTCAAGGAACATCTAAAAAATAAAAGCATAAAAAATTTATATTGACAAGAAAAGAAAGAATGAATTTTACTAATATCTATTTGCAAAAGGGAAAGGAAAGGTAGAAATGCTTTAGATTAAAAAAAATCAAGTATACAAAATTTAGAAATATAAAAAAATTCCAATGATACCATGATAAATATGAATATTATTGCAATGGTATTGCAATATTTTCAAAAGTTCAGTGACATCCTTGGTGATGCTTTGAAATAATATAAAAACCTCCAGATTCTTAAAACAACTCGATCCATTGCCCTTTGAAGTATTTTGCTAAAAGCAGGATGGTCCTTCCTGCTATGATCAAGAAAGATAGGTGTGACACAGCTAGTCTCAAGTACCTGTGCTAAAAGGATAAGGTGGGTTCCCTTATTAACCTGTCTTTTGGGTTAACCGATGACATGACCATACATTACAAAATTTTATTTCCCACACAATATCAATCTTGAAAGCTATGTCACCTGGGTACGGGTATGGAGGCTACGACACGGCAATTCCAAAAAATGTGGGTATGGGGACACAGCTAAATATATACTGAAAAATATACATGATATATCTAAAATATATACTATACTAAAATATATATTAAAATATATATTACATCTAAAATATATACTGAAAATATATATTATATATCTAAAATATACATTATATATTGAAAATATAATATAATATAGGACACGGCAAATGCCGTGTCCAGGTACTAGTACCCGGCACCCTAAGTGTTGTGTCACGGCAACATAGCTTGAAAGTTTTAGTGAAAATTTATAATATGAAAAGTATACAAGTGATACATCAATGGCTGTTTAATACTAACAAATCTCTTTGCAGTCAAAAGTACTAGGGTTGCCTAGAAATCCAAATAAATTTGGTCGAAACTTAAAAATCTAAAGAATTTGTAAAATCTTATTATTAAAATTATGATTTCATTAAAAAAAATACTTTTGTATAATTTGTTGCTAGTTAAACCCTAGGCACTTGCCTTCATAGTCACAAATTATGGTTCAGGTTCTTGGTTGCAATCATAAGATGCCTAATGAGTGGAGGAAGAGTATGTTGGTGCCTCTATATAAGAATAAGGGTGATATACAAGATTGCATAAACTATCGTGGTATAAAACTCATGAGTCATACTATGAAACTTTGGGAGAGGGTGATTGAGTCTAGGTTGAGGAAGGTTGTCATGATATCGGAGAATCAATTTGGTTTTATGCCTGAAAGATCAACTATGGAAGCTATACATCTTCTTAGACAATTTAATGAGAGAAATAGAGAGAGGAACAAAGATTTTCATATGGATTTTATTGATTTGGAGAAGGCATACAATAGAGTACCTAGGGACGTTCTCTGGTGGACAATGATGAAGAAAGGTGTTTCTCTCAAGTACATTAGTATAATTAAGGATATGTATGAAGGAGTAGTAACCAATGTCCGCACTTGTGGAGGGGTGACAACCAATTTTCCTATAACGGTTGGGTTACATCAAGGATCTGCTTTAAGTCATTTCTTATTTGCTATAGTGATGGATGAGCTTACGAGATCAATTCAAGAAAATGTGCCATGGTGTATGTTGTTTGCTGATGAGTCTAGAGCTGGGGTTAATGCTAAGTTAGAATTATAGAGACAAACATTGGAAGCAAGAGGTTTTAAGTTAAGTAAGAGTAAGACAGAATATATGGAATGTCGATTTAGTAAGCAACGAAGTAGTGATGGGAGTGTAGTGAAGCTTGGTGAGCAAGAAATACCGGTGGATGATTGTTTCAAATATTAGGGACCTATCATTCAAAAGTATGGAGAAATTGATGAAGATGTAAATCATAGGATAAAGGTTGGGTGGATGAAATAGAAAAGTACAACTGGAGTGTTGTCGATCGTAGAATGTCATTGTTGTTGAAGGGAAAGTTTTATATGACGACTATTAAGCTCGCTTTACTATATGATACGGAATGTTGGGCTGCCAAGAGACATCATATTCAAAAAATGAGTGCAGTTGAGATGTGTATGCTTAGATGGATGTGTGAAAATACAATAAAAGATAAGATTCGGAATGAGGAGATACCTAAGAAGGTAGGCATTGCACCCATTGAAAATAAGATGAGAGAGAATCGTTTACGGTGGTTTGGACATATTCGGCAAAGACCAAATGATGCTCCAATTAGAAGGATGGAGAAATGTGAAAATATATTAGTTAAAAGAGGTCGGGGTAGGCCTAGGAAGACTTGGATGGAGATGATAGGAAAGGATATGAATGCTTTGAACCTCACCGAGGACATGGCATTCGATAGAAATGATTGGAGGAGAAGGATTCATGTGGAAGACCCAGAATGATTTTCTTTGTTGGTTTATATCGCTGACCCCAATTGTTTTGGGATGAAGGCATAGTTGTTGTTGTTGTTGTTCTTGGTTGCAATCATAGTCACAAATATTGGTCTTGGCTATATCTAGGCAAGGCAATTTCCCACAATATGTTTAGTTGATAAATCTTGAGAAAATCTTGGAAAAATATTGTCACTTACAAAAAAAAACATATATATATATATATAACTAGCAGAAATAAGTAAAAAAATAACACATTTAGATAATAAACTGCAAATAAAATAAAATAAATTAGTAAAAAATATAAAGGAAAGAAGAAAAAACATATTTAAGATATAAAAAAGTAAACGCAACTGATATTATCATGATATATATAAATTTCTGATATTATCAAAATATCGCGAGATTTTGCCTTTATATCATTTTATCAATTTGCAGTGATATTATTGCAATATCTCAAAATATCACCGATATTTGTTACCGGTTGCAATTAGGGTGAGCCATGAGATGGTCAGTCTAGTCTAAATGATTAAACGAATAAGTTTGGGTTTAGGTCTTAATTGTTGGTGGGGTCATGGATTCCATATAGGGGACATCAAATTTGTGGAAGTGTCAAGAGACTAGGTTTGTTTGTTTATAATTCTTGTATTGGTGATTTGAAATTTCAATGAATGGGAGTTATTCTTAGGCTGGAATAATTCAAAACAAGAGCCAGCCAAGATTTTTTCAAAGTAAACAATCTCTCTCTCTCTCTCTCTCTCTCTCTCTCTCTCTCTCTCTCTCTCTCTCTCTCTCTCTCTCTCTCTCTCTCTCCAACTTGAAGCTGCAGCAGCCCGTGTGTTGGGTTCAGCGTGAACCAGCTCCAGTGCATCGCTAAGATGATCTCAAAAGCACCCAAATTAGTCGAGCTTCTTGGAGGGTCCGACCTAGATCCAAAGTAAGTTCATAACAACGTCTCACCTAAGCACTCGCTAGGAGGGTGTTTCCCCAGTGCCTAGGTTGCCTAGGCAATACCTTAGCATACTTGACTACATAGCCAAATCTCATCTCTATTATGAAGTATGTGTAATGAAACAAGATGAAATACATAAGAGTGCCACTAAGGGCTACAAGAGCACAAAAATACACAAATACAAAATGTCACTTATGGGCAAAATACAATTCTACAAGGAGTCGCACAAAAACAAGCCACTAGAGGGTCACAAACATAAAAAATATATAAGTATTATTGAATGAGAAAATGCTTGAGAAATCATTAATACAAAGGAGGGGGAAAGCCCCTTCTAAACCTATGGCCTTGGGGAGCTCTCAAGAGTCATTGGGAGCTCCCAACGATTCTATGATCATTAAGACTATAATGCCCTTACAACAAACAAAAAAACCACAAATAAAAACAAACAAAAAGACTAAATTGTCCCTAGTGGACAGTCTCTATTACACATGTGAAATGACAAAAATACCCCCAGGGGCAATGTCTAAAATAAAGATATAAATATATATTTTTAACACCCCTTCAAACTTACGATGTGATCACCGAAATTTGTTGAGAAGGAATAAAAAATGAGATATAGGAAGAGTTTTCATAAAGAAGTCTGCAAGCTGAAATTCAGAAGTGACATACGACAACTCAACAGTTCCTCTCAAAAATTCATCATGAACATAGTGGCAGTCCATCTCTATGTGTTTGGTGTGCTCATGGAAATGTAGATTATAGTTTTGTTGTCATAATAAATCTTCGAAGGTTTAGAGATAACAATACCCACATCTTTGAGGAGATTTCTCAACCAAATCATGGTCATTACTCTATACTCAACTTCAGTAGACGATAGGGAAACTTTTTGTTGCTTTATGCATCTCCACAAAATTAACGAGTCTCCTAAAAATATACAAAAACTAGTGGTATAAACTCTATCATTGGAATTCTCTCTCCAATCTGCATCAGTATAAGCAAGCAAATCTAAGGACAAAAATGAGGATAAGAAAAACCCTTTATTTATGGAGTTCTTGATATATCTAACGATTCTTAAAGAAGCATTGATGTGAACAATGGTTGAAGCATGCTGGAATTGGCTGGCAGAGTGAACAACATGGGCTATATCGAGTGTGGTGATTGATAAGAGACCCAATAAGTTGTCTATAAGACATGGAATCTTCGAGAAGAGTTAGACATGAGTCTGACCCAGGTCTCAATCAAGCTGGGAAAGGACTCTGGTCTAGGTCCAGGTGCTATAACTGAATCATTCTTGGATAAAACTCAGACAATTCTTGAATTAGGATTAGATCCAGGGCTAAAGATGTTATAAGTATAACTGAATCATTCTTGGATCAGACCCAGACCAGATTTGAATTAGGCTTGGATCTGACCTAAGTCTGAATCAGGCTTGGGTCCAATCTAATCCAAGTTTGAATCATATTTGAGTCTAACTTATATAGGAATCAGGGTCCAAGTCAAACTTGGGTCAAAGTCAAGACTGACATATATATATATATCATTCTTGGGTCAGACCCAGACTTGTATCTGATCTAGATCTGAATCAGACCTAAGTCTGACCCAGGTCTTAATTAGGCAGGAGTCTAGACTCTGGTCTAGATCTGAGTCAAACTTTGGTAAAAAAATTTATTTTACCCCTTGTAAAAAAAGAAAAGACCCATTTTCGGACTTTTTAAAATGAAACAAACACCCCCCCCCCCTAAACACACATATATATAGCCATGTCCCCGTACCCACATTTTTTAAACTTGTCATGTAGTACCTTCTGTATCCACATCTATGCCCATGTGACATAGATTTAGATACTTCCCTACGCTTAAAATGGACAGGAATGTCATCAAAAGGTTGAACCCTAATTATAGCATTCAAGATCGAATTCATAATAAAATGAAAACTTATGATAATGTATTATATAATATGGGGAGACCTGCAGCATTGTGAAACCATACCACGATGCATCCAGGTGATTTATTGTATATTTCAATCTTAATTTCATATTGTTATTTAGTTATGATGTTTTATATGATTGTATATCTGCTATTGTCTTATTGATTTCTCATTTTCTTGTTTTTTTTTTCAAACATGTGGTGTGCCAAGTTTATAAGTGATGCTTCAAATTTGAGAACTTTTGCATTTGCATTCTTAGCCAAACATATAGTGCAAGTAGATGAGAGAGAAATTGAAGTGTCTTTGAGCAAATCCATACCAAAAGAAGAAATAGATTGGAGCATAAAAGGCTTAATGCCTCGTTTACGTTTGCTATAACTTACGACCAAGGTAAAGGTATATATAATTTAAAATTATAAAGTTTATTTGTTGTTTTCATGTGTTTATTTAAAGTTTTTTTTATATCATTCAAAACCCAACTAATTTTAATTTTTTCATGTCATCTTTTTAGGCAAATCGACAAGTTATCATCAAGGAGGCACAAAGAGAAATTTGATCACATCAATTTGAAACATTTTGATGAATTGGATGCATAGGTTGAAGAAAAAGCAAAAACTCTTTTGAATGAAAAGGATATTCAGTGGATTAATGTGGAATGAGCACATGAGGTAGATGTTGAAAACCTCACGTATCTTAGAGACGATGCCAGTGTTATTAAAAACGCGCCTCAAGGCGCAAAAAGCGTGCCTCGCGAGGGGCTTTATGCCTTGAGGCGCAAGGATAAGGCATAAAAGCCCTGAGGCGTGCGCCTCATAGGCCTTGAGGCGCACGCCTTGAAATTTTGGTTAAATGAGGGGTCAAAGTCCTCATTTGACCAAAAATTAGGGTTTAAAAAAGGGCCCCCGACCCTATATATGTTTTCACGCAGTCTCTCTCTATCTCGTATTTTTCTCACAAAGTTTCTCTCGTCTCTCACACACAGTCTCTCTCTCGTCTCTCACACGTAGTCTCTCTCTCGTCTCTCACACATAGTCTCTCTCCCGGCCACACGCAAGTTTCTTCATTTAGGTAATGCTCCTTCCCCTCTTCATTTACAAAATTTCTTTTCTGTTATTTTTCTGTCATTTAGATATGAAAGAAATTTGTATATATTTTTCTTTTCTGTTATTTTTCTGTGTGACATAACAGTCTGCAGTTTGATTGAGTTCTACTCTCTTTTAGCGTTAAATTTTGGGCTGGTATACAACATAAAATAGATAGAATTTATGTTGTACAACATGCATTGTATATACATTTATATGTGTGTCTATGTGTGTGTGCATGCGTGCATGTTTGTATTGGCAGCTACTGATTATGTTAAAAGCTCGGTATAACATAATGATTATTTGTGAATATCTGAGTTGCTAGTTTGGCCTTGTTGTTGGTCATAATGTTTATTCTTAAAACTGGTAAAGAACAACACTAGTGGTTGATTTTTACTATATGTTGTTTCTAAATTATTTTTGTTGTTTTCTTATCTTGCTAAGTGTGCTTGACACCTTATTTTCTTATAATTTTAATTGTGGCTTTAATGTTACTCATCTTCAAGCCATTGTATTGATGCCTCTTTACTCAAAGACCACAGCTTGTATTTTGCATGTAACATAGTAGAAAACAGAAATAGATTGAATTTCAAATCTGTGTATTGCAGGTCACATAGAAAATAGAATTGTTGCTTTAATGTTACTTTTACATGTTAATCTCATATTTTTCAGTATTTATTTGAGATTTTTTTTCTTGTTGGTTGTTGCTTCATCAATAAAGCATTTTTTATTTATTTGTAATTTTAGATATTTTTTATAGTTTTTTTTAAGTTTTCAAAAAAAAAATTTGAGGCTTACGCCTCGCCTCATATTTTGGTGGAGCGCCTCGCTACGCCTCAACGCTTTTCACAACACTGGACGATGTATAGAAGGAAGAGAAGAAGAAGAAGGTAATAATGATGAACAAGATGATTATGATTATTGAGGTTTTATGTAATATATTTTAAAAAAACTCGATTGTTTAACACTTAATTGTTTAGAAACTTGGATATTTTGTTTTCGTTTATGCAATATAAAAGTATGAGTCTTGTGGCATGTTCTTAACTGCAAGATATTTAATATTTTGCATTGTTCTTGTACGATATGCATACAATATTATCTATGATTCTATATTAGTGGATGTTTGATGATGTCCTTTGCAGCTCATACAGACATAAATGTTTCATATGTGATTTTATGGTTGTATTTTGTGCAATTCATCATTGTTTCATGTAATATGATTTTTTTTAGAATTTTTGCTCATTTTTTCTGATTTTTTTAGATTTTAAAAAAAAATATTAAAAATTTACGATACGGTGTTACTTTGGGCCCGACCGATACAGGTAACAATACAATACTTACAACCTTGATTAAGACCATAATGCCCTTACAACAAACAAAAAAGGATACAAAAATAAAAACAAACAAAAAGACTAAATTGTCTCTAGTGGACAGTCCCTATTACATGTGTGAAATGACAAAAATACCACTGGTGGGAAATGTCTAAAATAAAGATATAAATATATATTTTTAACAGTATGCAATGCATAAAATCTAATTCATGAAACAAAGTGTTGTACCAGATAAACTTCTTTTCTAGGATGATCTCGGTTCTTTTTTTCATATAAGTGAAAGATTTTGCACATGATTTTATAAGTTTAATATGCACAGCATGCAATCCAAAAATAATTAAGAGAGTATCAAGTATCTAAACATGAATGTTAGCAATAGACTGCATAGTCATTCAAATTCGAAAACAAAAAAAAATGCAGCAAAACAAAGTTCTTAAACTGGGAAACCTGAGCCTGTGCCCCCAGCTATAGAATGACAGAGAACAAAACCCTCAAGGCTGTCGCTTCCATCAGCTTCTCTGTCCACCATGTCCATTATATCTTCCTGAACTTGCTCTCCCTAAGAAATAGTAGATTAATTAGAACAACAGCAATCTAAGGATAGTCTTTCCTAAGAGAGCATAGATAACAAATATATTACATAAAAATGAAAAGACAAGTCAAAGCAGAAGAGGTAATGTATTTCTTGTCCCAATGGAATGCCTGGTCATGAAATGATTCATGTTGAGATCCATACCAAAACATTAGGCCAGAAAAAAGGGCAAAAGAAAACATAAAGTTAAGCAAGAAAGTTTCAAACCCAGAAGGAGAAACACAAATATCGTGATATCATCACTGTATTTTCAGCAAAAGATATTAGAGGTAAAATATCATGATATTTTGAAAATATTGCCAATTTGATAATATCGCAATATTATCACTAGAATATCGTGATATTCTTGTGATAATATCATGATATTATCAATTATTGTTACTGTTTTTATTTATTTTCTATATCTTAAATGTGTTTTTCTTCTTTATTTTGCATTTTTTACTTATTTATTTTATTATATATATTTTATTATCTAAACATGATATTTTCTTACTTATTTTTGTTATTTTTATATATTTTTGTTTTTTTAATCCCTGAGATTTTTCTGAGATTTATCACCAAACCTATAATATCGCAAGAAATAGCCTTGCAGAGATATAGTCGATACCGATATTTGTGACTATGGCAAAAAGTAATTTTTAGTTACAATGATTAATTAGGCCAGCCACATTCTGGCAAATCTCACTGTATGTTTTGAGTCAAAATTGACCCAAATGGAACCCCTATTCATTTTATTCCTTATCCCCCACATCATGATGATGGTGCTGAATGCTTCCACAGATACATACATTATATATTATGCATGCATAGTTCAATGAGACTTACCGGTGTTTTTTTTTCTTCCTTTTTTTGGGAACTAAAGAGAAATACCAGCATTGCACCATGTACTTGTACCCACGTCCTTGTGACACAGAAGAGAGTTAGGTCCATGCACGTAAATGCAGCTCAACTAACTTCAGGTCGGTAGTACAAACTAGTATCTCACTTCAGGTAAGAACCAGTCAGAAATTAACAGCTACTCATATCAAGCAAACATTTAATGTGTTAAGACATCTAAGACATATACCGTCAATCACACAATTATACCTTGACTAGCTATAAAGTCCCCTTTAAAAGTATTCTGTTCAAATGTAATATATGAGATGCATGTTCTCATAAGCACATGCGCATACTGACTACAAACATGTGAAAGGCTCACTTAATCTCTTGCAGGGATTTATAATGGAGGAACAATAATCTAAATGATTGTCATGAAAAACAAATCTGAGGAAAAAAAAAAGAATGTCTGGCACATGATGCATCAAAATATCCAACAAAAGTAGGAAACAAAGATACAGACTACCTAGTTAACATCTTATCCCATGACTGAAAAAATGTACTTGAAAAGGCAGTCCCAGTATTTAGACTAAAGAAATTATCTCACAATGATATCTACAGTTTTGCTTAGAGTATGTTAAAGGCAAAACATTATATAATGTCTACATAAGGAAATTAGCTTGTTAATGATGTTATCAACCCATGCATGACAAACCACTATTAATCACATGCAATGTTTCAAGAAGCTGCATTCTAGAACTTAAATTCATGATTATGTTTTTGGGCATCACAAAACTTGAACTCAACCATAAGCAGAACAATCATAATATATTTCAAAATTCATTAAAAAGAAAGTTAAAGTAAAATGCATGAGGTAAGCAAGACCAGAAATGACAGACCTGGTGATAGCCACTCGCCCAATTATTTCCAGCACCACCTCCATGGTCAGCCACAAAGATGTTTTCATGATTGTACAGATTCCGATACTCACTGTTTTGAATACCATTAATGACCCTAGGCTCCAAATCTATCAAAAGAGCTCTTGGTATGTAATGTTCGTCATCAGCTTGATAGAAGAATACGTCTTTTCTATCTCCACCCTGCATCATATTCCAAGGGAATCTTTTATGGTTGGACAGAGATTTAGATAGTTTGATCTTACACAGAAAATGCATTTCAAATTACCACACTCAGTATGCATTAGGACAGAATAATTATTGTTCATGACTTCTCTAGTACCAATTATATCAAATTGCAGTAGTGTATCTTCAACACCATTTTTTCTTGTTGAACAGGAAATAGGACCAACAACAACAACTACGCCTTCATCCCAAAACAATTGGGGTCAGCGATATGAACCAAAAAAGAAATTCATTTTGGGTCTTCCACATGAATCCTTTTCCTCCAATCATTTCTATCCAACGCCATGTCCTCGGTGAGGTTCAAAGCATTCATATCCTTTCCTATCATCTCCATCCAAGTCTTCCTAGGCCTACCCCGACCTCTTTTAACTAATATATTTTCCCATTTCTCCAACCTTCTAACTGGAGCATCATTAGGCCTTCGCCGAATATGTCCAAACCACCGTAAACGATTCTCTCGCATCTTATTTTCAATGGGTGCAACACCTACCTTCTTACGTATCTCTTCGTTCCGAATCTTATCTTTTATTGTATTTCCACACATCCATCTAAGCATCCGCATCTCAGCTACACTCATTTTTTGAATATGATGTCTCTTGGCAGCCCAACATTCCGTACCATATAGTAAAGCGGGTCTAATAGTCGTCCTATAAAACTTTCCCTTCAACCGCAATGGCATTCTACGATCGCACAACACTCCAGTAGCACTTTTCCATTTCATCCACCCAACCTTTATCCTATGATTTACATCTCCATCAATTTCTCCATACTTTTGAATGATGGATCCCAAATATTTGAAATAATCATTCACCGGTATATCTTGCTCACCAAGCTTCACTACACTCCCATCACTACTTCGTTGCTTACTAAACCGACATTCCATATATTCAGTCTTACTCTTACTCAACTTAAAACCTCTAGCTTCCAATGTCTGTCTCCATAATTCTAACTTAGCATTAACCCCAGCTCTAGACTCATCAATCAAAACAATATCATCAGCAAACAACATACACCACGGTACATTTTCTTGAATTGATCTCGTAAGCTCATCCATCACTATCGCAAATAGGAAAGGGCTTAAAGCAGATCCTTGATGTAACCCAACCGTTATCGGGAAATTGGTTGTCACCCCTCCACAAGTGCGGACATTGGTTACTACTCCTTCATACATATCTTTAATTATACTAATGTACTTGAGAGAAACACCTTTCTTCATCATTGTCCACCAGAGAACGTCCCTAGGTACTCTATCGTATGCCTTCTCTAAATCAATAAAAACCATATGCAAATCTTTGTTCCTCTCTCTATATCTTTCAATAAGTTGTCTAAGAAGATGTATAGCTTCCATAGTTGATCTTCCAGGCATAAAACCAAATTGATTCTCCGATATCATGACAACCTTCCTCAACCTAGACTCAATCACCCTCTCCCAAAGTTTCATAGTATGACTCATGAGTTTTATACCACGATAGTTTGTGCAATCTTGTATATCACCCTTATTCTTATATAAAGGCACCAAAGTACTCTTCCTCCACTCATTAGGCATCTTATTTGTTCGCCAAATCAAGTTAAAAAGATTTGTCAACCATTCTAAACCTTTCTCTCCCAAGCATTTCCAAGCCTCGATAGGTATACCATCTGGGCCAACTGCCCTTCTTGATTTCATTTTCTTCAAAGCCTCTGCAATTTCTTTCTTTTGAATCTTGCGCATGAAGTCACGATTTATCTCATGAAAAGGAATGGAGAAGTCTCCAAGATCTTGAGCATGACTATCATTAAATAGCTTATCAAAATAATCTTTCCATCTCTCCTTAATCTCCTCATATTTGACTAAAACCCTTTGCGTTTCATCTTTGATACATCTAACCATACCCAAATCCTTCGATTTCCTATCTCTCATCTTTGCAAGCCTATAAATATCCTTCTCGCCTTCTTTGGTATCCAACTTGTCATAAACCTCCTTATATACCTTAGCCCTCGCGTTTCGAACAACTTTTTTAGCTTCCTTCTTTGCTATCATATACTTCTCCAAATTCTCATTATCACGACTCTTACTTAGATTTCTATAACACTCTCTTTTAACCTTAATAGCTAATTTGACATCCTCGTTCCACCATGAAGTATCCTTACCTAGTGGTGCACCGCCTTTAGACTCACCCAATACCTCCTTAGCTACTTTTCTCATACCACCCGCTATCTTATTCCACATTGATTCTGAATCCTCCTCGAGACACCAATCAACTTCCTTAACTACCTGCTCTACAAACATTCCTTGTTTAGCTCCTTTCAGTGCCCACCACTTAATTCTAGGATCTATCCTATGTCTATCCCTTTTGCGGCATTGTCTAATTCTAAGATCTAAAATTAAGACTCTATGTTGTGTAGCTACACTTTCTCCTGGTATAACCTTACAATCGATGCAACAACCCCTATCTCTCTTTCTAAGTAGGAAAAAATCTATCTGACTCGTATTAACCCCACTTTTAAATGTTACTAGGTGAGACTCCCTCTTCCTAAACCAAGTGTTTGCTAAGATCATATCATAGGACAAACAAAAATCTAAAATCCTTTCTCCACTTTCATTTCTTTCTCCTATACCATAGCCTCCATGGATATTCTCAAATCCATCCCTACTAATGCCTACATGTCCATTAAGGTCACCGCCGATGAAAAGCTTTTCTCCATAAGATGTCTCTTGTACTACTCCATCTAAATCTTCCCAAAATTGATGCTTAATGGAATCATCTAAACCTACTTGAGGTGCATAAACACTAATAATATTAATAATATCCGTACCTAATACTAATTTAATAAGTAAAATTCTATCACCCTTCCTACGGACTTCAACTACATTATCTATAAACTGACGACTCATAACAATCCCTACTCCATTCCTATTCCTATTTATTCCTGTATACCAAATCTTATATCCCCAAGGTTCTATCACTTTAGCTTTCTCACCTACCCATTTGGTCTCTTGAAGACATAAAATATCAATCTTTCTCCTACACATAACATCTACTAACTCTACCAACTTACCAGTTAAAGACCCTATGTTCCAAGTGGCTAACAGGAAATAGGACCACTAAATATAAATTCTTTTGTCTCAATTTGTAGAAAACCTAACTTAGATATATCTTTTAGGGATGAAACATGATCTCAACAGAGAAAAAGGAACCGATCAGGCACAAAGGAGATCAGGATCAATATAAAAAATTCTGATGACAGAGAACCCAGGAATGTTTAACATTTTAAACTGCTCATAATCATCTTATCTGCCAACATCAGTAATCCATGTAATGATATCATTCACACCTAATCTATGAGAAAAAAGGGAAAATTTTAAGATACTCAGAAGCAAAATTGCAACTGTCATAAGGAAAATTTTCCATTCTATGCCTTCAAGAAAATAAACAGAAAGCAACAAGAAAGTTCTTGACTTTTTCAACTATATACAAGAAACATGGCATTAAAAAGTAGACCACCTTTTCCCATTTATATTTTGTTGCTTCCACCTTTTTTTGCACCTTATCATGGTATTGATTTATTTTATTAATTATAAGATTCTTCTTTTCTATCAGTTCTAGCTCTATACAAAATGATTTTTTTCTTTTTTTTGGTGGTCGATGTGAAATCCATCAACAAGATTGTTAAGAATAATTTTGAGCTTATCATGAAATTTGACAAATCACATATAAACACTTGAATATTTTCATGAGATCCTCTAGAATCTTAAACAGAAAATAGAAAAAGAAGCCCCTATTTTTCCTTGTTTTGATGTTTTATCAAAAAAACAAGAAAACTAAATTTTTGAAATTTCCTGGGGAGAACTCCTTTGCCAGAAGTATATGGCAAATGGCAGTGGGAACAAATAAGATTGTCTTATCATCTCCTCCATATCTTTTTGAGAGGTTATGGTCTCAGTCAAACGGCTCATGGCTAACCAATGCATCAATTATGAAAGTGATTTGTATCAATAGTCCCATGAGTTTTACAAAACAAATATCTGAGAGGTTCTCTGTGTTAAGTTGTATCATATATATATATATGATCATATATGTATATACATATAGTATATGCATATAAATACATATAAGATACATATATTCATATCTTTGTGATAGGTAACACCAAATAGAGGTATTTCAGTCTTTTCACTGTATAGGTTGTGCCCACTAGAGGCACTAGTATCTTTGTATATTTTTTGTTTCCTTTATTTTTTCTGCTTTGTAAATTCCTGTTTTTGTAATGAGCAATATTGTCATTGCTCCCAACAACTATATTGGCTTTCCTTTATGTATACATAGGGGTGTTTCCCCTTAGATGGGTATTGCTTTATGAAGCACCCAATCTCTTAATAATATTCATTATTTTTAATTGTGATGCAAGCTCACGAGTGGCTTATGTGTATTAGTTTTATTGACCCATAACTGGTCATTGTATTCTTGTGTTCTTCTAAACCCATAAGAGGCATCTATTTGTATTTTTTGCTCTTTCATTAGAAGATATCAGAGCCTTGGTGCTCCTCGATTGCTCTTTGTATTTGAAGATAGTGTGGTGGACCATGAAGATCGTAGGAGTGTCGGTTTGTTGCTTCGGGAAGTATGCCATCAACAATCTTCTTCTCTTTCTCTCTTCTATTCTCTTTTCCACCATGGCTGATAAGGAAGTTGCAATCGTTGTTCCCATCAAATTCGATAGGACCAACCACATGTGGGCCACTGCGGTGAAAAAAATATTAGTAAGAAAAGAATTGTGGCATTTGGTTGATGGTTTCACTCCGGAACCTCAACCTATTCTTACCAAAATTGTGGTGGGATAAGATAGAACATCGAAAGAAGAAACCCTCAAAGGAAATGAGAGAGATAAGCATCTCTTGGATTACAAAAAATAACTATAAAATATGGGAAGTAGGCCATGCTAAAATGCTCTCACTCTTCATGGGAAGCATGTGTGTGGAGGGATGTGAGAACATCTTGGAATATAAAAGAGTGGATGAGGCTTTGGCTTTTATCAAGCAAACATATACCCAAAGAGATGTTGCTCACAAATGAAAAATACGTGACAAGATCCATAAATGCACACAAGGTAACAAAAGTATGTGAGTGCCATGGACCCTTAATGGATGTATGTTTGAAGATGTTTAAAGTATATATTTGAATTGTATTTGTTATTTTGTTTAATGTAATGTAAACAAAAAAAAAAGAACTAATATAAAAAATTTATTTTTGTAGGTTTAAGGCCTATAACGGCAACATTCTTTTGTCGCCATTATCGGCCTTAACCCTATATCGCTATTATAACCTATAATAGTGACTTAATTAGCATCGTCATAGCCTATAACGGTGACTTACTTCTTGTCATTATCGACTATAACATCAAGTTAATTCTCTCTATTACAGACTATAAAGGCGATACAAAAAATGTGATGTTTATCTCATAAATTATATTCCCTTTGTGAAGCTTTAAAACATTCCCTCTTGAAAAACTTTATAAAACCTCTCCTGATTTTTCTAGACTAAGAACTTTTGGATGTAAATGCTTTGTTCTTACCAATAAAAATAACAAATTGTCTCCTCATGCAATTCCTTGTGTTTTTCTCATACACGGAGAAACTCAAAAAGGATTTAGATGTTATGATCTTCATAATGATAAACTATATATCTCTCAAAATGTGATTTTTTTGCAAAAAGAAAGTTTCTTTGATCAAAATGTGCCTAAGAAAGCTAGTAATTACTCCTTATTGGAATTACTTCCTAAAGATAAAATAGATTCTTTAAGTATTGATAATGTAAATGAAGAACCACGATTAAATACTTTTGGTAATGCTCCTAATATAAATAGAGACAACCATCATACCCTTTAATACAGTACAAGGGGAAATGATAGTCAACACAATGCTTTAGACAGATAATATAACCCTGAGTCACAAGAATATAGAAACCTTAGGAGATACACTAGAGAATCTAGACCCCCAGATACCTATGAGTCTTTTTCCCCTCAATATAGAACTTTCCTAGCCAAAATCTTTTCATATTTTAAACTCAATTCTTATAAGCAAGCCAAAATCCATCCCGAATTGATTGAAACCATGAAGATAGAAGTTGATGCTTTAGAAAAATATAACACATGACAAATGGCAGAGTTACCTAAATGAAAAAATCCATAGGTTGTAGATGGGTATATAAGCTTAAAACCAAGAGTAACGGCTCTGTTAAACGATATAAAGCTAGGTCAGTTGCCAAGGGTTATTTCCAAGAATATGGAATAGACTATGATGAAACATTTGCTCTAATAGCTAGAATGACATCTGTTAGAACTCTTATAGTTGTTGTCATTAGGAATTGGTCAATCTATCAAATGAATGTCAAAAATGTCTTTTTAAATGGAAAATTAAAAGAAGTATATATAAATCCTCTACTAGGATATGAAATTCCAGCATGAACGATTCTTTAGTTACGTAAAGTTTTGTATGGTTTAAAACAGACTCCTAAGGCCTAGTATGATAGATTTAACTATGTGATGATTAAACTTGGTTTTAAGTCTTGTTATACAAACACTGTTATGATTGTTAAGCATTCTGATGCAGGTGTTGTTATTCTTCTTCTTTATGTTAATGATATGACCATTACTGAAGGAGATAAACAGGGAGTTAATTATATCAAAAATATTTTGAAACAAAGTTTTAAAATGACAGATCTAGTTCCTTAGATATTTTTTAGGGATTCAGGTGGCCTATTCTGCTCGTGGTTATTTTCTAACTCAATTCAAGTTTACTGCCGAGATTATTGACAGGTCTGGCATTACAAATGAAAAGAATGTGGATACTCCTGAAGTAATCAATGCAAAGATGAAAATCGATGATGGAACACCTTTGGAAGACCCCACTCCTTATCGACGGATGATTAGGGCCCTTACCTATTTAACGATCACCTAACCTGACATTTCACATGCAGTGCATACAACAAGCCAATTCCAACATTCACCAAATGTGTTCATAAGTGTTGTTATATGCATTATTAGAAATTTATAAAATTTTGTCTCTAAAGGATTTTTTTGTCTTCCTCTTCTCCACTTGAATTAATTACATATATTGATTCTAACTGAGGAGGAGACCCTAACGATAGACACCCAACTATCAATTTTTGTGTGTTTATAGGTGATTCGCTAGTGTTCTGGAAATGCAAGAAATGACAAAAGGTGTCTCTATCGTCAAGGGAAGTTGAGTATCGCGTCATGACCACTACGACATCTGAAATAGTGTGATTGAGAAGATTAATGAAGGACATGGGGATGCATCTGTAATCACCTTCAAGGTTGTGTTGTGAAAACAAAAGTGTCATCTACATAGCCATCAATCATTCATTTCATGAACATACCAAGCAATCGAGATGGATTGCCACTATATTTGTGAAGAATATCTAAATAAGACTATTATCATGCCCTATGTAGCATCGAAATTCCAACTAGTTGTCTTCTTTATAAAAGCGCTTTCATCTCCTCGGTTTCACTTCTTAGTTGACAAACTTTCAGCAATTACACCATAAGTTTGAGGGAGAGTGTTAAGTTGTATTATATATGTATATGATCATATATGTATATACATATCAATATATATATGATACATATGTTCATATCTTTGTAATAGACAATACCCAATACAGATTTCAGTCTTTTCACTGTATAGGTTGTGCCCACTAAGGGCACTAGTGTCTTTATATATTTTTTGTTTTCTTTATTGTTTTCTGTTTTGTAAATTCCTAACTTTGTAATGGGCAATATTGTCATTGCCCAAATATAGTTGTTGGGATGCTCCCAACAGCTATATTGGCTCTCCCTTGTGTATATATAGGGGTGCTTCCCCTTAGATGGGGTATTGCTTTCTCAAGCACCCAATCTCTCAATAATATTCATTATTTTTACTTGTGATTCAATCCCATAAGTGGCTTATGTCTATGAGTTTTGTATTCACCCATAAGTGGTCATTGTGTTCTTGTAAGCCCATAAGAGGCATCTATTTGTATTTTTTGCTCTTTCTGTGGAAAATCTTCATGAAACCTATAAATTTAAGTTCCTTTGACAAAGTTCTAATAAGCAGCACATACTCTAAGGGTGTATTTAGATAGACCAGTTTATCTAGACAAACAAGATATCTTAAAAAAAAAAGGTTTTGTGTTTGATTTCTCAAGCACTTGGTTAGCAAAATGAAATAAAATTAGGATACATTAAAAAAAACAAAGTAATTCCACCAAATAAATGGAAGAACAAAAAATGGAAATTTCTCTTGGTTATCTGTCTACATTTTGCTATTCCACGGCTATTTTGATCTATCATGCGAGGAAGCTTTCCTTGGTAATTTTTTGCATGAATAAGGTTCTCTTCAAACTTTGGGCAAATTTGGTTAAATCTAGATAGACTGAGTTATCCTTGATCTTTCACCAACAAATGCCATTTGCTTATTTTGGGGACAAATAGTTAGATTACACAATGAGCACCTAGTGTTTGGTAAAATGATTGGACAAAATGGTGTATCTTCTGGTGCTATTATTAATGGACGGACTAAACTTGAGAATATATGAGACACTTCTTTAAATGCCACGTTTATTCTTTTGTGGGACATGTGAGGAATGAGAAGTTGTATGCCAATTGTTTGTTGATATGCCTAAAAGAGATGGTGCCCTTTTTTTCTTTTTTGAAATTTAAAGACCTGTTGTTTCTGAGATCAACATGACCTTATATTATTACATTCATTTTAACTAGTTATCCGTTGTGCTTGCCTTTTCCTTTTCCTCTGTGTCTAGATTCTCACTGATATTAACATCAAGCGGCAAAAGTTTTAGACTTCAAGATACAAATCTAAAACATAAGGTACATTATTAACTTTGGAAAGAATGGGATGCATCATTAAAAAACAAGAAAAAGTACTCGAATCACACAAATCAAAACGATCACCCTAGAATTTAAGAAAAAAACCTCTGGCCACTCTCGGTACAAATTAATCAAAGAACGCAACTCAGCGTTCACTATCCATCTCCAATTAAGCAGAAAAAAGAAAACAAAAAAAGAACGAGATGGCAAGACATCGGACGGAAAGAGAGAAACAATAACAGCACGAGAAATTAAAATTTGAGGAAAACGGGTGGGGAGAATGAATGAAAAAACAAACAAAAGGGGGGAGAGGAGAGAGGGAAAGGGAATATGCCTGAGTGGCGAAGTCCTCGAGGATGCCGTCTTGGTTGATGCCATGCTCGAGGCAGAGCTGCTTCCAGAACTCCATGCCGATTTGGTTGCCGCATTGCCCCACCTGCAACGTTATGATCTCTCTCGGCATCTTCCCACTCCCTTACTTCCTGAAAGAGGAGGGTTTCGAAAAAGGAGAGGGGGGAAGAAAAGAGAAAGAGAAAGAGGAAGAGAGGGGAAAATGCACCAGGAAGACGCTCAGTGGACAGTTTACGATCTCCCGCTAGATTTATATTTATTGTGTTTGGTAGAGAACTCCCTCCATCTCAGATTCTAGAAAAAGCCAAACGACGGAAAGAGGGAAATCATTTCGCTGTCGCCGCGGACGCGCCAATCATGATTGAAATTTTTTTGGGGGTTTTGGGGAATGAGGAGATTCCCGGATCCGGTCCTACTTAGAGTAGGCCCGACCCGATTGAGCTGCGTTTGACTGACCAAGAGATCAGGTTTGACATGAGACCCACACCAGATCCGTTGGTTCGCGTAAAGCCCAGTAGCCTCAATCACTGAGTTCATTGGCATAAAGCCCCCTATGGAGTGCACACAGTTTTGACCACGAGACAATGAATGCATACCTGTGAGTTTCGAACTCATGAACTTCAGTAAACTTGGCGGGGATCTAAGTTATTCCTACCAGGTATGTGAAGAGAGATTTTTATAGTTTTTTTTTTTTTTTACAGTTCAGCGTACAAATGTGATATACGTGTTTGGCTTTATAGGACTAGCTCCTGAATGATCCAATTACGATGTATAAGTAAGATCTTTTAGAGTTTGAAAGTAACGGCTCAAAATTTTTTGTAAATACTCAAAGCATCCAAAAATAATGTTTTTTATTGAAATAACGTGATTTAAAAGTATATTCCTAGCTAATGGACCATGTTGAAACATCTAGAAGGTTAGATTTGTAAAAAAGCTGTTGAAAATGCTTAGTTCACATTGTCATTCACTTATTTTCAATTTAGTCTAGTGGGCTTGTTTTGAGCATTCACTGCTTTGGACTGTTAAAAACACACACGGTTAGTAGTTCCAACAATTTTTAGTTGGATCATAAGTGAGTCCAGATCAGGTGCCATATGATTGCACAAATATTTGTGCATTAAGCACTTGATCACCCTCCATCTTGCTTGGGGACATGTCTGTCAGTTGTGGGGACCAAGGCCTGAGCCTGATGGAGGGCAATCAGGTGCTTAATGCACAAATATTTGTGCAATCATATTACACCCCAATCTCAACTCACCTCAGCTTTTCTTTCAAAATATAAAAATAAATAAATAATAATAATTGTGTATTAAGCACCCGATCGCCCTCCATCAGGTCTTGGGCCCCACACCTGACAAGCCCCCATCCTCAAGATGGAGGGTGATCAAGTGCTTTAATGCACGAATTTTTGTGCAATCATATTTCACCGGATCTTTTGACATCAGAAGTTGTCTTTCAACTCTTCTCATCAGCACGTGCCCAACCTAATTTGGCAGGGTTTGGTGTAATGTTTGTCATTTGTCTCTTTGTTTTTTCTTGATTGATGAGCTTTTCCATATATCTTGGATTTTCTTAGTTTTTAGACTTGTTTTTTTTTTTCAGATATTCATGCTTCTTTTTTCTTTGGTGTCATTTTGGGTTGCCCAGCAGGCGGCCGATTTAAACTAAATTGAGCTCTTCTTAGTCATGTAGGTAGCAAAACTCCATTTAAAATGCAAACAAGGTCTCCCCTCATATGGTAGGGCAACTTGTGAATGACACAAGATCAAAACCTACATGCCGTCCCTTGCCGCAAGATTAAAGCTGGATGTTTGTTTAGATCACATGAGAATCACTCTCTCATTCAAATGAGATTCTCATATCACCTCAAATTTCATGTTCAACCGAACATGAGATTTGAATAGTGAAATTATTTTGATTCTCATGAGATTTGAAATCACTCCACCCGACTTTGTTTGATGGGTTTTAAAAAAAAGAATGTGTGGAAACACAAGATTTTTACAAAAGCAACAGCACACTTTTCTTTTCTTTTTTCGAAAAATGGTGACATTGATCATCTGAAAACTTTCCATAAGGGAAAGCATAACAGCAGAAGTTGACATTGACAGAGGCGTTGATGGCATGCTACCAGGAAAAGATGGAGGATTACGGGATCAGAGTTCCCACACCAGGAGCGGGCTAGGAACACTTCACTGTGCGGGTTGGTTCAGAGGACAATGAGCGAGGACCCCGTGCTATCAACGGATCAAAAGAAGGACCCAGAGACAATCAGGGGTCACTGAAGAGGACCTGTCATGATAATAACATTGATATTGTACATGATTTTGCCATGCTATGCTATGCTTTATGCTTGAATACTTGTGTGTGCATGATGTGACTGACGAGTGTATGATATGAATGATATGAAATGATGTATTCGACTTTGAGCATGGAAATATGCAATGAATGACACCTTCCTGCATATATAATGGCTGATCTTTTTCATATGAACTCATCCTCACCTGGGGGAACACACTTGCAGGCATTTTTGAAAAAATGCTTTGCAAAACCTGTGATCTTGTGTGTATTTGTGCTTATGATTGCCTCTATTCAAAATGTCTTTCTTCTGATGAAATTTCAAACTCAATTATTTTGGCCTTCTGTCCTTATTCCAAAGTTATCTTGGGTTAAAAGAAATGGCTTGATATTTGCCACTACCTTTCTTATTGAATTTTAACCCGGATCAAAAGATGACTAGTCATAGGGATTTTCAATTGGATATCCTGGGTACTAGATTGCCACATTTAATTTTCTTAGATATTAAAACTTTATTTGCTGCCAAATAGGGAAAGTACCTTGGGGATCATTCTTATGCCACTGGAAAAGAGAACATCTGAGATAAGTGCAGGTTTGCCAGGCATAAAAGAGCCAGTGAAAAGAGAACATTCCAACTATTGACCTCCCCCTTTTTAATAGGACATGACATGATTTTTTTATTTCTTTCACATATGGCCTCTTTAGCTCTTTCTTTCTTTCTTGGGTGTAGCCACTTTGGCTCTTTCGCTTCTTGAGACTGACAAGGCCATTCTTTGGGTGCACGGTTTTTACACATTGACATGATTTAGCTTTATTTCTTTTTTAGTTGATTCAACTACCAGATAGAGTCTACTTTTAGGTTAATGACTACGGATTCTTAGGACCGCCCAAAAGACCTTGAGAAACAAGGTCAAGCAAGAGGTGGCGCAGTCCTACTCTTATTAGTTAAAGGTCAAGTAAGCAGCGTCGAATCATAGGCGTCAAAGGGTCGTAGTTAAAAGTCTGAGGACCCATTATTAACTGCAGCTCTTTATTAAATCATAGTTAATAACTACTTTTAACTACAACTTTCAGCGGCTATAGTTAATGTTATGTATCTATTACCTTTTTATTTTATAGTGTCATAGAGTAGTTCATCTAAGGAAGTCCTACATGGTTTTATGTCTAGCATTTTAGGTTATCCAATTGTAAACTCCTATGATTCTATGCTGGAGGTTCTTGGTAAACATGCAATGATTAGGGTAACTCCTCTTTATCACCAATTTTCTTTTCTTTGGGATAACCTCTTCATCAAGAATTCAGACTTTCATAGCTTTTTTCTCATCTCATCTTCTAAAAGACACATTTCTACAAGTCAAGGAAAATATTTAAAAACAAAAAATTAAAACGTTTTCAAATACATTGCATTGATTGGATCGGGTAATTCATGTAATACCCATAAATTTCCTTTCTCTTAACCAATTTTCAACCCAAACCTTCATTCTACAATTTCTTAAAAGTTCTAAACTTAATTAGCTCTTTAGCGAATTTAGGCAATTTAAAATTTTTATCTCAAATAATATAGGAAAGGGCTTATTCTGGTATTTGCTTGCCTCATAAAGAGGTTCCAGCCATGGTCAAGGGGGCCACTAGGGTGGGGCGTCCCACCCTATGGATATCCCTTTCCTAAAATTTGAACCTAAAAAGACATCTAAGCCTATTCTTATGGCTACTTTCCTAAGTTTTAAATTAACAACTTTTTGAATTCCATTGACTTTAGGTTTTTAATGAGACATTTTCAGATTTCTTTTTTACTTTCTTTACAATGTAGGAGATCCATTGTGTTGGGCCCACATAGGAGTTCATCCAACCTATTGGACTCCTAGAACTTTATTAATTATAGTTTTTAGTTCAAAATTTCTTTTCATTAATTAACTAAAATTAATTCTCATATGGATTTCCCTTTTGGATTTTAAATCCAATTGAGATCCAAACCCATTTAAGCAAACCCAAATCTAATCCATATTCAAATCCATTTAGGTAAATCCATATCTAAATTAGACTTCTAAAAATCCAAACCCAAATTTATATTAAATTTAATTCAAATTAAATTAATTTCTAAATGCAAATTCACTCAAATTAAATTAAATTATAGTTATAACTTAAATCCAATCTAACGTTGAATTTAAATTCAATTTCAAACCTTAATTAAATTTTGATTCCTTTTAACGTGTAAATTTAATTTCGAGTTAGAATTAATTAAATTTCTAATTTTTTTACTTTAATTTAAAATATAAATCACATTTTTAATATTTATTAATTATCAAAAAATCACATGTAATACGTCCTCCCATCCTTAAAAAAAATCTCATCCACAAAATTTTGTTAGGGTTACATACTGAATAAAATTCTTGGTGTATTACTTGTATCCTTTATTTAATCAATAACTTCAAAAAAATATTACGGGTATTATATTCTTCTTCCCTAAAAGAATTGTCCTCAAAATTCAATACCAAATCATTGAATATGGGAACTACCAAAATTTAAATCGTCACACTTTCATTGCACACTCTTGATCACTTAATTTAACCTCGAAGATCAAAACAAATTTTTGTATAAGTTTTTACGCCCAACAGGCAAGTCTGACATGTGATGTCCCTATCATCATTTCTAGGTTCTCAAATACGTGAATAAATTTTTATCAAATAATAACACCATAAATGCATCAAATATAAAAATAAAACTTACTCACCGGGTGTTGTCGGTCTACTGGACATGCCATGAGCCAAAATTTTCTTTCCATTCTGATACAAAAATTGTAACACCTCAAAATTTTAACCTAAAAATCATGTTTTTACATGTAATTAAATGTGAAATGTGTTCTATGACATTGCCATAGTCGAATGAAGCTCTAAGGAGTCAGCCAGTGCATGCACCAACGTTTAATAGCTGCTTAGAACCAATACCACAATAAAACCGTGGATTAGTGACGGATGTCATCCATCACTAATCCGTTGCTAAGTCACCGCTAAATTGTTTAGCGATGGATTAGTGACGGATTAGCGATGCATAACGTCCACCGCGAATTTTTGCTCGCTAATTAGCGGAAAATCTTATATGTGGTTACTTTCGTCGCTAATTTGCGATAGATTAGCGACAGACATTATCCATCGCTAAACTGTCGCTAAATTTTAAAAACAAAATAAATAAAAAAATCTGTCGCTAAGTAGCGTGCTCTCCGGCGTGCTCTCTGACATCGCCATCCTCTATGAACCGGCGTTTGCTTAGTTCGTATTTTTTTTCTTCTTCATTTTAGTGCATTTGCTTTACCTCTTCTTCGTTATGGTGCCATTTCTAGGGTTTCATTTCGTGCATTCGGGGGAAGGGGAAAGTGAGAGATGGCGCAGGAAGGAGAAGAGCACTAGAACGGAAGCGGAGCAGAGAACGACGACGAATCCGCTGCGAAGTTCTCGACGCTCAGGTCGAAGCTCGTGGTTCAGGCGCCGAGGGCGGCCGGTGTCGTCGCCTTCTACAAGGCGGCTTTCAGTGCCAAGGAGGTTGAGCGCTCTAACCACCCCAAGAGGAAGGCCGATCACGAGCTCCCTCTCATCCTCTTCTCTCGCCTCTGACTCGGCGTCGTGGAGTTCCTCGTCGCCGACGAGACCGATGAGTCTGAAGTCGGGTTAGTTTCTCTCTCTCTCTCTCTCTCTCTCTCTCTCTCTCTCTCTCTCTCTCTCGTTTCCTTGCTTCAGTATCCCAAGTTGGTTTAAATCGAGCAAGGTTAGTTTAAATTTCGAATGGGGAGAGGGAAAATTTCGCACTTGATTTAAATCGAAAATTAGCGACGGATTTAGCGACGGAATTTTTTCGTCGTAAATCCTTCACTAATTAGCGATGGATTAGCGACGAAAAAAATCCCTCACTAAATCCGTCGCTAAAATGTTTTCTTATATTGAGAATTAGCGTCAAAAAAATTGGTGTCGCTAATCCGTCGCTAAGCAGCGACGGTTTAGCGATGAAAGTTTTTCATCGCTAATCCGTCGCTACTTAGCGACGGATTCATGAAGAAAGTTTTCTCTAGCTAATCTGTCGCAAATTTGCGATGGGAAAAATCCGTCGCAAATTTCAGTTGCTAATTAACAATTTTCTTGTAGTGCAAATTTAATAAAGGACTACTATTAAGCTAAAATCTATTTTTAAATACTTGTAAAACTAAAAGCAAATATCATTTACGAATAAATTCGATTAAAGAGATTGAACGGGTTATAGAACTATCAAACCATACACTAAATTAAATCAAGTTTTTTTAATCATACCAATTAGATTAATTCAGTCTCATAAATTTAAAAGAATGTCAGAGTCCAAATAATATCTAAAATAATAAATTAATATCTAATCCAAAAGTGCCCAGGAAAGAAAAAGATTTGGCTTTCAATCCGCTGCAACATCCCATCATCGCAAGGCATCCTCAATCAGTACCTGCATGCAATATTTGGGGTCAAACTCATCGAGTACCAGTAGGATGTACTAAAACCAACACAAGTAAATCAAATCAATATACACAAAACATGCTTTATTCACTTATAAGCATTTCTTTAAGTAGATAATCATTTAAGAACATGCTTTCAGTCATAATTGCATATCACAAACATATTCAGAAGCAAATACTAAAGTTATCCACGAGTAGATAGGTAATGCATACACTTACCAATGTGAAACATGTTGCTCTTTATGCATGAGCGACTTTGGCATATTTAATCTATGTTTTATTTTTAGATGATGCATGCCATGTCTAAGTTAATGCACATGTAATTTTTGTTTTGCTTCTTAGCATTGTGGTTACTAACACATGCTTTACTTGGATCAAGGTAACAACTCAGGTGAGATATTTTCAAACAAGATTTGAATTAACCCTGGCTAAACACAAGTCACCGATACTGAATGAGGGATGACCTTGCTGAAAGAGAGCTCCCAACACCTATATCTTTATATATCAAACTTCACTCATGAGTTATTTACCTGCTATCCTGCGACTATTGTGAAGCTTTCTTCTATCTCTGTAGTTGAAGAGGAGCAACCTTTTGTGCTTAAAACTTAGTCCCACAAAGCTGAATGTACTATTTACCCTCTTATTATAAGCACCAATAAAATTAATATTCATGTTTTGTTCTTGAATTATATTAGTTTTATTGCTTTTTATGCATACACATAATGAATCTATCTCAAGGATTTGTGCCTTCATTTTGGCTATCTTGATGTGTAATTCAATGCCATTATTATTTTCATTTCATGTATGTTAATTGTAAAATATTCACATTCATCTTATGCATTGAATATTAATCACATCATATATCTACACATTGTCACATGTCAAACACTTTAATGCACATGTATTTGCGAATTCAAAAATAGTGTTCAATTAGTGGCATGCAATCATAACGCATTTAAATGACATGCTTTATAAAAATTTAGAACATTCATTTAAATAACACTACAGTATACAATTGTATGTTAACATGTCCACACATTCATTTCATTAAAATCAGAAATCCATGCTTTAAACAATTAACTGGCTCGTTCTCTTATAAGGAACCGGTTTGAAGGGATTCACTCTGTTGTTACCACCATGCTGCACAAAGGCTAAGATCTGAGCTCACTTTTCTATCATGGATACCTTTGTTTGTCAGCTTTTACACACCATAAATTGTTCATAAAAAGTCCTCATAGAGTAGGAGTTATGAACGTTTTACTGGGTAGTGATCGGTTCCCCACTTACATAGGTAATGACCACCAAACAGGTAGGTACCAGACAACATAAATATATATATATATATACATATATATATATATATATATATATATATATTCAGTCATCATGCAAACATCATAACAATTAGAAAATATCAAAAAAAAAAATTTGTTGGGACTGCAGTTGAACTTCGGCAAGTCTTGGGCAAACCTATAGCTCAATGCAGTCTAGCCGAGGTGTGCCAGCAAGGCCGCACATTGCTGGTCACTTGGGACTGTTATGCAGGCAAGGGTCAGGTCAACCCTCACCTGCTGCAACCCTACAGGTACAATAGTTATGGTGTCTGCTCGACACAACAAAATGGTTATGTTGTGTGCAGCAAGACACTACAACCTGTAGTATTACCAGCACAATCGACTGGGCGTTGGCAGGCCCCAACAGGTTCATGTTAATTTTTTTTTTTTGGTTACAGGTCACATGACAGAAAAATTTCATATTCAGTGGAGAATGAACAACATATGCAAATATCGTGTATGACGCATCACAAAACGAACAACAAACACGAAAGTGAACAACATTACGCAAACAACAATTTTAAAAGTGGACTGATTTGATAACATACGCTAATCGTAAACAATCATGACTTAGATCGTGTAAAGTTTTTAAAAAATTGAAACTAAATTGAATTTAGACATGAAATTTTCACTTAAATCCATGGTAAGCAAAGGTCAGGACTGAACCACAAGTGGATCAATCTTTCCAACCATCTTTGAGGTTGGACTTCAAAAAATGCTCGTAACCGAGAATTGTTACTAGTGTTTTTCTTTATTTTTTTTTCCTTTGTTTTGAAACCGAACTGGACCAGTGCAATTAGGGACTAGTTTTATCCACTTCCATACTCTAATTCAGATCTGATCCACAAATGGACCAGTCCCTTGAATCAAAGCAACCACATTTTCTCTCTTTTTTTTAATATGGGCCAGATGAGTCCTTACTTGGTTTGGGACTGATCTGGATCCTACTCAGAGTTCAAACCCTTGACTGATCCAATTCTAGATCAGTCTTTGCATAGGTTTGCATATCATTCCTGCGATGTTCAGACCTATGCATATGCCAAAAACATCCTCCTTTTTTGTATAATTTTTTTTTCCAAAAAATAATGTGTCTGTTTTGGTTCACATCATGGGTTTAAAATATATCAAGATCTAATCTACTAATTTTCCCCTAATTGTTTTTGGGAAAAAAACTTGCTTCTATACCAAAATCAAGGTTTTTCTCAAAAATCGATTTCGGTATTTTGCAAAACCAAAACCTATATCAGTCCCAATGATGTTAGGACAGATATACAGTTCCAATAACAGTGTTTGAAGTACGCTCATGCATACTAATCTCAATATATGAGTATTGTATTATAACCTCTACATCAAATCGACAGAACCGTAGGATACAAACATCCAAACTAGATAGTTGTAGGCTCAAACCGAACACCACCTTCATACTATGGTTAGACCTCCTTGATCAGCCACTCTTCTAACAGAGTCTCAGACCTCCAAAAATGTGTGAAAAAAAAAGATGATAGAATAGGGAATATCGAGGAGAGAATTGGAGAAAAGAGAGAGAAAGTAGAAAAATCAAAAGAGCCAAAATAAGGGGGCATGTGAGCCCTGTCCTTTTATATAGGTTTTGAGATTGTTTCTTCAAACCTCAAAACCTTTGCTTTCTCTTAACCATTTTCCAGCCCAGCCTTCCTTCTATAATTTTCTAAAAGTTCTAAACTTAATTAGTTTTTTAGTGAATTTAGGCAATTTAATTTTTTTATCTCAAATATTGTAGGAAAAGGCTTATTATGGTATTGGCTTGCCTAATAAAGAGGTTCCAGCCATGGTCAAGGAGGCCTACTAGGGTGGGATATCCCACCCTAGGGATATCCCTTTCCTAAAATTTGAACATAAAAAAAATATCTAAGTTGATTCTTATGGCTAGTTTCCTAAGTTTTAAATTATGAACTTTTTGAATTCCATTGACTTTAGGTTTAAAGAGGTTCTTCATGAGAAATTTTTAGATTTCTTTTTTTTTCTTTCTTCACAATATAGGAGATCCATTAGGTTCGTCCCACAAAGAGGGGCATCCAACCTAACAGACTCCTATAACTTTATTAATTATAGTTTTTAGTTCAAATTTTCATTCCATTAATTAACCAAAATTAATTCTCATATGGATTTTCTTTTTGGATTTCAAATCCAATTAGGATCCAAACCTAAATCCAATCCAGATTCAAATCCATTTAGGTAAATCTATATCTAAATTAGACTTCTAGAAATCCAAAATCAAATTCACATTAAATTTAATTCAAATTAAATTAATTTTTAAATAAAAATTTGCTCAAATTAAATTAAATTCTAGTTATAATTTAAATCCAATTTAACATTGAATTTAAATTCAATTTCAAACCTTAATTAAATTTTGATTCCATTTAACATGTAAATTCAATCTCAAGTTAGCATTAATTAATTTCTAAAATTTTCACCCAATTTAAAATATAAAATTGTATTTTTAATATTTATTAATTATAAAAAAAAGCATGTATTACAATTCAACTCCATCGGAATTGATCAACCGGTATGAGTTTTCAGGTGAGACTTGTTGGATGATGTAAGGTTCCTTTCAATTTAGGTGCCACTTTTCTAAAGGATGAGACTTTGCTTGGTTAATGAATTTCAAAACCATCTCATTGACTTGGAAAAATTGCTTAATCACATGTTTAGCATAGTATCTTTCAATCCTTCCCTAATATTTTTCATTGTGCTCAGCCGCCAAAAAGTCTCTTCTCATCTAGGAGATCCAATTCAGCCAGTCTAAGCTCCTGTTGAGCTTCTAAAGTTATCTCAATAGCAGCAACTACACTGAGTGAGGATAACTACACTTGTAAAGATAACACAACTTGAGTTCTATACACCAATTCAAATGGAGCGATATTAGTGGGTGTGTGAATGGTAAATTTGAAACTCAATGGCAGAATTAGAGTCTGCATCAATTTTAGATACCTAAACAAAGTCACTCCTAAAGATTACTTTTCTTTAGCAAACATGGACCTTTTAGTTGACAACACAACTGAACATGAAATGTTTTCTTTCATGGATGAATACTCAGGGTATAATAAAATAAAATTGGCTGCTTTGGACTAAGCAAAAATTTCTTTTACTACACCTTGGGGAACTTTTTGCTACACTGTATTGCCTTTTAGTCTTAAAAACACCAAGGCAACATATTAAAAAGCCATGAAAGTCATTTTTCATGATCAAATACATGTGCATTGAGGTATATGTAGATGACATTTTAGTCAAGTCCAAAACCAAACATCATATGAACTCCACCGTTAGTGTTTTTAACCAACTTTATGAATAACAACTTTGGATGAATCCCCAAAAATGTATCTTCAGAGAGTAGAATTAAGAAAACTTTTAGGGTTCATGGTCAACAAGAAAGGAATAGAGATTTATCTTATCAAAATCAGAGCCATTATCAAAATTTCAACTCTTTTAACAATCAAGCAATTGAGAAGCCTCCAAGGAAAGATTCAAGCCAATAGGAGATTCATATTGAGCCATTCATTGGGATTTTAAGGAGAAGAGCAGAATTTGTTTGGGATAAAGATAATCAAGAATTATTTGAGAAACTAAAGGAATATCTCCTAAGCCCTTGTATGCTTAAGCCACCCATCATAGGGAAACCACTACTTCTATATCTCTCCGTGAATGAAGTTGCCTGTGGAGGCTTGTTTTCCCTATACGAATAAGACAACAAGTTAGAACATTTCATTTACTACATAAGTAAAACATTCATTGATTATAAAAGAAGGTATACTAAATTGGAGAGAACATGTCTAGCATTGGTTTGGGCGACTCAAAAACTTAAGCATTATATGATAGCATGTGAAGTCAAAATTAAATATCATTTGGATCCAATTAAATACCTTTTTGAGAAACCAATTTTAACTGGAAGGATAGCCCAATTTCAAGTATTACTTATGGAATTTGATTTAAAACATATGAAAAAACCAATCAAAGGGCAAGCTCTAGCTGATAATCTAGCAAATTTACTCTAGAGCATAAAACAAGAATCAAAGATGATTTCTCCAATGAAGACATCCTGGATTTGGAAGAAGCCAATGATATTTGGGAATTGCATTTTGATAGATGGAGGAATGTTAATGGTTCATGAATTGAAATTGTGATCATAACCCCCAAAAAATAAAGAATGCCATATTTATTAAAACTAGACTTTTCCTATATAAATAATGATGCAAAGTATAAAGCTTTGACTCAAGAATTAAAGATTTTGATTAAATTGGGAGTTAAGAAACTGAATTTATTAGGAGATTCGATAATAATCATCAAACAAGTCACTGAGGAATGGATAACAAAGCATGAGAAATTGATTCCATATAATGAAATTGTTAAAGATCTCATGAAAAATTTGATCTCTGTAATTTCTTTCACACTAGAAGAGAACATAATCAATTTGCAAATATTTTAGCCAACCTTGCAAAGGCTACACCCAAGAATGACTTCCCTCTTCCTAACATTGACCTCATGGTAGATAGTACATATGAGATCTCGTTTATGGATGAATTTTTAGGATACAACCAAATCAAGCTAGCAGTCTCTGACCAGCGCAAAACGACATTCACCACACCCAAGGGCACATTCTGTTACACTATCATGCCTTTTGATCTAAAAAATGCTGGAGCAACCTATCAGAAAGTTATGGTTGTGATCTTCTATGACTAAATCCATGACTATATTAAAGTCTGCGTAGATGATATCTTGGTCAAGTCTAGGACCAGAGAAAGTTGCAAAAAATTCTTGAGAAAAGTTTTTTAATGCCTATGAAAATATATATCCCTATAAATGTGCCTTTGGTGTTGATTCGGGTAAACTTCTTGGCTTCATTGTTAGCAAGGGAGGCATAGAAATAAATTCTATCAAAATCAATGTTAACACTGAAATGCTTGTGCCTTCCACTCTCAAACAACTTTGAAGCCTCCAAGGAAAGATCTAAGCAATTAGAGGATTCATCTCAAACCTAGATACTAGGTGTGAGCCCTTTAACAAGCTATTGAGAAAATGAGTTGAATTCATATGGAATGAAGAATGTCAAGCTTTTTTTAATAGATTACAAAAGTACCTCTTGAATCCACTTGTTTTGAAGCCTTCAGTCATAAGAAAACCCTTACCCTGTATCTATCTAGCAATGATGTGACCCTAGGATGTCTACTTGCTCAGTTTGAGGATAATGAGAAGATGGAATATATTATTTATTACATAAGCAAGTCCCTTGTAATATATGAAAAAATATAAACAGATTAGAGAAAATATGTTTAGTTTTGGTTTGAGCAACTAAAAAATTGAGACATTATATCCTAGCATGTGAGGTTAGGGTTATATCTAAGCTTGATTTGATCAAATATATCTTTGAAAAGATCACCTTAAACAGAAGGATTGCAAGATGATAAGTATTACTTATGAAAATTGATCTCAAGCATGTCTCCCAAAAGTTGATCAAGGGGCAAGCCATAGCAGACCACCTAGCTGACCTACCAATAGACAAAAAGAAAAGAGTCAATGATTTTCCTGATGAAAAAATCTTGACAATAGAAGACCAAGGTCAAAAGGATATCTAAGAATTGTATTTTAATGGATCTCGGAACATAAATGGACCAAGGATTGAATTTATGATTATTAGTTCAGAGGGTGAAAAGATTTCACAAATTACTCTTAATAAAATTTATGGACTGAATGAAAGTAGTTGCCTGTTATACTTAAGATTTTCACAAATGGCACCATAATGTGGATCTTTGTAAAGGGATTTGATTAGGAAGATAGGGACATGCCCATGTTAATCTAAATATGCAACATTGTTACCTGGATCCAAATAAATTTTCTTCGCTATCAAATTTGGGCACAAGCATAATGCTTTCCCATAACATGCTCAATAAAGAAGAGCCAAAATGTTGAGGCTGGTTATTTTTCTCTTTTCTAAAGGGCCCATATGGCTTTTAATCTTTTTTTTTTTTCTTTCTATTAGGTAGGGCCCACATGCTCAAGTCACTTGTCTGGTAGGAGCAACTAGTGCAAGTCACCTTTTGTTGGGACGTAGGATCAAAACCCAATGGTATAGTTGTTAGGAAAGTTTTAAATTATTAATGGTTACTACCAAAAGTGTTTTGAAAAGTTTAGTCCCATATCTAAGAGAGAAAAGTTTTTCAAGAGGTTTAAATAGAGAGTTTGTAATCTATTCTTTACTTTGGTAAGCCTTGAGTATTTAGGTGGATTGCGGACGTTGTTGCGCATCGTGCAGCAACGGACGCGCCGTTCGCGCACACGCGCGCGCGCGCGTGCGTGCGCAAGGGCGCAAGAGGCGCAATGTGGCGTTTTGATGGCGCACTTTGCACTTCGCACGCTCGCAGCGGTGCATATGAGGCGCAAATATCCATTTTGATTTTTCGGTTTTGAGACATCTGGCCGTTTGAAAGGTTTTAATAGCATTTATATTGAGTTTAAGGCGCTTTGTGATTGTTGGACGGTTTTGGAGGCCTTTGATTGACAGTCAAAGGTGGGTGATCGTTCAGGTACCTTTCATCCTATTTTCAAACTGTCAGATTTATGGCCTTTAATCTCATTTATCGCAAAACGTTTTGGCCTCTCTAAAAGGTTATAAATATATTATATTTTCATCTTTTGGATATCAGAATTTCTGACTCTCCAGTTTTCTCCTTTATTTCTTTCTTCTCGGTTTGGCTTGCAGAGTTCATGTGTGGGAGAGGTCATCTGTTCTTGCGAAGCAGTGACTATCTTGAGGTTCAAGCCTAATTGTATCCTGGGAACTCAGTCGTAACAAAACCCTTTTTCGCATCTTCGGAATTTCCGGAGTGGGGCGATTGAAGTTCTAAAGATAGCGATCTTAAGAACGTGCCTCTAGGCTTGAATTCTCTTTTCTGAAATCCTGTTTTCACTAGGTTGGATTAACAATTTTAGAACTTCAATTATGGCCTCTGGTTCGACATCCAACTTCATCAATCTGCTTAGCCGTGACCTTGAAAAACTCGATCGATTTGATGGGTCAAACTTCAAGCGGTGGCAATCAAAGGTATCTTTCTTGCTGTCTGAACTGCATATCGACTATGTCCTCAAAAAGTCTTGTCCCACTGTCGTTGCTGGAGAAGTTGAGACAGAAGAACAGAAGAAAGAGCGAGAGAAGTGGCATACTGACAACTACAGATGCAAAGGGCATATCCTGAACACTTTAGCCGATTCACTCTTTGACCTGTATTCACCATTGGAGTCGGCTGGAGAGTTGTGGAATGCTCTCGAGATCAAGTACAATGCAGAAGATGCTGGTAACAAAAGGTTTATAGTAGATCAGTATGTTAATTTTTCTATTGTTGATGATAAGCCTATACTTGCTCAAATTCATGAGATGCAAATACTGGCCTATAAGATCAAAGGAGAAGGTATGTATCTTGATGATGACTTCCAAGTTGCTGTCATCATTGGGAAGCTGCCGGATTCCTGGAAAGAATATAGGAATCACCTAAAACACAAAAATGAGAAAATCACTTTAGATGGCCTTCTTAAGGACATCCGAATTGAGGAAGAGACTCGTCTTCGTGACAAAAAGAATTCGAGTCCTAAAGAAGGTTATCCTAAAGTGAATTTTGTTAGTAACAAGGGTGGCAAAATCATGAAAACCCAGAAAATCAAAAAGAATTTTGTGAAAGGGAAAAATCCAACTGATAAAAAGAAAATTAGTTGTTATGTTTGTGGCAAGTTTGGCCATTTTGCTAGAGAATGCAGAGAACGGAAAAGGACTGGTCCTAAGCCAAATGAGTCAGAGGAGAGACTTGTTGCTGTAATCTCTGAAACCTTTATGGTGGCTGCAAATAAGGACTGGTACCTGGATACTGGAAGCACTGTTCATGTGGCAAACGACAGGAACTTGTTCAAGTCGTATGAAGTAGTAGGGGAGGGATGCAATCTCTTTATGGGAAACTCTTCCTCAACTAAAGTGCTGGGAAAATGGAGTGTGGAAATTAAGTTCACCTCCGGAAAAGTCCTAACACTTGAGAATGTCCACTATGCTCCAGAAGTTCGGAAAAATTTAATCTCTGCAGATCTCCTATCACGAAATGGTTTTAAGATTGTTATTGAGTCTGGGATTGTAACTGTGACCAAAGGGAAAATCTTTGTAGGAAAAGGGTTTGCCACTGGTGGTATGTTCAAGATGAGCATAAATGAAGCTACTACTTCTGTTTATATGGTTGACTCTTATTTTCTTTGGCATTCAAGATTAGGACATATAAATTCTTGTTGCATTCATAATATGAATAACTTTGGTCTTCTTCCGTGTCATGTGAAAATAGAACATAAACATAAGTGTGAGACATGCATTCAAACTAAGCTAACTAGACTTCCGTTTCCTAGTGTAGAAAAGAATTATAAATTGCTTGCATTAGTGCATTCTGATGTGTGTACGATGGATAATGTTTTGAGTCGTGGTGGCAATAGGTACTTTATTACCTTTATAGATGATTACTCAAAAATTTGTTATGTTTATTTGTTGAAACATAAATCTGAAGCATTTTCCAAATTTCTTCTTTATCTAGCTGAAGTACAAAATAGGTTTAAAACAAAGATTGTACATTTAAGAACAGATAAAGGAGGTGAATACTTAGGTGGAGAATTTGATAAATTCTGTGAAGATAATGGTATTATCCATCAAACGTCAGCTCCTAGAACTCCTGAACAGAATGGAGTAGCAGAAAGAAAAAACAGAACACTTGTAGAAATGATAAATGCTATGCTTCTTAATACGGGTTTGCATTCCAACTTATGGGGAGAAGCTATACTTTCTGCCTGTTATATTCTTAATCGAGTTCCTTATTCTAAATCTGATAAATCACCTTATGAATTGTGTTTTGGTAAGAAACCTAATCTTAGTTATTTTCGTGTTTGGGGTTGTTTAGCATATGTTAAAATTCCAGAAAATAAAAGGAAGAAGGTTGGACCTAAAGCATTTAAATGTGCATTTGTTGGGTATGCTGAACATAGTAAAGCATATAGATTTTTGGACATTGTTAATGATGTTATTGTAGAATCTAGAGATGCATCTTTCATAGAACATAAAAATGCATTTGATTCTATTCTTGATGGCAGCCGAATTATAGTAGATGAACTTCCTATAAATGACATGATTGAATATTCTAATGAATGTGTTGATGAACCAGAAACTGAAGTTAGACTCAGTAAACGCATTAGAAAACCAACTAATTTTGGTTCTGACTTTTATACATTTCTAATTAAGAATGATCCTGTGTCTTTTCAAGAGGCTATGTCTTCTCAAGATGCTGCCTTTTGGAGAAAAGCTATTAATGATGAAATAGAATCAATTATGTCTAATAATGTTTGGAAATTAGTGGATTTACCTGTTGGTTGCAAAACTATTGGCTGCAAATGGATTTTCAAAAAGAAATTAAAAGCTGATGGTACAATCGATAAATTTAAAGCACGTTTGGTTGCAAAAGGCTTTAAACAAAAAGAAGGTATTGATTATTTTGATACTTTTGCTCCTGTAACCAGAATATCTACTATTAGAATTCTGATTGCCATGGCTGCCATATATAAGCTTCAAATCCATCAAATGGACGTGAAAACGGCCTTTTTGAATGGAAAATTAGATGAAGAGATATATATGGAGCAACCTGAAGGTTTTGTAGTGCTAGGGCAAGAGCGCAAAGTTTGCAAACTTGAGAAATCCTTATATGGATTAAAGCAAGCCCCTAAGCAATGGCATGAAAAATTTGATAGTTCTCTGGTGCATAATGGTTTTAAAATTCATGATGCGGACAAATGTGTCTACAGTAAAGTAGATAGTGGCTCAATTATTATTATTTGTTTATATGTTGATGATATGCTTATTTTGGGTAACAATAGTGAATGCATAAATCAAACAAAAAGATTTTTATCTTCCTTGTTTTGTATGAAAGACTTGGGTGTTGCAGATGTTATTTTAGGAATCAAAATAATAAGAAATAAAAATGGCATCATATTATGTCAATCACACTATATTGAGAAAATTCTTACAAAGTATGGATATCTTAATAGTTCACCAGCATGCACCCCATATGATCCAAATATGAAATTGACTCCTAATGATGGTGCTAGTGTTCAACAATTAAAATATGCCAGTGTTGTAGGTAACCTTATGTATGCAATGAACTGCACAAGGCCTGACATTGCCTATGCAATGAGTAAAGTGTGTAGATACACTAATAATCCTGGTTATCAACACTGGAATGCAGTGAACAGGATTCTTAGATATCTAAAGCATACTTTAGACTATGGAATTCACTATACCGAGTTTCCTGCTGTTATTGAAGGGTATAGTGATGCAAGTTGGAATACTGACTTTGAAGATTCCAAGTCTACGAGTGGTTGGGTTTTTACCCTTAGAGGAGGAGCAGTTGCATGGGGGTCTAAGAAACAGACCTGTATAACTCATTCTACAATGGAATATGAGTTTATTGCTTTGGCATCTGCTTGTAGAGAAGCTGAATGGCTTAAGAATATGCTAGTGGATATTCCACTAGGTGAGAAGCCTATACCTGCTATTTCAATGTTTTGTGATAGCCAATCAGCTATATGTAAAGCAGGTAATATGAAATACAATGGGAAGTCTAGACATATTAGTCTAAGACACAGTTTTATAAGATAAATGATTGATGACAATATTATTTCATTGAAATATATGAAGTCATGTCAAAATTTGGCAGACCCATTTACGAAAGGCCTTTCGAGAGATGTCATCAATAAAACATCGAGGGGAATGAGAATTAAGCCAATTAAGTCATCACCTAAGGATACCCAACCTAGAGCGTTGGAGATCCCACATGCATAGGTTCAATGGGAAACGAATTGGTGAATGACAGATATTGAGCATATTTATGTAAGCCCATTACTGATGTGTGCTCATGAGCTGTAACTAATATGAGGGTTGAGCTAATAGCTCTTAATGAGTTTGTAGGCCTTAAGGCTAAGGTGTGTGTTACAGTACACCTAGACAAACTCACCTATATGAGTGTAGAAATGTTAGCCATTTCTTATGAGAATTGGCAATTCTCTAGAGCACTCATGAATCCAGGAAAGCACAAGGCTCTAAATGTGCCAACATAAAATCCACACAATCGAACTTTTGGAAACCGATGTATGATTGAAAACTCCGTTAACAATATAAGGAGCTAAGTTCAAGGTAAGTCCACTTAGCACCTTGGTTACTTTAGGTTTTCTTTCAAATAGTGGGGGTTCAAGTCATGCAGACACTCTCACTAATGCATAGGTTTCTATGCAAGCCAAATATATTTTAAAACTAGTGGGGGATTGTTAGGAAAGTTTTAAATTATTAATGGTTACTACCAAAAGTGTTTTGAAAAGTTTAGTCCCATATCTAAGAGAGAAAAGTTTTTCAAGAGGTTTAAATAGAGAGTTTGTAATCTATTCTTTACTTTGGTAAGCCTTGAGTATTTAGGTGGATTGCGGACGTTGCTGCGCATCGTGCAGCAACGGACGCGCCGTTCGCGCACACGCGTGCGCAAGGACGCAAGGGCGCTTGAGGCGCAATGTGGCGTTTTGATGGCGCACTTTGCACTTCGCACGCTCGCAGCGGTGCATATGAGGCGCAAATATCCATTTTGATTTTTCGGTTTTGAGACATCTGGCCGTTTGAAAGGTTTTAATAGCATTTATATTGAGTTTAAGGCGCTTTGTGATTGTTGGACGGTTTTGGAGGCCTTTGATTGACAGTCAAAGGTGGGTGACCGTTCAGGTACCTTTCATCCTATTTTCAAACTGTCAGATTTATGGCCTTTAATCTCATTTATCGCAAAACGTTTTGGCCTCTCTAAAAGGTTATAAATATCTTCTATTTTCATCTTTTGGATATCAGAATTTCTGACTCTCCAGTTTTCTCCTTTATTTCTTTCTTCTCGGTTTGGCTTGCAGAGTTCATGTGTGGGAGAGGTCATCTGTTCTTGCGAAGCAGTGACTATCTTGAGGTTCAAGCCTAATTGTATCCTGGGAACTCAGTCGTAACAAAACCCTTTTTCGCATCTTCGGAATTTCCGGAGTGGGGCGATTGAAGTTCTAAAGATAGCGATCTTAAGAACGTGCCTCTAGGCTTGAATTCTCTTTTCTGAAATCCTGTTTTCACTAGGTTGGATTAACAATAGTTGTATATTTGGTAGGGGTCTGCCTAACCCCAGCTAGCCTTTCACAACAAAAAATGTGAGTAGCATGGGTCCGTTCCCCCCACCATCCGTACTCCATGACCAAGAAAAGTTTTTTTTTTTTATGGGCAAGCTGGGTTTAGGCAGACCCCCACCAGTTCTACAACCGTACCATTAGGTTTTGAACTTGCAGCTTCCCAACACAAGGTGACTTGTACTAACTAGTCTTACCGGACAAGTGAAGCCCCCCATTGGTGACCAAGAAAAGTCCATTGAGCTCGAAAAACCTGCTTTACGAGTCGAGGCTTGGCCACTAAAAGACCACTTTTAGGGCATATTTGAAAGCAGGAAAATGCAAGTCAGAAAGAAAGATTGGCAACTTTTCCCTTTATTCCAAAGAATATAAAAAAATTTAAAAGAAAAAATCCCTATTTTGAGTTTTGTCAGGAAAAGATTTCTCCATCTCTTTTCTTATAAAAAATTTTTAGTTTTGAGGGCAGCCCTCACCCTAATCAAAGCATTGTAACATCTTTCTAATCTGATTTTCTCATGTCACAAACTAGAAAAACCTTTCACAAAGAAAAGTTCTCATATCAAAACTTTTTATAAGCAAAATTTTCCTTATGAGATATTTTCCCACTTCCAAACATGAACATAGAAAGAACATGTCCCTCCAATATTGTTAAAATAGGTTCACCAGGTGAATCGATCTCTTAAAAAACCTAAGAATTCGTTTGTAAATCTACAACTTTTTACCCAGATGACACGTATCTTTAAATAATAAAAATTATTAAACTATTTTTAACCCTTTTAAAAATATTAAAAGAAGAATTAAATCGGTTGTGAATTGGCATCTTTTCATCATTTTCTCTGCCCAAGATGTTTTTTTTCATGAAGAATGAGATGTTCATTTGTCACGTTTCAGCTTCAACTCCTAGAACTAGGAGTTTTTCTTCATATTTTTTTGAATTTCTAAACCGAAGAAACAGCACCCAGCATGAAGACTTGGTTGTACTGGCTCAGCCTGTCATACCTATGGTCGTCATGCATCATAAAACTCCCAAATCAATATAATTTTAGTAGATTACTTTTTCTTAATATACAAATAAAAAAACTTGGGTTGGATCAAGTAACTGGCAAAAATCATAACCCAAACCTGGCACACATATTGCTGGGGTCCGGTTCAGGTCGACCCAAATATTATTCTGGTCGGACACTTTTATACCCATACCCGGGGATTTGGGTTTGGGTCGGGTCACATTCCTGGTACAAACCCGACCCATTGACAGCCCTCATCTCATCCATGACTAGTTCTCCTTTAGGTTTGCATTCTATGTTGAAATTTAGTTTAGTTTCTCAAGCTAATAAATATCTTTTGAACCCAACTTTATAATAAGATGTGTTGGACTTGCAATTTATTTGGCAAAAATCATGTTCTAATGTCAAAACAACTCGATCAAAGCATATTTTGTAGTAAAAAGACTGGCCTATTCAGTACACTTACGTCAAAAATTAGGGGATTATGTGGATCGGGTAAACCCACTTAACTCAATTTAATTAATTAAACCCATTGCTCGGTTTGTGTCCAACGCAATGTTGTCCGTATCGGTATTGGCCCTGAATCGTCAGGTGAATAGGTCGATACCGATTTTCAAGTGAATGAATCGGCTAAAGATAATTAAAAAATATTTTGTGTAATCAGAATGGGACACGTGTTAAAACCATTAAAATAATATTAAAAATTTAATTTTAAGTATTTTTTATATTTATTAAAAATAACCTATTCAGGTTAGTATCGTATCGATTTTCTACCGATACAAGTCTCGTATCGGCAGATACGGGCCCATTCAGGCCGGTACTGACAACCAGTGTGACAAATATCATGAGATTTATGAAAATCTTGCTATAATATCGTGAGAAATTGCCTGAAAGTTTAAAACGGCAATTTCTTGCAAGATTTTCAAAATATCGCGAGATGTATGAAAAAACATAAATACCGGGATTTAAACGCGATATTTACGTTTTAAATGGCTATTTATCATGAAAAAATCCTATATTTTTATTTTAAATAATGTTTACTAATATTTTCTTATAAAAATAATTTTTATATTTTTAATTAATTTTTTATTGACAAGATTTTGCCCAAAAAAATGCAAGATTTATGGAATTTTTTCAATTTCGCGCAAGTTTTTGAAAAACGAGAAATTGCCGATAAAAACTTTTGTCACTATGCTGACAACATTGGTCCAACGTAGATCCATTTCAAAAACAAATCAAGTGGCTAGTTCTTAAGTACAGATAGAGGCTGAAGGACCTACCAGTTTGTGCCTGACCTGTTTTTGTACTTGAACCGATTGGTTATAGGAATGACACAAACACGAATCATGACTCAAATACATGTTCGAGACAAGATTCTGTAAACTTTTTCAAATAAAGATAGTAGGATAAGGATTTTTTTCACTATTTAATTATTTTAAAAACGTAACTTGATATTTTAATATTAAAATATATAGTTGTAATTGTAAAAATTATTAAATCGTTAAAAGTAATAAAATACTGTCCATGTGTGATGTCCCAATGAGGGTCCAATTCTAAACCAAACTGTCATAGACCCGACCCAAGTGCATCTAAACAGAACTTGGTTCGGGTAAGACTTGACCGGATATCTACCTGATCCATTTATATTTGACTCATCGCATACACAAACCTCATGTCCCATGTTTGTCTGACATAAATAGCTTTCCAGAAACCAAACCTGAACCCTGTTCACAATAAATTGAGCTTGGATCTAATTTTGGATACCATTAATATGGGGGAAATCTGACACAAATTGACCCACTTCTACCTCCAGTCAAAATTAGGGGTGTCAACGGGTCGGGTTTGGTTTGGACCCAGGTAAAACCAGACTTAGACCAGATTTTGGGGTATGGTATCAGGTTTGACCCGAGTCTAATCGGGTTTACTATAAGAGAAACCATACCCAGACCTGATAAGAACTACATGAATCAGTCCCGGTCCATACCCGATAAAATAATAATTTTTTTATCATTTTTACATTGAAAAATTGTGGGTCTTAATCGTAATTCAGGTTGGGCCCGGTTCTGGTATAAAATTTCACAAACTATACCCGGGTCAATGTATTAATCGGATCTTTAGGTCCAAACCCGGGGTCTTAATCGAGTCTTCTTATTTGTCACCATACCCGGACCCTATAGGGTTTGGTCCGGGTAAACCCGACCCATTGAGACCCTAGTCAAAATGTATACCATGGGCGCAGGAGTTACTGGCACTAACAGAGAAAGCATTAAATAGTATGAGATTCCCTTTTCGGTGGGCATCGGGAAGGACACTGTCCCTCTGCTTAACGTCCTCAGCCTTAACTTCCCTTTTCGGTATGCCTCCCTGAATCGTTTCGCCAACGATTTCGTTGTCAGTCGATACTATTCTCAAGTGAATCGTTTTGAATCGGTTAAAAAATAATAATAAAATATTTCATACAGTGTGACACATGTTAACACCATTGAAACAATATTAAAATTTTTTAATTTTAAGTATTTTCATATTTATTAAAAAATAGCCTCTTAAGGTTAGTATCATATCGATTTTCTGTCGATACGATACGTATCGGCCGATACTACAAAAGTCTCCGCTTGTCTGATAGGAGCAGTCAGTGCACTTCACGTTGTGTCAGGCGGTTGCAAGTTCAAAACCCAATGATACGGTTGAATCGGTTTTTTTTAAACCAACAAATCAAATCAAATCAAATCAAATCATTTTTGGAATAGGAAGATTTTTTGTTGAAAAATCAGAAAAATAAGAAAATAGCAGAATTTGGCCCATTCATTCTACTTCAAATCAATTGATTCTGGTCGATTCAAACCATTTGAACTAAAATCGGCCAATTTTGAATGGTGTACAATCAACCCCTGTTTGGAACCAGCTAGGGGCCTATTCGATCTGAATAGGCTGATTCAAAACTGATTTTGACAATATTGATTTCATGGTTTCAATATGGGCACGCAACGTTGAGAGAATGGACGTATAATTAGTAGGGGAGCTCAATCAGCATCTGTAGAGGGGGACCTTGCTCGCAACTTCTTTAATGGCATGTTTGGAAGCGAGAATTAAAGATCTAGGAAAAGTGATGCAAAATGAAAAATTAGTACTGATTTTTCGACCATTCCAAATGAGAGACTTTTTCGTTATCAAAACTACATTTTTTGATAGGAAACATTCCTCTATGGTGGGGATGGAAGAATGTATTCTACAAAGAGAAAACTTATTTTTACACCCACCATCTCACCATCATCACCACCACCAACTACCATCACCACCGTCTTCCTCCTCCTCTCTCTCATTTTTTCACATTTTCTCGTTCTGATTTTCTCATGCTACACAAACAAGTGAAAAACTTTCTTTTTAAACAACTTTCTTTTTGAAAAACTTCTCATATCAAAAGTTCTCATACGCAAAACTTTCTTTTCTTTGAAAGTTTTTCTCTCTTTCGACGTGCCCTAAGTCCGCTACCATCCACACCCTCCTCATGCATTCATTTGTTGTTGCTGGAGGGCGCATCAATATGTAGGTTTTGAGGAATATAGACATTTATGCCTTTGGTTTAATTTATGTGTAGCTATGCAAAGTTAAGGGCCTGTGTGGAATCAGTAGCTGAGGTGGGCGTTTATGGACTTTATGCATTTGAAGAAGCCGCAGCTGCCAAATCCATTATTTAATGTAAATACAAAAGAGAAAGGCCCTCACTTCCCATCCCAAATGCATAAACGCCCATCCCAGCACCGAGATTCCAAACATGACCACCAAGGTAGTTTGGCCAAGATTTTATCTCTGGGCAACCAAATGCATAAACGCCCATACCAGCGCCGAGATTCCAAACATGACCACCAAGGCAGTTTGATCAAGATTTTACCTCAGGACCACCAAATGCATAAACGCCCATCCCAGCGCCGAGATTCCAAACACGGGTATGGCTTATGAAATTTTGTATTAATCCTGGGTCTGACTCGAGTTCTGATTAAAATCAGTAATTTTTCAATATAATAAACCTAACAAATGTTATTTTACCGGGTATGGCCGGAGCAGGTTTGGTTTAGGTAGTTCTTATCAGATCTTGGTATGGTTTTTCTTATAAAGATCTGGTTGTATCCAAATCCAGGACCGATACAAGCACCTTTTAGTCCGTTCTGGATTTAGACCCGCCTGTTTTGTGGGGGTTCGACCCACTGACACACCTACTTTACACTTGACTAGGTGGGTTGGCTCAAGGCTTTCAAATTAGAGGAGGTCGAGAGTTCAATGCCCAGGGTATGCATCATTTGCTATTTGCTGCAAGGTCTAAGCCAATGAAAAACTATCTTTAGTGGGCTGGGGAAGAATACTTGTGAAGTTCTACATGCCAACAAGGTTCATGGTCAATGTGACACCCCTCAGCCTGCAATAGGACGTCCAAATTATAGTGGTTGCTTCTCGGCCATAAATTCAAAAAAAGAAAAAAAAACACTAATTCAAAATCAATATTTAAAGTTTTTACTTCCAAGGAATATCAAATGCACAATCTTCTCACCAGAAAGATAATGTCCTTTCCCAAACACTAATAATGCATGGTTAGATTACTTAATTTAATAGATAATCAGTAGGGTAGAATATTTAAATTAATAGATAATCCGAAATCATTTGACCATATATTGGCAGTACACTTGATGCCTACTTCCAAATATCTTTCAAGCATATATAGACACATTTACCATGAATTTTCAGATTTTGTAGATTAAGATACTGCCACCAGGCCCCAAGGGGGTTGGCATAGTGGGGTGGGGCCTTGGCTGCTAGACGGGCAGTAAAGATTAGATTTTCATGGGTGTCCCTCCTCTGTGCAAGCCAATGTGTAGCATAGGCCTCGAAGGTAGGGGTCCTAGCCTCGGAGTTTTATGCTGTCGGCACGACGACTATAGGTATGGCAGGCTGAGCCAGCGCGATCAGGTTTTCGTGCCGGGTGTGGTTTCTTCGAGTTATAAATTAAAAAAAGAAAAGAAAACTGTCACCAGGATGGATCATTGTGGCAACAGCTGCCGCATGGCTCTCAATCTTGCACTTCCAGCATTTGGCTCAAACCAATAGAATCATTTTAACTAATTATTCATCTGCATTCCCCAACAAGCAGGGCAGCCTTCACTCTATGGGCAAGGTCAGCCACAAATTACTGAGCTAGGCCAGGCTAGATTTGTCAAGTTCAATAAGCAGAAAAAGAAGAAAAAAAATGGACTTATTCAAGTTGGGCAAGGCAAGGATATCCAAGAACCTTATCCCTCACATTTAAGCTCTATAAAGTGGTCCTATTCATCCATTCAATGAGCATGGTACTCTGGCTACAGCACTACAGCAGGTGAGCGCGACGAGCAATGCATTTCTCATCTCACAACGATAGACGGCGAACAGCAGCAGAGGCGGTCGAGTGTCTCTATACCAAATTATAACTGGTCGTTTTCTTTCAATAAAGGCTTAACTAAACCATTTGCAATATCGGTTCGTATCGGCCGATATCCGCAGAAAATCGCTATGCTTAACTCCTGAATTCGGTTATTTTTTAGTAAACATAAAAAATACTTAAAAATTATTATTTTTTATTTTTAATATTTCTAAAGGTTTTAACACGTGTGTCACGTTATGATTGACATGTAATGTTTTTTATTATTTTGTGGCCGATAAAGAACGATTCACTTGAGTATCGGTACAGCTGAATCGGTGGCAAAACTATTCAGGGCCGATGGCCATACTGAGCAAAAGGCCTTCCAGATATTTTGAGATAATTGCACCCTCCTAGCAATTTCACCAGCTTAGCTTGATTTCTCACCCCACTCTCCCCTATAAATACCTTGCCAACATACTCACTGAACCCACATTTTGGAGAGAGAGAGAGAGAGAGAGAGAGAGAGAGAGAGAGAGAGAGAGAGAGAGAATGGAATCCATCAACGGAGTGATAGAACCACGCCTCATACCAAATGGCCACGTCCGGGCAGATGGGCAGCGAGGGAAGGACTGTGCCCGTCACTTCCAAATGCCTCTGCACTACCCGAGGTTCACTCGGGCAGACTACGAGAACATGCCCGAGTGGAAAGTAGATCGCCTGCTCAGCGAGTACGGGCTGCCCGTGACCGGGGACGCTGCTTACAAGAGGAAGTTTGCGATAGGTGCCTTCATTTGGCCCTCTGCCAATGACTATGATTAATGCATATATATAAAGATGCAGAGGAGTAAGTGTTTTTAGAGAGAGAAACTAAGTTGTTGGTGCAATTCCAAGGAGAGAGTGCGATATTGTAGGGTGTCCTTTGTCTTATGGAGTCCAGCATCATGGTTTTCCTATGGCATGATTCGTGAAAGTATGGTTGTGATAGCTTTTGTGAATGTGTAGGTGATGCTGTGTTTCTAGAGTCATCTTGTTTGTAATAATAATTATATTAATGATAGTTAATGGTTGTTAGCTTAATATGGTTGTGCTCTGTCTGCTTCTACTTAGGTGGGGGATGTTATGGTACTAGTACCGAGTGTGGTGTCGTTTATTGGCGAAGCAGATTCAGTGATGGGGCATTAAAAAACACAGAAAATCGCTGTTTGTTTTGCAATTTTCTCATCTATTGGTTTTTCATGGATAACAATTCACAGCAAGTTGATGCATCAATTTCAATATGAGTTTGTGGACAACTTGCTGTTTCCAGGGTTGCCAAGTTCATTGGTGTAAAACCTTAGGACTTCTTTGCCCGCTAGAGAGTATACCTCACTTCAACCTCATGCGAAGGGTGCAGACCAAGTTTCGAATTTGTGATGTTCTCGTTAACTTTGTGACGCTCACAAGTAGCCCCTGCCAGATTAGAGGAGCCCTCATGGGCAGCAGCATCATGGTTCTTGACTGCTGAGAAACCAAGAAATGTGCTTTTAATTAACAAGTCTCTAAAAACTCAGCATTGTGAATTGATTTTATGTGTCAAGATAACTTTTTTAGATAGAGAAAGCTGAGGTTAGGCAGACTCCTACCACTTATACAACCATACCAAAGGGATTCCAACTTGCAACCTTTCAATAAAAGGTGACCTGCACTAACTGCTCCTGCCAGACATGCAGAGCCCCCGTTGGTGTGTCAAGGCAATTTTGGAACAACTCATCATTTGTAATAGGATGGGTTCCATCATACATTCAATCCTAGCCATCCAATCAATGGCTGGACGGTTTTTCTGGATGGCTATGATTGAATGTATGATGAAACTTATCCTATTTCAAATGATGAGATCCGTTTTCAGACTGAAAGCCATCACCTCTAGCTGTCTGAAAGGACTCGCTCATTCCTTTCAATCTCTTGCGGAACTTATTTGTAATTTTTTAACGAATGGCTGCCCAAATTGTGTGTGATTGGAAGAGAGAGAGAGAGAGAGAGAGAGAGAGAGAGAGAGAGAGAGAATAATTTTGGGAATTCCACATGGTGAAAGCTATTCAACGACTACCAGTTGTCATAAAAACTAAACCCAAGTTCTAGTTTTCTATGGCCGTGAAATTTTTTAAAATTAATAATACACTCTTACAGGTAGGTCTTAAAAATCTTATCTTTAAAACGTCCTAAGTGGCTTGAAAAAAGCATGTGCAGGTGTTAGCTTTATTTGAACTTACAAATATATTTTACATTATACAAATATACCTTTATATTATATATATATATAGGAAAATGGGTCCGTGCTAAACCAATTTGGTGTTAAACCGCATGCTAAATGGTTTTTTCGGGCTGCTCCGGTGCTTTTTATGCAGTTCCGGCCCCATAAATGTGTTTGGCATGGTCAATTTACTAAGAATCCACACCTGGATCATGTGTTTCAATGAAAAAAATGATTTTTGGAGCCATGAAAATTTACAAAGATTTTGGATTGTTGATTTTTTGAACTTTATAAAAACCTACCCATGTGTTGGAATCAAACTTTTCAAGAGCTGATCCCTATAAAATCAAGTATATAAATTACATCTGTATGGTCAGAATTAAAAAAAAAAATGAAAAAAGTTTGAAAAACTTATTTAGCACGCAGTTTAGCACCGGCTAACTAACTGAGTTTATATATATATATATATTTTGAAGTTAAGTACATATATTTTTTGAATAACTAAGGAACAACCGCCTAACTAACTGAGTTTATTGGCATTAAACGTCAGGTCCCTTTGCCTATTAGATAGTACAACCAGCTTCAGCCTCATGGTGGCATCCTGTCAAGTTAGCATCGTACATGGGGTCACCCCTATTAGAAGAGTGGAGCACTTGTAGGCGCATATTTTATATATAGCTCAATGATGGCATGTTCGTGCTCGGCTAGTTTACTATTGCTCTGCTTATGTCCATGTTTATCTGAACCGAGCTCAAGCTTGGCTAATCCCTGAATGAGATAATCCTAACACGAGCTGGCACGTGTAAAAACATTCCATGTTATTTATACATAGAATATACATATATTTATATGTTTACCTTTAAAATATATTATATATATTTTATAACACTTAAAATATATATTATATTTATATATCGACACATACTTTATATATGCGAGCTCTCTCGAGCCCGATGCGAACACCTTATGTTCGGGCTCAACTCATTTAAGCTAAACACGCTGCTCGTTGCTCGGCTCGGATCATTAACGAGTCGAACCGAGTTGAGTCACGAGCTGCTCGGATCGTCGTACAGCTTTGGTTGTTGATATTAATTGTCTTCAACTGCAGATCGCTGAGCGCATGAATGTGAAAGGGTCGTTTTATTCGTAGGACGTTGCGCCATTCATTTCGTAGAGCGTTATCACCACAAAGTGAGGGCCCACCGACGCATCGGGTGAGAGACCGATGGGCCCACAGGTTATTCACGTGAAGAGGGCAGGCTTTTGTTTCGTCTGGTGGGGGCCGCATGGCCCACAGCATTCCCTCCCCACCTTTCCAACTTCTTGGTTGCATTTGTCTGCCGTGACTCTAGGAAGTTGTAGCGTGTCACCAACCCCTTTTTTTTTTTTTTCTTTCAAGCGCACTCGTTATGGAATTTCTTTTTTTGGATTTATAACTCCAAAAAATTATACCCCACTCCACTACGCCAACCTCGTTTGGGGGGCACTCGTGATAGGATTTAAGAAATTATTTTTTATAACGGATAAAAAAAACTTTATTATCCACAAGTTCATTGGCATATAACCTCTAGGTGTTTTTTTTATCAGTGGAGTACACCCAACTTCAATCTCGTGGCAAGAAGCTCCCTCTTCTAAGTTTCGAAACTCACCACATCCCCTTAAGTTTGGTGCATAGCGACAAACGTTTTTTGTTTTTTTGGCAAAATCTTGTTTTTCAAAAACTTGTGAGAAATTGAAATTTTTTCATAAATCTCGTGTTTTTTTTGGCAAAATATCGGCATTAAAACATAAATAAAATTTTTTATAAGAAAATATTAGTAAAAATATTCAAAAATAAAAATACATGCTTTTTGATGATAAATAACCGTTTAAAACACGAATATCACATTTAAATCTCAGTATTTATGTTTTTTCATAAATCTCATGATATTTTGAAAATCTCACAAGAAATTGCCATTTTAAACTTTCAGGCATTTTTTTGCGATATTATCGCAAGATTTTTATAAATCTCACGATATTTGTTACTATGGTTTGGTGACATTCACAAGCCTTGTGGGTGGGTAAGAGAAAAAAAAAGATTAGCACATCCATGGATACTATACTTTTTTATTCCCTATTAATTTGTTGGGGTCTTCTTTCTTTTAAAAAAAAAATTGTTGGGGTCTTCTTTCTTTTAAAAAAAATTTGTTGGGGTCTTTTATATTAATTATATGAACTTTTGTTTTATAAGTATTTGTTTTAATTATATACATTTTTAAGAATGGAAAACTTTAACAAGTCGAATCGTCAAAGTCATGAGTTGCACACCTGTAGGGTTTTGTCTGAATACTAAGTTGGTCAGCAATATTTAAAAGTGTTTACGTTTATGCCTCCCACCTCTCTGATTAGGGATGTAAACTGTTTGGATTCAGATTGAATGTGGCCAATATCATATTCAACTGATCAGGTGTGGGCTAAACCGATTATAATTGATCAGATTTCGGATGGTGAGAAGCTCATACAAATCTGCTTTTTTACATGTAAACTGATTCAGATATCCATAAAATTAGGATATTTATAGGATTCAGTAGCAAAAAATCAAAACCATGTTCGCATCCAATTATAATCAGATATGGTTTTAGCTTACCAAATGCAACTAAACGGAAGGAATCAAATTCGATCTGATATTAGATAAAATCCAATTCATTGGCATCCCTACATGTGAGAGTACGATGAACACAGGTTAATTTCCTTGGACAGGTTAAGGAAAAAATGAGAACTCAAAAATCTAGAACTTGAAATTGATTATAAATCCTACGACTTCACATCGACTCGTAATTCTTATATGATTTTAATGAAATGATTAGATCAAGATTCCAAGTTCAACTGCATTTGAAACAAACACTTGGTATCCCATAATTTTGGGAAGATCAGACTGGTTGAATTTCTTTCTTTCTTCTTTTTTATTATCAAGCTGGTGGATTGATGCAGTGGACAGGAGGATCACTCCTAAACCCCGCGATAATCGGCATCCTAGCACAGCTAAGAAACTAAGAAAACAGAAAAAATAACACAAAATTGAAAGAAAATCAAATAAAATCACTCATAATTCATTCATCATTCCCTCTTTTTGTCTCTACAATGAATATATATATATATATATATATATATATATATATATATATATATATATATATATATATATATATATATATATATAAAGAGAGAAAAACCTTAGCAACCCTAATTCTATTATGGATCTAAGATAGATCCAATATGAAACTATGATCCAAGCATGACCCAAGAACCAATATGGAAGTAAGATAGATTGGCTATAAAATAAAATCCAAAATAAGACCCCAACTAAATAAATACAAAAAACTAAATAATAAAAAATGGATCCAAATGGACCTTCTAGACCTGTTAGTGACTCGATCTCGCTCATGCATCATGAATGATTGTGCTGATTTTCTTGCTTTCTTAGTTTGGTAGCTGCGCTAGGGTGCCGATTTGCCGGGTTCAGGAGCAATCCTCTATCGGGGGGATTAAGGCCCTCTTCCTTAAATAAGAGAGCTGGACGAGCTTTTACTGATGAATCTCATCAAGATTCCAATTCAAAAAGGAACAAACAGAAACATCTGATCAGACATAAAAGACATAAAGCCTACATTGGCTTAAGGCACAATTGAAGCAAGGAGTTCTCTCAGGTAAAACAGTGCAGCCTTTAGAAGTTGCTCTCATACAATTGCCTTTCAAAAAAAAAGTTGCACTCATACAAGCAATCCAGGCTCGTTTAGTGGCATATATATCAACCTGCTTTCCATCTAAGTGAAGGTTACTTAGGAGCTCCTCCATTATAAAAGATAAAGGAAATAGGGATTCGTAAGGTAATTGTAGGCTTCTAGCTAGCAATAACAAGTAACCAGTGCAATATGATTGCGCAAATATCTGTGCATTAAGCACCTCTATCTTGGGAACAGGGCCTGTCAGTTGTAGGCCCAAGGTGTTACTTTTAATATGAGCCAACTTTCGTTAACTCTTAAAAATAATACTTTAAATCTTTCCTTTCAATAAATTATTAAATGTCACTTTTTTAACTCTCATTTTTTTAGCCAGGATGAAAGGAAGCAATTTGAAAGGAAGGGCCAAACGTGGAAAAAATTATAGAAGTTACAGTTTTTCATTAGGGGATTTGCAACCCTCGTTACCAAACATTACATTACACACACACATATATATATATATATATATAACTTAATATTATTAGGCCCCACTACAAGAAAATCATGGATTAGCGACGGCTTATATCCATCGTTAATCCGTCGCTAAGCCGTCGCTAAACAGTTTAGCGATGGATAGAGACCATCGCGAATTTTTGCTCGCTAATTAGCGAAAAAACTTATTTGTCGTTAATTCCGTCGCTAATTTGCGATAGATTAGCGACGGACATTATCCGTCGCTAATCCGTCGCTAAATCTTAAAAAAAAAATAAAAAAAATGATCCCTGTCGGGCGGTATTCCGGCAACAATAAGCCGGACTTATACCGCACCCGACAGGCATCGTCGTCCTCCGTGAACCGGCGTCGTCGTCCTCCGTGAACCGGCGTCACCGTCGTCCTCCGTGAACCGTCCTCCGTGAACCGATGCTCTCCGGCGTCGCCACCCTCCATGAACCGGCGCCATCATCTTCCGTGAACCGGCGTCGCCGTCATCCTCCGTGAACCAGCGTCGCCGCCCTCCGTGAACCGGTGTTGTCCTCCTCCGTGAACTGGCGCCAACATCCTCCAGCGATCGCCGACCGTCCTTCGGCGTCGCCGTCCTCCTTGAATCGGTGCTCTTCGGCGTCGCCGTCCTCCATGAACCGGCGCCGTCATCTTCCGTGAACCGGCGTTGCCGTCATCCTCCGTGATTAACCAGCGTCGCCGTCCTCCGTGAACCGGCGTCTTCGTCCTCCGTGAACCGGCGGCGCTGACGTCCTCCAGCTATCGCCGACCGTCCTCCGACGTCGCCGTCCTCCACTCTCATGTACATGCTCTCCAACGCACTCTCCGACGTTGACGTCCTCCGAAGAAGTCGGTTTAAATCGAGCGCGATCGATTTAAATTTCGAAAGGGAGAGAGGAAAAATTTCGCGCTCGGTTAAAATCGAAAATTAGCGAGGGATTTAGCGAGGGAATTTTTCTGTCGCTAATCCGTCGCTAATTAGCGACGGAAAAATTCCCTCGCTAAAATGTTTTTCTGGTATTGAGAATTAGCGACGAAACAATTGTTGTCGTTAATCCGTCGCTAATTAGCGACAGATTAGCTAGAGAAAACTTTCATCGCTAATCCGTCGCTACTTAGCGACGGATTCATGAAGAAAGTTTTCTCTAGCTAATCCGTCGTTAATTTGCGACGGAAAAAATCCGTCGCAAATTTCCGTCGCTAATTAACATTTTTCTTGTAGTGCCCCATTTCTCGTTCTGCCCCATAAGTTTTAAGTATTTTATGATAGATCTGAACCGTTAGATGTGTTAAGCATGCTAGATTTAGTGGGAATCGACTGTTGGGTCATGTTTTTTCGACGAAAAAACATGAATTTATGAGACAAGAAAACTGGTACCTTCATAGCCATTGATTTTTGAGCACCGAAAAAACCTGTATACATGTCAGATTCCGGCGATCCAAAAACCAGTTTTCACTAATCAAAACCTATAGATCACATCTACTGTGCTAGACATGAGAAAAAAATACTTAAAACTACGATTTTTGAATGAGCCTAATGAGACCTAACAAAAAAAGAGCCTAAGAAACACATTTCTCATATATATATATATATATATATATATATATATAAAGAGAGAGAATTTGGTTGCTGCTCACAGGTTAGGTGCTAAATGATAGTGCTAAATGGGTTTTTCTGCCATTTCAGTATTTTTTTTCGCAGTTTTGACCCATAAATGTGTTGGGAATGGTTGATTTACGAGGAAGCCACACCTGGATCATGTGTTATCGATGAAAAAAAATGATATTTATAGCTTCAAAAATTTACAAAGATTTTGGGCCATTAATTTTTTGAACCTTTATAAAACCCACCCATGTGTCAGAATTGAACGCTTCAGAAGCTGATTCCTATAAAATCAAGTACATAGATCACATCTCTAAGGTCAGAATTTATAAATAAATTAAAAAAAAACTGAAAACCTTATTTAGCATGCTCATTTAGCACCTAACGTGTGCGCAGCTACCAATATATATATATATATATATATATATATATATATATATATATATATATATATATATATATATGTGGTAAATTATTAAATGTCACTTGGATGCTGAATATCATGATTTTAAAAACTAGATGAACAATATACGACGGACCTTCTACAAAAGATGATAAGTGCACGAAATGTTTCTTGAGTGTACGCAGTGATATCATTTTTTTTTGAAATGTACAGTGATATCTTATTGACATTGTTGCATTGCTCTAGTAAGGGTCAATTCTAATTGTTATAACTTTTTTTTATATTTGTGAAAGCCTTTATCAACATAGCCAGTGAATGCAGTTTGAGATCCATGCTCCTGAATGCCAGTTGGAGATGCTTCGATGGTGGGTTCAGATTCTTTTCAAGTTTCGCTTCCAATGAGGAAAGAACTCCTGTGTATTCCATTCAAGTGGTATGTTAGCATCTTTCTACTACACCGTTGTAGTCGATTTATTTCTAATGGCTAGTTGTTTTATGAATCATGAATCTGTACAAGATACTCAAATAATGCTTTACTTTGCGTCCAAGTGTTAAAATCCAACCGTAATGAAGTGATCACTTCAGTCAAACCTTGTTTGATTGTGTTTGTAATTATTACTTGTAATATAATAATATATTATAATCATAGATCACAAATATTGCTAATGTTTCGAATTTACTGCAAATTTGTATGATAACTCACAGAAAATTATCATTTTATACAATACTTTTAATAATCATTTTATAGTGATCTCTTTATACTGACTTTCCCTTTCTTATTATGTTTTTCTATTTTCTTCCCCTTTTTGTGTATATGTCTTCCTTGTATGGTTTCTTATGAAAAATAGAGATTTAGCTTGCTTTCCTGCTATAAATCACTACAAGAACGTGGGTCAATAGCGGTGACTCAATCACAGCTAAAAAAAAGTCACTGCTATTGATGGAGTTGAAGTGCTGCAATAACAATTTTATATATCTCCTATCTATAACGGTGACTTTATATATCGGCGTTAAAGATATGTCTATAACGGCGATGTTATTAGATTGTCTTTAACGGCAACATCTGGCCATTAAATATTATCATTAAAATACTTTTGACAATAATATTTAAAGGTCATTAAATGTCATCCTTATTGATCAATACCGACAATATTAGGATATTGTCGTTATAGGGTTTTAATCTATAATGGCTACCTTCTTTGTTGCCATTATAGATATATTTATAATAGCAACATGTGGGTCTGTTAAATATATATACAAGGATTAGGGTCAATAGTGACTGCATTGGTTACTCTATAATGACAACATAAATGTCGCTTTATTGAGTCTATTATAAGGGCTCGACGAGCCCGTGTGATTTCTTTTTTTCGCTCTCACTCACTATATCTGACCTTCCTCCTCCCCGCTTGGGTGACGCCATCAGACACATCCTTCCTTCTCGGGTGATGCCGCTGGATCTGGCCTCCCTCTTCCCTGCTCGGCTGATGTCGTCAGACCGACTGATGTTACAAAGATCTCTCTCTCTTCCTTCTTTTCTCTTTCTTCTTCTTCTTCTCATGAGATGAACAACAACCCAAACATCATCATTTTTGCTTGTTTTTCATCCATTCATTTTTTGTGTTCTAGATGTCATTTACCTAGACCATGAAGGGCTCTAAAAATTTTGGTGGGACCCATCTATAAAGTAAGCCATACAGCATGCTGTTTGGCTGACCGTCATCACATGGATGAACAACATCCAAGGCACTCGTCAGAGGTGCCTCATCTCTCAAAATCCTAACCACAACATGCTGCTATGCCCCTGTTTTTACGAAGCTAAAACAAGGCCACTCATCACTATTCATCAGCTAGCTGATTTCCCTCTAGGGCCCATCCTAGCTTTCACATCTAATTCGAGCATGAATTGGCACATTTAAGACTTGACTTTGAAAGACATAAACTTACATATATACCTTGTATTAAATATTTGCCACATTCATTTGCATGTGTCATTTAGTAGACAAAACCTTGTTTTCACAATTTTTTTTTACTTTTTCCTTGGATCTAAACATCTGGTTGAGATTTACATAGTTTACTTATTAAAAACATGTTTTGGATCATGCAGAGGCATGCTTTTAAGGACCTAAAAAAAGTGATGGCTCATGATGCGCTAAAATTTCACCTCAAAAGAACATATATTTGTATATTGAAAATGACACAATCTAAGATGTGATCCCAAACAAACATACCATGATGAATGCATTTATGAGGTTAGATTCACTAGACAAACTTGCACTTATGATTTTTAACTAGATAGTGTGGTATAGTCTCTGTTTAGGGTTTTTGTATGCTTGCTTATGAGTTTAGATGCGTTTTGCTACGTAGGTTAAGCAAATGCGATACTTAGTGCTAAGTATCCAAATAACGAGGTAGAAAGAAGTGTGTGTATATATAAATATATACACACTATGTAGCTAGGTTGAGCTTGAGCAGGTAAGAGTGGAGATAACACTAAAAAAAATCTCTGGATTAGCGACGACCACAATCCGTCGCTAATCCCTCGTTGTAGAGTTTAGCGACGGAGTAGCGACAACTAACTTTCATCACAAATTTCTAGTTGGTAATTAGTGACAGAAATTTTCTATCGCTAATTTGCGATAAATTAGCGAATGCCATGATTCTTTGCAAGGTCGTCGTTAATCTGCAAAGATTTGGTTTGGCGACAGATTTTAATCCGTCGCTATGGTAGCGACAAAATTAAATTTCGTCGCAAAATATCGACCAATTTACTTTTTGCGACGGATAAATATCCGTCCCTAATCTGTCACGAAATTAGAGGCCAATACTAAACAACGACGAATAATATCCGTTGCTAATCCATCGTAAAAAAAAAATTTAAAAAAATTTAAAAAAATTTGTTTAAAATATAAATATCAAGAAAAAAAATTCTCGTGATATAATTTATATATCATGTGTATAAAAAATACATATACAAATTAAGCAACTAAAACAATTTATCGATCCACTATAATCCTTGCCAAGTTTTAATTATTTACAAGTGAACATTTATAAGAGTTTCTTTTGAAACAACAAGAAGGTACAACAAATTCAACACATGAATCTAATCATCGCCAAGATTCTGTGCGTCATCTTTCATTATCTCGATCTGCCCCTTCAACTCTTCTATGCTGATTATCTCCAGCATCCTACAAGAGAAAAGAAATGTTAGTATTGATAAACAAAATATAATGAAATAAATTATATGCGATGCACCTAAGCTAAGGCAATCAAAGTAACATGAGTGAATTACACATAGTCTAGCTATCAATAAAGTAAATGATATTAACAGAATTCAGATGTGTTCTAAGGCTGACAGAAAAAAATTCATAATGATTCAATCATGCAAATATGTGTTCTAAGGTTGTCAAAAAACTCTCATAGTGATTCAATCATGCATATATGTGTTCTAAGGTAGTGAAAAAACTTTCATAGTGATGAAATCATGCTTATATGTGTTCTAATGTAGTAAAAAAACTTTAATAGTGATGAAATCATGCATATATGTGTTATAAGGCAGACAAAAACTTTCATAGTTATGAAATCATGCTCATATGTGATGAAATCATGCATATACTAGCTTAAAATCTAACGACATAAAATAAATGACATGAAACTTTCATACCTGACATGCACCTGCAGACGAAGTTCCCCTTTCACAAAAAAAGTTGCACAACTCATTATGGACAACGTCGGAAATTGCTTCATGTAAATAGTCACACATTATGTCCATAACAAGTTGGCGAACACCATCCCAAAAATTAGACTGGTCAGTCAGATGCTTGGAGCTGATGCTGGCGGGAGAACTCTGAAAGTCGTGCCTGGAGGAAGTAACGACTGGTGAGGTGTTCATATTACTCCCAAACCTAAACACATGACCTTTTTTGGGTTCACTTGTTGCAGTCACCCATACTGCAGGATCAAAAGTCAGATGCTGAGTGGAGTCATCGCCATATTGCTCTACCATCTGTTGTTCGTATGACTACTACAAAGTAATGATTACAGTGTGAATTAAGAATTAAAAATTACAATATTTATGACTTGCATATTACAATGTTCATTAATACAATAAATACATACCATTGCCATTCTCGCTTTCTCTGATAAGAACTCTCCCATGGTTTTACATTTATGTGTTTCAGCAAACACATCTTTGTATAACACAATGTCTCATTTTTCTGCTTTCTATGAAGTTAAATGATAAAAAAAATATTTAACAGGTATGCAATAATACTTATAAATTTGGCAATATATATTGATGAGCTAATTTTTTAGCTAATTTTTTTTTTGACAAAAATAAAATACAGAAAAATATCTTTACTAGCACAATATTACTGCCAGTAAAGAGATTTAGATTTTTATTGACGCTAATTTAGCACCAATAAAGACAACTTTTACTGGTGCTACAAGGTGGTGTTAGTAAATGCTATACTGGAAAGACATACTATGATGCACTTATTGACATCACTATTAAAAGCTTTTGATTGGCGCAAGTTTCACACCATTAAAGATGAAATTTCTTATAGTGTGGTTTATTTATGAGGGGTGTCTTTGTTATTGTTCCTGTTGTGAATCCATGAACCAATTTCTTATTATCCTTCATGATGCATATTCTCAACCTTTTCACCACTCACTCTTACAATGAATGGGTGGTCCTAACAAAAAGTGTTTCATAAGTCATGAGGGCATGTTCACAACCTCAGCATGAAGAAGGATTTTAATAAATTTAATGTTTTGGCTGACTTGGATGGTTTAACCTCTAATGCTACTTGTCCGGCGGTTCATGCAGCCCCATCTCTTGCCTCTGATAATCCTCACCAATCTTTCAACCGCCTTTCCATGCATCCAACCCCCTCTCCAAATCGACATCCCTGGCCTGCATCTACACCTCCCAACATTGAGACACACCTTCCCGCCCAACATCCAATAACTATCTTACCATTGGCGCTCTAAACCTTACCTCCCCTGACCTCCTTTTTAAACATTCCTCTTACCAACACATCTGACCCCTTGGAAATCCCTCTAGCTTTTGAATTTTTAGCTAAGCCATCTCTTATTCAGTTTTCTACCAACAAACACAATGACTTACCACAATTTTCACCTAAACACAGTCCACCAGAACTCTAAATATTAGAGGATCAGATGTGGATCTACCAAATGAGATAAATGACATGGATGCAATCAAGTTGGAGTCGGATTCATTCAGACCAAATGAGGCATCTGATAAGATCATGGTCCAACAAGAATCCAATGAAGAGAAGACATCAAATGCAAAGGAATCTCACACGTTGGAGATGTCCTACAATTTCAAGTCTCCTAATTGTAATACAAATTCTATGAGTTCCAAGTGTAACAGATTACCAAAGTCCTCCAGGACTCTCACTTCATGTAATCTATAACTTAACATCAAGGAAAACACTCCATACACACCAACGGGGGCTCTGTGTGGTTGGTAGGAGCAGTCAGTGCACATCTCCTTGTGGTGGGACATTACAGGTTCAAACCCCAGTGCTGCATTGAATAATAACTGGTGGGGTTCTACCTAACCTCAGCTTGCCTTTCAAAAAAACAAACAAACAAACTCCACACATGATTTTCTGTGTGGAATGACTAAGGCCGTGACGTAGGTCGAGTGACCGAACCATGTTAAATCACATATTTGTGTTCTGTTATGGTATCATCGCCTTTATTAGATCTTCCATGGAGTTATTGTCATCAATGTCTTCTTCATCGTCCCACTCTACAGGAGCAGGTCACCAATCAGGCAATGCCTTTCCTCCAGCCTCATCCAATTTACAATATTTTATGTCCACAAAACTTACCTACTCTGGAAATCCCAGTTCCTACCTATTTTAAACTCATATGAGTTGATGGGATTCATGGATGACTCTAAGCCATGACCACCAAAATTTATAAACTCAACAAACAATGGTTCCAGGAGATTAATCCTGAATATAGTTTATGGCAAAGGCAATACCAACTCTTATTGAGTTGGCTGATTTTGTCCTTGACGGAACCCATTCATAGCTGGTCTTCGAACCTCTTTTGAAGTTTGGAATACTCTAAAGAGGTCATATGCCACTCATTTGCAGTTGCGGATTCTCCAATTGAAGATCCACTTTCAAGACCTGAAAGGGGTTGAAAAATATAGATGAATATTTTCTTGGGGCCAGAATTATCTCATACTAGCTTACAGTAGCTGGTAAGTCTATAGATAACTATGATTTTGTCATGCAAATTCTCAAAGGTCTGCCATCAGAATATAATTCATTCAAGACTTCGATTATGACCCATGACAAACAAACCTCTTCAAGTGATCTCCACAGTGACCTATTGGTACATGATGCCCAAGTTTTGGAACAAGAAAGCCCATCACTCAATGAAAATCCCTCCATTAATCTAACTCAACGTTGAGGAAATCGAGGAAAAAACTTTTATCAGAATCGAGAAAACTGTGGTGGAGGACGATATCAAGGATATTAGTCGCAGCAAACACATCGAACCAAATGTGCATTTCGTATGAGACAAAATAGCAAAGGGAGAACTTCATTTTCTATATCCCTACCGAAGAACAGCTCGCTAATCTCCTCACTAAACCACTCACTTTCTCTCAGTTTACTTGCCTCAGATCCATGCTCAATGTGCAGCAGTGCCCGTTGCACTTGCAGGGGGATGTTAGAGTTTCGGATGTGGATCCACCAAATGAGATAACGGATAAGGATGAGTTCAAACAATAGTCGGATTCTTCCAGACCAAATGAGGCATCGGATAAGATCACGGTCCAACAAGTGTCCAAGGAAGAGGATACATCAAATGCAAAAGAATCTCACACGTTGGAGATGTCCTACAATTTCAAGTCTCCTAATTGCAATCCAAATCCTCTGAGTTCCAAGTGTAACAGATCTCACCTCATGTAATCTATAACTTAACATGATCAAGGAAAACACTGGGCACACGATTTTTGTGTGGAGTGACTAAGACCGTGGACGTAGGATGAGTGACTGAACAACTTTAAATCGCTTATTCTGTTACTAAAAATTGAGTGGGGATAGGTGAAACGGTCTCCCAATGATGCCAACCATGCAACAGATATCGTGGAGCATGAAAGCAGTGCACCCAAACGTCGGCTGCCTAATGCCTGAAGATACTCCTCTGTCTGTACCTGATTCCAACTGTGACCCCAACTTCCATCCCGATTCCCCTCTGCCTTTAGATACTCACGATGCTCACACGCATGGGATATGGTGATTTCTCCTAAACCTACAGGAGATTCATTTTCTCTACGATGATACTTGCTTGGAATATAAGGAGTCTAGGGGAGTGCTTGCGCCAAAACAAAAATCTTAAGCACCCTAACCACATACAAAAATAGATCTAGCATTTCTTTGGGAAACAAGAATTATTTCTTAGTACCCTCTTTCATCTCTTGCTTGTTTTTAAGAATTACAGACTTTTGGGGCTGTCTTTGGAATCCAGACAACACGGATTTGCTTGTTTTTTTTTGTCTGATCCAATATTGACAATTTATGTACATATACAGAATATCTATGTAGTAACATCTGCTGTATATGGTGATAGCTGTTACATTAATAGACGCAATGAAAGGATTTGTTTGTTTATGGCATTATCCATGGGCTTTATTTTACTAAGTTGTGATATTGCAAGTTTGTTTAGACGTGCTGGATGTCAAGTCCAAGTTGATATATACAACCAAGTAACGGTTGACCCAAAATTTTACTTAGTTGTTGAAGCTCAATTATAGTTTTTTTTAGCATTAGACTGGCACGAGTCTTAGTACTGGAGCTCTAAATGACACTGGTAGGGGCGACTTGCTAATGTCACTAAGTTGACGGACATCACAAGTTCAAAACCCATGGGTAGCATTCCTTGCCACAAGGTCGAAGCTGGTGTACTCTCCTGTGGGCAGGGGGGCTCAAGGGTTTTTTACCAACAGGTGGCCAGCCAATGTGCCGTCAGTGATGGGATGATTTTTCCATTGGATTATCCCAAAAAGAAAATAATGACCATAGTTACTGAAGAAAAAAGCAGGTATGAGAAACGATACATGAAGCATGACCGGAGAAAATATAAGGGGAAGCGAGTAGAAACAACAGAAGAAACGTATAAAAATAATTGTAAAAAGTTGATATTTGTTTTTTTACTTAAAATGAAATTTAAGTAATTTTACTAATAATTTCAATTATAAATGTACATTTCACAATAAAAATATAAAATTTTGAAAACAAAGTATATTTTTTAGGCATGAAAATGACATTTTACAATATCGAATAAGTCATTTTCATATCGAGAGATTCTAAACGAGTTTCTCATTTTGAAAGTGCCAATGCATGTGGTTTTATACTTTATACTCTTCCTTTAGAAAGTAAGCTTCCAAGAATTTAAGAAGCTTTCACATCAGATGAACCCCTAGCCACTAGCATGTTCTTCAATATTATATGTATACTAATGTCTTTTTTTTATTTATAACCTGAAAAAACTGCATCTGACACGAAGACCTGCTTGTGCTGACTCAGCTTGCTTTATAACCGGGGAGGTTATATGTCCCCCCCAACATGCACTGTAGCTACAGTGCATGTTTGGGATCCCGACTGCACATGACACTCAATTGGGTTTACGGGACCCATACACCCGCAGTACACTTAACTTTGGGTGTATGGTGATGTACGGAGGAAGGTCTCATACACCCGATTGAACGCCACGCAGCGCTCAGTCGGGATGACACAACACCCTCTCTGCCGGCAGTGTAAAACTCCAAAGCTAAGACCTCTGCCGGCCTAGGTTAGGCATCTGTTTGCAGAAAGAAGAGACACCCATACATGCCCCCACCCTACTACGCCAACCTCTTGGGGCATATTATGACTTCTCTTGTTACGACTAACTTGCTAAAATGGATGGCTGGAGGCTTACATGAAAGCACGTTGTTGTGCACGCAATGAAAAGTCGTTGATGGTGCCAATTGTCAACCTGTTGAATGGTTAATAGCAGGCTCAAAGTTTGTTCTTTTGAGTATAGGGATGTCAGTGGGCAGGGACATGGTCTCCACCCCTGCCCTGTCTCAAAATCCTATCCTCCATCCCTGCCTTCATCCCCGCACGGGTTTTGATTTTAACCTTCATCACCGCCTCCATCCCTGTTTCATGTCTTCCATCCCCGGTCCAAATGGGACGAGGCGAGGCTCCGTTTCACTTGGTCCATTGCCATCCCTAAAGAAGGATTGGGGACAGGGTGAGGCAAGGCGTGGATCGGGATAGGGAGGCGGGGCAAGGTGGGGATCGGGACAGGGACGGGGTGGGGTAGGGGAAAGCGTAAGTCCATCTCCGCACGGGTTTTGAATTTAACCTCCATCCCCATTTCATGTCCTCCATCCCTCGTCCAAACGGGCCTAGGCAGGGCGGGGGCCCGTTGCATAGAAATCTTCCTCCCTCAAGGGCCCTGATGCTTGAAAAGATCAGGTGCAAGTGGGGCCCAAGACCCCATAGACGGCCATTGAGTGCTTAATGCATAATTTTTATGCAATCATATTGCACTCGATCCTGACTCTCTTTATATCTATACCATCCATCTCTCTCTCTTTTGCAAAATAAGGTTAATTGAAAGGGGTAAATGTGATTACTGGGTCATGTAAATGCCTCAGTTAGTAGCTGAGGGGACCTGTTTTCCGACCTCTCATTTGCCCCTTCGTACCTCCCAAGCATCTTGACTGCCCACACACACTAGAAGTGTGCAATCACATTGCACCCGATACTCTCTCCATGAAAAATATGAAAGATCAAAATGTTTCAAGTCACCCAAAGCCTAAAGTAAGCTCAGATAGTGAAGAAAACATTTCTACAACCTATTGAACAGAGAAACTAAACGAAATTATATTTTTTCACTTGTATTTTTAATATCTTGTCCATTACAGAGACTATAGTAAAATCATGTGAACTTCGAGGATAATTAATATTTGAAAATGACTAAATTACTTAGAAAGCATAACAAAAACGTATCTAAAGAAATTTTGAAAATAACATGCTTAAAAGGTAAATTCTATGCTTTTTGCTGAAAAAGAAGCAATCGGTGAGTGAAACGTACCCTTCTTACTAGTGGACCAACAAACTGTCAAGATGAAACACCTGCTTACCCCTTCACACTTACACTGCTGTTGTGCAAATAATATCATTTTCCTTTTTTATAATTTTTTTTGACAGTTCAAGGAAAAAAAAAACTTCTATCACCCACCGCAGTTTTTCCTGTCCACCAAAGAGTACACCCAGCTTCGACCTTGCGACAAGGGATGCCTCCTGCGGATTTACCAACCAGTGATATCATTTTTCTTTGACATGGTGATTGTGCAAAATCGCGTATTCACCTCTTCACACTTTCGTTAGGGGCTGTGCAAAACACTGTCATTTTTCTTTTTCTTTTTAGACAGAAAAAGCTGGGGTTAGGCAGACTCCTACCAGTTATACAACCATACCATTGGGATTCGAACTTGCAACGTACCAACACAAGGTGACGTGCACCAATTGCTTCTGCAGGCAGACAAGAGGAGCCCCATTGGTTTACCCTGTCATTTTTCTTTTCAATAATCATTGTGCAAAACCATCTTGTTCTATTTCTCAAATGCTCTACTGTTATTAAACATTTTTAAAAATAAAAAATGAAATTGAAAATTAATTCATTATGGCATTAGTTGCCAAAGAAACCTATCTACTTCTATTTTTCAGTCAAGTTGGGGGAGAGCCCTAATGGGATTTGAACCCATGACCCCTGAGTTACACAGCATCCCCCATCAGTAGATCTACGTTGGAGCTGTATTGCATGTTTAAGTACATTAGATAGATATTCAGGTGTCGTTTATCTTTCAATAATCTATTTTATCCAGGCCTTGCATAAAATTATAAGGTGTCCCATCCTTTCAATGATCTATTAATTTAACCAAGTCTTGCATACGAAGTGAAAGATCTACAAAATCTGTTTTATGGGGCTATCAACGCTCATTATTTAAACCGTACAGGTTAAAAAGCATAATCACAGCACTATAGACCGTAGGGTGCCTCTTTTACGAAAAGCACAAGTAATACTACGTACAATGCAAATCATATATCCCCTTGATTAATTAACTTCAATTTCCCACAAGAGAAAAATTATTTCTACCTAACTGGAATAAGATGTTTTGAGTGATGTCCTTTGGTCAAGGCCATCCATCCAACCCACGTAAACCAACTTGATTTTCTTTCTTTTTTGATAGGCAAGCTAGGAGACAACGTCCCCCATGGATTTGAACCTGAGACCCGTTGATTATGATAGTGCTGATCTAACCATCCAACTGTCTCATTTGACCCCCAACATGAATTACTGTTGCTTGTAAATCCAGCATGCCTTTTTTCCCCAGTGGGAAAAGATGAACTTGAAGGATATAGCTGCAAAGAGGGATGCCAAAAGTGGATTTGGGCTGGAGAGCCTGATTGAGACTCATATCCAACTTTGTGGAACTGGTACCGGGTCCTTATTTCTATCTGATCAGACCTGGATTTAACATTATCAGACTTAGAGCCAGATGCAAATGATCAGCACCAAACCATGTAAAACCTCTATTTTGTGGTATTTTGCATGTAAATTTTTGGATCTCGATCGAGCACAGTGACAAAAATTTTAAATGGTAAGATAATGGTGGGCAAATTATTGTGAGAGATTGAGTTCTTTTATTTTCCTTACATTTTGATTGAAAAAAAATATGGACGTAAATAAATTAACAATTAAAAATTTATGTAAAAATGACAAAAATGAAAAATATACTTAAAAGACCATATTTTTCTATGATATAGCAAATATAGACATAAATACCTCTGTAAGGTAATCATATTTTTCTCTAAATGACAATCATGATAATTTTTGCCGTTTAAAAACGGCAATGAAAGTATCATGTATTTTCGTGATATTTTCAAACTATCAGCAATATTCATCACACTGAGCTCTAATCTCGAACATGGGTCTGGTTTATAAACTATTCATGCAGGCTTCAAGCCCATCTGCGAGTTGGATCGTACGTGTGTGTCTGACACAAGTAGCTATGTAAGACCTACATTAGTAAACTCCAGGCCCTGATACTATTAGGGTGCTGGTATTAGCTCTTACCATGTAAGATCCAATCCATACCTACTTGCAAGTTCCATACTTCGACGTGTAAGACCTCGAAATATCGATCATGTCTCCCCATTCTCTCTGCTTCCGAGGGTGAGGATCCTGGTCGAGACCTTGGCGGTACATTCTTTCCTAAACTAGCTCTGGTTTTCCCCTAGGGGCTACATCCAATCTGAGTTCGCATCCTTCGGATCCGGATCCATTTCCGAAGTCTGAGATCCCAGAGAGAGAGAGAGAGAGAGAGGCATTTTCGAAATTTTATGAGTGGGGATGGCAAAAGGTCGACTCAAACAAGAGCACAGGACCCCATATTAGTGGCCCATTCAGAAAGCACTCGTAGAAGCCAAAAAAAACAACAACCAACGATAGGTTTTCTCCTTCCGTGCACGCACGAAGGCTTTCATCTGTTGGAGGGCGGTTAGCTGACCGTTACATCGACACGGCAACCTGGAAAAGTACGAGTGCTTTTCTGGGGCACCACCCCCACCTCACGCGCACGCATGCACAGGGACACACACACACCCAAATGGAACAACCAGAATCTCTTCAACCGCCACCATTTCTCCCATCTGTACACGACAATTATTGGGCCACCACCTTACCTATATTTCCCCACTGATGACCCCAAACCCCACTCCCCAAGATTGGAAGTCAGTTTGCAGTTTGTGAAATCTCTCTCTCTCTCTCCTCTCTCCGGGTCAAATCTTATAGGATTCATTTCATTTTATCCAAAAGTCTATGAAAGAGTTTGGGTTTATTTGTTGAATTTTGCTGGGTGAGAAGAGCTTGTTGCCGGTTCTAGAACCACCATTTTTTTCCTTCAAGATAAAAAAAGGACCACCCATTTGAAACCTGAAGTTTCTGAAGGATTCTGGTAAGAGACATTCCTGTTTTCCTCCACCCCATATAGTTTCTCTTTTTTTTTCTTGGATGTTTTTGTTAATTTTTTTTTGTTTGATCTATTTGTTGGTGCAACATAAGTTTACTTGTGAGATTTGGTGATTTTTAATCCGATCAAAGTTTTTTTTTTACGAAGGTGGGAGAGGAGATTAGTGCTATGGAGCAACTTCGGCACGTTGGAGAAGTTCTTGGGAGCTTGAAGGCTCTGATGGTTTTTAAAGAAGAAATTAGGATCAATCGGCATCAGTGCTCACTGCTAATCAGCATTTACAATCTCGGGTTCGACGTGATCGCCGATGAGATGGCGCAGAATCTGAGATTCGAAGAATGGTCAACGAAATGGAAGGTTTTGGATCAGCCGCTGAGGGAACTTTATAGAACTATGAAAGAAGGGGAGGGATATATAAGACAGTGCTTGGAGCCAAAAGAATGGTTGATCAAGGCAATTTGTCTTGCACAGAACAACGATTGTGTCGAATTCCACATCCATAATTTCTTCTTGTGTTTCTCAGTTGTGATGGAAGCGATCGAAGTCGCGGGTGAGGTCGCGGGGTGTGATCAGTATGAGATTCAAAAGAGGAGGATTCTGATCTCTAAGAAATATGAGAGGGAATGGTTGGACAGGAAGCTTTTCCAGTGGAAATTTGGCAAGCAGTACTTGGTGTCCAATGATACGCTCAGGAAAATAGAAACAGCATGGAATTCAGATAGAAGAATGTTGTTGGATACTGTCAATGAGAAGAGAAACTTGGCCGGTTTTGGAACAAAAAAAGAAAACAGAGTCCTGGAGATTTTATTGAAGAACTATGAAGGATTAGAACCGTCCAAGGGAAAGATATTCCCTTCGTCGATATTGGTTGGTTCCAAGGATTATCAGGTGAGAAGAAGATTGGGAAATGGCAGTCAGTATAAGGAAGTTCAATGGATGGGAGAGAGCCTTGTGGTCAGGCATTTCTTCGCAGAGATTGAGCCATTAATTCCAGAGATCACCCAGTCGTCTGCACTCGTGCATCCAAACATTATGAATTCTCTATGTGCATTTACTGATGAAGAGAAGAAGGAATGCCTTCTGGTCATGGAACTCATGAATAAGGACCTTGGCAGCCATATCAAAGACGTTTGTACCCCCAGAAAACGTGTACCCTTTACTCTCCCGGTTGCTGTTGACATTATGCTTCAGATAGCAAGGGGAATGGAGTATCTCCATTCTCAGAAGATATATCATGGTGATCTAAACCCATCTAACATACTTGTGAAGATGAGAAGTTCCTCCCCAGATGGGTATCTACATGTAAAAGTGTCTGGTTTCAGCCTTCAAACCGTCAAGAAATTTGCCTCGCGAAGTCCAACTGCTCAAGCATGCTCCGATTCATTTATCTGGATTGCACCTGAGGTTCTTGCAGAACAAGAACAGGGGAACACGAGCACAAAGTATACAGAGAAGGCAGATGTTTATAGCTTTGCCATGATCTGTTTTGAGTTATTAACTGGTAAAGTCCCCTTTGAAGAAGGGCATCTTCAAGGAGACAAAATGATTAGGAACATAAGAGCTGGAGAAAGGCCCCTGTTTCCATTTCCGACACCCAAGTACCTGACAAGTTTAACTAAGAAATGTTGGCAAGCCGATCCCAGCCAGCGTCCGAGTTTCTCATCCATCTGCAGAACCCTACGCTTCATCATGCGTTTCCTTGTATTGAATCCTGATCATAGTCAACCTGAACCAATTGCACCAGACTACTCTGATCTTGAACCAGTCCTTTCAAAAAATATTGTTGGTTGGGCAAGTTCAGAGACCACACCAGTATCAGATGTACCCTTCCAGATGTTTGCTTACAGAGCTGCAGAGAAAGAAAGGATAACTGTAAACTTGAAAGACAAAAATTCAGAGTCAGGAAGTGAGGAGACATCGATCTGCGGAGATGAGAACCCTGCTGGAGCAGAGGATCCTTTTTCTATGCATGTCACTTCGTCTAATTCGTGTTCCAATTCAGACAACACCAAGAAGCACTCTACAAAGAAATCAGGAGATGCAAAAGCATACAAATGCTCAGGTACCCCTTCGACTCTTACCATCCGTCCGCATTTTTTCACAATAGTAAATCTGTATTGGTTGCTTTTTTATTGCATAGCCAAGGATGTTCCATTTATTTTCGTAGCACTGGAAACTGAGGTTGTCCTCAACTATATTAGCATGAATCATTGCTCCATGTCTTTTATCTATGAGTAGCTGTGACCAAACCCATGGCAACCATGGAGAATGAATATATATATATATATATATATATATATATATATATATATATATATATATATATATATATATATATATATATATATATATATATATAAACCTCCCCAATGGAAAACCCTCCCAAGCCTTCCCAATTGACGTTTTATTGGATTTTTGGTAATTTTTTTTTAAATTCCGACCCTATAGATGTGATCTATATGATTGTTTTTATAAGAATCAGTTCTTGGAGCATTTGATTCCGATGCATGGATAAGTTTTTATAAGTTTCATAAATTTTCAAGGCTCCAAATACCATTTTTCTATCCAAAATTCATGATCAAGTGTTGATTTTTAGTAAATCAATCATGCTGAACACATCTGTAGGGTCAAAATTTTGAAAAAGAAACACCAAAAAAATTTCATTGGGGAGGTTTGGGAGGGTTTCCATTGGGGAGTGTGTATATATATATATATATATATATATATATATATATATATATATATATATATATATATATATATATATATATATATATATATATATATATATATATATATATATATATATATATATACTGGATAACAATTTAAGCTGAGCTGATTTTCACCATGGTTGCTTTTAGATTCAAAAGGAATTGTTCATTTGCTAGTATTTAGAGGAAATTTATTGAATGTGAAGTTAATAGATTATGATAATATAAGCTCCCGTTCAGCTCCTAACTTGTTTTATTTCTGTTACACTTTGCTATCATAGGACAACAAAACAAAGGGAGAATACTAAGACCCCCTCAAATGGCATGCGGCCGAACAACCTTGAGGATGAACTCAGAAAGCCAGTTGCAACCCATGGTCATGAGCCCAGATAGGCGGAAAAGATCTGGACACTCTGATTCTGAGATTGCTTAGTAATTAACATTAAGTTTGTGCTTGCTAATACAAAACAAGCTTCAGATTATCCACGTCTTGCTTATTTAAGCAAGTCATATACACAAGTTTTCAATCAAGTTTGTAAGGCCCCTTGAATCTGTTAAGTGGGGAGATGCTAAACTTCTATTATGTGGAGATTGTTTTCTGCCAATCAAACAAATTTCAGTTTTGGAGATCATATATCTAGTGGGGATGGCATCCCCCCCCCCAACCCAAACCAACCTCTCTCTCTCTCTCTCTCTCACACACACACACACACACCAGACGAGTAATGACGGCAAAAAGAAATGGCCAGTTTTTATTATCGTTTGAGATTTGTAAGGCTCCATTCAGACACTAGCAGCACAAATTGACAACCTGAAAAACAATAATTTCTTGACGTTAAATATTCTGTGGTAGGTACAAAATTTTGCAACGTGCAACAAATACATTACGAAATCTGCCAATTACAATCTAACTTGTATGGTCAGCTGAGATTGATTCAAAGCCAAAGTCAGAAGATCCAGTGATGTATCTCTCACTTGATACTGATTGAAGCAGTAAACATTATGAATCTGGCAATGCCTTGTGCTATAAATTCATGCACAGTTTGTTCTAATCTTGGTTCAGTCACGTAACGGTGAGATTCAGCAGATGGTAACTCAAAATGCTGCTGCTTCAAAACACTATACATCTTGTAAGGCCTCTATATTTCAGCGTGCAAAAATGCCCATCAGTTGATACAACTATCACAGATGGCAATCCAATATACTCGAAGCACATACACCAAGCTATACAATAAGCAAACACTGAGCTTAGCTCAGTGCCCAAACATCAAACTGGCCAATGTTGCTCAACGTCCAGCTCATCTCAGTGAATTCCGTCCTCACATATTTCGTTGCATAGGCTTTCTGTGTATCATGCCTTCTGAGCCCCCCCCAGCATATGCTCCACAAAAAAATCCATCAATTAAATATGTACAGAATTTGATATGTAACAGCCATTTCTCAGATGTGCATCATCACATCAGAGCACACAACAACCATCCAATGATGGTGCATTATAGAAGATCGCCTGGTTGTCTTGTTGGGAAATCAGACTCATAACTGCAATGTGCCAAAAGAGTTGGCCTTACAAAAAGAAATGAAAACTTATATGGTGAAGTTGGCAATCGTTGCATCCTGATTTCTTAATTCCCTAAGCTTTCCATGCTTCAGGTGCTGTCAATTAGTTGATTACTTGCAAGCTGGAGGCTCCGAACTCTAAGTTACCTCAAGTCTATGTCACACATCCCATAGTGATTTGGAAGCAGACAGGCCCTGAATCTTATTGCTGTTTTCATGTGACAGGTCTGAGACATCCAAAGGCTGAAACTGGATCTTTTTAGTAATTTCTGCACTTCAAACTTATTTCAAGTCAATAGCTTTCAACACATGAAACTTACTGAGCACAACTCTGTCGATGTTACACCAAGTGCAACAGCTTAATATTTCCGTTGGAGTTTGCAGCAACAACCATATTTGACTTCCCCCTCCAACACACACTAGAAACAAACAGCCCACTATCATCACCCGTCTCTTGCCCAGACACAGGATCCACGGATCCGAACTTGTGAGAAGTTATTGGCATAGGAAGGGACCTATGGTAAGCATAAACCTAACAAACAAATAGTGTGAGTAAGCAGCAAGCCCCAACTTTTCAAGATTGAATGGATTTATTACGGACAAAATGCCTGATTGATGAACTATCAAGACAAAATCTTTAGTTCGTTTAGGGATCCAATTGAAATCTAAGTCTTTGTAGATGGCTATAATTGTGTAAGGATCAGAGCAACTATGTGGCAAGCATGTATTAAGAATCAACTAGCACAGAATGAAACCAAGTTATCGAAATACCTCATTAGTTTCAGAGCCACAAGCAATATATCCATCAGAAACAGAGAGGCCCACAAAGTTCTGGAAAATAAATAATTGATGTCTACATCAGCATAACAATATAATCGCTTTAACTTCAAGAGTTTATTCTAGCAAACCGGAAACAAACCTTTTCATTGGTGTGGCCACTCAAGGTCAAGCTGCAAGCACTGGTAGACGGACCACAATAGTTGGATTTGTTGAGATCCCAGAGCTTCAGTGTATTATCAGTGGATGCTGAAATAACTGTGCTTGCATCCAAGAATTTCACATAACTAACAGCCTTACCATGCCCAGTCAATGTACACCATGGCACCCTTACGTTCCGAAGATCATAACAGAAGACCTTGTAATCAGCAGATCCAAAGGCCAATAAATGCGTAGAAAGTGGGGAGAATTGCACACAACAGACATTGGCTAGATTTCTTATTGTACTAACACAATGTTTCTGTCAAGAAAAAAAATTATGTAAGACGCAAATTTCGAAAAAAGAATTTGCTAACTGAGACATGAAATTCTCAAATTTATGAAAAATCAAAATAATTAAAAGTCATATAAATTATTAGTTTCCTGAACAGGAGAAATGATGAATGTGTGACCCAATATCTTTGTTAACCAAAGCTAGTTATTTTCAAGATAATCTGTGGCTTGTATATCCTTTCAGCATGAAAGTTTCAAGAAATAAACCTTTTCAACAGAATTCTAATTGCCAACACTACAGTTCAGATACCACTCTTCCTAGGGTGATATGATTGATGCTTCTCTAAGGATGGACCTCACGACAAAACTTGACAGGATTGGGTAATTAAGAAAGAACACATCATACAACAAAAAACATATAATCACCCAAGAAGCTCCAAACCTGCTTTTGGCATGCTAGGAAAAAACTAATTTATTTTCATTTAATTTCCTGGGGTAATTAAGAAAGAACACATCATACAACAAAAACATATAATCACCCAAGAAGCTCCAAACCTGCTTTTGGCATGCTAGGAAAAAACTAATTTATTTTCATTTGATTTCCTGAATTCTTTTAATTTCCTATGAACCATAACAAAAGCAGAGTAGAATGGTTCGAAAGCACCTGCCTCATTAATGCTCCAAAGTTTCACAGAACAATCGTCACTTCCACTGGCCAATTTCATTGGATCAGCCAGTGAAAAATCAACAGACCAAGCTCGCTTTTGGTGCTCTCCATATTGCATAAATCCCTGCCCAGTGCTTGCATCCCATAACTGAAAAAGACCAAAGCAAACATAAAAGTGAAACGAGCCAGTTCATCCATCAAGAAGGAAACATAGTAAATGATAAGTGCTTACAATAAACAAAAGATCACAGGCTAAACAATACAAAGAACAAGACATTCACTCACATTCCCATTTTTTTTGGCTTAAGCAGAAAGTGCTATTTAGATTATTCAACAACTTAGTTGGGCATAAATTATGAGTTTAACAATTTAATCTAGTTTCCAGTTATGTGCCCATATTGAAACCTTTTCATCATTTTTTAAAAGACAGCTTCATAACTTTCAAAAAACTAAAATTTCATAGTAAAGACAAAAACTGATTTTGGCTCTAATGGTCTTGAATTTAGTAGCCAGCCAAAACCTAACCCATTTACCTGTCACAGGTTGTTCCCACCAAACAAAATTTGATCAGCATAATTACCAGGATGCGAAATAGATACAGAAAGTGATGCAAGTGTTAAAAAGTAGTGTGAAGCGGGAAGTGGGATTCATTTTAGAAGCGATTGTGGAAGCATGTAAGAAGCGAAAAAGAAAACACAAAGGAAATGAGGGAGAAAGGAGTGGGAAGCCAAAAAAAAATAACATGAAAAACACAAAAACAAAAAACAAGGGGAAATCGAGTGGGAAACGAAAGGGAAGCAAGAACGAAGAGATTTGAGAAGTGAGTGGAAGGCATGTTTCCCACAAATGGGAAGTGAGTTTACCCTATGCTTCCCCCTTTTGGGGGAAGCATGGCACTTCCCGCTTCAGAACCCGAAAGTGTGCTTCCCCCCTATAGAGGCACTTCCCGTAACTATGGGTGAGAGTATCCGCAAAGACACATACCTAAAGGATTTGGATACTTTGATGCCATCACCCCATTGCATAACCAAAGCCCCAAGATCAAATATGGATCACAAATTGATAAAACTCAAAATTTTCTGAAAATCTCTTCCAAAAGTCTTGAGAGACTAGAAATCAGTCAAGCCTACTAAAGAAAGGACTAGATCAATTATTAGACCAAGAAACACTTAGGCCCCCCCTAGAAAAAAAACAAATATGGATGTCGCACAGCAAACACATGACCAAGAAAAATCTAAAAAGCTTGGAAGGTGAAGCTCCCTTCAGTGGGATGTTACAATTGTCTTGCAAAAAATTGATTTGAAATCCCCACCCAAAACCCACAATAATGCTAAGCATGATTGTTGATATCCTTTAACTCATTCCAAGATACCTTCTTGCTCGTGACAGTCTCACAGAAACAAGTGAAAATAAATGGATTGCTAGCAACCTGAAAACCAAGGCTCTACTCCTACCATTAGCAGGTTTAAATGAGAAACTGCAATTCTGCCATATCCGATTGATCAAGGCCCTCTCAATCTCCTCCAGCTCGGTCTCCACAATGCCAACAATATCAAGCTTTCATTTCCCAATCGAAGAATTGCCTCGTGGCCAAGAATAACCTAGATCATTGAGTGAGCATTAAAGATCCAATAAGTTAAGTCACAAGATGTCAAGGACTTTCAACTCTCAAACCAATCTCTTCTCTTTTTGGTTAGTTTTGATATCCATGTCAGTGTTATTAGTATCATATCATATTGTACCATACAATATGTTAAATCCCATTATTGGCCCTTAGGCCGCTATTATATGCAACATGACATTGTTAGATTACAATTATCAGGTTGCATGATACAAGTAGACTTTTTTTTTTATACTTTTCAATGGGCAGAAAAGTGGTGACTGGTCAGTTCTAGGAACCGTTTTAAAGCAAGAAAGGGATATTTTGACTATATTTTCACTCCTCAACTCAATTTTCACATCCTCTCAAATTGTTAGATCAAATCACCCAAATTTTGGTGATTTCACAAAAACCGAGCCCTACAAAATATATTTTTTTCTGCCCCTAAGCACCTACTTTTCTGCATCCCCCCAAGTGAATAGGAAATAAACCAAATTATATGATTTCCCTGTTCACAAGCATATCCCGACCATCCCCAACCGAATGAACTCCAGCATGGGGTGTATGATATTACATGAGCATCTCTGACCATGTGCCTCTTGGATTTAAAATGGCGAGTAGTAAGATTGGGATTGTTTTTCCGCCTCTCCTAGACATAGTGAAGACAAAACTCTAGCCTTAAAATTCAACATAACATCCCACCACACCACCAATCGCCTGTTCTTGCAAGCCAATCCCTTACTTTCGCACAATCATCTTAATTCTCTTGGATTGCTTGAGTTCAGCCAGAGAGAACCCATTATACATAGAGAGCCCACCTGATCGAGTGAGAATGATAGGCTACATGAAACACAAATCTTCTGTGCTTAAAAAACCTCTCTTTGTTCCTGATCTCGTCCAAATATAGAGAACCCATTCGAAGACAAGTCAACAACATACCGTCCAGTTCTATGAAGAAATCATTTTCGAGTTGAGTAACACCCCTTCTGCGGATGACCACCATTCGGCATAGACAATCAAAACTATCGCCAAATCATTGAGGTAGAGACTAATAACAACCTTGATCTGCGTCCAATGGAAACCCACAGATTTCCACAAGGCAGGCCTCCACTTCCCAATCCCAGCTCCAAGTTGAACTTGAAACCTCCATCCAACGGCCCCATTTGCCTTTATTGTCTATACATATAAATACAAATTTTTTGTCATGGATATAACATTAATTTGATCATGTTTATTTTCTTTAACATCATATCCACCATTTGGATGTGTATATAAATCGCTCCTTCCTATTTATATTTGTTTTAAATATTTTTTTACTTTTTTATTATTTTTATTTTTTTAACAAATTTTCATAAATGGAAATAGAAATGGCCCATTTTAAAAAAAGGACCATTTTTCCTTTTTCTATTTCTCCTATTTTACCACAATCGCTTTTTTAGTTCTCCTATTTTACCACAATTGCCACCACCCATACCAATTCACCATCATCATTATCATTACCATCCCTTCCTCACCACCATCACCCCTTTTGTATTTCCATACGACCACCACTACAACTGCATCTCTTCCCTACACCACCACCACCAAGATCACTATCCCTTTTTCACTTCCATCACCACCACTATCCCTTCTTCACCATCAACACCACCCCTTCTTCACTGACATCACACCAAGATCACTATCCCTTTTTCACCTCCATCACCACCATTATCCCTTCGCCACAATCACCACCAACATCACCTCTTCTTCACCACCATTGCCACTAACATCACTATCCCTGTTTCACTTCCATCACCACCACCACCACCGCCACCACCTTTTTATCCTCTCCCACCCACCACCTATCCCTATTTCTTCTTCATCCCAGATTTAAATAGTTCGCCATCCAAAAATTGATTCAATTATAAGAAAAAACAAAATTTTACCTATAGCAATGTGCATTTATTTATGCTTATAAGTTATAAGAACAAATAAAACAAACATGGTTCATTATTTATCAACATTTTTATATTGATATTTATCAACAATAAACAGAAACACATCCAATCAAGGGTAAAATGTGAGCTACAATTGAATCATGCAGCTTTAAATTTCTCAAAATAGATGATGCATCCTATTTCCCTGTTTATGTTGATCTCAGCATTTCAAATTTTTATTTTCCGGAGCATGTTGAAAAGTGTAGTTTGTTTTAGAGGCACATGAAAGAGAGCAGTTAGGAGGAAGGAGACAGAAGTTGCAGAGCATTGCTGGAAGAAAAAAACGTTAAATAAGGCACAATGTATGATCCCTAGAGAATTTAATGGACAAAAGCTATCAGCATCATAGAATTTTTTATCACCATTTTTCCCAGTAACAATTGAAAACAAACCTGAACTACACCATCATAATCAGTTGATGCCAAGAAGTTTTTAATGTAGTTGTTCCAGCATACACAGCTGAGCTTAGATTTGCTTGACATCTCAAGCACAGGGTAGTGAATATCAACCATGTCATTCAACAACGATTGGTACTCAAAGATCTTGATCTTCTTGGACACACCAGCAGTAGAAAAATACTCTTCATCCCGGTCAAAACTCAAAGAGCAAATAACATTTGCAGAATTGAGGAGATCACCATTTCTAAGAACACCACGTACTTCAAACTTACTATACCGAGAGTACTTGCAAAAACCATCAAAAAGGGCTCCACGGGCATCTTCCTTTTCAGAATTCTTGGAGCCCTCAACACTATAACTTGACATTGGTAACCATCTATCTTGGTTCCTCAGCACGTCCCTGTCTGTACGTGTTACAGTCTCATTTTTAGCGAGCGTGAGTTTTGAACGCATGGAAAAATATGCATCCTCTAACTGATTAATATTCTTTAATATCCTGGCTTCATTAGAACATACTATTTGTGACCAAGACGGACTTCCTGCAGTTGTTGGCAAATATTCTTTATTTTGACATGCTGGGCTTATTTTTTCAGTGATATTCTCAGTTTGAATTTTCAAATCATTTCCAGTGGTATTCTCCTTGCATGCCTTACGAAGACAGTCAGTACTTCCCAAAAGTGATTGTCTTCTTTCAACTTCCTGAATGTCTTCTTCTAAACATCCAATGTCTTCTACCAGCTTAGAGGACTGAATGCGCTTTTGCTCTTTCAAGGTTACAAGGAAATGCAGTAGCAATTCTGATTCAGCATCTTCTTCATCAAGGAATGGAGCTGAATGCTTTTCCACGGGGAATTCCTGTGATTCAAGTATCAATTCTGATTGTAGCACTTCCCTGCCATTATACCAAAGGACAAAATTATCAGAAACTCTAAGTACACTTTTTTACAGTCACACAGCAACAACAAATTTCAATTCAGTTAACAAATTAAACTATCAGTATCAGAGACAACTAATGATAACGAGCTACCACAAGAATAGGTCATGGCCCTACTCTGGAAGTCTATACCATTTAAGAAGTAAAATACAACAATTTTTTTGTGTAGGATGTTGTTCACATGCATGACATAAACTTGAAGTTATCAACAAGCCACGTTCACCAACTTTTATGACACCTAAGAGATTTCTGAGTTCCACGAGCCTATTACATTAGAATGTGTTGGCAAAGGGATTTTCTTATAATTTTTACATAAAGCATGATTGCATTTATTTTATCCTTTCCAGAAACTAGAGAATTTATAAAAAAAAAATACACATGCCACAAATTTTATAAAGAAAAAGAAAAGTCATTGGTGATGTTATCAAAGAAAAATCACTACATGAAGTAGTGAAAATTAGGGAACTTGCAAACATTACCAGAGTTGAGTGTGTGTGCATGCATACATACAAGGAAACACATAAAGTTTACTTATTATCTAGTGTGTAAGCACATATTATCGAATCTAGAATTTAGATCTGTTTCTGTTGAGGATTTCAATCTCTTTACATGGCTAAGACAAGGGGAACCTCTTCACAAGGCCAGTGAGAGAAGACCACCACAATTTTTTTAATTGAGAAAAATAAGCTTTCTGAATCTGTGGCCCTTCTCTTACACTTCTTCAATACGTGGAGGATGTCTTAGTTTTACACTACATCAATCAAGAACTTGGATAAAACTTAAACAAAAAAGCAACCACTTTTCATGAAAATAACAAAGAATCATACTTCATATTCTTTTAACCATCGGAAAATACTTGCAGCGAATATCTTCTTTGGTCATCTTATGAAAATTTCCCAATCAATTCCCAGTCAAATTGTCCAGGATGCCACTTTATGCAGGGGCTAGAATGAAAGATTTATTCTTTTGTAGTTATGGACTGAAAAAAAAAAGATAAATTCTGTGTGGTATGAGGGTGTATTTTCCTATCTCTTAAAGAGGAGTGATCTCAAATGAAGTTTCATTGCCCGACTTTGTTCCACTGACCACTAGACAGATCCATAGAGGGAGGCAAAAGACAACTAGTATTCCTCTCATCCCTAGGCCGGCATTCCTTCCATCATTCGTTGAATGCCTTCTCACAATCAGCCATGTACTCTATTCTTTTTATAAGAAAGAAATACATTATGTAAATTGTGTTGTCACTAGTCTTGGCATTACCAATTCATATTTCCACCCCTTTCTTATCATACTGAATGGGAAGGAATTGATTGAGTTCATCTAGGAATCGATGTAAATTCTATCAGCAATATGCTGAATGACTGATGAATGGCTGCCTTAGGATCATGCGTGCCTCAATCTAGAGGCCTTTAACATTTCTCATAAGTCCTTCCCTATCAATAGAAGACAATGGAATCCTCAATCAGCAAGCGTTAATAGAAGTCTAAAAAAAACTTTGGTTCTGATGAAGAGGCATGGTACAACATGAAGTGGGACACAATTTACAAAAAGAAGCTTAGCCTTGGATAGGATGACATCTATCCTTTGGGGTTTATTCTCTGCAGTCAATTGAGTGCTCAATTGCATTTTGCACTTTCTAACTTCCTTATCTACTCTAAATAGATTTTGCAATTGACCAAGTACATGGGGAAAATGAAAATGTTTGGCATACACAATGAGTAATCCTGTGACTCAACCGATTTGCCTTGGATCGAACTGCTACTGAGTCCAGAAACATGTTTGACTCAATAATAACCAAGATCCAGATGAGTTTCATGATTGACTTAGTCGACTCAATTGAGTCTCTCTCTCTCATACTTAAGGCCACAGTTACCAAGAAGTGAAATGGATATGGGAAGTGATGCATGAAGTGGAAGTGGGGAAGTGAGTGTTAAAAAGTATTGTGAAGCGGGATTCGTTTTGGAAGCGATTGTGAAAGCGTGTGAGAAGCGAAAAAGGAAGCATGAAGGAAACGAAGGGAAAACGAGTGGGAAGCGAGGGGGAAGCGAAAAAAAATAAGCATTAACATGAAAAACACAAAAACAAGTGGGAAACAAAATGGAAGTGAGGGAGCAATTTGAGAAGCGAGTGAAAAGCACATTTCCCACAAATGGGAAGTGAGTTTTCCCCATGCTTAGTGTGGTGCTCCCCACTTCGAAAGCGCTCTCCTCCTCCCATCCCCAATAGGGGCGCTTCCAGTAACTATGCTTAAGGCATTTGATAGTTGATAATCTTGTTATTCCATATTTTAAAATTGTTATGAACGCAGTAAGTCAATCATGATTTCTTGATATCGAAAATGTATGATGTCAGATGTTAAGTTTAGCTAAATACAAGCGGCACTTAGTAAAAGTTTGTTCTTTTATATTTATGATTGGTTTGGGTTATTTAATTACTATAGTACCAAATTTTAATTTATCTACTTATTATTTATTTTTAATAAATTAAAAAAAAAATCACCGACCCAAGTCTAGGCACGTGGCTGATCCAAGACAGAGCTCCAAGATTGCCAAACCATGCTGAAATGGATGGTGCTTAGGAAAGTCCTTGCAGATAAGTCTTTGTTTGTCTATAAAAGAAACGAAAGGGCAGTGGCCATACTCATATACTGATAACTTAATAGCCAAAGGCAGCTTATATTTTTTGTGTGACACAGTCGACAAATTTCTTATAAATGTTCAGTGATTAGAAAAGACGCCTTTTGAAGGGACCTGAAAAGTATAATGCTTGCCAGCACATTCTAATATCTGACTTCTTACTCAGCCCAATATCTATGAACCAAATATGTCAATTAAAGCAAGTTCCACCACTCACACAAGGAGTAAAGAGGATTATCTATGTTAAGGGACTATCAACCACTGTAGCATGCTTTCATAAGAATGACAAACTCTATAAAAAAATGAATGACCTGAAACAGGTAATTATGGATAGGATGGCATCTATCCAAAGAAAGAAGGGAATACGGTACCCTTGTAACGAATGTATCATTAAACAAATCCAACTTGATTATAGTTTTTTGTGGGAGAATAAAATTGAAGCAAGTTTTTTAGGACCAAAAACCAAACTGCTGAAATTTGTATTAGAAAACCTATTAAGATGGCATCATAGATATTAAATATCCTGCTCTGCACATGCTTGATCCAAATACAAAACCCTACCAAGAGTCATCCATGCAACAGTGTCAAACTTTATAATACTTTCATCATTCATTAATGTTTACTTTCTTTAACAGAAATTTTATAAGATTTTTTGTTTTTTGTTTTTTTGCACTTCTTTACAGTTACTGACATAATAGTATTACCTTCACTGAATAAGAACAATTCAAGTCATACTATTGACTTGCACAAATGATAAATGTCAACTCCTCATATTTCTTGTCTCCGTCAATGCTAAGAACCTCAAGGTTTTATATGTTCATAAGAAAATAACTCTGTTCATATAAAGATAGCTTTTTTCCTTTTGATAAGCAAGCTGGGGTTAGGCGGACCCCTACCAGTATATAAACACTATACAAAATTTACATCAAAACAAATATGGTTGCCAATCTGGAGGCAGGTCCTTCCAATGGGGTTCCATATCCAGCGGGCCCGTATTGGCCAACTTACAAGCCCAACTTACAAGCCAGATCATTACAAAATCTAGGCACCAGATGAACCCGACAACAGGGCATTGTAAGCAGTCTCGCTATCACTGAGGTTGGCATCTTAACTTTAGAGCTCGGACCTTCCAAATTCTGATTTAGCACCCTGACTATATCGTTCCTGGAAGTTTCAAATATTACTGCTTTTGACCCATCAATCTTGTTAAGCATTCTGGCCCAGACATTCCATACCCTGTCTTGCATTTTCCAGCTGACCAAAAACCACCCCGCTCCCAAAAATGTCCTGTACGTTCCCGGATTGTGTATCCAATCCTCCAACGTGTGTTATCTCTCTAGGGAATTGGCAGTTTTATCTTCTAGGGGGAGACTAAAAGGGGGAGAATAATAGTCAAGAGGTAGCGAAAAGATATTGCGTGTAAAACAATACCAATCCTTCTTAAGTCATAGTACATAGCCTCAGCTGAAAATTATAGTCAATTATTTATCAAACTAGTACTAAAACTTCCAGTTAACATGTGTGTCCCATGTAAACGCCACACTGCATAACCCGTGACACCAGATGGATACAGTCAAACAAATATCGGACACAATCAACATGATCTCTTAACTTCCTTTTTACCCCTATCGTCATGATTCTCCATGTTGTCATTAGTATGTTCCCTTCATAATTTGTCACTAGATTACTGTGTATTTCTTAAGAATCTTAAGTTTCCATTGTAACTCGTAAAATTTTGGGGCATGTTTGCAATGCCATGTGATTCTTGGATCTTGTGATTGTAAATCACAATCACCATACTTTCTCAAGGTTAGCAGAACATGAAAAAGTAGAAGTTGTGATTGTTTTTGCCTGTTTTTATCTTGAATCTTGTGATATTCTCAGCTTCTACTTTCTCACCTGTGACCAAAACAAACATGCCCTTGGAGTCTAAAGAACCATATTGTATAATATTTATATAACTAATTTACATAAACATGCCTATGAATCCTACCTTTCATAAATTTGACCCTATGTCACTTGGGTACAGCTGCAGGTGCGGGTACAGAGGGTACGACATGGAAATTCCAAAAAATATGGGTACAGGGACACGACTATATATATATCACATAAATACAAAATAAATTGGATATAATCTAAATATATATGCTATATCTAAAATATATATTATATACTGAAAATATAAAGGTATAAACTGAAAATATAATTATAAACAACAACAACTACGCCTTCATCCCAAAACAATTGGGGTCAGCGATATGAACCAAAAAAGAAATTCATTTTGGGTCTTCCACATGAATCCTTTTCCTCCAATCATTTCTATCCAACGCCATGTCCTCGGTGAGGTTCAAAGCATTCATATCCTTTCCTATCATCTCCATCCAAGTCTTCCTAGGCCTACCCCGACCTCTTTTAACTAATATATTTTCCCATTTCTCCAACCTTCTAACTGGAGCATCATTAGGCCTTCGCCGAATATGTCCAAACCACCGTAAACGATTCTCTCGCATCTTATTTTCAATGGGTGCAACACCTACCTTCTTACGTATCTCTTCGTTCCGAATCTTATCTTTTATTGTATTTCCACACATCCATCTAAGCATCCGCATCTCAGCTACACTCATTTTTTGAATATGATGTCTCTTGGCAGCCCAACATTCCGTACCATATAGTAAAGCGGGTCTAATAGTCGTCCTATAAAACTTTCCCTTCAACCGCAATGGCATTCTACGATCGCACAGCACTCCAGTAGCACTTTTCCATTTCATCCACCCAACCTTTATCCTATGATTTACATCTCCATCAATTTCTCCATACTTTTGAATGATGGATCCCAAATATTTGAAATAATCATTCACCGGTATATCTTGCTCACCAAGCTTCACTACACTCCCATCACTACTTCGTTGCTTACTAAATCGACATTCCATATATTCAGTCTTACTCTTACTCAACTTAAAACCTCTAGCTTCCAATGTCTGTCTCCATAATTCTAACTTAGCATTAACCCCAGCTCTAGACTCATCAATCAAAACAATATCATCAGCAAACAACATACACCACGGTACATTTTCTTGAATTGATCTCGTAAGCTCATCCATCACTATCGCAAATAGGAAAGGACTTAAAGCAGATCCTTGATGTAACCCAACCGTTATCGGAAAATTGGTTGTCACCCCTCCACAAGTGCGGACATTGGTTACTACTCCTTCATACATATCTTTAATTATACTAATGTACTTGAGAGAAACACCTTTCTTCATCATTGTCCACCAGAGAACGTCCCTAGGTACTCTATCGTATGCCTTCTCTAAATCAATAAAAACCATATGCAAATCTTTGTTCCTCTCTCTATATCTTTCAATAAGTTGTCTAAGAAGATGTATAGCTTCCATAGTTGATCTTCCAGGCATAAAACCAAATTGATTCTCCGATATCATGACAACCTTCCTCAACCTAGACTCAATCACCCTCTCCCAAAGTTTCATAGTATGACTCATGAGTTTTATACCACGATAGTTTGTGCAATCTTGTATATCACCCTTATTCTTATATAAAGGCACCAAAGTACTCTTCCTCCACTCATTAGGCATCTTATTTGTTCGCCAAATCAAGTTAAAAAGCTTTGTCAACCATTCTAAACCTTTCTCTCCCAAGCATTTCCAAGCCTCGATAGGTATACCATCTGGGCCACTGCCCTTCTTGATTTCATTTTCTTCAAAGCCTCTGCAATTTCTTTCTTTTGAATCTTGCGCATGAAGTCACGATTTATCTCATGAAAAGGAATGGAGAAGTCTCCAAGATCTTGAGCATGACTATCATTAAATAGCTTATCAAAATAATCTTTCCATCTCTCCTTAATCTCCTCATCTTTGACTAAAACCCTTTGCGTTTCATCTTTGATACATCTAACCATACCCAAATCCTTCGATTTCCTATCTCTCATCTTTGCAAGCCTATAAATATCCTTCTCGCCTTCTTTGGTATCCAACTTGTCATAAACCTCCTTATATACCTTAGCCCTCGCGTTTCGAACAACTTTTTTAGCTTCCTTCTTTGCTATCATATACTTCTCCAAATTCTCATTATCACGACTCTTACTTAGATTTCTATAACACTCTCTTTTAACCTTAATAGCTAATTTGACATCCTCGTTCCACCATGATGTATCCTTACCTAGTGGTGCACCGCCTTTAGACTCACCCAATACCTCCTTAGCTACTTTTCTCATACCACCCGCTATCTTATTCCACATTGATTCTGAATCCTCCTCGAGACACCAATCAACTTCCTTAACTACCTGCTCTACAAACATTCCTTGTTTAGCTCCTTTCAGTGCCCACCACTTAATTCTAGGATCTATCCTATGTTTATCCCTTTTGCGGCATTGTCTAATTCTAAGATCTAAAATTAAGACTCTATGTTGTGTAGCTACACTTTCTCCTGGTATAACCTTACAATCGATGCAACAACCCCTATCTCTCTTTCTAAGTAGGAAAAAATCTATCTGACTCGTATTAACCCCACTTTTAAATGTTACTAGGTGAGACTCCCTCTTCCTAAACCAAGTGTTTGCTAAGATCATATCATAGGACAAACAAAAATCTAAAATCCTTTCTCCACTTTCATTTCTTTCTCCTATACCATAGCCTCCATGGATATTCTCAAATCCATCCCTACTAATGCCTACATGTCCATTAAGGTCACCGCCGATGAAAAGCTTTTCTCCATAAGATGTCTCTTGTACTACTCCATCTAAATCTTCCCAAAATTGATGCTTAATGGAATCATCTAAACCTACTTGAGGTGCATAAAAACTAATAATATTAATAATATCCGTACCTAATACTAATTTAATAAGTAAAATTCTATCACCCTTCCTACGGACCTCAACTACATTATCTATAAACTGACGACTCATAACAATCCCTACTCCATTCCTATTCCTATTTATTCCTGTATACCAAATCTTATATCCCCAAGGTTCTATCACTTTAGCTTTCTCACCTACCCATTTGGTCTCTTGAAGACATAAAATATCAATCTTTCTCCTACACATAACATCTACTAACTCTACCAACTTACCAGTTAAAGACCCTATGTTCCAAGTGGCTAACCTAATTTTATGGTCTTGGACTAACTTCTTTACCCCCACCCGTCCAACAAAGTGAGGGAACCCTTGCCTATTTGACACCACACCCGAGCGCCGGTGTGACGCGTCGCTTCTGGGCGACGACCTAGCAACCCTTGCACATTTATCACTGCCTCCGGGCCTAGAGAGTACAGCGCGTCGCTCAGTAGGGAACGCCCCAACGAAATTCTCAGAAAATATAATTATAAATTATAAATTTAATTTAAAATGGTGTGTCCAGGTGCTGACGTGTGTCGACACGGGTACGGAGGGCAAAATGGAGTGTTCAGGTACCATAGATTTAACCTATTGGCTCTCAGACACAATTTCAAGGATGAAGTAAGCAACAAGCATCAACCACCACTAAAAAAGTTTTTTCTCCCTCAGTATCATGCTAAAAATGCCTTTTAGAAACACTAACTTGTGAACTTCCAAATGAGGGAATATTTTTTAGTAGTGCCCATGAAAACTAAAGACTCTTATCATTCAATGAGTGGATTAGGTGTTTGCTCCAAGCACAAAAACACATGCTTGGATTTGTGCCACACTTGTTAAATTGTGTGTGTGTGTGTGTGTGTATATATTTGATGTATATATTTTTCCTTTCATTTATTTTTTCTTTTTCTTTGTTTAGTTCATTTAGAACTAGATTTAGTTTTTTTGAACTACATCTTGACTAGTTAACACATTGTTGACTAGTCAAAAGAGTCGATGGAGCTAGTCCAACGGCTCTATTTGTAGTTGTTGGATTAGCTCCAATGACTCTTTGAGTCTCCTCTTCGCTCCTCTTTATTGTATATAAATAGGGGTCATTCCCTTATGTAATGCTTCTTGCATTTTGATTATTGAATAAATATTTATTTTTGTTAAGAGCCTTCTTGTGTATGCTCTTCGGGTTTTGGTAGTGTGTTCTTAGTGTACATTTGTTGTGCTTATTCACTCGGATCTTCGGTGGACTCTTTATGCTTGATTGAAGGCGCTTATTTCTTTACATGGTATCAGAGCCTCAACACTCTTGAATCTTTGAAGATTGTTTTGCTTCGTTTTCCATGATTGCAAGAGCAAGAAGAAATCTCTTGTTTGTGTGACCGTGCATTTGAAGATAAAAAGGTAGCTTCGATTGGCTGTTCACAAGAGTCAAATGACACAAGTAAATCTCATGATGCACTCGTATCCATGTCACAACTTATGAAAATTCTCTAACCTCTTCTTAAAGGGGCATCGTCTTGAAATGGAGCCGCGATTTCATCCTTCTTCGATCCCGGTAAAACTCATTGGCTTCTTGATTCTGGTGTTTCTTTTCATATGACACCCAATAGTAATATTTTATTTGAATGTCATACCAACTCAAGCATGTCAAATGTTTTTACAGCCAATAGTACATCTCTTAAAATAAAAGAAATAAAAATTTTTGAAAATATTTTGTAAAAACTCCAAAAAGTTTATCATTCCAAAAGTTAGATATATTTCTAAATTAAATTTAAATCTCTTATCAGTTTCACAAATAGCTGACCATAGATGTAATGTCTCATTTTCTAATGGTTGTTGGGTGCAAGATCGCCAGTCGAGGAAACTGAGTAGGGAATGCCATAAAGAAGGAAGCCTCTATTACATGAACTTTTTGGAAATACTCAAAGATATTTTTTGTTGTAATGTTTAGAAATTAGATTTGGATTTGTGCCACAAACAACTTGGTCATCCTAATGTATCAAAAATCCAACATTTTCTACAACAACAACAACTACGCCTTCATCCCAAAACAATTGGGGTCGGCGATATAAACTAACAAAGAAAATCATTCTGGGTCTTCCACATGAATCCTTCTCCTCCAATCATTTCTATCCAATGCCATGTCCTCGGTGAGGTTCAAAGCATTCATATCCTTTTCTATCATCTCCATCCAAGTCTTCCTAGGCCTACCCCAACCTCTTTTAACTAATATATTTTCACATTTCTCCATCCTTCTAACTGGAGCATCATTTGGCCTTCGCCGAATATGTCCAAACCACCGTAAACGATTCTCTCTCATCTTATTTTCAATGGGTGCAATGTCTACCTTCTTACGTATCTCCTCGTTCTAAATCTTATCTTTTATTGTATTTCCACACATCCATCTAAGCATACACATCTCATCTACACTCATTTTTTTAATATGATGTCTCTTGGCAGCCCAACATTCCGTATCATATAGTAAAGCGGGCTTAATAGTCGTCATATAAAACTTTCCCTTCAACAACAATGGCATTCTACGATCGCACAACACTCCATTTGCACTTTTCCATTTCATCCACCCAACCTTTATCCTATGATTTACATCTTCATCAATTTCTCCATACTTTTGAATGATAGATCCCAAATATTTGAAACAATCATCCACCGGTATTTCTTGCTCACCAAGCTTCACTACACTCCCATCGCTACTTCGTTGCTTACTAAATCGACATTCCATATATTCTGCCTCTTGCTTCCAATGTCTGTCTCCATAATTCTAACTTAGCATTAACCCCAGCTCTAGACTCATCAATCGAAACAATATCATCAGCAAACAACATACACCACGACACATTTTGTTGAATTGATCTCGTAAGCTCATCCATCACTATAGCAAATAGGAAAGGGCTTAATGCAGATCCTTGATGTAACCCAACCGTTATAGGAAAATTGGTTGTCACCCCTCCACACGTGCGGACATTGGTTACTACTCCTTCATACATATCCTTAATTATACTAATGTACTTGAGAGAAACACCTTTCTTCATCATTGTCCACCAGAGAACGTCCCTAGGTACTCTATAGTATGCCTTCTCCAAATCAATAAAAACCATATGCAAATCTTTGTTCCTCTCTCTATTTCTCTCAATAAGTTGTCTAAGAAGATGTATAGCTTTCATAGTTGATCTTCCAGGCATAAAACCAAAATGATTCTCTGATATCATGACAATCTTCCTCAACCTAGACTCAATCACCCTCTCCCAAAGTTTTATAGTATGACTCATGAGTTTTATACCACAATAGTTTGTGCAATCTTGTATATCACCCTTATTCTTATATAGAGGCACCAAAGTACTCTTCCTCTACTCATTAGGCATCTTATTTGTCCGCCAAATCTTATTAAAATGATTTGTCAACCATTCTAAACCTTTCTCTTCCAAGCATTTCCAAGCCTCGATAGGTATACCATCGGGGCCAACTACCCTTCTTGATTTCATTTTCTTTAAAGCCTCTGCAATTTCTTTCTTTTGAATCTTGCGCATGAAGTCACAATTCATCTCATGAAAATCCAACATTTTCTAAATTTGAAAAAAAATGTAATTCTGAAAATTTTATACGTAAAGACTGTATTCTTAGTAAAATGAAGTATCATTGCATGAAAGAACTTTCATTTCTTTTAAACTGCTTGAGTTAATACATTCGGATGTTTGGGGGCTAACACCAGTTATATCAAAGGGTGAATATGCATATTATGTAATTTTTGTTGATTTCTCTAGGCATACTTGGATCTACTTCCTTAAACATAAGTCTGAAGTCTTTTTACATTTTAAGATATTCCACAACTTGGTCAAAAAAAAGTTTGAAAATAATATTTTTATTTTCCGTAATAATTCAAAAGAAGATTTTTTTTTCAAAATAATTTAAAGAATATCTAAATTTATAAAGCATCACATCAAAGATCTTATCCTCACACAGCACAACAAAATGGTTTGGCTGAACGAAAACATAGACATATTATGAAAACAATTAGAACTTTACTAATAGCAAACCAAGTGCCAAAAAATTTTTGGGCTGAAGTAGCTCTAACAACTATATATCTCATTAATCATTAATAATATGTCATCCTCTTTTTTGCAAAATGTAACACTAGTTGAAAAACTCTTAAAATTAGTTCCTGATTATTCTAGACTAGAAGTTTTTTGGTGCAAATGCTTTATTTTTACTAATAAAAATGATAAACTATCCCCACGTGTCATTCCTTGTACCTTCTTAGGTTATGCAGATAACCAAAAAGGTTATAGGTACTTTGATCTTAAAAATAAAAAATTATATATTTCAAGAAATGCCTTTCTTAAAAAAAAATCTTTTTTTAAAAGGCCAAGAAAGTAGCTGAGTATTTCTTTTTATTTGATTTAATTTAAAATTATGAAAAATGTGATTATGAATGAGACCTTGATAATGGTCTTGATACGATAGATGAATGTGATGATATAATTAATGAAGAGCAATCCCATAAGAACAAAAACCATTTGCAATATTCTAGACATAGGGAGCCCAATCATCCATGTGTACTGGAAAAATATGTTGAACAATTTGAAGTACAAACCAGAAAATCATCTAAGATTTCTAAACCACTCATTTTCCCCCAAATACAAGGCATTCATTGCATTAATTCATTTATATGTACAACTTTCAACCTATGATCAAGCTAAAGAACATCTTGAATGGGTATAAGCTATGAGGATAGAGTTAGAAGCTTTAGAAAAGGCTAATACTTGGACCATTCAAGATGTCCCATAAGGAAAGAAACTTATTGATTGTAGGTGAGCATATAAGGTTAAAACTAAGAGTGATGGAACTCTTAAAAGATATAAAGTCAAATTAGTTACCAAGAGATATTTTCAAGAATATAGCATATATTACGATGAAACTTTTGCTTCAGTCGCTAGAATGACCATTGTCAGGACCCTAGTAGCCCTAGCCTTTATTAAAAAATGGCTTATATTCTAAATGGATGTCAAAAATATCTTTTTTAATAAAAACTTGATTGAAAAAGTTTATATGGAAGCTCCACCTAGTATAAATATTCTTAAGGGTAAAACTCTTCATTTGGGAAAGCCTCTTTATGGTCTTAAACAAGACCCAAAAGCTTGGTATGACAGGTTTAGTCGAGTTATGTTTGATATTGGATTCATAACTTGTTTGACTGACATTATCTTGTTTGTTAAGATTTTTGATGCAGATATTATTATTCTCCTCCTCTATGTGGACGGCATGATCATCACCGAAGGAGACAAATAAGGAGTTGAAAATATTAAAAGACTTCTTAAAAAACATTTTGAAATGACTGATTTGGGTTTCTAAAAATATTTCTTAAGAATTAAAGTCGTTTACTCTCCTAAAGGAAATTTATTGTCTCAGTCTAAATTTGCTTTTGATATTGTCTCCAGGTCTGGAACCACGGATGATAAGAGAGTTGTTACCCCTGAGATAGACAACACCAAGATGTAAATTGATGATAGAGAACCTCTTGAAGATCATACACCTTACAAACATCTTATTTTCAATTACTAAACCTGATATAGCACACGTTGTACACACAACTAGTCAATTTCAGCACTCTCACTTATGCTCATATGAGAGCAATTTTGTGTACTATTAGATGTATTAAGACTTTTCCTTCTCGAGGCCGCTTTTTCTCTGCTTCATCTTTATTAGATACTGGGGAGGTAATTCCAATAGCAGGCACTCAACCACGGGTTTTTGTATTTTCTTAGGTGAATCTTTGATTTCGTGATGATGCAAGAAACAATAGAAGGTTTTGCTTTGTCAATTGAGGCTGAATATTAGGTCATGGCAAGCACAACGATGGAGGTGGTCTGGCTCAGAAGGTTGTTGGCTGATATGGGAGTTCAATTGACGGGAACCTTGAAAAAGGTGTATAGGCATTGGATCTGACCTAATCCATGTACCCGATATGTAACATGTAACTATTTTTACATTTATCGGGTCTAGATACACCAGACCCGGACCCATACTGTAATGTATCTTAAATACACAAGTTAGGTACATAAATCGTGACAGCTGTAATTGTTTTCTCTCTCTCTCTCTTCTCTTTCTCAACGCAGGTGCAGAGGAAAACTTTCATGGTATCAGAGCGAAGATCCATCTAGGGGTTGCGGAGGATTCTAAAGGTGCGACAGATCAAAGGTTTGAGGTTTCTTTCTTCTCCCATCTTCTTTTCTTCTTCAGTTTTCTTCTCTCTACCTCCATTCCCAATCTCCATCTCTCGTTTTTCCCCTCTTCAGTTTTTTCTTTTCCTTTAGTGGATTCACGCCTCACGTGAAATCCTAATCTATTCACGAAGAGCTCACGTGAACCCTGGTTCACGGTGATCCTGTACATCAAGAAAGGGAAAAGCCTGTTTCGCGTGAATTCCTTTTCTGCGTATCCCTTCAAATTTTTTTTCTTCTCTTTTCTGCGTATCCCTTCTTATACTGGGCTGGATATCGGGCAGGTCTGCGACATCAAATTTCTTGGAATACAGCCTGCGTATCCCTCTTCTTATACTGGGCTTGGATATCGGGTAGTGCTGGATATCGACTCTCAAAACCCCTTTCTCGTATCATATTTCTTCTGACTGTTACGAGTGGGATCCACATTGAAAATACAGTTTTTTTTCTTCCTTTCCTCATTGCTTTCACATTGAAAATACAGTTTGATTTTCTTTCTATTGCTTAAATATCCGACCTTTCAAAAGTAGAAAAGAAAACTCAGTCTTGGAATACAGCCTGAATTTCTTCTGACAGCCTCTGGTCGCAGATTTTTGAATTTCTCAGCCGTAAAAAAAAAAAGGGGGACGATCAGCAAACATCTCTGGCTGCAGACTGAGCACTCTGTGGATACTCTGGTAACACAAAAAGGGTTCCTTTTTCTTGTTAAAACTCTTCCTCATGGATATTCATTCCTCTTCATCCAATCTTTCTTCAAGTTTTCTCACTCAACTCGTTTCTGAAAAGTTAACTACCTCAAACTTCTTGATCTGGAAGAGACAAATCATTCCTTTTATAAGGAGTCAAGGTCTCTTGGGTCACCTTGATGGAACCACTCCCGCTCTACTCGAATTTGTTACGAGAGAGGAAAAAGATGACAAAGGAGTAAGTTCAATTGTGTATGTCAAGAACGTAGAGTACCTCAACTGGGAAAGGAAAGATCAGTCGGTGGTTGCATATATCACTTTCACCCTGTCCCAAGAGGTCCTTGTTGCAATTCCCGACAATAGTACTGCTCTCCAACTTTGGAAAAAATTGGTTCAAACATATTCACAAGTTTCGCAGGCACGAATGGTTTTTCTCAAGAGGGAATTTCAAATGTTGAGAAAAGATTCCATGACATCATGGAATATTTGAACAAGATGAAGACTATCACAGACCTACTTGCAGTTATAGGGTGCACGGTGAGTGACAGTGATATGGTACAACAGACTCTAAGTGGATTGGGATCCGACTACAATATGATCGTCACTTCACTATTGTGTCTCCCTGCTCTTCCTACCTTTGATGAGTTGTGAGCAAAATTGATTCAGTATGAGATGACTCTGAAAGGGTTCTCTGAGGAATCTCACATTTACACAAATTCTCAGGAAGTTTTTGCCACAGAAGTAACTTATGGTAGAGGACGAGGATGAGGACGAGGAGGACAAGGGCGAAGTGGACACGGAGGGCGTGGTCTGCTTCCCACTCCAAATACGTTCGCTCATGCGCAGGGATCAAGATTCATTCTTACTTGCTTCTTTTGTAACAAAAAGGGGCATATCAAAGTGAATTGTTGGCATAATCCAGAGAATAAAGGAAAGGGTCCACAGTGTTAAAATGTAAAACTGTACATATATGTATATATAATAATATTATATTATTATATATATATATAAATACATTTTTAATTTCTTTCTTTTCTGTATTTTTTTTCCTTTATTTTTATTTTTTGTCTTTATGTCATCTAGTTCAGTTTGAACTAGAATGACTGTTGCTAGTCAAGTCCTGTCCAGACTTGACTAGCAATAGAGCTGTTGGACTGACACAGTCCAACAGCTCTTAATAGAGCTGTTGGACTGACACATTCCAACAGCTCTAAATAGAGCTGTTGGACTGTGCCCAACAGCTCTATTGAGTCCTCTTTCAGCTGTGTATATAAAGGGGTGCAGCCCCTCTTGTATTTCACTCCAATGCTTCTTAAGCAATTGGTTTTTCATATCAATAAAGAATACATTTTTATTTTTATTTTGTTTCCAGTTATACCCTTTTTAAGGGTTATGCTTTAGTGTCATTCTTGACACTTGCTCTTGTTAATCAAAGCTCGTGTTTCGAAGATCCCCATTTCATTTCATGGTATCAGAGCCGCGGAAGTACTAAATCTTGAGGAAAAGCTGCCTCGGTTTCCGTGCTCGTTTGCAAAAGTGTTCGCCACTTGAAGAGAAGTGTTTTATCACTTCATTGGAGAAGATTTCACATCTTGTTGTATTGTTTTTTTTTTTTCTTTCTTTCTCATTTTCCTTCTTGTTTCTCTTCTATCCCTATTCTTTCTCTCCTTGTAATCGATGGATGACAATGATAAAGTCACCATCATGCCTATGAAACTAAGCGATACGAACTATGTAACATGGGCTTCAATCATGAAGCACCATATATGGGGAAAAGGCTTATGGGGGATTGTGGATGGTTCCGATTCGGAACCTAAGCTATCTCTTACTAAAAAGGAGGGAGATAAAGACGTCCCTCTATCGGAAGAAGAGAAAATCAAGGCTATTGCCTCATACGAGAAGAAATGGAAAGAATGAAGAATATCTCATGCGAAGATAATGTCATGGCTTATCAATAGCGTTGACATTAAAAAATGCTCAAGTCTTGCCAAATTTGATCATGCCGATAAGGCATGGGAATACCTTAAGAATATGTATTCCCTTAAAGATATTGCACACGTGTGCAACCTCCAAGAAAAAGTTCGAATGATGACACGAGACAAAACTATTCGTGAATATTACAATGGGTTGTCCAAACTTTGGGAAGAACTTTCCCTTTTAGAACCAAAGTGGCATTGTGCCGAAGACATCGAGCTTCGTCAGAAACAACTCGATGTTGAACATTTTTACCAGTTTATCACTGGATTAAGGCCGGAATTTGAAACCACTAAATCGGCCCTACTTCACCGGGGAAAAATTCCTTCTATTGTTGAAACTATTGAAGAGTTAACAATGGAAGAAAATCGTCTCCGGAAAGGTTCTTTAAAAATTGAAGATGATTCCGTTTTAGCCGTGTCTAGACCAGGGAATCATGTTCGATCATATAGGCCTCCTCACTTTAACCGACAAAATGGTGACTATGATAAGAAGAAAGTTATTTGTCATCACTGTCATGAACCGGGACACTACAGGCCACAATGTCCCAAACTTAAGGAGCTGAGAGAAAAAAGAGCTGCAATTGCTGGATCGGAGCCTAAAGATCAGGATGCACCAGTTTCCCTGGCCCAACTAATGGAGATCCTTCAGCCTCTCATCAAAGGTGCCTCTTCCTCATCTGAAGCTTCAACCGGCGCAGCAGCCTCATCTTTTTCTGATTTAGGTAAAATTTCTTAGCTTATTGACTCTGGTGCATCTTTTCATATGACCCCAAAAAATCAAAGTCTATCCAAATGTGTTAAAAATAAAACAAGTGTGTCAAAGGTCTTTACTATTGATGGGACTTCTCTTGAAATAGAAGGAATAGGAGATTTTGAAAAAATTTATAAAACAAAAAATTTTTTTATTCCAGAAATTAGACATGTTCCCAAATTAAATTTAAATCTTTTATCTGTATCTCAAATTTCTGATTATGGGTGTAATATTTCTTTTTCTTCTCATGGTTGTTGGGTACAGGATCGCCAGTCAGGCAAGCTGATTGGGGAAGGCCATAGAGAAGGAGGACTCTATTACATGGATTTTTTGGAAATGCCGAAGAAAGTTTTTTGTTATAATATTCAAAAAATAGAGTTGGAACTGTGGCATAAGAGACTTGGTCACCCACATATAGCCAAAATCCAACATTTTCCAAATCTAGGGAAATTTTGTAACTCTGAATCATTTGATTGTAAAGATTGTATTCTCGGCAAAATGAAAAGATTACCATTTCAGAACAGAACCTTTTTCTCTTCAAGACCACTTGAATTAATACACTCGGATGTTTGGGGTCCTGCACCAGTAATTTCTAAAGGAGGATTTGTTTACTATGTTATTTTTGTCGATGATTTCTCCCGACATACGTGGATGTACTTTCTCAAACATAAGTCTGAAGTATTTTCATACTTTCAAACTTTTCATAATATGGTTAAAAACAAATTTCAAAATGATATTACTATTTTTCGCACAGATTCAGGGGGAGAGTTTTTATCCACAGATTTTCAAAATTATCTTAAATTGCATGGCATCACACATCAAAGATCTTGTCCTTATACACCTCAACAAAATGGACTGGAAGAACGAAAACATCGCCATATTATAGAAACCACTAGAACTTTATTAATAGCAAATCAAGTCCTTAAAGACTTTTGGGCAGAAGCTGCCTTAACTGCCACCTATCTCATTAATAGGATGCCATCTTCTTCGTTACAAAATATCACTCCCATTGAAAAACTTATGAACATTTCTCCAGACTACTCTAGATTAAGAATATTTGGGTGCAAATGTTTCATATTTACTGACAAAAATGATAAACTTTCCCCTCGTGCGATTCCCTGTGCTTTTTTAGGATATGCTGAAAACCAGAAAGGTTATAGATGTTTTGACTTCAAAAATAATAAACTATATGTGTCTAGAAATGTTTCCTTTCTTGAAAAGGAGAGCTTCTTTGATTTTAGAAAATTAAAAGACGTCACTGAGTACTCCTTTTTGCTAGATCTAACATCAACATCTGATGAATATGACCTTGATTGTAACTTTGATGATGATCCAAGAATTATTGATCTTAATGTTGAAAATGAAGAAGTTCATAGAGATACTAGTATTCAATATTCCAGGCGACAAGAGTCTAATACTCCATGTGCACTTGAGAAATATTCTAACATTCCAACTAGACAATCATCCTGAATCTCGAGGCCTCCAGAAAAGTTTGTATCATACGAGTCTTTCTCACCCACATATAGGGCAGTTATTGCATTAATTCACTCATATGAAGAACCATCCACATATTTTCAAGCAAAAAATGATATCAAATGGATAGAAGCCATGAAAGTTGAATTAGATGCACTTGAAAAGGCTTCTACATGGAATATTCAAGATCTTCCTCCAGGGAAGAAAACTATAGGATGTCGATGGGTTTATAAAATTAAAACCAAGAGTGATGGTACTCTTGAAAGATATAAAGCCCGTTTAGTAGCCAAAGGTTATGCTCAAGAATATGGGATTGATTATGAAGAAACCTTTGCTCCGGTGGCTCGTATGACTACTGTCCGAACCTTAATTGCCTTAGCTTCTATCAAAAAATGGTCTATTTTTCAAATGGATGTCAAAAATGCTTTTTTAAATGGAAAGCTAGTTGAAGAAGTATATATGGAACCCCCTCCTGGTCTAAGTATTCCTAAGAGTAAAGTCCTTCGCTTAGAAAAAGCTCTTTATGGACTTAAACAAGCACCAAAAGCTTGGTATGATAGGTTTAGTCGTGTTATGATTGATATTGGTTTTCAATTCTGTTTAACTGACACTGCTTTGTTTATTAAGAATTCTGATGCAGGGATCATTGTGCTTCTTCTCTATGTGGATGATATGATCATCACCGGAAGCGATAAACAGGGAGTTGAAACAATCAAAACACTTCTTAAATCTCATTTTGAAATGACTGATTTGGGCTTGTTGAGATATTTTTTAGGCATTGAAGTTGCTTATTCTCCTAGAGGATATTTATTATCTCAGACTAAATTTGCTTTTGATATTGTTTTCAGGTCTGGTATTACTGATGATAAGAAAGTTGACACTCCAGAAGTTGTTAATGTTAAAATGAAGATTGATGATGGAGAACTTCTTGCAGACCCTACTCCTTACAGACAGCTTGTCGGGGCACTTTCCTATCTATCCATTACCAGACCAGATATAGCACATGCTGTTCATACAGCAAGTCAATTTCAACATGCTCCTACTTCTGTTCATATGGGAGCAGTCATGCGTATTATCAGATACATCAAGTCCTCTCTTTCACGAGGACTTTTCTTATCTTCCTCCTCTTCTCTTGATTTAATTGCATATACTGATGCTGATTGGGGAGGTGATCCCAATAACAGACACTCAACCACTGGCTTTTGTGTCTTTTTAGGGGAATCATTAATCTCGTGGAGGTGTAAAAAGCAGCAGAAGGTATCTCTCTCATCCACCGAAGCTGAATACAGAGCCATGGCAACCACGACCATGGAAGTAGTTTGGCTCCGACGACTGCTTGCTGACATGGGAGTTGAAGCAACAAAGGCTTCACAAATGTGTTGTGACAACAAAAGTGCGATCTACATTGCCAGTAACAGAACATTCCACGAACGCACCAAACACATCGAAATGGATTGTCACTACGTCAGAGAGGAATATCTACACGGGATAATTGATCTGCCATATGTCACTTCAGAATATCAGTTAGCAGACCTCTTTACAAAGCCTCTCGCTGCTCCCCGATTTCACTTTCTCTTAGACAAACTTTCGCTCATTGTACCGTAAGTTTGAGGGGGAGTGTTAAAATGTAAAACTGTACATATATGTATATATAATAATATTATATTATTATATATATATATAAATACATTTTTAATTTCTTTCTTTTCTGTATTTTTTTTTCCTTTATTTTTATTTTTTGTCTTTATGTCATCTAGTTCAGTTTGAACTAGAATGACTGTTGCTAGTCAAGTCCTGTCCAGACTTGACTAGCAATAGAGCTGTTGGACTGACACAGTCCAACAGCTCTTAATAGAGCTGTTGGACTGACACATTCCAACAGCTCTAAATAGAGCTGTTGGACTGTGCCCAACAGCTCTATTGAGTCCTCTTTCAGCTGTGTATATAAAGGGGTGCAACCCCTCTTGTATTTCACTCCAATGCTTCTTAAGCAATTGGTTTTTCATATCAATAAAGAATACATTTTTATTTTTATTTTGTTTCCAGTTATACCCTTTTTAAGGGTTATGCTTTAGTGTCATTCTTGACACTTGCTCTTGTTAATCAAAGCTCGTGTTTCGAAGATCCCCATTTCATTTCACACAGACAGAAAACAAAAGGAAGTTCTCAAATAATGGAGAGATTAAAGATCTGCTGATATCTGCGTTGTCAGAGTTGAACTTGAAGCAGAGTAATGAAGGCACTTGGTTTGTCGACTCAGGGGCAACCACTCATGTGACAGGTGATGCAGGTAAGATTTCTAATCCCATTCCTTATTTTGGAAAAAGTAAGATTGTCACTGGAGATGGATCCCACCATCCTGTTTCTCATGTTGGAAAAACTGTCATTCCCATGTCATATTCCACTCTTACTCTTTCAGACGTTCTTCATGCCCCTGACATTAAGAAAAATATTGTCTCTGTTTCCAAACTTATTGATGATAATAATGCTTCAGTTGAATTCACTCCCTTCTCTGTGCAGGTCAAGGACCTACGCACGAGAGAAACATTCGCTGAAGGAAAGAGACGAGACAATATGTATGTCTTTGAAGAAGCTCCTTGTCATGCTGTTCGCCCTGTCCACCTGAATTCAAAGCCCTCATTAGAGTCGTGTTCATCCCCTTCTGCTAATGTTTTTAGTATTTCTGAATGTAATAAGCCATTCTTATGGCATAGTCGGTTAGCCCATTGTGAGAGTCATTTTATTGAGAAACTTGTATCTAATAATCTCATTCCAAAAGAAAGTCTCAATAGGGATGAGAACAGTCACAAATGTTCCAGTTGTCTTTCCTGCAAGTCATGTATTGCCTTTTCATTCCATTAATAAGAGAGCTTCAAACCCTTTTGAGATAATCTGTTCTGATGTATGGGGACCCGCCCCAATTGCTTCTGGATCTGGAAGTAAATACTATCTAATATTTGTTGATAACTATTCTCGATACACTTGGATATATTTCATAAAAAATAAGTCGGAAGTCTTCTCTTTGTTTCAAAATTTTCTTTCCCTTGTCAAAAATCAATTTTCTGAGTCCATTCAATTTTTCCAATGTGATGGAGGTGGGGAATTCTCATCCCGTGATTTTATTTCTTTTCTTCAAAATAACGGAATAGGAAGAAGGGTGTCATGTCCTCACACCCCTCAACAAAATGGAATTGCTGAACGAAAACACAGGCATATCGTTGAAAGTGCCATGAGTATGCTCCATGACAACAATCTTCCCATCAACCTATGGACAAAAGCTTTCCATTCAGCCGTGCATGTGATAAATAGATTGCCTATGGTTGTTCTGGAAAATAAGTCTCCTTATCACTGTCTTTTTGGAACTCATCCTAGTTATTATAATCTGCGTGTTTTTGGATGTGTCTGCTATGTGCATATCGATCAGTCTCTGAGAAACAAGTTTCAAGACAAGGCTCAAAAGTGCAGATTTGTGGGATATGCAGATGATTACAAAGGATATAGGTGTTATGATCCCACCAACAAACGCATCAGAACCTCAAGAAACGTTGTCTTTGATGAATAAAATTTTGATCACGGAGCTGACACAACGAATATGCCAACTGAAATTTACTATCCTTGGCTGAGCTCAGAACTTTTTGCTGGCTCCAATGAAGCATGTTCCTCAGATTGTGTGTAACAAGAAGGAGAGGTGTTTGAGAACACTGGGACGTCGGGGTCACAGAATGCAGAGGAAGTACCGGGCAGATACAAAGGCATTGTCTATTCTAGACAGAGACCGACAACATCAAGTCATCCAGATCATGTCTCAGTCGTCAATCCTGCGTCTTCTAATACTCTTGCAGCCAGAAAATCAAACCGCATACGACATCCTATTAATAGATGGGTTAGTTATAACAGCTTCTCCTTGGATCTTCAACTATTTTTAACTGCCATCAATAAGGACGAAGAGCCCATCATGTATTATCAGGCAGCCGCTTCTATGAAATGGGTAGAAGCCATGAATGATGAAATGCAAGCCTTGCATGAATGTGGAACATGGGAAGTTGTTCCCAGACCACCTGATAAAAATGTTGTCGGATGCAAATGGGTCTACAAAATCAAGTACAAACCAGATGAAACCATTGAACGATATAAGGCCAGGCTTGTAGCAAAAGGATTCACCCAAGAAGCAGGGCAAGACTATGATGAGACTTTTAGTCCGGTTGTAAGAATGAGAACGATTTGAATCATCATCTCCCTGGCTGTTGAACATGGATGGAAGTTGAGTCAACTTGATGTAAAAAATGCATTTTTACATGGGAATTTGAAGGAGGAAGTATACATGGAACAACCCCCTGGATATCAAGAACAAAATTGTAAAACCCATGTATGCAAGCTAAAAAGAGCCATCTACGGCCTGAAGCAAGCATCTCGCTCTTGGTTTGATAGCTTCTCGCTAGAGATTCAGAAGCATGGATTTTCACGTTCCATGCTGGACCACTCATTATTTATTTTTAAAAGCCCTCCTGTGACCACTCTACTATTAATTTATGTCGATGATATCATCATCACAGGAAACTCTGCGGACCATATCCAAGAAATAAAAGACTTATTAGGTCAAAGGTTCAAAATGAAAGATCTTGGAGTTCTACGCTATTTCCTTGGTGTAGAAGTTGATAACTAGGCTCATGGCTTGACACTCACTCAACACAAGTACACCGTAGACGTTCTCAGCAAGGCAGGTATGAAAGACTGCAAACCTCTAGGAACACCAAGTGTACTTCATCAAAAACTTAGCGCTCATGATGGAGATCTGTGTGATGACCCCACCAGGTATCGTAGCATAATAGGAATGTTACAATACCTCACATTCACTAGACCTGATATTGTTTATTCAGTCAATCAAGTATCTCAATTTATGCATGCGCCACGTACTGGACATATGGAAGCAGTCAAGAGGATCCTTCGATATCTGAAAGGGACTATTGGAGATGGATTGATATATTTACCACAGTCATATGGCCAAGACGAGCACGGAATTACTATATATTGTGATGCAGACTGGGTAAGAGATCCTGACGAACGAAGATCTACATCAGGATATTGTGCCTTTATTGGAAGAAATTTAGTCTCTTGGAGCAGTAGAAAACAAAAAGCTATCGCTAGATCAAGCACTGAGGCTGAATATAGATCCATGGTTGCTGCCACTGCCGAAGTCACATGGATCAGGCATCTTCTAACTGAAGTAGGAGAAAAGATCTCCCACACTACCTTGCTCTGTGACAATCAAAGTACCATCAACATGTCTTTCAATCCGGTACATCACAGTCGTGCCAAGCACATTGAGATCGACCAACACTTTGTGAGACAGAAGGTTGAAGAAGAAGAGATTGAGCCTGAGTTTGTCAGCACTGAAAGACAGGTTGCAGACATATTTACCAAAGGGTTAACCAAGGACCGCTTTTGGATGCTTAAAAGCAAGTTGTTCATGGTTCAAAACCATAATCAACTTGAGAGGGGTGAAAAAGGTGTATAGGCATGGGATCTGACCCGATCCATGTACCCGATATGTAACATGTAACTATTTTTACATTTATCGAGTCTGGATACACCAGACCCGGACCCATACTGTAATGTATCTTAAATACACAAGTTAGGTCACGATTTCTTTTTACAGAAATCGTGACAGCCGTAATTTTTTTCTCTCTCCCTCTCTCTCTCTCTCTTCTCTTTCTCAACGCAGGTGCAGAGGAAAACTTTCAAACCTCCTGCATGTGTTGTGACAACAAGAGTGCGATCTACATTACCAACAATCGTACTTTTCATGAACGTACTAAACATATCGAAATGGATTGTCGCCACTGTCCAAAAAGCTCCAAAACTCAAAATCTAGAAACTAAAATGTTTTAAAAAGAAGTTAGAAACCTGGATTTCCAAAACCCATTTTTCCATACTTGGAAGATTTTAACCTCTTTTGTCATTTGATAGCTTACTTCTCTTTTTCTGACTGATTGTTGATTTAGATGGATGACCATGTCCAATTTATAACAAGCAGCTGATGTCATTGCAATTCAGGATACGTAGACAATTATTTCCCCAGACTTGTTTGCTTTCCAAATTTTCCATAAAATAATATATACAAGGTGATTATCTTGGTTCTAGTCTACAGCGTTAATACTTATGATAATAGGATTTAGAGAAATCACATGAAAAAAAAAGAAATGCAGAATCTTTATACAACAAGTAGACAAAGAACAGTTCTAGGAATAAGGATGTCGCATTGAAAATGAAATAGCAATGACATAAAATTTTGTGTTAATAACTTTCTAGGATACAGGTATTGAAGAAGTTTTAACAAGACCAATCCATTTCCCATAAATAAGTACCTTGCTTTAGGCCGAGATAAAGGCTCAGGATGGAGCAGCCAAAGACAGAAGCCAGCCTCCTTTGGATTCTCAGACAAAAAACTTGGAGGGAGGATACGATGCCTTAAATCTGACATTGATGCTACTTGCACTTCCCACGACTCAGAACAGCAAAACAGCTGATACAGAAATACTGCTATTAGTTTCATACAACTGATAGATTGTCAAACAGAATCGCAAACACAAGTTTAGGATCATGCAAGCCCAGAAATCAAAATGTAATTGTGGCTTATGCATGCTTAAAATATCTTCTTTTCAAAGATGTTGAGCCTGAGAAACTCCTGATCAGCATCAAAGTCTCAAAAAAATCCAAAATATCTAAGTTTATGCTGTGAAAAATGTTGGATACAGAACAATGATTTCTGGATAATTTATGATGCTAAAAAACATAATCTTGACTGCTTTTTCACTGATTCTAAAAAGAAACACCACAAATAGCACATTCCAGACACACACACACACATATAAAAAAAAACTTTTCTTTTTCTTTTGTTCTTTTTGGGAGAAGCTTTAGAAATACTGACTTTCAGATAATACAGAAAAAAAAACTCTGCTGCTTCTGCCTTTTGGGATTTGATCTATGTTATATGTGATAAAAGTTGCCAAGAACCAAGTGCAGAAAAGTAGAAGAAAAAAACATCCTATTTCAGATATGCAAATACCTCAAAGAGGAGAACACCAAGACTGTATATGTTTGATAACAAGAAGCATGCCTTGACATTGATCTCCTCTGGACTAGTGTACCACCTCTCTTCCAACTGCTTGTCATTAAGAATAAACTGTTGCTGAGGTTGATTAGGCAAGTCAGAGCCAGTATACCTTCTCGAAGTATTATGATCCACATATTCATTCTCATGTACCTTAAATTCACGTTGAGATTGTTGTGCTAAATTTCTGTTCATAGTCATATATACTGCTGATTCAGGTTTAAAATCACATGGTGAAGATGGTACATGATGTTTATTAGATAACCTTAAACCAGTGACAAACTTTTGATTTTTCAAAGATGGAGTTCCTTGCCTGTGCAAACCACCCACTGACTGACTTGCACGTTTTAAACCAGTGTCATGATCAAAAGATTGTTGATGTTTCCTTTTCAGACGACCATCAATGGAAGTGTTCATGAAAGCCTCGGTACTACCTGAATAACCCAATGGAACCTGAAATCTCGAAGAGCCAACATACTTAACTTGGTTATGTGGTAAGACAACGAAACTTGATGGCCATAAATCTTTTATAAAAACCCCTTGAGAGTGAGCAAGATCGACTAACTCTACGATTTGCTTAAATATAAGCAATTTTTCTGATTTATTTAATTTGTGGCTCCCACCCCGAAGCCACTCTCTTAAGTTAACACCATCCTCAAACGACTCACCATTGATACCACGACCACCATGTGAAGATGAAGTACCAGCATAGGCAACAGAATTGTGGGATGCATCTGGCAAAAGATTAGCATCACAAAAAAAGTTTCCCAAATTTGCAGGTTTTACAGAAGCATTAGAATCCTTGGGAGGGTCCACATCCCTCGTTGCAATCCCCTTCCCCTTCAAGGTATTCTTGGCAAAGAACTCAGAAAATCCCGAAGATGGTAAAACTCTGGTATGCAGTCCCCCACTGAGCATTGCTGTGGATGACAAACCGCTCAAATGATGATGTCTGTCACTATGAGCTAAGTTCCCAGAAGCCACGTTGCATTCTTGACCAGGATACTGAATTGAAACCGGTATTCGATCCCAAGACTTACGCAAGCAGACATTCTTCATGTTCTCTTTGGTACCATCCTCACGATTTTCTTTAGAGGATAGGTTTACATTAAACTGTACTGTTGCTTGTTCCTTACAGATGGACTGACCGTGCGAACTACCATTCCCTTGACCATCGGCCATCTGGTAAAGGTGCTGCCAATGGAACATTCTGCTCTGTGTCTGACCAATTTCGCAAGCTTCAACAGGCCCAGCGTTGGAGCACCCATCAGCTGATGAAACATTAGAACCTTTGTAGTTTGTCAGTGTCAACTCTTCGACCATCGACTCAGTATTACTCACAGAGCAATCATGTCCAGAAGTAGACCAAGAATGGGATAAAGGTTCATCCTTGGACTTATATAGAATTTGTCTCCTGGCTTCCAGAATCTCCCCAAACACAACCGGCGAACCTGGGAAAAACCCCATGGCGCTGTGCCCCGTAAACGACCTCAATGAGGAGAGCTCCTCCGGCCACTCATGCTCCGCAGAGGCAAACTGGGCTTGAGATTCTAACACATTGCATGTATCCAGTTGTAGAGCGTGACCACTGTCCGTTACTTTAGTAGGCGGACCCTCAGTCGTCGGTTTCACTGTCTCACTCTCTGTACCTTCATCCACTCCTTCCATGGCACCCCAAATGGATTCAACACGCTCACATCATCGAGCACGCTTTAACTCGACTAGAATCGGATCAAATATAGCGCAAGAAAGCAACTCATAACAGACCCTGCAATTATCAAGCAAAAATCGCAAACTAACTTAATCAGAACTACTCAACTTTAAAAACTCAAATCCCCCTACCCGCTAGCTCAATCCGTTTGCCAACCCAGCTCGGATTTCGATTCAAAACTCGCAATTGATCTCTATCGTCTCGCCCGATCAACAAAACAAAAACAAAAAATGTGCAGTTCCCAAAATGCAACCAAACTCTTGAATGGGGAAAAAACTTGAACTCAGGATTTGTAAGGAAAACCTCCCAAGATAGATAAAAGGAAAAATCATAAGAAAAACGAAATAACTTAATAAAAGCGAACGAGATATCTGAAAGCGGATACCAATCGTAGAACAATCACCGGAAATAGTAAGAGCACCGAAAGATGAACGCCAGAGGCTTGCCTGAAACGGGAAATTCCCCTTCCTATCGAAGCACAAGCAGGAAACCCTAACTTGAAGATAGCAAAGGAGCCCCAAGAAATTATTAAGGAAACATAACTACAAGGGAAAATCCAATGAATCATTGTACCCTATCCACCAGATTTATGGCTCAAACTTCTCGCTTTTTTCGTTTCCTTTTCTGGAAAACTCGGAGGAGGCCATGAAATCTGAATGATCATTGACACAAAAAAAATGTAAAATTTAAAACCTCACCTCTCTTTACAGAATCGCTTTGTTTGTCGTCGTCGAGCCTGGCTTTAGAAGCGTACAGGAGAAGCCGCGGGATTGAGAAAAAAGGCACCAGAGTAAAAACAGTCTCCCACTCGAATGATGATGAAGGGGATGGAGTCGCGCCTGATTTTTGTCCTCTACGGGATTTTTACTTAATCTGACTACCGCCACCGTTAGGAACCTTGTGAAATCAGGTTGCATTTTGAAACATATTACGCTTAAGCCATCCACTTACGTCCCCCATAAGTTATCGCCTAAGTGATCGCTTGAGTGCCTCACTAACCAATCACTTAACAACATTTCATGAGCTCAAAAAATGTGCCATGTTTTTTTTTTAAATTTAAGGGAAAGAAATTTTTTATTATTAGTAAATAGATAAAGCAGACTTTGGGTTGAGGGAGTACTCAACCAATAAAGCTTAAAAAGATGAGGAATGAGCTCAAAACAGAGGTGGTAACCAGTTAACATGGTAGGATCACCATCGAATCCTAATTAGGTAGAAGATGTCTACTAAGAGAGTACGCCTAAAAGACTCGAGGGCAGTGAAAACTTCGCAGAAAGTACTTTCATTTCTCTTTTCCTAGATGTACCACCATGCAAAGTATTAGCCAACAACGCCAAACAAAGTATCAATGACAGGTCCAAGAATCAAGTTTTGAGAAACTGCGTGCCTTACTCAAAATGCTGTCATATGATTGTCTGAAGCAATATGACCTTTATTTCTTAAGGGTGCATTTAGAGTCCGGGATCTCAGAATTTCACTTCTCTAAGAATTTGAAATCCAAGGACCTCACATTAATTTTAGATCTTTTGATCCAAACTTCCACACCCGGGCCCCTCACGGCATCGTTAGAGATCGCAGAACTTATATGGATTTGCGGATCTCAGATTCTTCGTTCGTTGGAAGCTTTGATTTGGTATGGGTCCCACATTTTAGTTCGCGTATCAATAGTTCTCTAGATGAGATTCATGGCATTCAAACACGCCCTAAGAGATGGTTCCATTTTTTCTAGGCAACATGTGGTTAGGCAGACCCCTACCAGTTATACAATGATACCATTGGGATTTGAACCTGCTACGTCCCAACACAAGGTGACGTGCACTAGCTGTTCTTACCAGTTAGTAAGTCACTTCGATTTTGGTTGTAACACGTTTCCAGTGTTTGGGCAATTAGGAAATCAACATAACTACTATCAAGAAACAACAAAAAATTGATTGGAGTTTTTTCTCAAAATGTCGCTATAGTTACTTTCTTTTAAATATTACTGAATCAAAAAAAAAAATTATCTCTTTTTCAATAACTTCATATTTGTGCCTGCTAGCATAGTAACAAATCTTGGAAAAATATCACGAGAAATTACCCAAAATTTTAAAACTGTAACATATCGTTATTTTTTTCAAATCCTCATGAGGGTTTTTTAGTCAAAAACATAAATATCATATTTTTAAATATACTTGCTATAACACATGACACCCATGTGACACGTTATGACACTTGAGAACCTTAACTTATAGTTTGGACCAGTTTTTTTTTAATATGTCTAATAATAAATATACTTTTTTTCAATGGCAAGCTGGGGTGGGGTTAAGCACTCTTACCAGTTATACAACTGTACCATTGGGTTTTGAACCTGCAAAGTCCCAACACAAGGTGACCTACACTAGCTGCTCCTACCAGACAAACAGAGTCCCCATTGGTCTCTACATGTCATTCAGCTCAAGATGAACCATGGTTGGGATGCCCATCTTTTAGATAGGCCCCACCCTTGTTCCCGATGCCCTCTGTGACTAGATGGACAGCATCGGATGGGTTTAAAGGTTATCTTTTAATAAATATAAAAAAACACTTTCAATTATTATTTAATATTATTTTAATGGTTTCAACACGGGTCAATTATTTATTTTTTGCTGATTCAGAACGATTTACTTGAGAATCGGTTGGCCAAAAGATTCAGGGCCGATACCGATACAGACAACATTGGTCAGAGGAGTGAGCTGTTCGGCACCACGACGGACGCACCTAGACGTACACTTGAAAAGCGTGAGGTGGGCATTATCGTAATTTTCTGCCATTAAGAGGGCGTTATGATAAGGTGTGGGCAATCATCTTTCCTGGAGCACTGAGCGTTGGAGAATATGACGCCACGTTGTCGCCATCAGTTGGTGGTAAATGTAGAATTACGTGGCGCCCGATCTGCCACGTCGGTAGACGTGGTGAAGGCAGGTGGTAGGGCTCACGTCGACTTGCGGGGGGTTTCTGTGGGGCCCAACGTGAGAGAACGAAGCTGGCCCGCACTCCCCTCCCTCGGGCCCCACACACGCTCTTTAAACTTCCTCACCCACGTGAAGCATTGCCTTCCCCGGCGCCAAAATCCACTGCCAGCTCAGCAAACCTCGCCATCTGTGGGGCCCAAACTCGTTTTATTTCATTTTCGTTTTTTTCTTTTTCCAAAAGCCTTTCCATTTTTGGCGGTTCATTTGTGCGGAATTCTCTGGTGGGTGAGGAAGTCGGCAAGGGGGCGTGAGTTTCGGATCGGGTTCGGACCGGATCTAGGTAATAAATATCTGGATATCGTTGTATCTGTAGTGACAAAAGTTTAAAACGGCAAGATATCGGCAGCCAAAAACTTGTGAAAATATTTTTTTTTTCCAAAAAAAACTTGTGCTTTTTTGTGGAAAAATATAGGAAATAAAAAAATTTAATTTTTAAATATAATTTTTGAAAAAATACAAATAAAATATATTTGAAAATAGAAAACACACAGTTTTTCATGATAAATAACATTAAAAACGTAAACATCACACTTGAAACATGATATTTATATTTTTACAAAAAATATGACATTTTGAAAATATTGCTAGAAATTACTGTTTAAAAATTTCAAGTAATTTCTCACAATTTTTACTTGAAAGGTTTAAACAGAAATTTCTCGCGATATTTTCAAAATGTCACATTTTTTGTAAAAACATAAATATCATGTTTCAAGTGTGATGTTTACGTTTTTAATGTTATTTATCATGAAAATTGCATATTTTTTAATTGTATTTCTTCAAAAAAAATATTTTAACATTTAAAATTTAGTTTTTTATTACCTATATATTTTTTGCAAAAGCACAATTTTTTTTTTTAATTTTTTTTCACAAGTTTTTGGCTGCCGATATCTTGCCCTTTAAAAACTTTTGTCACTATAAATACAATGATATCTAGATATTTATTATCTAGATCCGTTCCAGATCCGATCCTAAACTCACGCCGAGTTGACGAATTTCATATCCACCAGAGAATTCCACACAAATGAACTGCAAAAAATGAAAAAAAGGCTTTTGAAAAACCAAAAAAGAAAAAAAAAAAGAAAAAGAAAATTATCAAACGCATAATATTAAAATATAGAAATTAAATCTAATATATTTATTTTATTATAATTAAAGTAATAATTATCATGCACAACAGTTGGTTAATGAGAGGATCAATTGGGTGTTTGACCATGAAAGAAAAAATGAGTCCAACCCAAATCGATAAATGGGTCTCTCAATCTCCAGAGGAGGAACAATGATATGCAAATCAAGATATAGAGAGGAAATACAAGGGGAGTGATTCTTATTACCTGTAGAGGCTGTGACTAGTCCCTATCTTATCTTGGGGATCAAGAGCGTCACAACGTGCTCCTCCGTGATCCGTCCCCATTCAATCATTGTTTGAGAGCCTCGGTTGTCGCTACTGTTGTGCTGCCCGTCGCATTCAGGGAACGTTGCTCCAATCTCCAATACACAATGAGCTAATAATAAAACAAGGAAAAATACTAGGGGAACAACTCAGCTGATGAGAAAATTCCCCTTAGAAGAAGAAGAAGAAGAAGAAGAAGTGGGCAAGCAAAAAGATAGAGCGGTCGATAAAAAATCAGATCCAGCTTGCTATGGCTCGGATCTATTGATCGGAGCACAGATTCAACTAGCTAGGGCTCAAATCAGCCAATTGGAACACACATTTGACCTGCTAGGAATCTGATGTACCGATCGAAAGCTAGATCCAATCGATCAGGGAGTGGATTTTCTAATCACAGGCCAGATACGACCATCTAGGGCATGGATCTGTCAATCAAAGGGCAGATGAGCTAGTGTGGGCGCAGATCCCTTCGGGTGATAAGATATGTCGGCGTTAACATAAATCCACTAATCGAAGATCTGACCATCGGCTCAGGGACACAAACCAACAGTCGGCCGCTCTCTTTGCAGAAACTATACAACAGAGGAGGAGAAACACTCCTCTGTCAGTAGAGAGAGAGAGAGAGAGAGAGGCAGAAAGAGAGGAAACAAAGACAGAGGGAGAGAGAAGGAGACAAAGAAACAAAGAGGAAAAGTCATCGACATCGACATTCTCTCTTTGTTTCAGTCTCAGATTCTAGAAACACCAGAAGGTTCGACTCTCTGCACTATCTTTCAGTCCAATCTCTGGCAGAGGAGATGTTGTAGAGGGTGACTTGTATCCAGTTGCTTTTGGAGCATTACAACTCTTGCAAGATGAAATAGTAAGATAATGTTGTGGAGCATGTTAATTACATAATCTAGCAGTGACAGAAAATGTCATTTCTGACCGCATGCAAATGTCCACAATTTTGTCCAGCCTTTCTCTTGAAAAATTGTAGCAATTGCCATGAAGCTGAATAAGAAAAATCTAACTCTAGCTAAACTTCCTCAACATGTAGCCGTGGAGGAACAACTGCAGAAAGAAAAGAAGAGTGAGGCGATGATGATCCAGTCTGCATGCTCCGGACCATCAACATCTTGAGGAACCCAACTCAAGGCTCTTGGTTTTAAGAAAAATAATAAATTTAAAAATAACAATAAATGGTGATTTGTGCAGAAGAAAAATCTATGACCTGCACCTAAAGAAAATTGTTTTCAATGCGAAAACTCTTGGCATTTTAAAAAGAATTGCCCAAATCTAAAAAAGAATGATACATTGGCTAAGCCAGGAGGTAATCATGAGATTGTCTGCACGATTTTTAAGTCGTTGGTGAGTGATGGAGACCTGACAAGATGGTAGATCGACTTAGGTTTGACTATGAATATCGCTAAAATCAAAGAGGGCCTTGTAAAGATGGAGTTGAAGGCAGGAGACCAGATGATCTATATGGGAAACAACACCTATTGCGATGTTATGGGGATTGGGTAGTATAGGTTGTCTGTTGATGGTGATAACCTATTATTGACTAATGTGTTGTATGTGCCTTCCATGAGAAAGAATTTTGTGTCTTTTACTGATTTTGTGAAAAATGATTTCAAAGTTTGTTTTTGACCAAATAAGATCATTTTTGAGAAATATGGACAAGTGAAACTCATTAGACATTTTGACCCTCACCATGGTCGGTTCCGCCTTGATGTAGTTGCTCCTACCATGAATAAAGTGAATGCTTCTGGTTATAATTGTGCCTTGAATGTTGATGCATATATATAACATTTAATATTAAACCATATAAATATTAATAAAATAAAAAGAATAATAAGTCAAGTCATATTATTTAGTTTTGAAAACATGAATTTTGACAAATGAGAACCTTAAGGCATATAGGCACGAAGTAAAAGGGTTGTTAGGCAGAAAGATCATGGTCATTAAATCTGATCAAAGAGGTGAGTACAACTCTTATGAGTTTAAAGTCTTTTGCTATGACAACCATATTAATCGTAATACTACAATGCCTAACAACCCTCAACAAAATTGAGTAGCGGAAAGACATAATTGAACCCTAATGGACATGACATGGTCCATGTTAGCACATACGAACCTTCCAAAGATATTTTGGAGTGACTATTTGCACTGCCATATATATTTTGAACATGGTTTCTTCAAAGTCTTTTAAGGTAACACCTTATGAGTCATAGGCTAGTAGAAAACCATATTTGGCTCATCTACGCAAGTGGAGTCGATTACTTATGCATTAATTTTTAGACATATAAGAGATAAGCTAGACAATAAAACAATAAGGTGTATTTTTATGAGTTTCTTGAAAGTTCAAAGATGTATAGATTGTATAACCCTAAAAAAGGTTTTATAGAGAGTAGAGATGTTGAATGCTTAGAAAAAAAGAATGAGGATGTGATCATCAAGGAGATAATGTTTCATTTGACATCTTAAATGATGATAGTGAGTCATTGAATCAGAAGTCTTTGCACCATTTATAAAGGATCAAGATCTAGTTGTAAATGACGAACAATCTTTACAATATATAACTAGACATAAAAGGTCCAAAGTTCTTCCATCCCATTTAGATGATTATTATGTGTACTTGGCAGAGAAAATGTATTACTCCATTCATTTAGATGAAGTTGTTGATAATCTCGACCTTCAAAATATGATTAGTTCCCATGAATCTAAAGAATGGATTGAAGTAATGCAAGATAAATTTTACTCAATAGAAAATAATGAAGTATGAGAACTAATAACATTGCCTAATGATTTAAGGTAATTGGTTCCAAATGGGTCCTAAGAAAGAAATATAAAGCAAATGAGACCATTAAAAAAAATTAAAGTGATATTGGTTGCAAAAGGTTATACTCAAGGTGAGGGCATCGATTATGAAGAAATTTACTTTCTAGTAGTGAAATTTATTTCTATTCGAATTATATTAGCCTTAGTGACATTCCATGACCTTTAATTATATCAAATGAGTGTAAAAATAATCTTTTTGAATGGTGAATTGGAAGATACCATATATATGCAACAACCAGAAGACTTTGTTATAAAAGGTTAAGAGGATAAGGTGTACAAGTCGAAGAAATCCATGTACGAGCTTAAGCAATCACCTAGACAATGGTATATGACCTTTTATAAGGCATTTAGCAAATTAGGTTATGTGGCAAAAAAGTTAGACCATTATGTATATGTCAAGAAAAGTGGGAGTAAGTTTACCATTCTATTTGTATATGTTGATGATATTCTTATAGCAGGGAATGACATGAGAATGATTATCAAAACCAAGACTTAGCTATGTTCTCAGTTTGTGATGAAAGACTTGGGTGAAGCATTGTATATGCTTGAAATTAAAATCACAAGAAAGACAATCTAGATCATTGTACCTAAGTCAAGAAAGATACCATGACTAAATTTTAAAGAAATTTAAAATAGACAACTGTAAAGCCAAGTTAACCCCTATTGTGAAATGAATGAAATTAAGGGAATAGATACCAAAGTAATCCTAGTATTCTTCATTGGAAAAAAGAATATTTAGTTATCTTAAGGGAACTAAGAGACTTAAGTTATGTTACAAAGTAAAAAAGCCAAAGGTTATTGATTATTTTGATGTCGACTTTGAATGAAGCATGTATGATCAAAAATTCACTTTTGGACATGTCTTTACTTTTGGTGGTACACACTCAAGAAGCTGAATATATAGCTTGCAACATGGTTGCAATCTTCATGATCTGAATTGGTCGCTTCTTAAGTGAGTTGAGATTGGATATCTCGAATGAGCCAGACCAAATATTCTGTGATAATAAAGTTGCAATAAGCCTGATGAACTCTGGAGTTGAGAGCTCTAAAAGTAAACATATTGAGGTAAAATATCAGTATGTTTCATGATATGATAAAGAAAAATGAAATCTCAGTTAGTTATTTTACTTTTGTCGAACATAGTAGCTAACCCATTGACGAGAGCAATTACTCGGGATGTCTTTACAAGACATGTGAGTCAAATAGGACTCATGTATGTGTAAATAGTTTTCTTAGTATGAAATAAATCCTCATAATGCTCGTACTAAAGTCCGCAATATGCGTGAATAGAATACGAAGTGGTGAATGCACAAATGCAAAAACCTATTAGAGTTAGAGTAGGCCCCTAAATGACTTATGGCCAAGTAGGAGATGTAAGGATGTGACAATAAGAAAGAAAATGATCCTTGATTAAGGAAATGATTAAATCCTCATTGATGAAGGGATCCAAGACCGTTGAGAGGGGGCCATCTCAACGAACTGGAATCCTATCTGTGTGCATGAGATGTTGGCCCACCTCTCATGCACAATACATGAAAACTGTCAAACACATAATATTAAATATAAAAATTAAATCTAATACATTTAATTTAAGTAATAATTATCATGCACGATAATCAGTTAATGAGAGAATCAAGGGGGTGTTTCACCAAGAAAGGGAAACGATTCCAGCGGTCGATAAATGGGTCTCTCGATCTCTAGAGGAGAACAATGATATGCAAATCGAGATCTAGAGAGGAAATACAAGGCGAGAGATTTCATTACCTGCAGAGGTTGTGACTAGTCCCATCCTCAGAGATTAAGAGCGTCACAATGTGCTCCTCCTTGATCCATCCTCATTCGATCATCGTTTGAGAGGGTCCCATCAGGTATAACTATAACTGCATTGATTGCTTGGGAGAATGACATTGAGAAAGTTCTTTGGAAATGAGAAAGGAGGTGAGGCACCCTCTCAGTTGTATTTGCACTCAAAACAGGAATTGTTAACTACCACCTCTTACAGGTGATTACTGTCAATTCCACGTATAGATCACCTTCCACACACACACACACACACACACACACACACATATATATATATATATATATATATATATATATATATATATATATATATATATCACAAGGGAAGCGCCTGTTCAAGTGGTGTGACTGGAGAGAGAATGATGACCTGCCGTATGGCCAACCCTCAAGCTGTTAGAACTCCTTAGCCATCCCCCTTGCCCAACAAAGAGCCTGCTTTTTTGGCTTTGTGGCAAGAGACATGCACTGGATATCAAGTTGTCAACATCCTTCACCCTCATTGCATTAAGCCACCAACACAACTAGCCATGTGTGTGGAGCCCTTGTGGGCTCTTTAATGGTCGTTCTAATGCCAATGTGCCGTGAGCCTCGATCAAAAATTTCATATGGCTTAGAAATCAGTAGAAGTGTTCGACAAATTTTGCGATCCAATTAATTGAAAAGGCTTGATGTTCTCTTCATAAATGTGGTGCATCTAGTTACTTTGTAGTAATGTATCATACTTAAGAGTTAGGAGAAGGTTTGATTAGAAATTGACAACCACCATGGTCCAGGTTTCTTTGGTGCATCTACTTCCATGAATTTCGTAATAAGATTAGAAGTCTTCATCAACAAAGAGAACAAGGTACAGAACAATACTTAAAACTAGAAAGTTGCATTCTGAAATTAAAGTGAAAAGCTTAGAAGTGACGTAAGAGGATCGTATCCAATGACATGATGGCATATGCCGATCCTAGCCGTCTAACTGCATGCATTTGAAAGGCTACAATCATATGTACAAATAGGTGAGAATGTGGACCAATCCTAACCACACAGCTGCATTTGGTTGGAAGGTTAGGATCGAGATCTGATTCAAAAGCATCGTATGTCAAAGTTGGCTAGAATTCATTCTGCCTCATGAACTCAATGGGGGTATGGACCACGTTGAGCATGCACTTTTAATAGAAATTAAGCTTATGAAAGGCCTTCATCAACATAAGTGTATCTTATCTATGGGAGATAGTCAATGAACTTGAAAGTTTAGCCACACGATCTTGGATAAAGTGAAAGTCGTTTTTAATGTGGCATCGTTATCCTTGGTAAATTGATGCACAATAAGTAAACTTCTCAAAATGCTTGGTTTTCCTTTTATGCCAAGGGGAAAATCCCTCACCACCAACTCCACGTTGAGAGGGCCTCTGTTTGGTAAAACCCTTGAGGCAACCTTGCGGTGCGTAGTGGGATGGGAGCCTAGGCGGCTAGACAGGCAGTCTAGGTTCAAATTCTATGGCTCTCACCCCTTGCGCAAGCCGAAGCATGGAGACTCCCTGGGGGCAAGGGGTACTAGGTCTCTGATCTTAGGGGCAGTTTCTTCGAGTAAATATCAAAAAAGAAAAAAGAAACCTTGCGGTAAGAAACAACCCCGTGAGTTTCAAACCATGGTCGTCCCATATCAGGTGACAAATCAGTCAGCCTTGGCCAGGAAGGCGGGGCCATTGTGAGCATGCAAGCAATATGTTACTGAGAATTGAAACTTTTTAGGAACTAAAACCACGAATAGGAAAACCTGCATCATTATCAAACTTTACGGCATATATTCCTTGATAATTTGCATGTAAATTCAGCTTTTATAAATATCTGCATAGTAGTGATATCTTCTCGAGAAAGGGTGCCGAGATTCATCAGCAAAAGATGGCATACTATGAATAGCTTGGTACATCTTGAATTTTATTTTCTTCTTGTTCTCCAAATTATTATCTCTTTGCCAATATCCCCGTTTATCACGTCTGACAAAAAAAGTCCTCTACGATCATAAGTTCAGCACTAAATTGATGAGCCATCTGCGTTACTTAGGACTGTCAACAGGTCAGGTCAGGTCAGAGTTGACCCAGACCAGACCATATAACTAATAACCAGGTTTGGGTTCAGGTTTTGTCAGGTCATGAAAATAGAATCACAAACCTGCATAATTTTAGAAAACTATTTTTATTAAAAATATATATAATACTCTGGCCCAGTAGAATAGCTGACAAAAAACCGGGTCAGGTGCGGTTTCCAGTAAAAATCATGACCCAAACCCAGTCAGAATATTGCTCAGGTTGGGTTCAGGTAACCGATACAAACTAGACTCGTTGACAGCCTGAGTTTTACTCCCTTTTAGTAGGCATTGATAGACTCAGATCTGTAGTAGCAAGTCAGAGTAGATGAAGCCCCACCGAGATGGTGGAGGACATCAATGGTGGGGAAGGGAAGGGCCACAGGGGACAGTTTTAAACATATTTGCATCCAGACATTTAAAACTTGGTTTCATTTATGCTTATGAATGCTATATCATTGTGAGCAGAGTGAACTCACTGACACAAAGCCTCCTGAATTGAGATGGAAACACCATTTTGCTGAGTTGCCAAAATGTGGTTTTACCAAAAATGTGTTGGATGGAGTTGCCAAAAATGTCCTCTTGTGAATGGTGTTGAAATACTGTGTTGGTGTTGCCAACTTCATTCCCAATGCAGTGTTTTGGCAAACACCACTGTTTACAAAACAGCAGAGAGAATTAGAGCAATGGGGGAACCACAACACACCTTTGATTCAGGGCTCCAAAGAGAGGCTAAATAGCCATTGGAAATGATCTTTTTTGTGGCTGTAGAAGTTGAAAGAAAAAAAAAGTATTTTCATTTTAATCCCTTCAAATAGGATGGGCTGTTTGGACCAATATTGTAAGAATCATCTGACCCTGAATCAATTTTCAAATAGATTTAGGGAATCCGGCGATACCGAATCGGGGCTGAATCAGACTAAATGGCCAACTTTCAACCACAAAAACACTTCACAAAAATATTAAAATAATATAAAAATATTAAAGAAACACTAAAAAACTATTTTGACCATTTTTTGATTTATTTAAAAATAAGCCAGTTCAGGTCAGTTTCATATCTATTTTCTACCGATATGATACAAATCGGTGGATTCAGGCCGATCCATAACTATACTGACAACATTGGTTTGGAGTCTGGACAACAAAATAGCAAGTAGCATTTAATAAGAGAGTGAACAACCAATAGTTGGAATCCAAAAACTAGTATTCTACCAACTCCTCTCCAGCCAAATCACACTTTTATTTAGGCCGAATCAAGAAACTGATCCACCAATAATTAAAAATTGATTACACCCATGCATACAAATCCCAAACAAGGATCCTCCTGTTGGGATAAGGATCAAGGTTCAACATGGACCACTAAATCATATTTCCTACACATTTACATCTGTGCAAGTCCAAATGTTCTCATGGGAGACTTTTGTCTGCACAAGAATGTGATAATTCCAATATTGCACGGTCAGAAAATCTTGAGAGAAACATCAGCAAAACAAGCCAGTATGCAGACAAATTCATAGCAACAAAAAATCCAAACACCTGAATTACCATAAAATACGATTTTTCTACAAAAACAATAACAGAACCTATTGTGGAATTTGTGTATCACCTGGTGAACTAAGGAAAACATTTCTATAGTAATTCACATCAAATTTCCTTTTGGTTTCTATTTCATTTCATCCAATTGTTTTGTTTTCCTGTAATCCCATAAGATCCCCTTTCCATCAAATTTCCATATATGAATGAAGTGTCAATTAATCTTGGGAGCACCAATTAATGTTAGAGCAAGAAAATCTATTTTTTCCATTTTCTGTTTTAATTTAGGGAGTTGAAGCCTAGATAACATAAACGGAGTAGCACAACCTGTAATGTATGTATTTTAGATTTCTAGTTATACCTAAAATAAGTTTAAATGCCTAGTCCATGTCCTACGAAATCAACCTGAGATTGTCTTTGATGCTTGCTATAATTTCCGGGGCTGCTTGGAGGAAAAAAAATCATCGCCAGCTAAACAGCTTGTGTAGTTGTGTGCAAGGAATATTCTAGCTGGATGCAGGCATGGGCAAATATTACACATTTCTTGTCTTCCTTGGAACGGGATATTTAGGATTTATAACATTTTTTATGCTATTTCAATTAGTATATTGAACATTCCAATTTATTCAGAAGAGCATAGTTACTTGGTGAACAGAAGTAAAAAGCATGATGTCAAGTGACACTACAATAAGACACCTTTAAACTTCGGCATATGCCAAAATTTGTTGTCCTTTCAAAAGGACAATCAACAAACAAAACTCAAGGGCTATTACCCTTTTCTGCTGGGCTCGAGGATGGCGGATTAGGACCAAACAGGGAGAACTTCTTCACATTCTGCAGAAATTTACAGAAAATTTTAGCAATATAATCAAACTCAGGTTGAAAAGCACAAGAAAGAAGATAAGGTAAAAGCTGCGTAACAGAATGCTTTTTGCAAACAAGTGTTCGTTTCATGACATTGTCAATGTGTGTGCAACCTCCATATGTTGATGACTCTCTCTCTCTCTCTCTCTCTCTCTCTCTCTCTCTCTCTCTCTCTCTCTCTCACACACACACACACACACACACACACACACACACGCACGCACATTAACACATGTATCCACCAAGAACTAGTTTGTGTACCAAATGACGTTAAGAAGATTCTCATGTAGAGGACCAGATAGAAACTTGAACTCTTTTCAAAATTTGACATGGAAAAACAGTAGATATGAATCATGAAAGCATGACATAATACATAGAAATTAGCATGACACACTTATAGCATAACTTCAAATTTGGCAGGTTTCAGTAGCCTGACACTGCACGGGCGTTATGGAAGTCCAGAACCTTTAGACTCACCATGAGAAGACTTTGTACTCTGTAAACCAAAAGTGGAAAAATGATGCAGCACTCAAAACAATTAGTGACAACAAAAGTATGATCCCATTCACCAACTTGGTAAAGAGATGGTTGGATTTTTTGGGTATTGTAAAACAAAAATGGAACCATGATAAAGCACTCAAAACTATTAGTGACAAAAAAAACATGGTCCCATTTCCCAACTTGGTGAAGAGACAGTTTTTTTCTTTTTTGGACCACTATGGTTTGGATGTCTCATTAAGGGCGAGAGGTGTTGCTGTCACCAAAAATAAATTATTCATCTTTTTTGCCCAGAAATATGATACATTTGCACGCATGTAATATTCATTGGTGTTGTCATATCTATCAGACCCAAAGTACTAAGATGGCTAATCACCACATCATCTAAGGATGAAATTCGTGCTGAGATAGTGAGGGCATGTTTGTGTTAAAATGTACTTCATATATATATATATATATATATATATATATATATATATATATATATATATATATATATATATTACATCAATACACGATAGGGGTATTTTTGTAATTTCACATAGTTGTTTTAGAAAACAACTATTTTCGAGTTTTGCTAAAATGTATTTTTCTTTTTTATAATTCTTTTCTGTAATTTTTAGAGACCAAAAGGGGCTCCAACCATAGAGTCGTTGGAGCCCCCAACGGTCACAAATGTGACCGTTGGAAGCTCCCAACGACTCCATGGGAGCCCCCTTTTGGGCTCTCCTTTTGAGGCCTTCCTTTCTCTCCTCTCCCTCTTGTATAAATAGGGGTGAACCCCTTGTATATTTTCATTCTTGAGAGCTCTCTCTCTTTTCAATAAGAGGCTTTTTATATTGTTGCCTTCTTAAAGGCTTTGCTTGTATTGTCCCTTAGTGGATTTGTGATATTGTCTCTTTTATCATTGTTGTAAGTGCTTGTAAGCACTTTTTATATTTCCGCTATATCTCATTGCAGTTTGATGGTTTATCCAGGATTGCAAGAAATGAACAAAAAAGACTGGACTGTAACAATTGTACCAAGTCTAACGTTTGTTTGGACAGTACTCGGATGCTGTGTTACAAATGTTCGTTGTTTGATGACGATGTGCGGACAACTTGGACATTCATGGATAATGGGTCGGATACATACAATCAGCACTGTGAAACTCCATTCCATCAAACAATTAGGTGCAACCTTCTTTCCTTTCTTCCAACATCAAAAGGCATTATGATTGTCCATCTCGACGCCAATATTTTGGCACAAAAACACCCAAACATTTGTTCACAAAATCTCAATTAACACACACCAATCCAAAAAACAAAAATCATTTACAAATTACTAATCTGCACTTGATCAACCACATTAATATCTCCAATCAACCATTCATCGACAGCATCATTTCCTCCACTCACTCTCCTTTTCTCGCGCAAACCACATTATCAAACTCCAATTGCAAAAAACAAAAAAACAAAAACGCAAACCACAACACAACAACAGTGAACCCTTTCGCAAATTGACTTCAATTTTCACACGCATTGCAATGTCGATGAAACCTTAATCACTTCTGACCAACAAGCACTGATCAACATAATTGAACAAAGAAGCCAAAAAGAAAAACACAAAGATCAATCAACAATTGCTCATACATAAAACTCAGACACGGCTCGATCATGACATGTTGCCTTATTATCAAATGCAGAAACCCTAGAATCTGAAATTTACAGAGAGAGTATTGGTGTGATTTCATCTTACGGAGTTGACGGGGAAGCCTGGGGAGGGAGAGTACTAAAGAGTGCAAGGATCCCCCGAATTGATGGCGGTGTCGAAGATCTTCACAGTGTCTCCCGCAGACACGACCACTAGGGTTTGTCCTCCGACCATTGACACTCCTGCACTGCCCGAAAAAATAATTCTCCTGCCCTCCTCTCCGTCCCTCTCATACATGTTGATGTAAGAAGAAAAGGGGGAGAGAAAGAGCTCGCCGCCAACCTCGCCTTCGCCCCTCCGCTGGCCTCGTCGCCGCTACACAGAGAGAGAGAGAGAGAGAGAGAGAGAGAGAGAGAATTTTTTCCCCTCATTTCTTTATTTTCGTAACAGGGGGTGGAACGAAAATGATGCCCTTTTTTGGATGCGGCGAACGACATTCCATGCATCTGCCGTGCACAATGTTTGTTAGAATACTAGTCTTTTTCGTCCCATGCGAAAAGCGAGGCAAGCCATCAAACTTGTCCTGAGGGTACGTTTGATGTGTCGTTCTCAGCGTGATTTGGACAAAAATTACGCTAAGAACAGTGATTTTCAACAAACGTTGGATGCGGCGGACGACGTTCCGCGCGTCTGCCACGTTCTTATAAGTATGTTATTTTTGTTGCACCCTCCCCCTGTTACAAAAATAACAAGAACGAAAGGAACAAAAAATTCTCGACGGGAGCGCCAAACCATCTGGCACGCCCGACTCTCTCTCTCTCTCTCTCTCTCTCTCTCTCTAAACCTCCATTCCCCCTTTCCGACCTTGTTCTCTCTCCGACAACCATTCTCTCTCAACCCCATTCTCTCTCAAACCCACTCTCTGAACCTCCAATCCCCCTTTTCGACCTCGTTCCCTCTCCGGCGACCATTCTAACTCAAACCCACTATCTCAACCCCCTTTCCGACCCCGTTCCCCTCCGACGACCATCGCCAGACCCCATTCCCCCTCACCGGCCAACCTCCCCTGCGTCTCACGCCTCTGCTCCCTCGACTCGCTGAAACCCCCTTTGCCTCAGGCTCCACCTCGCTCTCCCCTTGCGATCTACCTCTCTCTCTCGCTCCCTTTCTTCCTCGGTTTGCCGGACCACCTGCGCCGACCCCCTTGCAGCTTCCCTCTCACGTAGTCCATCCCCCTCCGGACTCCACTTCGGCTCTATTTTCCGGCATCAACATTTGGTTTTCGGCCGCACTGTACGCTCTCCCCCCCCCGACTCCGCTGAACCCGTCAGCGTCGTCTCTGCAACTCCCTTCTACTTGGGGGTGCGTCGGACCCCGTCGGAAAGCCTGGAGGGTTTTGGCGACAGGCGTGAAGGATTCTGAGTTCAATGACTGTCCAAGTTATCCACACATCGTCATCAAACAACATACATTTAGAACATAGCATCTGAGTACGATCCAAACAAACGTTGAACTTGAAACAGTTGTTACAGAATGAAGAAAACCAATGTTATGTTCCATCCTTTTTGTTCATTTTGTCCAAACCTGAACAAGCCATCAAACTATGAAGAATCCGTGCAAACAATCAAGTTTTCAAATAACTTGATACTTCAAATACTCAAGACACAAAATAAATGCACAGTGTTTATAAGCTTTACACCACGAAAGAAGTGCAATAAATGCACAATGTTTATAAGCTTAAGGAGACAAAACTCCTTACAGTAATACATACCTTTACAATGAGCTTCCAGCCCTTATTTATAAGCTTAGCAACTCATAAGAGTTGTTGGGTTGGTTCCCAACAGCTCTAATTAGAGCCGTTGGGAGTCATCCCAATGTCTCTTATTCTTAACTGTGTACAAGAGTCAGTGGCCCACTGTACACAGTGGTGGGACCGTAATTTTTGGAAGGTAAGGACCTTGCTCAAGGTCTCTATAGTCTCTGTGTGCAGAAGTTTGGAGGTGTTGAGCAATTCTTTTTAGCTCCTCTCTCTCTTTTGACCTTGTACTCGGCGCCACTTGTGACTGTGTGCTTGAGTTGTGTTTTTTTTCACTAACACTCTAAGTTGTTACAAGGCGAATCAGAGGCTTTGTCTAGCTCAATGCTAGCTTACAAGGCTTAGCAAAATTATCTCTAAAATACACTTGAGAGCTATCTCAAATCTTAGCTCAAGATTCAGGCCACAATCGGTCGGGCTGCATTCAGCCAATTCAGTCTCACTGTCACGCAAGACAGTTCACTGTTTTGCACTTCAAGGTGCAGGGAGGTTCTTCGCTCAAGTCTGGTGCATGCTGCGGATGTTGCACTAGTGCGCACTGCAGATGACAGTGTGACAGGAGGCAATGCGCATGGAAGTCACTTCGCGTGGCGGAGTGCTAAGCGCGGCAGGCTGCTATGTGCGGCAGTTGTTGTGCATGTGCAGGTAGCGTGCGCGGCAGTTGCTGTGCGCGCAGAGGCATGCACGACTGGGCAGACAGGCGTGCGATGAACGTGTGCGTGTGCAGGAGTGGGTGTGTGTTGCAGGAGTGCGCGTGCTGATGGCATGTGCGTGGCGAGGGCGTGTGCGACAGAGCTACGTATGCTCGGGGAGGTTAGCGCGACAGTAGCAGAGGCGTGCAGGAAGAGGAGCACGACAGGAGCAAGTGCTCAACAGTCGCACACAAAATAGAGGAGGTGTGGCACGTGCCGAGGCAATGGTTGTGGCGCGTGCAGGTGGAGGCATCGATCCTGGTCCTGTGGAGTCTTCATGACAGTGGCGCAATGCTGAAGGCGATCAACCTTCACTGCGTCCGGCGTGGTGTTCTTCAACCGAAAAGCCTCCATTCGCCTAAAGGAAGTTCAAAAAGGTCTCCTGTTGTGGTAGAAGATCTCTGATTGCGTGCGGCAGTCGCTCGTAGACATCCAACAGAGTCGGCACAAGCAAAATAGCAAGTTGATGTGCACAGGCCGATCAAATCAAACTAAAAGGGTGAGAAGTCAAGTGCTCACTGTGTAACCGGTTGAGAGCTCGTCTCTTAACGTCTTCACTGCAGCTTTAGGAAGCAAGTAGTCCGCAAGACCGCCGGACGTGCGATAGATTGCGATCTAGGCTTGAAGCACTCGATCACAATCGATCCAGCTGAATAAGCCTTAAGCTTGCTCAGTCTGGCCCAAGGAAAGATGCAGGGCGTTTAATTCCCAAATTTCCCTTCACAGGGAACCGAATGCCAATAAGCACCAAAGAGAAGGATTCTCTCCAAGACCAAAGTCACTTTCAATTCAAATGTCAAAAGTATACAGAATGTATTACACGCCCTTATTTATAGGCTCCTACAAACCGGAAACCAGAAACCAAATACCACAGCAGTTTTTAACTGCCTAAGTGGTCCCAACTGATCCCAGCTCCCTTTCACTGAACCTGGACAATCCTGAATTGGCGCACAAGGCACCCATGCGCTGAATCTAGTCATGCTGACCTGGCGCAGGTGCATTGAATCTGCCCACATGCAGAGTGCGCCCAAGCTCTTGTTCATTGCATCCGGTCATGCTGAGGTGGCTGACTTCCACTGAAGTAACAACTCAACTGAATTTGTACAAGTCACCGAAGTCCACGCTGGCAATTGCGGCCTTCTGCGGTTGCTGTGCTGGCGTGGCAGCGCCACTGAGACACCCGGCTAACTCCATTTAACATGAGTTCTCTGCGGGTCGCATCAGTCCACCATGCTCCGTCTATCCTTTGTCCTCAAAGCCATATTTATCTTCATCTGGATTATTATCCCCCATGTGTGATAGTGCATCGGCGACCTTGTTGCACGATCCTTTTTTATATTCAATCTCAAAGTCGTAGTTTTGTAGTTTTACAATCCATCTCTGTTGACTAACTGTAGTTATTCTTTGTTCTATCAGGTATTTAAGACTGTGATGGTCAGTTCTGACTTTGAATCTTCTACCAAGAATGTATGACCTCCATTTCTCAATTGCCAATACAATAGCTAGCATTTCCTTGTCATAGGCACTCATGGTGTTCACTTTCTTTGGTATGACTTTACTCATAAATGCAATAGGGTGTTCATTCTGCAGGAGGACTGCCCCAATTCCATAGTCACTTGCGTCAGTTTCTATTACGAACTCTTTTGAAAAATCTGGTAATGACAAAACTGGAGCACTAGACATGGCTTCTTTAAGTAATATGAATGTTTTGCTGGCTTTTTCTTTCCATTCAAACACATTCTTTTTCAACAATTGTGTCAGAGGCACGACAATAGTTCCATAACCCTTGATTAACCTTCTATAATACTCTGTTAACCCGAGAAAACCTCTCAACATTTTAATTGTCTTAGGTATAGGCCATTCCATCATATTCTTTATTTTATACGGATCTGGCATCACCCCATCCTTTGAAACAATATGCCCAAGATACATAACTTGAGGTAACCCAAACTCGCATTTTGACATCTTAACGTATAGAGTGTTCTCTTTAAGGATCCTTAATGCTTCTTTTACGTGAAGTAGATGTTCCTCCCAACTTTTGTTGTAGATGAGGATATCATTAAAAAATACCAAAATGAACTTTCTTAGGAATGGTCTGAAGATATCATTCATTGTTCTTTGGAATGTCGCATGAGCATTTGTAAGACCAAAAGGCATAACAAGGAATTCATATTGTCCGTCATGAGTTTGAAAAGCGGTTTTGTAGATGTCATTTTCGGACATTTTGATTTGATAATACCCGACCCTTAAGTCTAACTTGGAAAAATGTTTTGCTCCATGCAATTCATCAAGCAATTCTTCAATAACCGGTATGGGATGCTTATCCTTAACCGTGATATTGTTGAGTGCTCAGTAATCGATGCAAAATCTCCATGTATTATCTTTCTTTTTGACTAATAACACTGGAGAAGAAAATGAACTGGAGCTTGGCCTGATAATTCCACTCTCAAGCATTTCTTTTACCATCTCTTCCATTGCCTCTTTTTTAGTAACCACATAACGATATGGTCGAACATTCATCGGTTTGGAATTCTCATCTAACACAATATGATGATCTTGGGACCTTGGTGGTGGCAATTCCTTAGGTTCCTTAAATACCAATTGGAACTCTTCTAACACTTGAGCCAAATCACTCGAAATGTTTGTTTGGTTTTCTTTTGTTTCAATCTTTTTAACCAAACACAAAATTGCCCTCTTGGTTGACCTCAAGGTTTGAAGTACTTCTTTACTTTCACTATCTTTCGAGTTACTAGCTTTTAGGATGCCGTATTGATTGCCCTTTTTATAACTCATTTCCATATTACCGAAATCCCATGAAACCTTTCCCAACTGCTTAAGCCATGTGATTCCTAAGACCACATCCATCCCTTGTATTGGAAGTAGGTAGAGATCTACCAAGAACTTGGATTGATTGAACATAAGTGGAGCATCTTGGCACACGTGAGTGCATTGTAAACTTCCACCATCACCAATGAAAACTTGGAACATTGGATGTTCCTTAATTTGGCAACCCGCTTTCAAAGCTATTTTTTCCTCAATAAAACTGTGTTGCCCCGATGTCTATCAACACTTGAACTTTGTGCCCATTGAGCTTGCCTTCAAGCTTCATTGAATTAGGACTAGCATTCCTTGATAGTGTATGATAACCTTCATTTTTTAGTGTTTCCTCTTCGGATTCTTCACTTTCCTCCTCCTATTGGATTTGGAGAATTTTCAAGTTTTTGTATTTGTGACTTGAGTTCCACAACTCTCCGCATTGAAAACATTCACCTTTTTTCCTTTTTTCCTTGAGTTGTGATTGAGTCACATACTCGATTTTAGGCTTATCCAATCCTCCTCTTTTGGCATCCTCTCTTGAATTTGTTTTGACAAACTTGGGATTGTCTTTACCTATACACTTGTGAATCGAAGCACTTAACTTGATTTTCTCTTCGAAGAGTTTGGCGACTTTGTAAGCTTCACGTGTAGTGTGTACATTAGCCGCAAGCACTTCTATTCTCAATTCATCTTTAAGACCCCCTACATACGAACTAAAGGTTCCTTGGTCCATGGGTGAAAGCATTGAACATACTTCTTCAAATTCGCTTTGATATTCATCTAGTGTTCCCTTTTGCTTAAGTTGCTTTAAGGAGACAATATGATTCACCATGAGTGTAGGGACGAATCTTTCTACTAGTTCTTTTTGGAAAGTTGGCCAATCTAGCTTCCCAAACATGATTTCATACCAAGAATACTAACGTAAAGCATTCCCCTCTAACCGTGATATAGCTTCATCAATCTTCCGGTCATTGGGAGTTTGATGGCAAGTGAAGTAATGAATGGCTTTAAACAACCATTCTTTCGGATTTTCCCCTTTGAAAATGGGTAGCTCTACTTTGATTTTTGCTTTTTGAATGAAATTCCAAGGAGGAACCTCATTATCCCCTTCTTCATTTTTAAACAGCTCCTCACGGTTTTGCCTTGGAGTCATTTTCTCTTTCGCTCTCACCATAGCATTCACATTTTGAGTGAGTTGAAGCATGAGCAACTCAAGTTTCTCCATTTTCGAATTGGACTCCTCATCCTTATGAGAGAGCTTCTTCATGAATTCGACTTGTGTCTCAACATAGAAAGATCTTGTCAATCTTTTTTCTCCAAAATGAGATCTAGAACACTCATCCGTTCTAGGGCCTTCATTGGCATTGATACCACTTAATGGGACCATAATTTTCGGATCCATTTTCGGAAGGCAAGGACCTTGCTCAAGGTCTCTATAGTCTCTTTGCGCGGAAGTTTGGAAGTGTTGAGTTATTCTTTTTAGCTCCTCTTTTTCGACATTGTACTCGGCGCCACTTGTGAGTGTGTGCTTGAGTTGTGTTTTTTCTATTAACACTCTAAGTTGTTACAAGGCGAATCGGGGGGCTTCGTCTAGCTAAATGCTAGCTTACAAGGCTTAGCAAATTTCTCTCTAAAATACACTTGAGAGCTATCTCAAATCTTAGCTCAAAATTCAGGCCACAATCGGTCCCAACTCCCTTTCACTAAACCTGGACAATCCTGAATTGGCACACAAGGCGCCCATGCGTTGAATCTAGTCATGCTGACCTGGCATAGGTGCATTGAATCCGCCCACATGCAGAGTGCGCCCAAGCTCTTGTTCATTGCATCCAGTCATGCTGAGGTGGTTGACTTCCACTGAAGTAACAGCTCAACTGAATTTGTACAAGTCACTGAAGTCCACGTTGGCAATTGCGGCCTTCCGCGGTTGCTGCGCTGGCATGGCAACGCCACTGAGACACCCGACTAACTCCGTTTGACATGAGTTCTCTGCGGGTCGCATCAACAGTCAGCTACTGGCTGTGTACAAAAATAGTACATAAAAAAAGATAAAAGAAAAAGTTACAAAAGTAAGAAAAATTAAAACAAAGAATTACAATCATATTCAACGACACGAATATGCATAAAATGACTAAAATACCCCTATAGCTAATACAAGAAATATTATATATCCCAAAAATGCAATCTTTACAAGTCATGTGTTTGTCTTTACAAGTATTGTTCAAAAAAGAAAAAAGAGACATCTTTACAAAATTTAGATGACCAAGTCTCTCATCCCAAATTCCAATACTTTTGTCCTTTATAACATTGCAAAATGACTTTGGTGGTAGAGTCAAAAAGTCCATAAAATAAAGATCACCCCTTCCATGGCCTTGCCCAATCAGCTTCCCTGACTGGAGATCCTACACGGTGCAATCTTTAGGTGAGAAAGAGACTTGGCATCCATCATCAGTTATTTGAGAAACGGAAAAAAGATTTAGATTAATTTTTGGAACGATTCACACTTTAGGAACGAAAAAGTTTTGAGAGGTCTTAAAATCAAGTGTTCCAATACTTTCAATTTTAAAAGATAACCCATCGACCGTTGAAACATAAGAGGATATGGGTTTGGAAAAAACATTAGAAAAAGAGTTTTTATGAGATGTCATATGAAAAGAAGCACCGGAGTCTAGAATCCACATACCTGGAGGTGATGAAGAATAGGCGATGGTGGCTCCGGATGTTAAAGATGAAGAAGTCTTGAGAAGATATTGGAGAACCTCGAAGATATGATTAAGAGTTTCTTTGATATCTCCCTCTTTGGCACTTTCTTCTTCCTTCGGAGAAATTTCTCCAACCACGGCCACTTTTCCCTTAAGCTTTGGGCGAACCGGTCTAATGTGTCCCGATTCATTACAATAGTGACAAATCACTCCCTTTCTAGATCCATTATTTTTGTTAAAGTGGGGAGGTCTACATGCCTTTGCATTTGATCTGGGCCTAGTAACGGCCAAAACCTCATCACTCTTAATACTCAGGCCAAGTCGAGTTTCTTCTTGGCATACTTCGGCAAGGGCGTCCTCAATGGTTAAGGCTTTACTTCTATGGAGAAGGGATGCCCTAACTTGTTCAAATTCCGGTCGAAAACCATGGAGAAATTGAAAAAAATGCTCCTTTTCAATTTGTTCCCTTCTCAACTCAATATCTTTCGGAGCCACCCATTTAGGCTCAAGAAGAACAAGTCCATCCCCTAAGAGGGGTTAAAGAGCTAAAGTAGTCACGAACACTCATATCCGCTTGTCTAGAGGAACGGATTTTTTCTTGACAAAAAAATTGTCTAGCAAGATCCTTTTGGGTATACATACCCTTAAGAAAGAACCATGCCTCATTGGCTCTTCTAAATTTAGCAATGTTGGCACAATTTTTGAGGTCCACATTGTTCATAAACCATGCCAAAATTTTGGCATGGTTACTTTCTCAATCCTCAACTTTGGATTGATGGTCATTGATAGCTTTGATGCACTCATCGCCATCTAAAGCTTTTTCAACCTCATTTTCAATTTTAGTGAGAACAAGAGAGGGTTTGGGAGTAGTTCCCATAACAAAACCCCAAAGTTTCTTACCTCTTAGATGATTTTCCATAGCGGAGGCCCGCATAAGATAATTGGATCCATTGAGCTTAAAAGAAAGCTCAACTTTAGAATCGCGTTCCATAGGTACCAAATAGTCTTCCTTTCTTCAAAAGCTTGATAGACACACGTCCCAAGATAAAAAAAGGAGAGAAGCCCGATCACCAACCTTGCTTTGATACCATGTAATGAAGAGGGGCGGAAGCACCAATAAAGCAAAACACTCTTTAAGAGTGATCACAAGAGCCAAGAACACAAAACCTAGAAGTGTATACAAAAAACCCACAAAAGGAGAAATGACTTAAAGTCATAAGTTGGATATTATTGAAGAAAGAAAGAAGAGGGTAAAAAACCCAATACTCATACAAGGGAAGGCCTCTGTAATGAAGTATGCAGAAGAATCCAAGAATGCCAATGCATTCACTATGTCCAACACGGACAAACGAAACAAGCATAAGAGAGGAAATCCACCAAGGGATATACGAAGGGCCTTATAACAAGGCTACACACATAAAAAGAATATCCCTTTTATTGGAGAGGAGCTCTCTAAAAGCAATACTAGATACAAGGGGGTTCCCCCTATTTATAAGCAAAGGGAGACCAAAGGGGGCACCCAATAGAGTCGTTGGGAGCCCCCAATGACTCCATTGTGGGGGCCCTTTGGTATCCCAATAAACATTCTAGAAAATATAAAAACAAAAAATAAAAAACAGAAAAATAAAAGAAATAAAACAAGTACCCCTATTGGGTACTTGTGAAAAGACCATAATACCCCTATCGGGTATTATGGTGAATACATCTATATATATATATAGATGTATTATTACATATGTCTTAACACCCCCCCTCAAACTTTACGCGGAGATGACCAAAAGTTTGCCAAGAAGGAACAAGAAGCGAGGAGCAGGAAGTGCTTTGGTAAAGAAATCTGCAAGTTGATATTCCGAAGTGACATATGGCAGTGTAACTGTCCCACGAAGATATTCAGCACGTACATAGTGACAGTCCATTTCAATATGTTTAGTCCTCTCATGAAAGGTGTGGTTGCTGGCAATATAGATTGTACTTTTGTTGTCGCAACAAAGCTTCGAAGCACCGGTAATTTTGACTCCCATATCTTGAAGAAGACTTCGAAACCACACAAGCTCCATTGTAGTAGTTGTAATAGCCCTGTATTCGGCTTCAGTAGAAGACAATGAGACTTTCTGCTGTTTCTTGCATCTCCAAGCAATTAGCGAATCTCCTAAGAAAACACAAAAGCCAATAGTTGAGACTCGATCATTTGGGTTTCCTCCCCAGTCAGCATCAGTATAAGCGAGTAAATCTAAGGAAGAGAGTGATGATAGGAATAGCCCTTTAGTCAAAGTATTTTTGATGTATCGAATGATCCGAAGCACAACACTCATATGCACAGATATAGGGGCATGCTGAAATTGGCTTGCAGAGTGCACAACATGAGCAATATCAAGCCTGGTGATAGTCAGATAGGTGAGGGAGCCAATGAGTTGCCTGTAGGGCGTAGGATCATCCAGCAGAACTCTATCCTTCAATCGTAATTTAGCATTGATAACCTCGGGAGTCTCCACCTTTTTGTCATCTGAAATCCCAGATTTGGAACATATGTCTGCAGCAAGTTTCATCTGTGACAAAATATACCCTCGAGGAGAGTATGCTACTTCTATACCAAGAAAGTACCTGAGAAAACCCAAATCAGACATATCAAAATTATGTTTTAACATATTTTTAACATTAAGAATACCAATTCCATCATTGCCAGTGATGATCATATCATCAACATAAAGCAGAAGGATGATGATACTATTACCTGCATGTTTAACAAAAAGAGCAGTGTCAGTATAACATGAACGAAATCCCAATTGTAACATGATAGCACTAAATCTATCATACCAAGCCTTAGGGGCTTGTTTAAGGCCATATAAAGCTTTTAATAATCGAAGAGTTTGACCTTGGTTAACACTAATTTCCGGCGGAGAGTCCATATATACTTCTTCATTCAACTGACCATTAAGAAAGGCATTTTTAACATCTAATTGAAATATAGGTCATTTCATAGATGATGTTACAACAATTAGAGTTCTAATGCTTGTCATGCGAGCCACGGGGGCAAAAGTCTCCTCATAATCGATGCCATATTCTTGTGAATATCCCTTAGCAACTAATCTAGCTTTATAACGTTCTAGGGAACCATCACTTTTTGTTTTGACTTTGTATACCCACCGACATCCTATAGCTTTTTTATTTGGAGAAAGTTGAACTATTTCCCAAGTTTTAGCCTTATTTAAAGCATCTAGTTCAACTTTCATTGCTTCAACCCAATGAGGAATATTTTTTGCTTGATTATAATGGGAAGGTTCATAGTAAGAATGCAAGGCTATTAGACAAGCTCTATAGTTAGGTGAGAGAGTTTCATATGAGACAAACCTATTAGGTCGAATTGATTCTCTAGAAGATCGCCTAAGGGAGGTTTCTTCTAGGGGTTCATTAAGCCGCAAGAATTTTTCTAAAGCACTAATAGGTTGTGCTTCCTCACGCCGAGTGTAAACTTGGAGATTGTCACCATTAGTTGGTGATACATCATTATCATGAGAATCATTATTATGAGTATTTTCTAAAAATTCTGGATGACTCAAAGAGTCATCATTTGAATCTTCTAAAAGATCATTGATAAACATATAATCAATTTCATTTGGTTTTTCCAATATTTCAAATCCATTTTCATCTTCTAAAAAGGTCACATCTTTGGAGACAAATAACTTATTGTTTTTATAGTCAAAGCATCTATAGCCCTTTTGATTTTCACCATATCCTAAAAATACGCATTCTATTGCTTTAGGTGGCAATTTATCTCTTTTATGTAAAAGAACAAAGCATTTACACCCAAAAATACGAAGACGATTGTAATCGGATGTCATATTGAAAAGCTTTTCATAAGGAGAGATATTGTTCAGTTTTGAAGATGGCATTCTATTGATTAAATAGGTGGAGGTTAACACGGCTTCGGCCCAAAAACTTTTAAGAATATTTTTAGAAATGAGTAATGATCTAGTGGTTTCTAAAATATGTCTATGTTTTCTTTCCGCTAGACCGTTTTGTTGAGAAGTTCTTGGACAAGATTTTTGATGACAAATGTCATGTTGTTTTAAATATGATTGAAACTCATTTGATAAGTATTTATAATGAGATATTGCGGAAATATAAAGAGTGCATGCAAGCACTTACAACAATGAATAAAAGAGACAATATCACAAGTCCACAAAGGGACAATACAAGCACAAGCCTTTAAGAAGGCAACAATATAAAAAGCCTCTTATTGAGAAGAGAGAAAGCTCTCAAGAATAATAATACACAAGGGGTTCACCCCTATTTATACAAAAGGGAGAGGAGGAAAAAGGAGGGCCAAAGGGCCTCAAAAGAAGAGCCAAAAGGGGGCTCCCATGGAGTCGTTGGGAGCCCCCAACGGTCACATTTGTGACCGTTGGGGGCTCCAACGACTCTATGGTTGGAGCCCCTCTTTGGTTCTAAAAAAATACGAAAATAAAAACAAAAAAATAAATAAAGAAATTTACATTTAAACAAAATAGTTGTTTTCTAAAACAACTATGTAAAATTACAAAAATACCCCTATCGGGTATTGATGTAATAATATATATATTTATATATACATACATATATATATATATGAGGTACATTTTAACACCCCCCCTCAAACTTTACGGGGAAAAGACGGAAAGTTTGCCAAGAATAAACATGAAGCGGGGAGTCGGAAGAGCTTTAGTGAAGAAGTCCGCCAACTGATATTCTGAAGTGACATGGTAGAGCAATAGTTCATCGTAAAAATCCGTCACGAACATAGTGGCAGTCCATTTCGATATGCTTTGTACGCTCATGGAAGGTATGATTGCTCGCAATGTAGATGGCACTCTTGTTGTCGCAACATAATTTTGAGGCTTCGGTAATATCAACACCCATGTCTTTAAGCAGACTGCGAAGCCATACAAGTTCCATTGTCGTGGTTGCCAAAGCCCGATACTCAGCTTCAGTGGATGATAGTGAAACTTTCTGCTGCTTCTTGCATCGCCAGGCAATCAAAGAGTCCCCTAAAAAGACACAAAAACCAATAGTTGAGACTCGATCATTGGGATTACCTCCCCAATCGGCATCAGTATAAGCAAGAAGATTCAAGGAAGAAGAGGAGGATAGAAAAAACCCTTTATTGATGGTATTCCGAATGTAGCGGATGATTCAGAGAATAACACTCATATGCACAGTTGTAGGAGCATGCTGAAATTGGCTAACTGAGTGAACCGCATGGGTGATATCTGGTCTGATGATGGTTAAATAGGAAAGAGACCCAATGAGTTGTTTGTAAGGCGTGGGGTCTTCCAGAAGAACCCCATCCTCCAACCGTAATTTGACATTAATAACCTCGGGAGTCTCTACTTTCTTGTCATTAGAAATCCCAGACTTAGAACAGATATCTGCAGCAAGCTTCATCTGTGACAAAATATATCCTCGAGAAGAATATGCAACTTCAATTCCAAGAAAATATCTAAGAAAACCTAAATCAGACATATCAAAATTATTTTTTAACATATTTTTAACATCAATAATACTATTTTGATCATTCCCAGTGATAATCATGTCATCAACATAAACCAACAATATTACGATACTAGTACCTGCATTTTTAACAAAAAGAATAGTGTCAGTATAACAAGAATGAAATCCTAACTTTACCATGATATCACTGAAACGATCATACCAAGCCTTATGAGCTTGTTTAAGACCATATAATGCCTTTAAAAGCCGAAGTGTTTGACCTTGCTTAATATTAATTTTGGGTGGCGGATCCATGTAAACTTCTTCACTTAAACTTCCATTTAAAAAAGCATTTTTTACGTCAAGTTGATAAATAGGCCATTTTTTGGTTGATGCGACCACTATTAAGGTCCTGACACTGGTCATTCGAGCTACGGGAGCGAATGTTTCTTCATAATCAATGCCATATTCTTGAGAGTATCCCTTAGCGACTAATCTAGCTTTATATCGTTCTAAAGAGCCATCGCTTTTAGTTTTAACTTTGAAGACCCAGCGACAACCAATAGGTTTTTTGTGTGAGGGTAGATTAACTATTTCCCAAGTATTGGCCTTTTTTAAAGCATTTAGTTCAACTTGCATTGCTTCAACCCAATGTGGTATAAATTTAGCTTGATTATAGTGAGCCGGTTCAAAATAAGAGTGTAGGGTTATTAAACACACCCGATAGTTGGGGGTTAAGGAATCATAGGATACAAACCTATTTGGGGGTATTGATATTCTAGAAGAATGTCTAACTTGTGGTTCCTCAGTGGATTCAGAAATTTGAGAGTATTTTTCGAGGGCACTAATAGGATTTTCTTGATTTCTTCTTGAGTAAACATTTATATTTGAATCACTATCATTTGAGAGTGTTATGTCAAGATGGGATACCTCACGTGTATCATCTATGTTTTCAAGAAAATCTTCTTGTATGTCATCAATAAGATCATATAAGAATATATAATCAATTTCCTTTGTTTTTCTATTTTATCAAAACCGTTCTCTTCTTCTAGAAATGTTACATCTTTTGAAACATATAGTTTATCATTCTTAAAATCATATCTATACCCTTTTTTATTTTCACCATATCCTAGAAAAATACATTCAATTGCTTTTGGAGATAACTTATCCCTTTTATGTAATAGGACAAAACATTTGCAACCAAAAATACGAAGACGATTGAAATCGGGTGAAATTTAAAGAATTTTTCATAGGGAGAAGCATTTTTTAACTTAGAAGAGGGCATTCTATTGATTAGATAAGTTGAGGTTAGAACGACTTCGACCCAAAACTTCTTTGAAATATTCCTAGAAACAAGTAATGTTCTAGCGGTTTCTATAATGTGCCTATGTTTTCTTTCCGCTAGGCCATTTTATTGGGGAGTCTTAGGACATCACTTTTGATGGCAAATGTCATTTTGGGTTAAATAGTTTTGGAATTCGTGAGATAAGTATTCGCCACCGGAATCGGATCTTAAAATAGATATGTTATTTTGAAATTGATTTTGAACCTTTTTATGAAAATCATTAAAGAAAGTAAATACTTCCGATTTATGACTAAGAAAATAAATCCAAACATACCGAGTAAAGTCATCAATAAACGTAACATAATATGAATAGCCCCCTTTAGACATAACCGGAGAAGGCCCCCAAACATCCGAATGCACCAATTCAAAAGGTCTTGATGAAAGAAAAATTCTAATTTGAAATAGAATAGACTTCATTTTTCCAAAAATGCAATCTTTGCAATTAATTTCTTTTTCCTTACAAAATTTGTTTCCAAAAGGAAAGAGATACATTTTGGAATAACTTGGATGACCAAGTCTTTTATGCCAAGTTTCCATGGTTTTTTCTTGGACATAAGAACAAAAATAATTTGTAGGGAAATCGAGATGGTCCATATAATAGAGGTCTCCCTTTCTATGGCCTTGCCCAATCCGCTTCCCGGACCGGAGATCCTGCACAAAGCAACCATTAGATGAGAAAGATATTTCACATCCATGGTCGGCAATTTGAGAAACCGAAAAGAGGTTTAAATTTAGTTTGGGAACAACTCTTACTTTTGGAACACAAAAAATTTGAGAATCTTTAAAAGAGCCAATACTTGAAATTTTTAAAAATGTTCCATCGGTCGTAGAGACATAAGCGTCCTTTGAACTGGTGCAAACATCAATAAGTGCATTTTCATGAGGGGTCATATGAAAAGAAGCTCCGGAGTCAAGGATCCAAGAATACGTACCGGATGATGATGTCGAGGCAATAGCCGCACCCGATGTGGAGGAAAAAACTTTTAGTATTTGTTGGAGAGCCATAGATATTTGTCCAAGAGTTTCTTTGATGTCATTGTTCTTGCCTTCATCTTCTTTGGTGGTGGTTTCTTAAAGAGAGACCACCTTAGGCTTGAAGGTTCCAATAAGCTTTGGACAAGCGGGTTTAATTTGACCCAGCTCATTGCAATAATGACAAACAATCATTTTTCTTCCTCCATTGTAGTTTCCTTGTTTCCCAAAATGAGGAGGTTTATAGGTTCTAACATTGTTAGCCGGTTTTGAAACGGCAAGGACTTCATCAACATGTTTACTCATGCCAAGCCTTGTCTCCTCTTGAGTGATTTCGGCAATAGCATCCTCAATAGGAGGAAAAATAGATCTATGGAGAAGTGAGGATCTCACTTGCTCAACTTCGGGACGTAGCCCAAAAAGGAATTGAAACAATCACTCTTGTTCCATTTGTTTTTGCCTTAAATCAATATCTTTCATATAAACCCATTTTGGCTCCAAAAGAGCCAATTCATCCCATAGTGGGTTTAGGGCACTATAATAGTCTTGAATGCTAGAATCACCTTGCTTGGTAGTTCTAATCTTTTCTTGCAAGAAGTATGGTCTCGCATGATCCTTTTGGGTATACATACCTTTCATAACGGACCAAGCCTCATTGGCTCTACGAAATTTAGCTATATTAGCACATACCTTAAGCTCCACATTGTTCATAAACCACGCAAGGATTTTTGCATGATTGCTTTCTCAATCTTCCACTTCTTTTTGATGATTTTCAATGGCCTTAAGGCGAGCATCTCCTTCAAGAGCCTTTTCTTGACCTTCTTCGTCCTTTGTAAGCATAAGCTTAGGTTCCGGAACGGTACCCATGACAAAACCCCAAAGCTTCTTTCCTTTGAGATTATTTTTCATTGTCGATGCCCACATCATATAATTTTTTCCATTGAGCTTGAAAGATAGGTCAATCTTTGCCTCCATGATGTTGTCAAGAAGTGAGAAGATATCCACTAAATATGAGGTACACGAACCACACCTTTCCTTCAAGAATCGAGTGGCTCTGATACCATGTAATGAGATATTGCGGAAATATAAAGAGTGCATACAAGCACTTACAACAATGAATAAAAGAGACAATATCACAAGTCCACAAAGGGACAATACAAGCACAAGCCTTTAAGAAGGCAACAATATAAAAAGCCTCTTATTGAGAAGAGAGAAAGCTCTCAAGAATAATAATACACAAGGGGTTCACCCCTATTTATACAAGAGGGAGAGGAGGAAAAAGGAGGGCCAAAGGGCCTCAAAAGAAGAGCCAAAAGAGGGCTCCCATGGAGTCGTTGGGAGCCCCCAACGGTCACATTTGTGACCGTTGGGGGCTCCAACGACTCTATGGTTGAAGCCCCTCTTTGGTTCTAAAAAATACGAAAATAAAAACAAAAAAATAAATAAAGAAATTTACATTTAAACAAAATAGTTGTTTTCTAAAACAACTATGTAAAATTACAAAAATACCCCTATGAGGTATTGATGTAATATATATATTTATATATACATATATATATACGTATATATATATGAGGTACATTTTAACAGTATTCTCCACCCGAATCGGATCTAAGAATGGATATGTGACTTTGAAATTGATTTTGAACTTTTGCATGAAATTCTTTGAAGAAATTAAAAACTTCCGATTTAAGGTTAAGAAAATAAATCCATACATATCTAGTATAATCTTCAATAAAGGTAACATAATATGAATAACCACCTTTGGATAGAACCGGAGATGGTCCCCATACATCGGAATGCACCAATTCAAAAGGTTTTGTTGTCACAAAGGTTCTAACAGGAAAAGGAATAGACTTCATTTTTCCGAAAATGCAATCTTTGCAATTGATATCTTTTTCTTTACAAAACTTGTTTACAAAAGGAAAAAGATACATTTTAGAGTAACTTGGGTGTCCAAGCCTTTTATGCCAAGTTTCAATATTTTTGTCTTGGACATAAGTACAAAATAAGGTATTTGGAAGCATTAAGTTATCCATAAAATAAAGATCTCCCTTCCTATGGCCTTGCCCAATCCGCTTCCCGGACCGGAGATCCTGCACAAAGCACCCTTGGGATGAGAAAGATATTTCACATCCATGGTCGGCAATTTGGGAAACGGAAAAGAGGTTAAGATTTAATTTAGGAACTATTCTAACTTTTGGAACAAGAAAATTTTGAACATTTTTAGAATCGAGAGTTCCAATACCATTTATTTTGAGAAAAGTTCCATCGGTCGTAGAGACACAAGATATTTTTGAATTGGTGTGCACGTTGGTTAATGCATTTTCATGAGGAGTCATGTGAAAAGAGGCTCCGGAATCTAAAATCCAAGAGTACGTACCGGGAGGTGATGATGAGGCAATGGCGGCACCGGAGGTGGAAGATGTAGCCTTTAGAATTTGTTGGAGAGCCAAGGAAATTTGACCAAGAGTATCTTTGAGATCCCTGTTCTTGCCTTCATCTTCTTTGGTGGAGGATTCCTCAACGGAAGCCACCTTTGGCTTGAATGTCCCATTTAGCTTTGGGTAAACGGGTTTAATATGTCCCGGCTCATAACAATTATGACATATAATCATTTTTCTTCCACCACTCCCTTGCTTACCAAAATGAGGTGGCTTGTATGTTTTAACATGATTGTCGGGTTTAGATACGGCAAGAACTTCATCTATGCTTTTACCCATGCTATGCCTAGTCTCTTCTTGAGTAATTTCGGCAATAGCCTCTTCTAAAGTAGGAAACGTAGATCTATGGAGAAGTGAGGATCTAACTTGTTCAAATTCGAGACGAAGCCCAAATAAAAATTGAAACAATCTATCTTGTTCCATTTGTTTTTGTCTTAGTTCCACATCCTCCGTAGCCACCCATTTAGGCTCTAAAAGAGCCAATTCATCCCAGAAATGATTTAGAGCACTATAATAGTCTTGTATGCTCATGTCGCCTTGTTTTGTGGTTCTCACTTTTTCTTGCAAAAAATAAGCTCTTGCAAGATCCTTTTGGGTATACATACCCTTCATAAAAAACCAAGCTTCATTTGCCCGGCGGAATTTTGCAATATTTGCACATACCTTAAGTTCGACATTATTCATAAACCATGCTAGGATTTTTGCATGGTTGCTCTCCCAATCTTCCATTTGGTGATGATAATCTTCAATGGCCTTGAGACGAGCATCACCTTCAAGTGCTTTCTCTTGATCATCTTCCATCTTTGTGAGCTTAAGTTGGGGTTCCGGAACGGTTCCCATTACATAACCCTAAAGCTTCTTGCCTTTGAGATTATTCTCCATTGCGGATGCCCACATCATGTAATTTTTCCCATTGAGCTTGAATGATAAATCGATCTTGACTTCCATTGCTACAAAATGAAGATGTGAAAAAGAAAGGAAGTAGAGAGAGACACGATTTCACCTTAGAAGATCGTATGGCTCTGATACCATGTAATGAAGTATGCGAAAGAATCCAAGAATGCCAATGCATTCACTATGTCCAACACGGACAAACGAAACAAGCATAAGAGAGGAAATCCACCAAGGGATATACGAAGGGCCTTATAACAAGGCTACACACATAAAAAGAATATCCCTTTTATTGGAGAGGAGCTCTCTAAGAGCAATACTAGATATAAGGGGGTTCCCCCTATTTATATGCAAAGGGAGACCAAAGGAAGCACCCAATAGAGTCGTTGGGAGCCCCCAACGACTCCATTGTGGGGCCCCTTTGGTATCCCAATAAACATTCCAGAAAATAAAAAAAATAAAAAATAAAAAACAGAAAAATAAAAGAAATAAAGCAAGTACCCCTATTGGGTACTTGTGAAAAGACCATAATACCCCTATCGGGTATTATGGTGAATACATCTATATTTATATATATATAGATGTATTATTACATGTCTTAACAGCCTCCTCTATTTATAGAGGAGGAAGCCAAAAACAAGGGACCACAAGGGGGCTCCCATCTTGTCGTTGGGAGCCCCAACGATCATAAATATGACCGTTGGGGCCCCAACGACAAGAAGGGTGGGGCCCCTTGTGGTCTTACAAAAAGTAAAATAAAAAAAGAAAAAAGAAAAAGCAAAAAGTGACAAAAGGAGAGAAAGAGGAGAGGTGAGGGTTTACATGAGGATTTACCAAAATACCCATATTGGGTATTTGGAAAATAAGAAAACAAAAAAAGAATTATGTATATATATACATATATGTATATATATATATATTTATATATACATAATTTAACATGATAGACATTAGATAAATTTAACGAAGAATTAAGAAGTGGAAGATCAACATTTCCAGTGTGAGATATAGAGTGAAGAGTACCATCTCCAGTTTTAATACGAAATTTTCCATGATAAGGAATGGGTTTCGAAATCTTACCGACATCACCTGTTACATGAGCTGCAGCCCCGGAATCAATTTACCAAGTTCCTTGTTCATTCTGCTTGAAGCTTATCTCTGAGAGAGCAGATATCAAAAGATTCTTCATATTATCCTTTTCATCGTCCTTCGAGTCTTCTATTCTTCCTTTGTGGGAGGATCCTGCACCATTAAATTTGCTTTTGTTTTGTGGCTTGTGCCAGCAATTAGCTTTGATGTGCCCCCTTTTATTGCATTGAAAACATGTTGGTATATTCCTGGAGCTTTGGTTCCCTGAGAAGGAATTGAGTGACATATTGGGCGTGGGCAACAACCCACGGCCTCCTTGATTGTTCCTTCCTTGGCCGCGTCCACCTCGAAAGCCTCCACGTCCTCTTCCTGACATCATCCTTGTAACCAATACATCATGATTGCTGGAATTGATGGCCATCTCCTCTCTTCTAATGGTAATTTCGTATTGTAGTAACTTCGCGCGAAGGTCTTCAAAACTTGGCAATGAAGGAAGACATAGAAGGGAAGTGACCAACATGTGATAATTGGAGCCAAGTCCATTCAGTGCCTGTTGAACCTTTTCTTTGTCAGGAATTTCACAACCCACCATGGCCAGTTGATCGGTGAGGATCTTGACTTTGTTCATGTACTCTGTAACTGACAAGTTCTCTTTCTTTAAGAGCTGAAATTCTCTTTTTAAATGTAGGATTCTGGCCTCTGAAATCTGTGAATATGTTTGCGCCAACCTCTGCCATAACTCCATTGCCGAGCATTCGTCGGGAATGCCGATTAATACCTCTTGAAAAAGAGTAGATGTGATGTAAGCAACGACCGCTTGATCTTTTCTCCTCCATCTCCCAAATTCTGGATTGCGAATCAATTTGTTGGAAACCTCCCCTTTATCGTCTCGCTCTTCCTGCATCACAAACTCTGGAGGTGCATGAACGGTCCCGTCGATGTGTCCTAAGAGATCCAAACTTTTGATAAAGGGCAAAATTTGCTTCTTCCAGGTCAAGTAATTCGAATTGTTCAGTTTTTCAGAGATGAGTTGACCAAGGAAACTTGACAGTAAAGAAGGAGAATCCATGACGAAATAATATGAAGTAGGATGAATAAGGGAAAGCGTCAAGTACAAGAGCATCAATACAAGGCAACAACCAGTCAAGCAATAATAGAAATTTCAACGTAGCAGAAATTCCAACAATCAAAGTTTTTTTTTTTTTGAGATTAGTTAGTCGTAGATGATCGAATATTCCCAACTGTGCTGATGCTGCCTAGTATTCAGCAAAGGGCAATCAAGATAACAGTCTGATTAAAAAAAATTTAAATCTAACATGCTGCTGACGTCAATGTTGGTAACGAACAAAGAAACATATCTTAATTGATGGAGCGTGAACAAATTACAATTTGTTTCACGCGTGCTCAAACCGTGACAGAGAAAAGGACCAAAGATTGATTTACGATAAAATATATATCTATATTCGTGAGATGAATAATCATATCTCGTGTTGGAGAAAGTAACGCAGATCTGGGAAAAACAATCAGATTTCGTATTTGATGAAATAATCAGGTCAGGTCTGAAAACAGAAATCTATGTCACACAGACTCGGCTAGGGAGGTGCTGCACCCGAGTCGACACGCCCCGACACGGGTGCGGCTTCGGACTCGGCCTGGACTCGGTCAACTTTGACCGAGTCCAAAAATGTCCATTTGTCCCTAAAAAATGAATTTTTTATATTTTTTATTTAAAAAAATAAATAAAAAGAGTCTGTGCACAGTCTGTGTTGTGTTGTGTTGTGCACAGTGCAGTGTTGTGCACAGTCTGTGCTGTGCACAGTGCTGCAGTCACAAACACAGACTGTGTGTCTGTGCACTTTTTTAAAAAATAATAATATATATATATAGCCGAGTCCCCGTGTCCAAAAATTTTAAAATTGCGCCGCACCCGTGTCGCACCCGCACCCGCACCCGCACCCATGTGACATAGACAGAAATCGAATTGGGAAATCTGGAAACAAAGGAACAGGCGATGACACAGATCTGAAATCGAAAACAGATATGCGTATGGAATTAGGTATGAAAACAAAGAAGAAGATGATGACACAAATCTGAAATCGAAAACAGATCTAAAAGATGGGGTAAAAATGCAAACAGAAATCTATCTTGAAAAAAAAAATGATAAGAATGAGACTCACGATGAGAGACAATAGAAGAAGTTGGAATAAAGGGCAGAAACACGTTAACCTGGAGCTTGAAGACTGATCTCTCGAGACACGTTCTGGGATCAACTTCACGCTCTTGAACAGAGATCAGACGAAGCCCTGCTCTGATACCATGTAAGATTTTGTCTCCAGGAGTATCGTTGATGCTGAAGAAGGGAGAGACAGTGAGAGAGGAGGGGACGGCTGCAATAGAAGATTCAATCCCACTTACTGGGGATCGTACCCTATATTCAACATATATATGTATTACAAATTGGATCGGGTCTGGATATTACATAACATTACATCTATTCCAGACCCGAATACAAATACAAAGTATTACAAAGATTCATGTTTCTGGGTCCAGATCCAAACCCGTAACCCGAATAAACCAGTCTCAATAATTAAAAACGCGCCTCAAGGCGCAAAAAGCGTGCCTCGCCTCAAGGCGAGGGGCTTTATGCCTTGAGGCGCATGTACAAAGCGCAATAGCCCCGAGGCATGTGCCTCATACGCCTTAAGGCGCGCGCCTCAAGCCGAGACGTACACGCCTTGAATTTTTTAATCAAATGAGAGTCAAAGCCCTCATTTGACAAAAAATTAGGGTTTTTTATGTAATTTTAACTAAGTTGCTAGTAAAAAGGGCATTTACTAATACAAGGCAAGGGCATATACAAGAGAGAAAGAAAATAAAGAATTTATACAAGGCAAGGGCAACAACCCCAAACCTAAACAAATTGGGTTTGATCTATAAGAAACCGGGTCTCAAACATAAGCCCAAGAAACCCGCACCGGGGGGGGGGGGGGGGGGAGCCACCGGACCCCATTACTGTAAGGGCAAAAACTTTGAATCAGGCTCCGCAACTCAGCAGTTGGACCTATGCTAAAATGAGTGGGTCCAAAGCTGAATCCGACTAAGTAATATAGGTATCAGATCAAGATTCGGGTTTAACTGGATTTTTATAAGAAAAACTATACCCAAATCCGATAAAAATTACATAAACTAGACCCAGTCCATACCCGGCAAAATAATATTTTTAATTATTTTACATTGAAAATTTGAGAATCTTAACCGAAACTCCAGTCAGACCTGGTTTGGTATAAAATTTTATAAACCATACACAACCCATATAATAATCAGACCTCATGGGTCCAACCTGAATAATTAATCAGAATCCCTTCTTTGCAACCAAACCCTGACCCTATAAGATCCAATATGTGTCAGGATCGGGTCATACCCAATCCATTGACACCCTTAGTAGCAAGTTCACCACTTTGCAGTCTAATAGACACTCAAAGCAACCATGGTAATGAAGTCATTCAGATTAGTTGCTTCATTTCACAGAAAATTAATATCACCGTGTCAACTTTTTCAATGTATTCAATTTCGTAGGAGCAATAATCTCTTCTAGAATGTGATGTTAAACCCTTTTAGTGGCAAAATCAAGTCATGCAATTACATGCAGTCACAACCCTATATATATATATATTAACATTTGGTTGTTAATGCTAAAATGCATTTTCTAATTATGACATGATATTATTAATGCTAATATGCATTTCGTTGTTAATGTTATTTTTTTATTTAATAAATGCTCATGTTTTATTTTTTAGATACTTGCATAGATCAAGTTGTTGCATTAATGTTATTTTTACATGTTAATCTCATAATTTTTCAGTACTTATTTGAGATTTTTTATTTCTTGTTGGTTGTTGCTTCATCAATAAAGAATTTTTTATTTATTTATAATTTTAGATATTTTTTATAGTTTTTTTAAGTTTTAAAAAAAAAAAACTTTGAGGCTTACGCTTTACGCCTCGCCTCAGATTTTGGTGGAGCGCCTCGCTACACCTCGACGCTTTCACAACACTGGTTCTAGCTCTTGATACTCAGCACTAAAGGTTTCATATGAAACCCATCTATCAATGGGAGTAGATCTTATAAGACTTGGATGAACAATTTCATTGTCAGTATTATCAATCTATGATAATTGTTCTTCTCTATGCGAAGAATGCAGTGATTGGTCATCATCATGTGTTAAGTAGCATCTCCAACCTATCTTTTATGATAGGCTTGCCCATAGAACTTGTTCTGATTATTATTTTTCAGTCATGTTGAATATCATTATTCTCTTGCTGCTCATGATGAATGTGCAATGCTTCAGGCTCCTGCACCACATCCGGATTGTTTTGCCCAAACTCAGGCTCATGCATTACACATGGGCCAGTTGCCCCTTGTATCAAGGATGAGCTTACCCAATGGTCTAAATCATCTCCAACTATTATTTGACTACTTTCTTGATGCTCTTCTTGCTTCAAACTCCCCTGAAAATTGGAACTCCCTTCATCAAATCTAGCATGGCATGACACTATTATACACTTCTTAATGGGGTTCCAAACTTCTAACACTTGTAACCTTTGTATCCATCTGCATATCCTACAAATTTGCACCAATGTTATGAAAAGCATTGAGGCGTAGCGTATCGCTCCACCAAAAACTGAGGTGAGGCGTAAAGCGTAAGCCTTAAAAATTTTCTTTGAAAACTTAAAAAAACTTTAAAAATATCTAAAAATATAAATAAATAAAAGAAATGTCAAAAATTCATTTATCTTCACCAAACACTATATCAAAAGGGTCAGCCAACATGTTTTTGCATGTATATAAGTAATAGAATGCCAAAAAGTTAACAAACATACAAAAGAATGCAAGAATATTAACAAACACACAAAAACCCTAAAATCCATTTATGTTCACCTAACACTATATCAAAATGGTCAGCCAGCACATTTTTGCATGTATATATACAATAGAATGCCCAAAAATTAACAAACACACAAAAGAATGCAAGAATATTAACAAACACACAAAAGCCCCTAATTTAAAGCCCTAAAATCCATTTATCTTCACCAAACACTATATCAAAAGGGCCAGCCAAACACTAAGAAAAATGAAGAGGGAGAGGAAGAAGAGACGAGAGAGTAAGCAGCGAGAGAAGGAAAAAAGTACCTTATTCTTCTTTTTCTTATGTTTCTTTTCTTTCTTCTACTTCTTCCTTTTTTCTGCTGAGGACACGAGAAACGAGAGAATGAGAGACGAGAAACGAAAGAGGGAAAGAATAAGTACCTTCTTTTTCTTCTTCTTCTTTCGCGTAGACGAAAGATGAGAGAGTGAGATATGAGCAGCGAAAGATGAGAGATGAGAGAGAGGGAGGAGGGAGCAGTCAGAGAGGAGGGAGAGACGAGAGAGAGGGAGGATGGAGCAACAAGAGAGGAGGGAGAGACAAGAAACGAGAGAGAGAGGATTGAGCAGCGAGAGAGGGAAAGAAGAGAGGGGCCGACCCTAATAAGGGTCCGGCTCACCCCAAAATTTGGGTCAAATGGGGGCTTTGACCCCCATTTGACCTAAATCAAATGAGGCACACGCCTCAGGGTATGCCTTGCCCTGAGGAGTATGCCTCATAGCAGATGAGGCGTGCACCATGGCCTCCGTGCACTATTTAAGTGTGTCTCATGCCACATAGGGTCGCGCCTCGAGGTGAGACGCATTTTTAACAACACTGATTTGCACACTTGAGCATTGGGAGCAAATTTACATCATTCTGAATCATCCACGTGCACATAACATATATATCCCCATACTTTCAAATCATTGTAATCAAGATGTTCCCCATATAAAACATATTATTGGGAGTTGTTATCAAGGACTTTCATAGGAAAGTGGTTTATGATATGAACAACTGTATGAAAAGTCTCTATGCTTAATGCACTTTCTACAATGTCTATGTTTTCTTTCCTCAATTCCATTTTGTTCAAGAGCATGCGGCAAAATTTCTTGTGACAAATGCCATGATCAAGTAAATAGTCTCTAAATGCATAAGAACAGAATTCTCCCCCTTCATCACTTTGAAATTGATAATAGGAAGTCCAAATTGGTTTTGAACGTACATATGAAAATGTCTAAATACACCAAACACCTTTGATTTTTGTTTCATAAAGAATATCCAGGTATACCTACTGAAATCGTCAATAAATAGGACAATACTTGCATGATGAGAAGGAAGCAACCGGTGTAGGACCCCAGACATCTGAATAATAAACAACTTCAAAAGGAAAGGAAGCTCTTTTATTTATACAATTAAAAGGTAATTGGTAACTTTTGCAAATTTGACAACTCGAAAATAAAGACTCAAGCACCGATTCTTTATTACATAGACACTTTGACAAAAGACCTTTATTGGACAAAGACTTCAGGAAAGAAAAATTGCAATGGGCCAAATGCCAATGGCACAAGTTATATGTTGCTCGATTCGAATCAGTTTCAGAAATCAACAATTGTGACATAGGAACTTCAAGGACATCACAAACTCCTCTACTGGACTCGGACAAAACTGTTAAAATATTATGTCTCTTTTAACTGTAAACTGAAATACCCATCAGGGGTATTTCAGTCCTTTTACTCAATAGGCGTCAGCCACCCTAATGAGCTAACATTTTTACTTTTTATTTTTTTATTTACTTTTGCTTTTTACACTTTTTTTTCTTTTTGACTGTTGTGAAAGGGACAGCTCCATATAGCTGTTGGAGCTGCCCCAACAATCACAAATGTGACCGTTGGGTGCAGCTCCAACGGTCATATTGAGCTGCACCTGTGGCTTCTTTTTGCATTATAAATAGGCCTTAGTGGCCCTTGTAAACATATTCTTTTTTGTGAGTGCATATGCAATATTGTAAAGCCCCTCTTGGGAACTTATGAATTGAAGTTCATTTTGTTTCATGTTGTTGTGCATGTGTATTCGTGCCTTCGTGCACTTGTGAGTGTTCTCCTTTGTGCCTTTGTGCACTCTTTGTATTTCTTGTATTGTGGTGTTACACACAATCTCTTTTTGTAGAGATTTTCACATGGTATCAGAGCAAGGTTGTTTGGAGAAAGAAATTGGTGTGATTCTTCTCAATATCAAGTGCCTCGAAAAACGTGCCTTCAACTTTTTGGTGATTGGAGTGGAGGCTCTTCTTCATTCAATATTTTAGAAGATTACTACAACAAGAAAGATTTAAAATCTTATTGTGGTACGTATTCTTTTCTTTCTTCTTTCCTCTCTAATGAGTGAGAAAGACTCCCATTTTTCTCTTGGTTTCAAGCTAAATGGCTCAAATTATCATGTGTGGGCCGGAAATATGGAAGCTCACATCAAAGGGAAAGGGCTTTGGGGTTACATTCAAGGCTCGATTCCGGAACCCGAGCCTAAAATTACTTTGGTTAAAGAAGGAGAAATCAAAATCCTTGAGGGAGATGAAAGAACTAATGCTCTTGAGGAATATAGTAGGAAACATGAGCAATGGGAAATGAAGAATTTTAAGATCTTGTCTTGGATTTTCTCTTCCGTTGAGACAAGGATTAATGCCAACATTATAAAGTTTAAAAAGACTTCTCAAGCGTGGGAGTATCTTGAGAAGATGTATACTTTTAGGGACTTGTCCCATAAGTATTATCTTCAAAAGAGAGCGTTAACTCTTGTTCAAGGTGATATGTCTATAAGAGAGTATTTTGCGGAACTCTCTTCAATTTTGGATGAGCTTGTCATGCTTGAACCCAAGTGGAGTGGAGAAGCCATAGAGCTTCGTCATAAGCAATTAGAAGAAGACCGATTCTTCAATTTTTTGAATGGGCTAAGGCCCGAGTTTGAGCAAATAAGATCTTTTCTCCTATCCTCTTTTACCTCTCCTCTTGAAGATGTCTTAACTAAATTAAGTGGAGAGGAAACCCGTATGGGCATTAGCAAGCAAAATCCTAGTGTGCTTGCAATGTCCACAAATCAAGAAGAATGTGATGGTGTTAATGCCGTTTCTAGACCCGATAACAATTTAAGAACATATAGACCTCCTCATTTTAAGAATCAAAATCAAGGAGGAAGAAGAGATTATAGCAAAATCTCGTGTCACTTTTGCAAAGAACCGGGTCATATCAAACCGGTTTGCCCAAAATGGAAGAAACTTCTAGCAATGGCAACTACATCTCAACCATCCAAAGAGGAATCTTCAAAAGAAGCTCTATCTCTCAATCAAATTGTGGAGGCTCTTTAACCTCTTCTAAAGGGAGCTATTTCCGGTGCCGCCGTATCCACCTCTTCTCCTCCAGGTAAAACTTCTTGGCTCTTAGATTCAGGTGCATCCTTTCATATGACCCCAAACATTTCATCTCCTTCCGAGTATTCTAAAAATGTGTCACCTTCTTTTATTTCGACCGCGGATGGTACTTCTCTAGAAATTAAGGGAATTGGAAATTTTAAAACCCAAAACTTCTTTATTCCAAAAATTAGACTTATACCAAAATTAAATTTAAACTTGCTTTTCGTTTCTCAACTCACGAACCTTGGGTGTAACATTCAATTCTCATCTAATAAATGTTTAATACAGGATCACCGATCCGGGAGATTGATTGGGGAAGGCTCTAGGAAAGGAGACTTGTACTATGTGGACTTTCTTTAAATTCCTAAAAACACCTTTTGTAATGTGGCCCAACATAAAGACATAAATGTTTGGCACAAGAGACTTGGTCATCCCAACATTACCAAGTTATCCTATCTACATTTTGTTAAAGATCTTTGTAAAAATACTTTATCTTGTAATGATTGTATTCTTGAAAAAATGAGAAGTATACCTTTTGAACCAAGAACTATGTTTAGTATTAAACCTTTTGAAATTATTCACTCGGATGTTTGGGGACCGGCACTTGTCATATCCAAAGGTGGTTTTGCTTACTATGTGATTTTTGTAGATGATTTTTCACGATATTGTTGGATACATTTTCTCAAACATAAGCATGAAGTTTTTCATGTTTTAAAACATATCATATGATGATTAAAAATCAATTTAATAGTAATTTAAAGATATTTAGGACCGATTCCGGAGGTGAATATCTCTCTAATGAGTTTAAGAAATATCTTGAGGATTGTGGCATTGTCCATCAAAGATCGTGCCCTAAGACACCACAACAAAATGGTTTGGCCGAAAGAAAGCATATGCATATCATTGAAACCACTAGAACCCTTCTCATTTCCCAAAATATTCCTAAAAAATTTTGGGCCGAAGCGGCTCTTGCTTCCGTCTATCTTATCAACCGACTTCCATCCAAAAATTTAGATAAAATTTCTCCCTTTGAGATTCTATATGAAAAAGAACCTGATTATAATAGGTTGAGAGTTTTTGGTTGTAAGTGCTTTGTTCTTACCATTAAAAATGATAAACTCTCACCAAAAGCCATTCTTTGTGCTTTCCTTGGCTATTCGGAAACTCAAAAAGGATTTCGATGTTATGACTCTAAGAATGATAAATTATATGTTTCAAGGAATGTAACTTTTTTGGAAAATGATAGTGGTTTTGAAAAAAATGAATCTCATTTAGAAAATGCCGATTACTCCTTTCTTTTTGACCTTTTATCTAAGGATGATGATATCTCTAGTGATGATGAATCAACATATAATAGTGAAAATGAAATGGTTGTGATCAACAATAACTCTAACCCTTCTACCCCTCAAGAAGAAAATGTATCTAGAGAACCCATCACTTATTCGCATAAAGATAGAAGCACCTTTAGGAGTGCTATTGAACTATATAGTGAACCTAGTGAGACTATTTCCACTCATGATTCTCATCCTAGGAGAACTGAAAGAACTAGAAGGACTCCCTCTAGATTCGTATCTTTTGATTCTTTCTCTCCTAAATATCGAGTTTGTTTGATTGCCATTCACTCTTATTTTGAACCAAAAATTTTTGGAGAAGCCAAACAATGTACTGAATGGAGAGAAGCCATGGAGAGTGAACTCAAAGCTCTTAAGAAAGCTAACACTTGGGAATTTCAATCTCTTTCCAATGGCAAGAAAACTATAGGATGTCGATGGGTGTTCAAGGTCAAGACTAAGAGTGATGGTTCTCTTGAAAGGTATAAGGCTCGTCTTGTAACTAAAGGGTACAGTCAAGAATATGGGATTGACTATGAAGAGACATTTGCTCCAGTAGCTCGTATGGTTACTGTCAGATGTCTTATCACCATTGCTTCAATTCGAAAATGGAATATTTACCAAATGGATGTCAAAAATGTCTTTTTAAATGGAGATCTTAATGAAGAAGTTTACATGGATGCTCCACCTGGTATGGAAATCCCTAAAAATAAAGTTCTTCGTCTTCGTAAAGCTCTTTATGGACTGAAACAAGCACCCAAGGCTTGGCACGATAGGTTTAACAATGTAATGACTGAAAATGGTTTCACTTCATGCTATACTGACATTGCATTGTTTGTTAAGAAATCTGATGCAGGGATTGTTATATTATTGTTATATGTTGATGATATGTTAATAACATGTGATGATATCAAAGGAATCAAGAGCATTAAATCTATTTTGACTTCAAAATTTGAAATGTCAGACTTAGGATTTCTGACATATTTTTGGGGAATTGAGGTTGCCTATTCTCAGAGAGGCTATTTTTTGTCTCAAACTAAACTTGCTTATGAGATTCTTGATAGATCAGGAATCACAGATGACAAGGTCTGCGAAACTCCTGAAATAGTAGGTCCGAAGATGAAGATTGATGATGGGATTCTCTTAAAAGATCCCACACCTTACCAGCAACTGGTTGGATCCCTAACGTATCTCAGCATTACCAGGCCTGATATTTCTCATGCAGTACATGTTGCTAGTCAATTTCAACATGCACCTACTACAGTCCATATGAGCGCCATCCTTCGCATCATCAGATACATAAAGGGTACAGTAAACAAGGGAGTATTTCTATCTTCTACGTCTGAATTAAGTTTAATTGCTTATACTGACTCTGATTGGGGAGGTGACACAAATAACCGTCACTCCACCACTGGTTTCTGTATTTTTTTAGGTGAATCATTAATCTCTTGGAGATGCAAGAAGCAGCAAAAAGTATCGCTTTCATCCACCGAAGCTGAGTATAGAGCCATGGCATCTACTACAATAGAGATTGTTTGGATTCGCAACTTGTTGGAAGATATGAATATTCAAGTTCAAGGGCCCACAAAATTATGTTGTGATAATAAAAGTGCAATCTACATTGCCAAAAATCACACATTTCATGAGCGCACGAAGCATATCGAGATGGACTGTCACTATGTTCGTGAAGAATATTTAAGAAAAACCATTGACCTTCCTTATGTTACATCAGAATATCAACTGACAGACTTCTTCACTAAGGCGCTGTGTTCTCCAAGATTTAACTTTCTTCTTGGCAAACTTTCGGTCGTGACACCCTAAGTTTGAGGGGGAGTGTTAAAATATTATGTCTCTTTTAACTGTAAACTGAAATACCCATCAAGGGTATTTCAGTCCTTTTACTCAATAGGCGTCAGCCACCCTAATGAGCTAACATTTTTACTTTTTCTTTTTTTATTTACTTTTGCTTTTTACACTTTTTTTTCTTTTTGACTGTTGTGAAAGGGACAGCTCCATATAGCTGTTGGAGCTGCCCCAACCATCACAAATGTGAGACTTCCCCACTAGAAGCTTCCTTGACAATATAGAGACTTCCCCATCTTACCCCTTCAGCGTATGTTTTGTTCTTACGTGGATCCTTTACAAACACAAAAGGAGTAAAGACAACACAAGAATTAGTTTGGTCACACAATTGAGAGGCAAAGATTAAATTTCTTTTGATACCCAAAACAAGAAAAATATTGGGCAATGATAATGACCCGACTCCAGTAGTAACACGGCATTCCCTATTTGTGTGATGGGATGGGGGTCCCACCTCCAGTGATTATTCTACCATGACTATCATAAGGTTTAGAATTGAAGATCTTACCAGCATTACCTGTCACATGATTACTTGCTCCAGAATCAAAGAACCAAGCTTCTGGATTAGATTGTTGCTGATTCACCTTCAAGTTTTGGAAAGTGGCAGCCAGCACTTCATTATTCACCTGTTGTTTGTTGCCTTCTTGGTTGTGCACGTAGTTTGCACAGTATGTTGTCCAGCTTTCTTAGCATTAGAAACAGGCCCATAAGATGGGAGATCCCAACAATCTCCTGCACTATACCCTCTCTTCTTACATAACTGGCACATTACCACATTTTTCTGCTGATTGGAATTCTGTACGAATTCTGTGGCAGAGGCAGAAGTCCTCTACCACCAGCCCAGTTATTGTTTCTTCCTCTATTTCCTCGACCTCGGCCATGATGTCCTCCAAAATAGAAATTAGTGTTCAAAACCTCATGTTCTTGATGCTCATTTTTCTTCTTAGGAACATGAGTAGCTTCAAAGTGTAAGCGAATGAGGTGCAGGGCTTCCAACTTCGGCAATCAGTCTTGATATTGCATTAAACTAACAATGCAGCAAAATGCCACAAAATGGAGCAAATGTAGCAAAAATATGGTTGTCGCTCCCTCTCACACGGCACCAAGGATGTCATAATCTTAAAATGATGTGTATGTTGCTGGCATACCATTTCTATCAATCTTCCCAATAAAAAACAACCCTAAAAGTCCAATCCCAGGTTTCAAAAGCTTTGAGAAGTAGCCTGCATCTCAGGAAATCAAATTAAGTCCGAATTTTCTCAAAACAAGCAAAAATGCTTAGAAAATTCATAGCTTCTGCATCGTACGCCTAAAATCACATGGTTTTTGTCTTTGAATTCTTCTTTTATGATGCGCTAGCAGCTGCAAAGTACCCAAGGTCAAAAACTGTTTGCAGCTTGAACCAATGTGGAGCCTTGTGTGGGCTAATTGTGATTTTATGGGTCTTTTGAGTAAAAAGAGTCATGAGAATCGAATTGAATAGTGTTGGATCAGAGGTCCATTTCACATTTGGGTTATGGAACGGATCTAATATAATAAATTAGATCAAGTTACAACCCAATTCTGAACACCAAGGTTCACCTTAGGGCTATGTAGTCAAAATCGGTAACTACGCACGCGACTAGTCAACGTAGGTGTCAGATCAGCATCTAGTCTAAGGCAATTAGGTGCCCTAGACTTAAAAGGCCCCGATGGGTCCGACTAGTCCTCGCCTAGGAGCCAAGTAGTCCCAGCCTAGGCACAAACTTGTCACTTTTTTTACCATCTATATTTATATATGAGTGGTAGATGTCTGTCTAACACTCACTTAGCTAGACGCTAGTGGACGTGCGTGCGATGGACGACACGCGTACAATGGATGACATGCGTGTGATGGATGACACACATGCGATGGATGATGTGCGGGCGTTCTGCACTTTAATATAAGCAATAGTGGAGGGTGGAACCGCCACTATTGACCTTGGGGTCTTTAGTGGTGGTTTTGCCCGTGCTAAAGACTTTTGTTGTTGGAAAAAAATGACGAGTGGACAAGCGGCGCGAGTCCACCTGTGAGGCTGGAAAAGTGGTAGGCAGTAACCATTTTTCCTATACATATACTTTTTTTCTTCAGATATATAAATATATATTCTCTTCTCCTTTAGATATATGTATGTATGTGTGTGTCTGCATGTATAGATTCTATCAAGTCTTATACAACTATATATATATATATATATATTAATGTAAATTCTGTATTTTCTTAATCTTTTTTTTAGTTCCGACTAGGCCAACTGGTCCCACCTAGGCCTTTTAGACATTTATCACCTAGGCAATGACTCGCACTTTTGACTACATAGCCTTTAGGGGGGGGAAGAGATGTGGCATGAACAGTCAAGAAACATCTAAGGCTCATTGTCTCATGAAGTTTTTGTGGGAAAGTGCTTAGTTAGTACACTTTCCCAATATGGGTAAAACAAACATCCAAGCATCATGGTGGGAAAGTGTCATGCTGGCACAAGTGGACCCTATCACGAGCATACAAATATTCCCAAGAAGAGAGAACAACAAGAGAGAGAGAGAGAGAAGAAGATAGCCTTCATTAACTCAAAGAATGACATACAACATTATATTGGGTATGTTCCCTCAAAATTGGTTGACTCTTTGACTAATTACAACAAGAGTACAAAAATACCCCTATAAATAATGTATGTACATAGAGAGGGACAGCACAACAAGAAAGGTAAAAAAAATATGATTCTCAACACTCCTCAAACTTGAGATGATGCTAACGGAATCATTCCAAGTTTGAAGAGAAATATTTTAAAGTCAGAAGGTGGAAGGCTCTTCGTTAACATATCTGCAATTTGCTTTTTGGACCCCACATACATGAGAGAAATAACCCCATCTTCATAAGCACGTCTTGTAAAATGACAATCAATTTCAATATGCTTTGTTCTCTCATGAAATTCAGGATTCTTGGCAATATGAAGGACACCCATATTGTCACAATATAGAGGAGTCTTCTCATGAATAAAAACACCAAGATCTCTCAACTGTCATCTAATCCATATGAGTTCTGCTATGACTTGAGCCATGGCCCTATACTTTGCCTCAGTTGTAGAAAGAGTTACTCTTTGTTGTTTCTTGTTCTTCCATGATATCAATGAGCTCCCAAGGAATACACAGAACCCAGATGTTGATAGTTTGTCTTTAGAAGAGCCCCCAAAATCAGCATCCCAGTAGGGTCCAAGCTCACAAGAGGTGGAGGAGGAGAAGAATATTCCATACTGCATCATATCTCTGACATACCTAATTATTCTTAGAACTGCAGCAAGATGCATTGACCTTGGTGTACTCATGAATTGGCTAATTGCATGCACTGCACAAGAAATATCAGGCATGGTTATAAGTTGGGTATATCAGACTCCCAACTAATTGCTTGTATATAACAGGATTATTTAGTTCTTCTCCATCTAATGCCCTTAATTTTGCATTAGCTTCCATAAGAGAGTCTACTCTTTTAGTATCATCTGCAAGTCTTGCTTTTGACACTAATTTTGTAGCATATTTATGCTAGGATAAGTAAATTTCATGTCTTCAGTATGTCACCTCAAGGCTTAGGAAATACTTTAGAGTTCCCAGATCCTTCATCTCAAATATTCTAACCAACTTCCTTTTTGTATCTTCAATCTTTTGAATATCAATCCCCTATGACGATCATATCATCTACATATAAAAAAGTATGCATTTTCCTTGACTTGAGGATGACACAAACAAAGCTAGATCATGATGGATTTTGTAAAACCCAAAGACTTGATTGTTGAATTGAACTTCTCGAACCAGGCCCTTGGAACTTGTTTAAGACCATACAATGTTGTAAACACCCCAAATTTTTCAAAATTTTGTAAATATTCCCTTTTTGCCCCTGACCCCCATTTTCTGCATAAATTAAGTCAATTTCAATCAAAATTTCAGTTTATCTTCGGATTCACTAGAATCAGAATCCATTCTCTATAGCTGACTCAATATCGAATCCGGATCTAATATCAAAATCCAAATCTGAGCCTCGTTATCCAATTTTTAAATCAAATCTATAAAAATCCAAAGATAATTTCTGAAAGGCTCAGACAGTCCATCCGGTGTCCATTTGGATCCACTGTCCTATATTTTTTCGATTCAAGGTCCAAAGCTTGAAATTTTCCTCAAAATCTGGATCCAAACCCGTTTTCTGAAGAAATTTCAAAAGATCAAACCTGAAATCTCAGAAAGCCTCTCTTTTGTAAATATTTTCAAATTTTTATAAAATTAGTTTAAAATCCCCTGTTTTCCCTTAGATTTTAGAACTTTATTTCAAAAACACCAAAAAAATATAAAAGTTTGAGAAAATACGGAAAATTTCGGTTTAAAAGTCTTTGAAAACCGTTTGTAGTGAGAACCACCTTTTTGAAAAATCCTTTTAGAAGAACCCGCTTTTTGAAAAATTAGGAAAATTTTCAACGGTTCTCGCCTTCCCGCGATCATGAACCTCTCTCTCTCTCGCACGCTCTCCCTCTGGAAGCACCCATGTGCCTCCATCACCATCCTCATCTTACTTCATCCGCCCATCGCCAACCACCCTCCATGTGCCTTCCTCTCCCGTTCATCTCCAACGGAAGCCCCCACTTCCAGACCCTTCCTCCCCTCTCTATAAAAGGGGCGCAAGGGGAAGGGAGCGGGGGATCGATCAACACCATCGCCACTCTCGCTCCCGTCGCTCGCCTACCCATCCATTTCTTTTTTTCATCCCAATTAGCATCTGTTTTTTTTCTTCTCTGCGCCATTCTCCTTTGACGCACCCATTTTCTTTATGTTCATCCATTAGCCTCATCGTCCACATCCGTTTTCTCGCTACTCCACGATCGAGCCTCTCCTCCTCTTGACCGAGCTTCCTTCCTCCTTCAGAATACCTGCAACCATAGGTAAACGATCACTTCTCTCTCTTATTCCCGATTTCCTTGTTTTTCTTGCTTATCGCCCTGTTAAAGCACGCATGTAGCGTCGATTTTGCTAACAGCAAGATCGACTTACACCTGTGCAACATTAATGGAATATTTGTATTCCAACATCTTTACTTTATTTTCTTTTACTTATGATTCTTGCAATTGCTCTATTGAATTGGCATTCGTCTCTCTGCTACCTTTCATGTTACATGGTTATATGCATCCCTCTCATTCACGAGAGGTTTTAATTACATTTTCAATTGCATCTGCATCTCGTCATTTATGTACTATCTTTAACAACGTTCATTGATTCCTCTGCATTCTCTTTATTTCTGCATTTTTTATTTTTTATTTTATTTTTATTTTTATTATTTTTATTATTTTTTTTATTTTACTTTATGTCATCGATCATTCTGTATTAACATATGTGTTTCATCAATATACTTTGCATTCATATATTTTGATTCAATGTAAGATCATCTCATGCATCTTATTTCGTTTACCATTCACCACATTCTTGGTTCCACTATGCCCATTTCCTCATATTGCATCTCATTCGAATAATGCAGCATTTCTGGATCCTGATTCTCTGATTCCAGAAGAGATTTGGATTTCATGAATCCTAGAATCACATCTCATCCTCTGTATATCACAATACAGAGGGCGCATATATCCATATTGGCACCTGGCATTTGACGCCATTTTTCATTCTATATTATTAAATGTCCATTGTCATCACATTTGATACAGATTCACGCTTCATTTGCATCCAGCATCTTCCTGATTTTATCCGTTTTCTTCCTCTGATTATACATCATGTCTTTCTTCTGCTATTTATTGGAAATTGTTACGGATCTTTCGAGTTTGAAATACTTAAAGCCATTGATTCTAGAAAATGGTGAGAAGCCCATCGACATAACATCTGTATTCCTGTTTGACACCACTATTGCATTAGCCTATGCATTCTGATTCTCATGGTAGGTTCCAGTTTTGTTTTGTTTTATCATACTCGCATCCCCCATTATAATTATATTTTGCTCCATCATTTTTTTTGTTTTGTTGTTTCTTCATGCATAATATTGTGGCATTTCCTTTTCCGTATTTTTCCATTTTCCCATATCTCTCTGTAATTGTGGATTCATCATCATTGTGTCATTTATGTGTTTTCTTTATACCTACACCTTCAGTAAAGATAACCAGTCCAGAGAGACTTGAGAAATCTGGGGGCTAAGACAGGACATTCATCATTGTGATGGGTTCAGTTATCTGGTATGTCTTGCATTGCTATAAAGAATTAACAGATCGACAAGCTTCGAATCTGGAGGATGAGATACCGCACACTTTAACATTCTCGGCTAGTGTCATAGGCAATTGACTTGCCACTTTCACTGTGTTCAATTCCTAATTGGGGTTCATCAAAGTTTTGATAAACAGGTAATACGGGTGTTCTGGAATCTCGCTGACCGTGATGACTTCCCTAATATTCAGTTTTGGTTGATGATGTTCTTGAGACAAAACTGGAGGAGCAATTTTACAGATAAAGGGACATTTGATACAGTAAGGCTGCATCCTGATGACCCTGACAAATGAATTATGTATTGGGAATCAATCTCAAAGTTGGTTGCTCCTGGTGGATTACTGGTGATCACATCATGTAATAACACAAAAGACGATTTGGCGCAGAAGCTGAGAGCTTCTGTCCTAAGTCAGCTGCACCTGTAGCATTGGATACACAAGCCAATGAGCCTATTCTCCCACCATTTAGATATCTAGACCATGTCAAGTCGTATCTAACATTTAGTTTTGTGGTGTGGAAGGGAGCCGGGTGGCTACTGTTGCATCTGTGAGAAGGGTCAGGTCTTGACTGAAGGTCCTATCTTTTCCTTTAAAGCTGCGATTTGGAACCACTTAATGCTTCGCCATTAGTTATTCGCAGTAACAGTTTGTTTCTTTTATCAGTTCTCCTGCCCTCTAGATTCTACTCTTAACAATTGTGGTTTGCTCCATGTTGTGTTCCTGTGTAGACTGATGACAGTGCTTTAAGAGTCCTGAAATGATACAGGTGAGATTTGTTTTAATCTATCATTGTGGAGGTCTTTCAATGGTAATTTCTTTGCCATTTGACATATCCCCAGCACATCATTTAATCTCTTGCCGTACATTATTTGAGTTTCCATTGTATACCATTTGATATGTTCATAACACGTCCTTTGACATACTGCATATCACTTGAATTCTCACTGTATATTCAGTCATTGTACATCCACTGTAGGCACATTACCACAGTCATCAGGATATTTTCATTGTGCTGACACACTGTTCCATGCATTCTGGTATGATGGGCGAGAATCATCTGAAGACGTTGATTGAAATCAATTTGTTGGTGTTGTTGATGCTGTCAAATCGCATTCGTAGATGTTGCAGGAAGGAATGTTGCTGAATTCAACTATGCAGAAGTCAATTTCCTGCAAACTAGTCCACTGCACTTCCTGAACTCCCTCTGATCGAATGAAATTTACTGCATCTCCTGTGTGTTCTTGAATTGCCTATACAGACTATGATACACTTGGACTTCACTTAGCATGTCTCGCTATGATTTAATAAATACAATGCCTATGTCACACATTCCTATTCTGAACCTTGGCACCTGAACCACTATGTTCACTTTCTAACAATTCCTACCATCATTTTGTCCTTGCCACTGATAACATCCTCGTAGCCTCTGTTGTCGTTTCCTTAGCTGCCTTGGACATCCCTACCACTCTTTTCTAGATACAGGAAAGCTTTAGTTAATATCCACTTAAAATCTTTCCTCAACTCCCCCAAGAGACGAGTTCATCTCACCTTCTTTCCCTCACCCTTCCACACAAGGAACCAATCTTCACAAAGTTTATCGAGGTTCTGTATTTCCAAACGGGACAAGGCTTCTGCAAGTAGCAAAGAATGACACATTCGCTCTTGGACCTCCAGTGGCGAAACATCGACCTGCAGCAGAAAAAGTTTCAATCACTTGGTCTTGTTAATAAATAGTAATATTACAGGAATATTATGAAATTGTTTCAATTTCTTAAGGGTTGTGGATTTCCTCTAATCTGTTACAAAAGGTGAGATTCACAGTTGCACTGGGATATGCTGCATTATTACTATACAACACCACAGGCTGCCATACTTAGTTTCATCATCTTTCTACTGCTGTCAATATTTTCCAATACCCATCATATGTATCTTTACCACTTCTGCACTTAGTCACCCGGCTGAATCGCATGTTTCACAACCCCTCTACCTTCAAAAACCCTTGTCATATCTGTACACAGCAACATTGTTGAAGCCCTCTGCACCAGCCCTGCTATCTGCACCTTCTCCTGTTCACTGATACCATGTTTTAGCACTCACCATCACTTCCATCACCTACTGTAATAATCGGATAAAAAATTGGATCCGGGCCGGATCTGGACCCGGATCCGACCCGGGTAAGTTAGTCGGCTGCGTGCTTTTAAAAGCACGCAGCGACGAAGGGGGGAGGCTCTCGAAACCTCCTTCCCCCTCTCGTCTCTCGGTCTCTCTTCCCCGAGCCCTCCCTGTGCCTCTTTTCTCGTTAGGCAGGGGCCTTCGCTGTTTTTCGGCAGGCAGGGGCAAGCCCCCTCACCTCGCTTTTCCCTGACATCAGGCGGGCCTCCGTTCGTTGTTGAAAGGCAAGGTGCGACCTCCTGCTTCCCCCTTAGTGGCTTGCAGGGAAGGACCTCACTTCGTTGCTCTTCTGGCAAGCAGGGCGACGCCTCGGCATTCCTCGTGCCTTCATAAGGCATGGGCGCAACCCTGCCTTCCCGTTGTTTGCTGACAGCATGTCAGCAGGGGCTCATGGTCGTGCCCCTGCTCTTTGCGCTTATAGCAGGTGTGCATGTGCACGATGCCCCTGCCTCTGCCTACCTTACGTCAGGACGACGTCAGTGCCCCTGACTTCCTATTTTGATATTGCTTGCTAAGATCGTTACTTTTGCAGCTCGTACGACGGATTCCGCTCGCGCTCCGCGACCCGAGCCGTCAATCGCGTACATCCGCGGACGACAGCAAGCTTGCACTCTCAAAGGTAGGGGAAGATTGCACAGAAGACTTGGACGATTGAATTAAATTCAATTAACTAAAAAGAGACCATTAAATAAATATATATATATATATATTTATACGAATACGCATTTAACTCAAGGACGCGGTTTCGCGATCCATGTCCTTTACTTTGCCGTTGCGCATCGCGCACAGGTTTGCGTTGCACTTCTGCTTACCGCCTTTACTTTGCCGTTGCGCTTTGCGCCTAGGCTCTTGCCTTTGCATATGTGTTGGTATTGCCTTGCTATTGCAGATGACGTGCAGGTTCTTGCTCTTTGTGTATGCCTTAAAAGCATCCTCGTGGAGGATGCAAGGGGCATTTACCCCTCTCCCTCTTGCGATAAGAGTTCAGTCGGGAGCGAGCGGCACATCCTCGTCTAAGGATAAGGATACCTCGCAAGAATCCTAGCTCTTCGTGTGCGCAGTCCTGCAGAGTCGACTTGAGATTTTAGAGAGTTGCGCAAAAGCATCAAAGACTGCTCCAAATCGAAGCATTTGGCAGGATGTGACTGACTGGTTCTGCTCGCCTTTTTGACATATCTCGGGTGATCCCGAATTGAGGGTTCAAGCGAACTTCTTAGCGGGTGTTCTGTTGAGAAACCTGTATCCCGTCTATCGAGGCCGGTATCGAGTCATGCGAGACATGTAGATACCCCGATAGCGGATGTGATTCGAGATAATCATATGCATCATGTTGGCACAAGGTACTGCTGTTTCAAAAGATAGAGTAAAGTTGATAAACTTTACATCTTTGTGAAACACTCCTGTTGAGGCTTCTATTGAGGAGCTATACCCCCTTCATCCTAGAGTACTTGTAGTCGTGCACGACACGTCTAGTACTGCGATGATCGGATGAGACGGTCGTGCAACCTCGGATAGTGCTAAATGCACAATGTTGTAATCACATAAATGGCCTCACATTCGCCTTCACAGGCAAGATGCTCGAGTGGTTTAAATACCACAACATAGAATGGGTCGTTAGTTAAGCAACCCCTAACGTACCTATTCGTTTCTTTGTGTCTGTCAAGGGAGAGGATAGAGCGGTACAAACTCCAATGGACAAGTTGTTAACAACCACCCTACGGGCAACGATCCGGCCTCCCCAGTCATTGGAGTTAGGGGAAAGGGGCTACATTAGTTAGCTCAACACTTCTGCAAAAGTTGGATGCGTCCGTAGCACAACCTCCTTTGCTGAATCCTCTCTCGGCTAAAGCCGTCCCTTTGGAGCGAACTCAACTAGCTATTCGGGTTATTGAAAATACATAGAATAACAGACGCCCGAACTAGTTTCAGTTGGTTCTACGTTTTGCCTGCGCGTACCCGCAGGTTCGTAATTATCGAAACATAAGGTCTGTTCACATTGGTCGTTGAGTCGTGAGATTCGCTTGCACTACTGCTTCGCTTGCACTACTGCTTCTCTTGCACTACTGATTCGCTTGCACTACTGTTTCGCTTGCACTACTAATTCGCTTGCTTGCTCGATAGTTCAGTATGCTACTCGTTGAGCTGTGCACGCCTGTCAAGGCGTTACTCTAGTTGGTTAAACTGCTTACGCAGTTCTTTACGGAGTAATAAGGAGCTTCTCATACTGGTTAAATAATTATAATAATAGCATTATGCCAATTGCTACATATTACATGTGACTTGCTTTATCCCTTGGTCGAACTGTTTGGTGCTTATTGTAGCGTAGCACTTGTTGACTTGCATCTCTTATGATTGATGTGATTGCATACAGCTCGTAATCTACGAACTGGTGGCAACTAGGATTGATGTGGCCGCTTGTCTTATAAGCTGCTTACATATTGTGATACAATTGTTGTCATATGATTGCTTATGAATGGCTTGTGATGTAATGGTTTATGCCTTACGATTAATTTAATTACTTGTTGATGGACTGAGCCATTTTATGGTAATTATATGTTTTACGAGCATTGTTATGAGTGCTTGTCTTATTCAGTTGTTTTGTTTGGCTGACGGGTAGAGTTAGTTACCCTTCGCCCATAGAATCAACTGAATTGCCATATTTGGGCGTTCTCATGTGTCGTTTACACATGCTTTAAGGGCCTATTTGAGGATTGCAATATTCCTTGTGACAATAACACGATGCGTAGGATATTATGCTTCTATGTGAAGTGATATGATGCATATTGTTGATATGCATGCTTATGCCCATATTGTGGCTACCGACCCCGAGGCGGTCAATGGTTTAGAGCAGTCGATTATTGATGCATGCATCACTGAGTGGGGTGTCTGCTGTCGAGCACCTGATCTCCAAAGGATTATATGCGAGGGCGTGTATGATCAAGACCAGGTACCCGGCCAGAGTGGTAGATTCTCTGTGAGGATGTACACTGTCCACGAACGGGTAGCCGCAAAGACGGTGAACTCCTGTGAGGAAGTGTATGGTCCAAGACCAGGTATACCATCTAGGGCGGAATTCTTTGTGAGGTTATACATGTCCCAGACCAGGTGATTCGGGCGTTGATCTTGTTGTTTGTATTAGTGGCTATCGACCCTGAGAGCGGTCATTTGTGTGGATGCGTGTATCGCAATGATTTTCATTGGATATGGCATTTGTTAGGGACTGATCTCCCAAAGGTTTCGCTATGAGGTTATACATTTCCCAGATCAGGTGACCCGGCTACAGTGGGAGATCTCTGTGAGGATGTACACTGTCCACGAATGGGTAGCCGCAAAGACGGTGAACTCCTGTGAGGAAGTGTAGGGTCCAAGATCAGGTATACCCTCTAGGGCGGTAATTCCTTGTCCGGTCGTATATCTCTCGGACTGAACGGTCCGACGTGGATCTTGTGTTTTTGCTTACCATAAAAAGTTATGGTGAGTTGTGACGATCTTCTGAGATTGTTTGTGATAGCCAACTATGAATTCATAGTTTCGACTTTCTGTTTTAGCATGATTACATGCTTGACTCAGGTGTGAGAATCAGATCGTTAGCGATTTGAGCTAGTAATCATGTTTTGGACCTTCTACGGAAGGGTGAGCTTTTCTGAGAAGGTATGACGCCTTAGTGCGTCATAACCGATGACGGTTAGCCGCGTAAGACTTTGAGAGATGAGGATAGATTAAGGTCGTTCAGGACAAAGCGTTGGTTAGAAGTAGCGAATGACAAACTATGTCCTGGTGGTGATTAGATGCAGAGACCTCGTTCTAGGAACGAGGACAAGCTTGTTGCGTAGTAGTTCACAACTTACGATCAAATGGATCGTATGCTGCGTTGGTCAGTTGCACTACTTACTCGCTCGCACGCCTTATTCGCTTGTACTGCTTACGTGTTTGCACTATTCACCTGCTTGCATTGATTACCTGTTTAACTGCATATCTGCTTTAAACTGCGTAGCCTACTGAATTAAATGTACTTAATTCAGTTTCCTGTTAGTCTCTCTTGTGCACCTACTAGTTTTTCGCGAAACTAACCCATTCTAAGGGTACAGGTGATGTTTAGGTACTCTACGGGCGATGGCGATTGCAAGATGGCTTCAAGACTTCTTCCTGCTCTTAGCTCGTGTCCTGGACGCTTGGGTTTGTATCGGATTTCCTTTAGGATATCCGATTTTTTTTGCGTTTTGGTTCTTTTAGCTAACGTGCCCAGAGTTGTCAGCTTGCCTTATGATTTATCAAAGAAAAATCTTTCGCTGATTTCATAAACCAACTCTGAAGGAAAGAGATATTTCTAGTCTCTTGCCTGTTTTTCTGAAAAGGTTCGCAAGTTTGAAATTTGGGGCGTTACACCTACAACTGCTCCAATGCAGTGCCCCAGCTGCACCCTTGCAGCATCACCTTGCACCTTCACAATCGCCACTGATGCACCTTTCTTCACAGCACATTCCCATTTCCAGCACCATACCTACGCCAATACTCACTGTGCTCCACCCATAGTTTCTTCACTGTCACAACTTATGTATAGTCCCCTGCACAGTTTCACCAGCCACCTTCACTTGCATTTCTATCTTCCATTAATTGGCAATTGTGTTGTCATCCAGCTACCTTCCTTTCACGGCAGCTACTACAGTAGCAGCCATGCACACTCCGTTGCACCCTTGTTATCCATTTCCATTCTCCGTATCATCACATTTGGCATATACATAGTATCACACAACTTCCCCTTTCCATGTGATTTACTTGTGTACTCCTTCTCACACATCTATCATACCTACACACTCAGCATATGCCATATCTCCTTGACAGCCACTTGCATATCATGCATCTTCTTTCCTTCCTCACATATAAGATGTACATCATGTACATGTTCTAACAAACCTTTCTCGTATATCATGCATAGGTGCTCCCTCATTAATGCAATGCATCACATACGCATTCTAGCATGCCTCTCCTCATGAATATGTGAATTTCATATGCATTTTTTTCTCATCATTTGCCTTCTTGACCCCATGTAGTATTGTCATCTTTCTTTGTATTTGCACTAACTCTATTTTTGCAGGAATACATGAAAAATCTGGACTCCCTTTCTTAGATTAATGACTTTTCATATTTTCAATTCAATTCAAATGTAATAGTTAGACATTAATGAGAACTTTATATTTCCAGTATTAGATTAGAATGTATGGGCATGTAAATATCATAAATTGCTTGTTTCATGTCATTTTGCCTTTATTTTTCAAAAAATCACAAATGGGAAACATGAATGGCACGTGCACCATTCTAATAAAAGGTGATTAAATCCTAAGTTGATGATTTGCATCAATGGTCATAGTCAGGGTGTGAACAAAACTTATGATTTTCATCTTTTATGGAATAACATTGGGATCCACATTGGGTCTCTTTTCAAAAATCATCATATTTTCAAATGTTTTCTTCCTTTATTAGAGTTTAACTTAAAATTAACTCAAGATATATATCAATGGCCATAGTCAGGATATATTGAGAGTTAATTTCATTTTAAACTCTATAAAGTCACCAAAAATGTATTTTATTCTTCACTTGAATTTAAATATGATTACTATATAATACATTCAATGACCACAGTCAGGGATGTATTATATTTTCAATCTTATTTCAATTCATTTAAAAAATGAAATATACTTTTCAAAATTCAATTTCAAGTTCTTCAATTCATTTCATCATTTAGGATAGAATTACATCATATTTTCAAACATTCTTTTTCAAAATCCAAGCGATTTTGAGATATATCTTCAAGTATCTTCTTCATTTCTCAAATCAATCTTCAATTTCTATTTCAATTCATCTTTCTATCTCATTTCAAAATTCAAAATTCAAAATTCAATTTCAAAGTCCCATTTGACTTTGAAGATTCGAATTCACTTCTATATTCAAAATTCAATTTTCAATTCAAAACCAATTTCAAGGTTGAATTCAACTTTGAAAAATTCAAATTCATTTTCATTTACAGGATTCAATTTCAAATTCAATTCAATATCTCAGATCAAATCTCAAAAGTTCAATTTAACTTTGAAATTCCCAGATTCATCTTCTGATTCTCAAACTCAAGCTTTAAATCAAGTTTATCCCTTTATTTTCCAAAGTTCTATCTAAAAATTGAGTCTTGACTCTCAATTCAAAATCAAAGTTTTGAGATTGATTCTGAGTCTCAAAATCCGATTTTCCCCAAAGTTTAAATCCCACTTTTAAATTCAAATCTGGATTTCCAAAATCCAGATCCATCTTCAAAGTCCCATTTTGGATTCTTCAAAATCCAATTCCATCTTGGATTCTGGATTTAAAACCCAGTTCAAACTTGGATTCAGATTTCAGATCCAAGTCCGTTTAGGATTCTAGATTTCGAATCCAATTCCATTTAGGATTCCAGACTTTGAATCCAATTCCATTTAGGATTCCAGATTTCAGATTCAACTCCATCTTGGATTCCAGACTTCAGATCCAAGTCTGTTTAGGATTCTAGATTTCGGATTCAACTCTACTTTGGATTCCAAACTTCGAATCCAATTCCACCTTGGATTTAGATTTTCAAATCCAACTCTATCTTGGATTCTGGACTTCGGATCCAATTCCATTTAGGGTTCCAGACTTCGGATTCAACTCCATTTCGGATTCCAGACTTCGGATCCAATTCCATTTAGGATTCCAGATTCTGGATTCAGATCCATCTTGGATTCCAGATTTCGGATCCAGTTCTATCTAGGATTCATATTTTGGATTCAAATCCAACTAAGATTTCAGATCAAAATTCCATTCTAGATTTCAAATCTAGTTCCATTTCCAATTCTCATTTCCAAAGCCAATTTCAAATCTATTTCTCAAATCTAAACTCAAAATCAATTCCTGTTTTAGGTCTTGAATTCAAAACTTCTTATTCAAAATTGATTCTTGAAAATGGATCTAAATTCAAAGTCTATTATGACTTTAAAAATTCATTCTTATTTCAAAATTCCAATTCTAAATTCCTTTTCTCTTCATCTGAAAGCTTATCTTTCCAAAAATTCAGATCATTCCGAGACTTGGAATTTCAAGTCTCTTCTTCCAGATCTATTTCAAATTCTAAGTTAGATTCAGAGTCTAACTTTTTCAAACCAATTTCAAACTTTTTGAATCATTTCTTCACTCCATTATCAAATTTACTTCAGAATCACTTGGAAAATCCTAAATTTCCAAACTGTTTTCTCAAAAGCATACATTTCTGCATTTGCATTGCACAAGCATGATTCTTTGTGCATTTAGACTTAGAATAAATTCTTAGATAATATTTTATCAAAGCAAAAAGGCATAAATTCGATCCTTGGTTCGATTACCCCTGGTAAAGGCGTCAGGAACGGTCGAACCTCGTACCGACGAGCGAATCCCGTCTCTCCATTTTTCCGCAATTTTTCAAAACGGAGGCGAGTGATTTTTCAAAACATTTCTTTGGTCAAATGAGACCTTGCAAAAGAGTTCGTCTCTCTTCTTCCTTTCTTTTCTCTCTTTCTTTCTATCTTTTATTCCCCTTCAAAGGGGAATAGAGGCTAGAAAGGCAAAGAGAAGGAAGAGGAGAACCGAGAGGAAAAATTTTGCATGATCACAAATGCCCTTTTTAATTTTCACATCCTTCCTTCAGGATTAGAATACCCTTATGGAAACTCTATGTAGACTTCCTCTATTAAGTCCCCATTTAAGAAAGCATTCGTCATATCTAGTTGTCATAAGCTCCAAGACTTAAGAGTTGTCACTGCAAGCAAGGTTCTAATAGATGTCATATGTGTCACATGAGCAAACGTTTCTGCAAAATCTATGCCAAATTGTTGACTATATCTTTTGACAACCAATCTAGTTTTATATCTTTCAATTAAACCATCTACCTTTGTCTTAATTTTGTAGACCCATTTGCAACCCACTATATTCTTCCCAGGTGGTAGTTTTATAAGCTCCCACGTTTGCGTTATTTCCAAAGCACTTAACTCTGCCATTACTCTTCGGAAGCAGCCTCTGCATAAGAATTAGGCTCGATGTAGGAATGGATTAAGGCTAAAAATACTCAATGTTTTGAAGAAAATGACTCATGAAACAAAATGAGTGGGAGAAATTGAAATGCGAGAACTATGACGTACTTGAATGGTAGGTGGAGATGTGGCTTGAGTTGCATCAGCCGAATCAGCTGGAAGAGAATCAGAATTTTCCTCTAATGGTTCACCCTCCTCCTGCTCTATTCTTTCCAAAAAGGGTATAGTCACAACTCCTTCCTACCTCCTTTTATATGTTTGCTCAAATCTATCAAATGACATGCCAACATCATTCTAAATATTGGTAACCTCACCTTCCCTTTCCTTCTCAGGATAAGGCATCAAGAAAGATATATCTTCTTCAATTTTTGTTTCTCCCTTGTTTTGCTCAAAGGCACATATTTCATAAATTCCATTCCACATGCTTGGAAACCCAAACTTTCTTATTAACAGGATCATAACATTTATAATCCCCTCTGCAAATCCCAAGAAACAACATGTCATTGCTCGAGGAGAGAGAGCTTATCCCTATATCTCTCAGGAAACAAAATAGAGCATGTACAACCAAAAACCTTTAACATATTATAGTTGGGTGCTACACCATACAGCTTTTGAAATGGTGAAATACTTTTTAGTACCCTATATGGCATAAGATTAATATGATAAACTGCCATACAAGTAGCATCAGCTCAACTAACTTTGGGTACATGACTGGTAAACATAAGAGCTCTAGTAGTTTCAAGAATATGTTTGTTCTTTATTTCTGCAACACCATTGTGTTTAGGTGCATATGAGGATGCTTTCTTATGCATAATATCTTTTTCCTGCAAGAAAATCTCAAACATACAACTACCATATTCTCTCCCTGAATATGAGAGAAAGATCTTGATTCTAGTAGAAAACTGAGTTTCAATCATAGCACAAAATTTTCTAAAGATCCAAAAAAGTTTATTTCTATTTTCATGAAGTAAATCCAAGTGTATCTTGTACAGTCATCAATAAAAGTGACAAAATAGGATGAACCTCCTTTAGACAACAAAGGTGAAGGTTCCCAAACATCTGAATGTAAAAGATCAAAAAGCTCCTACATACTAAATGGCAGACAATGGTATACTAGAGCAATCACTTTAGCCATTATAAGAGTGCAACCCTTGTTGCCAATAAACAGACCAAGGAAGGAACACCAATATGCTAAATTGGAGCTAAAAAGAAAACGTCTATTCATATACCGATCGTGAGCTTCTCAACTCCCATTTGGCAGGTAGAAACACCACAATCCAAAATGTTTCACACCAAATTGTTTTTCCATCTGCCTAAAAGAGTCCATACCGGAGGGCCCTTTTCCAAGAACCCATCTCAATAGAATCAGCGAATTGGATTAGGCACATAAGAAACAAAGGCTCATATCCAAGCAATTCGAAAAAAAGAACCACAAGAAGAAGATGTGCATCACATTGAATTCGGAAAGACAAATAGAAACCGAAAAAGAAAAAGCAACAGAAGAGCAGAGAATACGGGGTAATGACAGCAAGAGCAATGGAAGAGAAGGACCGTGCCTTTTTGAGAACGCATTTCCGCAAGGACTCGAGAAGAGCGGCACATCTGTCCGAGTCGTACGATGCGGAGGCCACGCAGTTGAGCAACTCCAGGGCTTCCTTGGCGCAAACGGGCTCTGGCGTGACCTCCGACATTTTCCCGGAAATCACAGGTACTGAAAACCCAAAAAAAATAGTAAGAAGAAAAATCCCAGGTTCGTGTTTTTAAGTTGGCTTAGCCAAACAATACCAGAGGTTCTAGCGAGAGATGGAGACTTACTTGGAATGGGACAGAAACTTTTTGGGGTAGGTGATGAAAATGTTGGGGGAGGAAAATATGGCAGAATGGAGAAGAAGAAGGGGGTTTAGGGTTTACTGTCTTGGTACTTATATAGAGATCACAGCCATAGGTAGGTGGTGGGAAGAGAGGGTGGCGTTGGGATGGGAGTGTGGGACTTGGGGAAGGGGCAAAGGCAAACTACGGCGTTCGGTTTCCGGTGGGCGCTCGCCAAACGCGAACTGCGAATTCTCCCGCGCATGCGCTGGAGATGGTGGTGGTCACCAATAGGGGTGTCAACGGGCCTGGTTTACCCGGACCCGACCCGAACCAAACCTTATAAGGTCCGGTATGGTGATAAGTAAGAAGATCCAGGTTCGGGTTAAGGTCGGATTAATACATTCGGGTATAGCAACCTGAGTTCTGATTAAGACCCACAAATTTTCAATGTAAAAATGATAAAAAAATTAATGTTTTACGGGTATGGTTCATGTAGTTCTTATCAAGTATGGGTATGGTTTTTTCTTATAGTGCCCTATATCATACCCAAAAATCTGATCCAAGTCTAGGTAAATCTTTGGTCACGAAGAAAAAAGATAAAGCTTAATGGTGAATGCCACCCTTGTCTCTTTTTTTTTTATGAAAGATGGTAAAACCAACTCTCAGCATCAGAGACCTAATTGTGCTGGCTAAGCTTGTTGTACTTATGGTTGTTTCTATAAACAAGTGCTTACCCCCTTGACTTTTATCCCTTGCCCTCATTAATGCAAGGGGTTTAGCACTTATGGCAATAGAACCCTGACCACCGGTCTAGTGGCTAAGGCCCCTTTCACTGCACCAAACCCCTTGGGGCTAATGCGACCTTTGTCCTTAAAACAAAAAAAAATTATGATTTGCTCATCACAAGTGCGATGAGCAATCACAATTAAGAAATAGAAAGATATGATCATGGGTTATGTCTAGAAGTTGGTGTTAGGGAAGAGATGAGAGAGGTGATGAAAGTGTGAGAAAGTGCATAGGCAATGAGACAGGAGTTGTCAACTATATCCTGGTAAAAATGTAGTTGAAATAGGAGATGAGTCATCTCCACTCTCATCATCATTCTCATCTCTAAAATTTAGGCTTCCAAACAGCAACAAGACTAGGTGGGATTTGCTTACTCCCCATCTCCCCTTCCATCTCGGTTTCCCAAGGAAAGCCTAAAGGTAAAAGCATTCTCAAGTGAAAATCAATATCACAATATACAGTTTCTTATGTTTCACTAAACTTTAGAAAGTGTAGTGATTGTGATTAACAATCACAGTAAGCTCAAATATCCAAGAATGGCAGGGTGTTGCAAAGATGCCCTAAGAGGTGATAAACATTTACCAATCACATATAGCATTTAACATTCAGGCTATGTTTGGAACCATGGTTTCCACTGATTTGGTGTTGCATTGTGATTTCTATGACATACCTTGGGTGTTTGTGAGACATTGTGTTACCAAAATCATGCATTGGGGCTGGTTTTGGCAATACAAATCCATCCCCAACATGCCAATCGGACGCAACTCCAATGTTGCTGTGATGCAGCTTTCGAATGCTTCTACCAACCAGTTTTGGCTTCTCTTTATCCTCTTAAAAAACCCAACTATCGATTATTACTCTCTCTCTCTCTCTCTCTCTGTTTCGGCTAGTTACATCGCAAACTGACCATAGGTGATTAGAGAATAGGAATGGTGATAGAAACCCCTTTTCCTTTTCTTTTTCTTTTTCTTTTTCATTTTTTTTAATGGGGGCAGTGGAAGGTCTCTGGGTATCTCCATAAATCTAGTTCAGACAGAAGGAAAGTTTTTTGAAGTTGGTGTTTTCTACATTTTGTTTCTTGCTCTTCCTATTCTCCAAATTAAGGTGCCAAAGAAAGGGTTTTACTATTCACTTTTCATATTATATACTCATGTTTGATTATTTGTTTGAAAGAGTAAAATTGGAGGGTAGCATACGAACAGTTTGATTAATTACTTGAATAAGCTTGGTGATTGCTTTATTTTATTTGCTTGATTTTTTTGTGATGGCTGAGTTTGTCAATCGGCTGACCCTTGTTTAATGTTGTCTTGGTCTTAGTAGGCTTTGAGCTGGGAGATTTCATTCTTCTTCAGTGGTCAAGCATTGCAGACTAACCAACAAAGACTAATCTCAATCTTTACCTTGATTTTTTACTTCAAAGACTAGAAACCCAAATAATGCTTTTACTATTTTTTTTTTCTCCAATCATCCACCTAATTATAGGATAAAGTATGGAGAAATTGATGGAGATGTAAATCATAGGATAAAGGTTGGGTGGATGAAATGAAAAAGTGCTACTGGAGTGTTGTGCGATCGTAGAATGCCATTGCGGTTGAAGGAAAAGTTTTATAGGACGACTATTAGACCCGCTTTACTATATGGTACAGAATGTTGGGCTGCCAAGAGACATCATATTCAAATAATGTGTAGCTGAGATGCGGATGCTTAGATGGATGTGTGGAAATACAATAAAAGATAAGATTCGGAACGAAGAGATACGTAAGAAGGTAGGTGTTGCACCCATTGAAAATAAGATGCGAGAGAATCGTTTACGGTGGTTTGGACATATTCGGCGAAGGCCTAATGATGCTCCAATTAGAAGGTTGGAGAAATGGGAAAATATATTAGTTAAAAGAGGTCGGGGTAGGCCTAAGAAGACTTGGATGGAGATGATAGGAAAGGATATGAATGCTTTGAACCTCTCCGAGGACATGGCGTTGAATAGAAATGATTGGAGGAAAAGGATTCATGTGGAAGACCCAAAATGAATTTCTTTTTTGGTTCATATCGCTGACCCCAATTGTTTTGAGATGAAGGCGTAGTTGTTGTTGTTGTTGTAATCATCCACCTAATTAAGTTAAAATGGCCAAATTTGTCCAAATTCTACGTTAGTTTTAGCTCTCACAACTTTGTTAAATTGTTTAATATTTTTTACTTCAAGAATGAGCACCTGTTTGAAAGCCAACACCAATTCATGAAAATGTAAAAACCACCTGAAATTCATGATGAGGTCCCAAACATCTTGTGGAGTTAGCAATACAATGAATCCCAACTTCATGTGTTGGCAAGACATTGAAACCATGTTTCCATCCCAACACAAGGCTACCAAACATAGCCTAATTATTTGCATGAGCATAACCGGCTCAAGTATAAATGGGTCCAAATACAAAATGAATGTGAACTCAGGTCAGTTCTAATACATAATGCAATGAACCAATTCGGCCGGCAAGTCTACATACCGATTCAGGTCTTAAATTGGATATCCAAGAGTTGACCCATTCTCAATGGGTTGACATTTTGGACACATCTTCCCTAATACATCCATAAAAAATGGGCCACATTGAGTCCAATTGGTTCCTCGGTTTGAATCAGACCTAACCAAGAGTTGGCTCCTCCCTCAGGCAAGTCATATATGCTCTTCCACTTCTGACACATCCTTTTGGGGCAAGCACAAAACTTAATTCAACATTTCTCCTGCAGGCAAGGCTTCAATTTTTCATTTGTTTTTGTTCTAAATGGAGCACAAGTGGTGCTTTAAAAAACTTTATATACATTGGCAATATATCGGAACCTAAATACTTCAAAAATTTGTTTATATACACTGAAGCATGAGATGGTTAAAGGTCAAAAACACTGGCCAAAAAATAAAGGAAAAAACACAACCAAAAGCAAAGGCAACCGAAGCACAAGATAGTCATCTTTGAACGTTCCCTGTTATCAAATCTCTAGTGCAGCAGCAACAGCATTTTACTCAGGATGATGGGAGAAAGAAGGGATCTTCTCCATTCTGATATATCTCAAACAACTGCCTGGAGTAACGCATAGCCAGTTCTCGGCAGTACTCAACCCAATCAGGGTTGTACTTCTCCAATTCTTTTGCAGACTTCTTCAATGGACCGCATGGATAACCGTCAGTTAGAAACTCTGCTACTTCAGATCCCCTGATAAAAGTTCCCATAGTAAGAGGGACAACTGATGTACGCAAATGATCATAAACAAAATCCACCAGACAGTAGCCAACTAAAAAAAATCAAGGACAACTGATGGAAGCAAATGACTAAACAAAATTCAGTGGATAGAGTCGCCAGGTGAAAACATAAGATGCGTAAGCAGCATGTTCTTGATTTATGTAGACACAAACGAAACACTTTCAACAGAAACTAGCAATCCTGCTACGAAGTTGGAAATGGAAGGATCGATATTAGACAACAAAAGTGGTCACAAGGCCCAATGAGCAAAAAAAGACTTTTGGATGGACACAAACAATACTGAAGGCAGTAGACTTGATCCAAAAGCAAATTAAGATAAAAAGTGAGGGATGTTCAACAATCCTTCTCAAAAGTCCAAACATCATGACGTTGGTCTATTGTTCAATAAACTTAACCTGGTTCTGCTGAATGGATTGTTGTGCGGGTCGGGGAGATAGTGGAGAAGTACCATCAAGAAATTTTTAGTTCAGACTGAGACCTTAAACTAGTAATTTATTATAACTGTCAACCTTTAGCAACAATTAGAAACATAAGGCCAAAAAAAGCAAATGAGTTAAAATTGTTTTATAAAAGCATTTCAGTACATATCTTCACAAAACTGGAGTTTTTTTACTTTATTATAAATTTATAATTTTATAGATACAGATTTCCTTTTCCATATCATATGAAGAACATCTTAAAACATTACAAACTTCTCTTTTTTTTTTGACAGAGAAAGCCGGGGTTAGGCAGACCCCTACCAGTTATACAACCATACCATTGGGATTCAAACTTGCAACATCCCAACACAAGGTGACAAGCACTAACTGCTCCTGCCAGACAAGCGGAGCCCCCGTTGGTCATTACAAACTTCTCTTACAAAGAATAAAACCAGTACAACAAGAACAGGACCATCAATGTGTTGGGAATCCCATGAATGTGTTGAGTTTTTTCTGCTCTTCCGGTGTTTTTCTCACAGTTTCAACCCCATAAATGTGTTGGGACTGGTCGATTTATGAGGAATCCACACCTAGATCATGTGTTTTGATGAAAAAAATGATATTTGGAGTCTAAAAATTTCACAAACATTTTGAACCGTTGATTTTTCGAACGTTATAAAAACCCACCCATGTGTCAAAATCGAATACTTCAAGAGTTGATCCCTATAAAATAAGTACATATATCACATCTGTACGGTCATAATTTAAAAATAAAACAAAAAAGCCCTGAAAACTCATTTAGCATATTTCATTTAGCATATTTCGTTTATAAAGTAATGGGTACGTGCTAACTGAAATATGCTAAATGAAATGTGCTAAATGAGTTTTTTAGGGGTTTTTCATTTTATTTTACAATTCTGACCGTACATATGTGATCTATGTACTTGATTTTATAAGAATCAACTCTTGAAGTTTTTGATTCTGACACATGGGTGGGTTTTTATAACGTTTGAAAAATCAAGTCCAAAATCTTTGTAAATTTTTTAGGCTCTAAATATCATTTTTTTCATCGAAAACACATGATCTAGGTGTGGATTTGATCCAGAGCAGGACCGACCCGGATCCATACAGCATGACCCAGGCACGGCCAGGGAACCCGGCTCCAATGGGATGGACGATCAGACCCAGGTGATGGATCCGATCGCAAGTCCGGCACCACGAAGCAAGGACGTGCCCCTGCGCACCTATTCCAGGCGAGCGAAGAATGGAAACAGTGCAGCGCATGTCAACAGCCCCAGCAAGAGTTGAGAGCATCGGGTCTCGGTCTCGGGTTCCGGATCCGAGATCCAGACCCAGTGCGTAGCCTATTAAATGCCCAGCCCTAGGGTTATGTGAGGCTGAAGAAGATTGAAGATTTGTTTATTTGTTTTATTATTTCTCTCTTTCTGTTTTTTTTCTGTCAGCATTTGTTTCTACTGCAGCCATTATTTTCATTCCCTACATTTTCTTTATTCTTTATTGTAATTTGTTACCTTCAATAAGTTAAGGTGCATCGGAACTCCGATCTCCACTGCATCAAAGTGGGAGCACAACCCCTCCTCCTTGGTCGACGGCATGGCACAAGAAGCGAGGGACGATCCTACAAACGAGAAGGAGCGTGAGGGATCGGGTACCGTCAATGAAGACCCCATGATGCGAATGATCGACATGATGACGAAGATCCAAGAAAATCTGCTACGCGTAAGCAAGGACGTAGCTGTCACGTCAAAGCGCTTGGATGGTGTTGAAGGCCGGATCTTCGTTCTTGAGTCGCCAGTGGAGCCGCGCACGACGTCTACACAAAAAATGGGTACATGAGTGGGCGACGGTGCTGTCAATCTCGTTGATGCTGTAGCGATCGACCCAGCCGAACTGAATTATCAACCTGCCATGCGACAGGAGGGCGTTGAGGCGGCCTTGCACAGGGATGCGGGACGCGTCAACTTCTCGCACATGGTACCTTCCCCCCACCCGGATTCAGTAGCGACTGTGAATCAAACAACCAGTACTTTCCAGCCGAACCAAGTGGTCACGATTGGACCCCCCCACGTCAACTCGGGTGCGCTACAGACCTGGCCTCGAGCCACGGTGGTTGTGTCGCAGGCTTGGCCTGGCCTGCAGGACCCCAGCGTCACGCTGGGGCCTACTGCAGGCGTGGGCTCGTCGACCAGACCCGGGAAGGATCTCTCCTTCCCTCTTGAACATGCGCGTGGAGGCCCAGTTGCAGCACACCAACGAGCAGGTGTAGGTGGACCCCTGTGGATCAGGCCGAACCCGAGAGGGTCCAGACCAAAACCGTTGGTAGCGGGGCCCAGACCCGAGAACCGGGGACCACCCTTTGGATCCCAGGGAGCGGGTCCGGGCTTTGAACCCCATCACCCAGCTTACCCAGTTGGGTCCGGTTCGCGGGCTATCCCGAATCTGAACCAACCCAATAACTTTGACCCTAATGCGCGATCCAATACCGACCCAGTCTTACATCGGACCCGAATGGAGCTCCAGTTTGACTTTGAACCGGGTCAAAACCAGACCCATGATGTTATGGATCAAGGATTGAGTTTTAACCAGGCCTTTACCCACCACAACTCGATCCATGATCCTACCTATGGGTCTAACGAATAGTGTAGGGTTAGACCCGATCCAGATCCAATCGGGTGAGTCATCCCAGTACTACACAAACCAGACCCAATACCCGTACCAAACTCAATTTGTTAACCCGTCCCAGATCCAGAACCCTGCCCCATGAAAAGAAGTGTATTCCCCTTGTTACGGGTCACGGGTCTGAAGATCCAGACCCGTGATCATTAACTTCTCATTAATGGCACTGTATAATTTACTTTATTGTAATGAGGGTACTTTAGTACCCTAATCTTTATAATAGTATGTTAATATAAATGAGTTAATACAGCAGTCGACCCTAAGATTTGAGGGTATCAGTTTTTCTCTGCAGCTTCTCTCTCCCTTTCTCTCTCTCTCTGTTTCTCAGCTCTCACGCGTGGAAGAACTTGAATATTGAAAATCTAACATGGTATCAGAGCCAGGCTTCAGCTGAAACTGGAATCGATCTCAAAGGTACGTCTGAAAGATCTGTCTCTTCTCGATTTTCTCTTCTAAGTCAAGAATTTTTTTTTTGTTTCTCCAATCTCGTCTGAATCCTTTTTCCCTGTTTACCCATTTCCTCCTTTTTCCCTCTCGATCAGATCTGACATTATTCAGATCTAAAGATACTCAGATCTGTCTGGGTTTTTTTTTGGTCTCTTGAACTCGACCAGATCTGACGTTAATCAGATCTGATCAAACTCTCTTCTCTACCTAATCTGAGTTAACTCAGAGAGGACTGGGTAACTCAGCCCAGGTTTTTGATCCCAAACCCTTTGTTGAATATACATTTTTTCATTCTTCATTCTTCATTCTGTCAGCAATACACCTTGTTCATCGTTTTGATCACAGCGTGATCTAATCACGTAATCGGGGCCCTATTTTGATCCAGCTACACCCTTGATCAGATCTGACCAAGCCGATCTGATGTTACCCTCATTTCTACCATTTTATCTCTTTTAGCTTGAAAGCATTGCGTCAATACTGAGTGTGAATTCATATTCGCATATTTTTTTTGTGATTTTCATATCCAATATTCAATTTCTTATGCAAATCAGAAATCTGATAGATATTCAATTTCTGTTTCAAATTCAGCCATTGATCTGAATTAGTTTCTGCAAAAAAAAAAGGGTTACAGAAACTGTAGACAGATTGTGCTGAACAGACTCTTAATACTGTGAAACATGGATTCACTTCCTAGTCAGTCGGTCCTTTCTTCAAGTTTCCTCAGTCAACTCGTGTCTGAAAAATTAAACAATAGTAACTTCTTGACTTGGAAGAGGGAAATCATACATTTCATTAGGAGTCAGGATCTTTCTGGACATCTGGATGGATCTATTTCAGTTCCTCCTGAGTTCATATCACGAGAAGAAAGGGACAGCAAAGGGGAACCTACTACAGTATATGTTAGAAATCCTGAATTTGTAGCTTGGATGAAAAGAGACAAAGCGCTAGTTGCTTATATTACATCTACACTGTCACAAGAGGTACTTGTAGCCATTCCAGATGACTGCACTGCCATGCAACTTTGGAACAGACTTGTTCAGACATACTCACAGGTTTTTCAGGCCAGGATTATGTTTCTTAAAAGAGAATTTCAAATGTTAAGAAAGGATTTCATGACCATCATGGAATACTTGAACAAAATGAAGGTTATTATCACAGATCAACTAGCAGTTGTTGGAAGTACAGTAACTGATAAAGATTTGGTACAGCAAACCCTCAGTGGATTGGAGCACGACTATCATATGATTGTTACTTCCTTGTTATGTTTACCTGAGCTGCCCAACTTTCAAGATCTGCGTGCTAAATTGTTACAATATAAGATGAACCTAAAGGGATTTTCTGAAGAATCATCTATGCATACTGGGGCACAAGAAGTTCTTGATACAGGGGTTACTTATGCACGAGGACGAGAAAGCTATTATATCAAGGGAAAAGGAGTACAAGGGAGAAGTGGTCAAGGAGGTCGTGGATTATTGCCTACACCCAACACATATACCAATCCACAAAGACAAAGGCAAATTCCTACCTGCTTTTTGTGTAATAAAAAGGGGCATATCAAAGCTAGCTGCTGGTTCAATCCCCTAAATAAAGGAAAATCAACATAAACTGAAGCAAAAAGAGGCACAGACAGTACAAGGACCAACGGAGAAGTAAAGGAGTTATTGTTGTTAGCCTTAGCAGAATTGAATCTGAAACAAAATGAGCAAGGTACATTGTACGTGGACTCTGGCGCAGCGACTCACGTTACTGGTGATGCCGGTAAGCTCCTAAAACTTGTTCCTTACATTGGTAGAAGTAGTATAGTTACTGGGGATGGATCACACCACTCTGTCTCTCATATTGGAAACTCCATTATACCCTTGCCCGAATCTTCCATCAACCTTTCAAAAGTTCTTTATGCTCCTGATATCAAGAAAAACATCGTTTCAGTTTCTAAACTTGTTGATGATATCAAAGCCTCAGTTGAATTTACTCTCTCTTCTGTTCTTGACAAGGATCTCTGCACGAAGGAGACGTTCGCTAGAGAAAAACGACAAGGCAATATGTATGTCTTTCAAGAAGATCCTTCAGCACATATTCGCTCTGCAGACCCAAACTTGAAGCTCCAATCATCGTTGCCTTCTGAAAATTCTACCTGTGTTTTCAGTGTCTCTGAAATCAATAAGTCAAATCTTTGGCATGGTCGTCTAGGTCATTGCAGTAGTAGTTTCATTGAAAAGCTTGTTTCAAATAACCTCATTCCCAAGTCAAGTTTAGGAATAAATGTCAATGACAACAAATGTTCTAGTTGTCTCTTATGTAAGAGTCATGTCTTACCATTTCATTCTATCAATAAAAGAGCTTCAAGACCTTTTGAGACTATCGGTTCTGATGTTTTGGGTCCTGCCCCAGTTGCTTCCATATCTGGAACTAGATATTATCTTTTATTTGTTGACAGTTATTCTTGGATATTTTTCATGAAACACAAATCTGAGACTTTCAAGTTGTTCCGAAACTTCCATTCCTTTGTCAAAAACCAATTTTCTGAAAACATCATAAGTTTCCAATGTGACGGAGGAGGTGAATTTTCTTTCATTGACTTTACTAACTTTCTTCAAAGTAACGGGATGAGGAAAAAGGTGTCTTGCCCACACACACCTCAGCAGAATGGGATTGCTGAAAGGAAGCATCGCCATATTGTTGAGAGTGCGATGGGCATGATGCATGACAGTAGTCTTCCGATCACTTTATGGACAGAGGCCTTTCATTCTGCAGTTCATGTGATAAATCGATTGCCCATGACTATTTTGGAAAACAAGTCTCCTTACTTGTCTCTTTTTGGTGTACATCCCAACTACCATGATTTGCATGTGTTTGGTTGTTTATGCTATGTTCATGTTGATAGTTCAATGAGACATAAGTTTCAGGACAAGGCCCTGAAGTGCAGGTTTGTGGGTTATGTTGATGACTATAAAGGGTACAGGTGCTATGATCCGGTGAGCAAGCACATCAAAATATCAAGAAATGTCATCTTCGATGAATTGAATTTTGATTGTCGATGTACTAGTTCTTCAGAATCAAAACCTAAAATTGAGGCTTACTATCCTTGGTTAAATTATGGACTTCTCTCAGGAGCTAGTGATGTTTGCTCAAACTGTACTCAAAAGGATAAGAAATATGTGTCTACTGATGAAATGATTGCTCATGAAAATACAAACCCAACTTTGAATCCAGAAAGGTATAAAAGCCTTGTCTACACTCGACGAGAAAGAGAGCCGCCCACCATAGTTAATTCAGACATGGACGCATCCTCTACATCCAACATCGTTGATACTAGAAGATCCACACGTTCTCGCCATCCAATTGAAAGGTGGGTCAGTTATGAAAATTTCTCATTAGATTTTCAACTCTTTCTAACAGCCTTGAATAAAGAAGATGAACCCACAACGTTCTCTCAAGCATCAAATTCCAGAAGATGGATTGAAGCAATGAATGAGGAGATGAAAGCTCTACATGAATGTGGTACGTGGGATGTCGTATCAAGACCACCTGACAGAAACGTTGTTGGTTCGAAATGGGTGTACAAAATAAAGTATAAACCAGATGGGACTATAGAGCGATACAAGGCGAGACTTGTAGCCAAAGGTTTTACACAGGAGCAAGGACAGGATTATGATGAAACCTTTAGTCCAGTGGTGAAGATGGGGACAATCAGAGTCATACTTTCTTTAGCTATTGAACATCAATGGACTATTAGCCAACTTGATGTGAAGAATGCTTTTCTTCATGGAAATTTGAGAGAAGAAGTATACATGGAACAACCCACTGGTTACGCAGAAGGCAATCCTACAAAATATGTATGCAGACTAAAAAGGGCAATATATGGATTGAAGCAGGCATCTCGATCTTGGTTCGACAGTTTTTCTCTTGAAATACAAAAATATGGTTTTAAAAAATCTCTTCTTGACCACTCCTTATTTATATTTAAGAACCAAGACACAGTTACTCTGTTGTTGATAGATGTAGATGATATCATCATCACTGGTAATTCCAATGAGCATATTGAAGAAGTCAAACATCTCTTGAATCAGAGGTTCAAAATGAAGGACCTTGGCAAACTACGATACTTTCTTGGAGTTGAAGTCGACAGTACTTCTGAAGAGATGACTCTCACTCAACATAAGTATACCATTGATGTTCTCAATAAAGCGGCTATGAAAGACTGCAAGCCCTTGGGCACTCCTAGTGTTCTTCATCAAAGGCTTAGCTCTCAAGACGGGGATCCATTTGATAATCCCACACAGTACCGTAGCATAGTGGGTATGTTACAATACCTCACTTTTACTCGCCCTGATATAGTCTACTCGGTGAATCAAGTCTCTCAGTTTATGCATGCACCATGTGAAGGGCATATGGAAGCAGTTAAGCGGATACTTCGATACCTGAAGGGAACGGTTGGGGATGGCCTCATATATAAGAGAAAGACAAATGGGCAAAATGCACATGAGATCACTGTTTATTCTGATGCGGACTGGGCAGGAGACCCAGGTGAACGCAGATCAGTATCCGGCTATTGTGTGTTTGTTGGGATGAATTTGATTTCTTGGAGTAGTAAGAAACAAAAGGTTGTTGCCAGATCCAGTACAAAGGCTGAATACAGGTCAATGGTAGCCGCCACTGCTGAAGCTACTTGGATTAGACACTTAATGACATAAGTAGGAGAATCGATCTCTCGATCACTTCTTTTGTGTGACAATCAGAGTGCCATTAGTATGTCCTTTAATCCAATCCATCACAGTCGTGCCAAACATATTGAAATAGATCAGCATTTTGTGAGACAAAAGGTAGAAGAGAAAGAGATTGAGCCTGAATTTGTACGAACTACAGATCAAGTGGCGAATATATTTACAAAAGGATTGACAAAAGACAGATTTTGGATGTTAAAAGGCAAGTTGTTCATGGTTCAAGATCATGCACAACTTGAGGGAGGGTGAAAAGAAGTGTATTCCCCTTGTTACGGGTCACGGGTCTGGATATCCAGACCCGTGATCATTAACTTCTCATTAATGGCACTATGTAATTTACTTTATTGTAATGAGGGTACTTTAGTACCCTAATCTTTGTAATAGTATGTTAATATAAATGAGTTAATACAGCAGCCGACCCTAAGATTTGAGGGTATCGGTTTTTCTCTGCAACTTCTCTCTCCCTTTCTCTCTCTCTCTCTGTTTCTCAGCTCTCACGCGTGGAAGGACTTGAATATTGAAAATCTAACACCCCATACCCGACACACTACCTCTACCCTAACCCAACCCTTAACCCAAACCCATATTACCTCATTCCAACCAACCCAAAACCCGTGAACAGAGCAGCCCTTCCACCTTTAGTGGGACCTCCTGTTATACCGATGCCTCAATGTCGGTCGCAGATGGTTCCCACCCACGAGCGAGCCAGACCAAGGCAGATTCAACAGGGACCGGCGCGACCTGAGCGGCGACCACACGTCACTGGAGTTCGTCAACACCAACCTCCAGGTGAGCAGTACCATGACGAAGATGACGACGCCATGATGGATGATGACGCTTTCTGAAATGAGTACCCTACAGGAATGGTGGAACCTCGTCAGCAGAGAATGCCAGAGCACACCTCTACCTACAGGGTGAAGTTGGACTTTCTAGAGTTGGCAGGACAATTCGATGCCGAGCAATTCTTCGACTGGGCCTATGCCGTGCAGTTTTTCTTCAACTACCACTCTGTGGCTGAGCACCGCTGTGTCTCTCTAGCGTCCACTCGATTGAGGGGCCTTGCGCAGACATGGTGGGTTGAGCTACAAAGGTCGAGGGAACGACAGTGACAAGAGCACGTGCAGACATGGGAGGAGATGCATAGGTTGATGCAGTCGAAGTTCGTGCCTTCAGACCACGCCAAGAGAGCCTACAAGGAGTACCTGACCTTGCGTCAAGGCACCCGAACTGTGGCGGAATACACTGCTGAGTTCCATCGTCTATCCCTACGAGTGCAGATCGAGGAGACCGCCCGCCAGCAGGTCACAAGATATATTACTGGCATCTTTCCTGCTATTTCTGATGATTTCAGTTGTGTCACAGTCAAGTCATTGGATCAGGCAAGCAGTTATGCAATGAATGTGGAGGATAAATTGAAAAGGAGGCAAAAGTATAGAGTCTCCCAGAGTGACCAGTCCAGTCGACCCAAGTCGAGTTTTTCAACCAAGAGAGCAAGCTCCCCTAGGAAGGAAGACTCAAAGTCCACTCCAAGAGTAGACCCCAACAAGCCTGACCAGTCCGGACCAGCATACCATACCAGATCCAAGGCCAAGCCGAGTGAGTCTACCATCCGTTGTTTTAGGTGTCAGGAGTTAGGACACGTAGCGTTCAAGTGTCCCACCATGAACAAGAAGGCTCATTTCATCGAGGGTGTTGTTGAGTCAGCATCTGATAATGAGACTGAGGGTGAGTCGTCGGTTGAGGGAGAGAATGATAGAGAAGTCGTAGAGTTCGACGGTAACATCGAAAATTTGTTGTTCATCCGTCATGTTTTGACCGCACCCCGAGAGTCGGCCCCTATAAAATGGTTGTAGAACAACATTTTTAGAACTCGGTGCAACTGTGAGGGGCATGCGTGTGACGTTATCATTGACACTGAAGCTTGTGAGAACATGGTTTCCGAGAGTGTCGTGCCCACCCTGAATCTGAAAACGGAAAAATTGTCCCAACCATACAAGATGGCGTGGTTCAATGATGCAGCGAGAACCTCAGAGCTTTCACGTTAATGGGTATCGACGTGATGCTGGTCTTCTAATGCACGTTCACTCGTGCAGCCACAAAGAACTCAAGAACCCGTGGGTGCTGACGCTGAAGGTGTGATACGGTGAATGGATCGGCACAGGGTTGTTATCGGATGGCTATGGTTGCTCCTTCAATACACAGTTTGGACAGCCAACAATAACCCAACATCGATGTGAGCCCAAAAAGGCTCGGATCACACAACCTCGTTGAAGCAACACGCTGATGCACAGTCGTGTGGCGTATAATCACGCAGAAACACGAGAAACCAATAAAAGGGGAAACTAGAAACAAAGGGTTCGAGCATAATGTATTTTAAAGACGAATCAACTAATAATGCCCACAGATTGTGTTTTACTAACAGGGAATGAGAACAGAAAAAAAATAATTGATAGAGGAATAATAAAATATTCAGACTAAGAATATAAATCAACACAAACTGACAAGAAACAATAAAGGACGTGTGGCTGAAGGAAAGGAATAACAACGAAAACTAAAAAAAAAAAAAAAACAGAAAACCCAAGGCTGCTGCAATCAAAACTGACAAATAATTAAAGAAATGAAAAGGCGGACAGAAAAGTAAAGGTTGCTGCCAACAAAACTGACAGAGAAAAATGTAAAACAAAGAACATTAATGTAAAAGTTGTTGTAAAAAGCTGTTGTAAACTGAACTTGACAGAGGAAATAACAAGTAAAGCAAAATGTAAAGACAAGGGGGCAGGCAAATAGGAAAAGAAAAGGAGAAAGCTGCTGAAATGGAAAAGTTGTTGAACGGGAAGACAAAAACGGTTGTTGCAATTATGAATATTCTCTGCTCCTCTTCACGAAACCCTAGGCAGCTTATTTAAAGGGCTTCAGCTGGATCTGGGTCTCGGGTCCGGACCTGGACCCGAAACAACATCTGTGTGTTGTTGGGTCTGTGATGCCAGGGCTTGCCCTGCATTATTGTTTTGGGCCTGCTCTGCATCATTCAAAAAAGGAAACGAGTTTCCCATTACTCAGCATTGTCTAGTTCGGTTCTCCATGGGAGAACATTACAACGATAAGGTGTGGCGTGATGTAACCCCTATGAGTGTGTGTCATTTTTTTGGGTCATCCTTGGCAGTTTGATCGCAAGACCATCCACGATGGTCGTAGGAACATGTACTCATTTATCTTTAAGGGGCATAAAATAATCCTCCTCCCTATCAAGGAGATCGGTTTTCCCACTGTGGATAAGCCCAAGCGAGTTCCCCGGCTCGCGAGCCTATCATACCAGACTTTCTTGAGCCATTGCAAGGAGGAAGGTTATTGTTATACCCTGGTGGCCAAACCTTCTCTGAGTACGTCGTTGCCCATTCCCGCGAACATCGCGCCCCTTGTCGAGGAGTTTCTCGATATTATGCCAGACGACCTTCCCGATGGCCTACCTTCGATGAGGATGGTGCAACGTGCCATCGATTTTGTCCCAAGGTCGAGCCTACCTAACCTCCCCGCGTATCGCATGAATCCATCTGAGCATGCTGAGTTGTTGAGGCAAGTTCAAGAGTTACTGCAAAAGGGTTTTATTCGTGAAAGTGTGAGCCCTTACGCAGTGCCTGCCCTTCTCACTCCTAAGAAAGATGGGTCCATGCGCATGTGTCTCGACAGTAGAGCGATCAATCGCATCACTATCAAGTACCGTTTCACCATTCCCCGGTTGGATGACATGTTTGATATGTTGGTTGGTGCTTTTATTTTCTCCAAAATTGATTTAAAAAGTGGGTACCACCAAATCCGTATCCGAGAGGGGGATGAGTGGAAAACGACATTCAAGACACGTGATGGATTATATGAATGGTTAGTCATGCCATTTGGGTTATCAAATGCCCCGAGTACTTTCATGAACATGATGACCCAAGTGTTGCGTCCTTATATAGGACGGTTTGTCATTGTCTATTTTGATGACATTCTGGTTTATAGTTCTTCGTTGTCTGATCATTTGAATCATTTGCGTCAAGTCCTAGAGATTTTAAGGAAGGAGTTGTATGCAATGCCAAAAAGTGTGAGTTTCTGACGTCAAGTGTGGTATTTTTGGGTTTTATGGAGTTAAAGCGAATCCCGCCAAAGTCTGCGCGATTGCAAAATGGCCTACCCCAAGGACTATATGAGAGATCCGTAGTTTCCACGGGCTAGCCACTTTCTTCTGTCGTTTTGTGAGAAACTTTAGTACCCTTATGGCCCCTATCACGGAATGTCTAAAGGGTACTAGTTTCCATTAGACTTCAACCGCGGGCAAAGCTTTCACACTCATCAAAGAGAAAATGACTAGTGCCCCAGTCCTAGCCCTTCCTTATTTTAGCGCAGTTTTTGAGGTTGAGTGTTGTTAAAATGTATCTCTTATATATATATATTATTACATCAATACCCGATAGGGGTATTTTTGTATTTCCAAATAGTTGTTTTAGAAAACAACTATTTTCGATTTTTGATAAAATGTATTTTTTCTTTTTTATTTTTTACAATTCTTTTTTGTTATTTTTGAGGACCAAAAGGGGCTCCAACTATAGAGTCGTTGGAGCCCCCAACGGTCACAAATGTGACCGTTGGGAGCTCCCAACGACTCTATGGGAGCCCCCTTTTGGGCTCTCCTTTTTAGGCCTTTGGCCTCTCCTTCACTCCTCTTGTAACGCCCCAAAATTTCGACTTGTGATTTCGAAAACATTATCGAAAAACCTTTCAAAGATTTAAAGTTTTAACTTATAAAAATGACAGTGGAAGACATTTTAGAAAGGAGCACAAGTGAACAATCCTGGGTACGTTAGCTGAAAAACCGTCATTCACATGAAAAACAACTTAAAGGAATTAAGGAAATAAGGCAATAGATTACAAAATGAGCAGTTTTCCAAAATTCAATAATCTAAAAAAAAACTCAAAAAGACTCAGAGCCAAGCCGCCAGCAGAAAGAAGGTAAATCTTGATCCATATTGCACCATCCCATCGGCCGCCTGTGAAGCCCTACTCCTCACCTGCCCATGAAATGGGTCAGTTTCATAACAAACTAGTAGGTGCACGAATAGATAAGTAGAATGAAAATAAAACAGGACATTCATGAGATAAGCAGTTATGATATTAAAACAATCAATACAATTGTAATCTATTCTAACAAGTTTAATATGTGCAAAGAGCTATTGTTCGAAGCAGTTCAAGCAGTGTAAGTCTCAATCAGCTACAACTACTCAAAAAGATATTCTTTAAGTTCTGATATTAACTGGCCTGTGGGTACGCACAGACGCGAAACGTAAAAACAGTCGAGACCGATCCGGGGGCTTATTATGTCAGGTGTTTTCATTAACCAGGATGGCTGACTGAGTCCGCTCCTAAGAGGACGGTCAGTGACCAAGAGAGTAAATCCCCAAAGGCATTCGTGGCCCATGGATGCATCCAACTTCTGCAGAAGTACCTGGGAGTTACCACCTAGGATAATTTATGGTAATCCCAATTCCCCTAACTCCGATGACTGGGGAAGCCGAGTCTTTTGCCCGTGGGGTGGTTGTTAACAACCTGTCCATCGGAGTTTTTGTACCATCCATCCTCTCCCTGATGAACCGTGAAGGTCGAATGGGTACGACGGGGGTTTCTTAACCGCTGCCCCATCCTACATGCTCTGGTCTATTAGACCCACTCGAGCAACTTGCCTGTGAAGGCGAATGATCACCATTTATGTGATCTCAGCATTGTGCTAAATGTACGTATCGAGGTTGCTACAACCTCATTATCCAACCATCGTAACCCACATGGGACATACTTGTCCAAAAGTACGATTGTACCTTCCTAGAGGTACAACTACGATGAGAGGGCAACATAATGTTTTATGATTGTTTTGGTTCATACATGACATGCATTGCTCTTTGAGCAATTGGCCTGTGGAGGCCGACATTATCTCATCTATATTAATAAAGTGTTGAGTTCCCACTTCAAGGTACTCCATGACCTCTGGTCAAATTTATACCATACCTGCCTTAAGGTTCGGTTATAATAGTAATTGAAGTGGGTTTCTCTCCAGAAATGAGTCTATTCATTAAGTATGCAATTTCAAAAGGATAAGCATGCAGGACAGACAATCACAAGTCAAGGACAGACAATCACAAGTCAAGGAGTCCTACAGGTATACCAATTAAACTACTTGATTCTCTCTAGAATGAGTCTACCCATAGAGTTGACTCTAAACATGTAGTTTCAAAAGAATCAGAACGAGTAAAACACTAACTAGCAATTTATAAATTAAATACTTCTTCAGATAAGCAGGTATGTAAAATAACTATTCTATCTCAGGAGACTTATTTTATTTTATTTATCCAAAATCCTCGTGTGACTTTCCCCTACCTCAGGATGTCGTGCAACTGCATCCGTCTACGAGTGTAGATGATACGAGGCTCAGGCCGCGGAGCCAGATCGGGGTTCGATGCGAAGTCTGCAAAAGTGTGAGTATTCAGCGCTACGTTAATTATCATGCGAAGAATAGAAAGTCAGACCTGTCGATCAAAAAAGAGAGAAGCAGCAGGGGTGTGCCCCTGCTGGCCGAAATTAGAAAAGCGACAGGGGGTGAGCCCCTGCCTGCTGACAACAGCGGGGCAACAGGGGTTGAGTCCTCTGTCGAAAACACCGAGGCAGCAGGGGGTCAGCCCCTGCTGATTGCAACGAAGCGGCAGGGGCTGAGCCCCTGCCGACAACCTCGAGACGACAGGGGGCCAGCCCTTGCCGATAGCAACGAAGCGACAGGGGCTGAGCCCCAAAGTGGCAGGGGCTGAGCCCCTGCCGGCAACATCAAAGTGGCAGGGGCTGAGCCCCTGCCATCAACGTCAAAGTGGCAACCAGCAACATCAAAGTGGCAGGGGCTGAGCCCCTGCCAGCAATGTCAAAGTGGCAGGGGCTGAGCCCCTGCCAGCAACATCGAATCGGCAGGGGCTGGGTCCCTGCCGACAGACACGAGACGGCAGGGGTCTAGCCCCTGCCGATGGCGATAAGGTGTCAGGGGCCAGCCCCTGTCGACAGACGGGGGGTGACAGGGAGGGCAACCGACCTCCCGTCGGTTTCCCTATCACCCACAGGGGTGAGGGGGGTGTCGTAGGGGCCTCGGTCCGCTACCGACACTCCGGCGAATTCCCAGAGGGAAAAGGGAATGACAGGGGCCCCACAGGCCACCTGTCGGGCCCCCCGATGGGCACAGGGGAGGTGGGAGGCCGCGGCAGGGGCTGTGAGCCGCCTGTCGGACTCCCGGCGAGGTGACAGAGAGGGGGGGGGGGGTGAGGAAGAGAGGAGGGAGGAGAACGGCGTACCTGGGAGGCGGTGGCCGGCGTCGGCGACGTGCGCAGCAGAGGAGGAGGAGGAGGTCGGCACGGGGGGGGGGGGGGGGGGGCGAAATGGTTGTGTGCCTCCCTTTGCCCTTCTGCAGTGTTTTTAAAAGCCTCAGGGGGGCGATGAATGGGGAGACCCTTGGTGGGTTTCCCTAATCCGCCTGATTTCGTAGGCGGGGAGCGGCGCTCGGGAAGGGGGTTTTCTCAAAATCCCCTTCTCGAGTCGGGTTATTAAACCCTACCGATGACGGGCCCGGGACGGGTCCGGACCCGACCCGACCCGGTTCCGATACCTTAAATTTTTTTTTTATTGCGGGTTTTACATCCTACCCCTCTTAAAAGAATTTCGTCCGCAAAATATTTATTGCCTTGAAGAATCAAAATACATGTCAGGATATTTTTCCCTGATATCGTTCTCAGGTTCCCAAGTACATTCGTCAATTCCATGATGTTGCCACCGAACCTTTACAAAAGAAATGGTCTTTGATCTTAGCACTTGGTCGCGACGGTCGATGATCTCCACCGGTCTTTCTTCGAATGTCAAGTCCCCTCTAATGTCCACATCATCATAATGAATGATGTGCGATGGTTCGTGAACGTACTTCCTCAACATGGATACGTGAAAAACATTATGGATCTCAGCATACTGAGGAGGTAACGCCACGCAATAAGTTGCTTCTCCAATCTGCTCCAGGATTTCGAACGGTCCGACGTATCTAGGACTTAGCTTCCCCTTCTTCCCGAATCGAAATACGCTCTTCGTCGGAGATACCTTAACAAAAACCATTTCGCCCATATCGAAGATAAGCTCTCGTCGGCGTCTATCTGCATAGTTTTTCGGTCGACTCTGAGCGGTACGGAGTCGTTCTCGAATCATCTGCACTTGTTGAGTATAGTGTTGCAAAACTATAGGTGCCTCCAATCTTCGTTCGCCAACCTCGTCCCAGTAAATAGGTGATCGGCACGGCCTCCCATACAAAGCTTCGTATGGGGTCATCCCGATGCTCGCATAATAGGTGTTGTTATACGTGAATTCTGTCAGACTGATGTAAGAATCCCACTCTCCCTTCCAGTCCATCATACAGGCTCGAAGCATGTCTTCCAAGGTCTGAATCGTACGTTCCGACTGCCCGTCAGTCTGAGGGTGAAACGCAGTACTGAACTTCAGCTTTGTGCCCAAAGCCAGTTGAAGTTGCCCCCAAAACCTTGAAGTGAATCTGGGATCACGATCGGAGATAATCGAGACCGAAACACCGTGCAGTCTCACAATCTCTCTAACATAGAGATCAGCGAGACTATCCAACGATTGGTTGAGACGGATAGGTAGGAAGTGAGCAGACTTGGTGAGTCTATCGACGATCACCCAAATCGCGTCATGCTTCCTCCGCGTCCTCGGTAAACCGACTATGAAGTCCATGGTGACATCTTCCTACTTTCATAGAGGGATCTCTATCTGCTGCATGACCCCACCAGGTCTCTGGTGCTCGATCTTGATCTGCTGACACGTTAAACACTTTGATACATACTCAGTCATGTCTCGCTTCATACCGTTCCACCAATAACAGCGTTGTAGGTCCTTGAACATCTTCGTGCCGCCTGGGTGAATGGTGTATCTAGACTTGTGGGCTTCCGCAAGAATTTCATCTCGAAGGACCGGCCTCGCTGTTGAGAATAGGTGGTTTTAAGTGAAGTCTTTTTATATATTAGTGGCTATTTGAAATTTTGATTTTATAGTATGCTTAAATGTAACTACTCTTTTCAACCTCTCTCTATTTAACATAGAGAGAGGCCCTAATAACGAGTTAACAGGTTCTATTATTTGCAGTCGTCTCTCTCTCTCCTTTTCTCTCTCTCTCCATCTCTCTCTCTCTACCTAGGGTTCGGTGCACTTCATCTCTTCCGCAACATGGTATCAGAGCCTACGATCTCAGGAGCGTGATCTACACCAAGGAGCGTGATTTACACCAGGAGCGTGACCTACATCAGGAGCGTGATCTGCAACGATCTCGAACCAGGTGTGGATTAAAATTTTTTTAGATCTGATAACAGATCTGGGCCAGATCTGTCATCAGATCTAATGACCATCGTGGGAGTGTATCTTCAGGTCTGGCAGCCGTAACCCCCTTCTCTTGATCGAGATTTGCTGATATTTTCTGGATTTGGCAGCTGATAACAATGTTTACCTTCCATGCTGTCGTGATTGTCATAATTGTCGTGATTGCCGTGATTCTTCATGCTATCGTTAATTTCTTTATTGTCGTGATTGCAACTGCTGGCGTGACTTCAGCATCTATCGTGATTGCAGCATCTATCGTTATTGGGTTTTTTTCATGCTGTCGTGATTAGTTAATCAGTTCATGCTGTCGTGATTAGTGGAAACAGCAAGTTGGTTTTATCTGCTGTGATGAAAATTATCAGTTTTTTTTGTCGAGGGAGTCTGTGTGGAGGATAGATGCTGGTCGTCGGTTCTGGCTGATGCGTGATTGTCTCATATGTGTGTGCAGCTGTTCAATATTCATGAGTGTGGGCTGTTGTCCACTACTGTAACAGAAATTGCAGGCTTGATTCCTTGTTGTGCTGGGAAAATACTCTTCTTATGGCCTGTTGTTCCTTATTGTCGGTGTTTTTTTTGTAACAACTGCTGTGTTGTTGTGTGAGTGTAACACACGTTATTGAAATCTGTCCCTGCTGAAACAGGAGTATATTTTTAGTATGGATGAAACTTCAAAATGTGATTCCAAAATGGAACATATTGGGGAGTATAAGGCTTTTGCCAATCCCTTCTCGTATGGCTCTTCCGTAAGGTTGAATAAAACCAACTATGCCAGGTGGTCCAGAACTTTTATGATGTCGGTATCTGGACATCACCGAAAACAAATTTTGTTGGAAGGCGAACCCATTGAGAAATTGGGAAAATATGTTACTTGGGATGAAGATAATGACATAGTTATGTCATGGATCATGAATAGTGTCGAACCCCATATTGCAGATGGATTGATCTACTATAATACAGCCAAACTGATGTGGGACAATCTTCGTGATACATACTTGCAAAAAACGAATGTGAGTCATATCCTGCAAGTCGAACAGGAAATATATAATTTGCAACAGGGAGATCAGACCTTGGCCCAGTACTATGCCTCTGTCAAAGCTGCGTTTGAAAGACTTAATGCTCACAGGCCTCTTTGTTGCTCGAAGCAAAAGGATCATCAAGAACAAACCATGGTTGCTTGTTGTCTTACAGGTCTTTATTCAGATTTTTCTGTTGCAAAAGTTCAAATGTTGACTGGATCAGATGTTCCTACTCTTGTTGATGCTTACAATCGAATCGGCAGGGGCTGAGCCCCTGCCGACAGACACGAGACGGCAGGGGTCTAGCCCCTGCCGATGGCGATAAGGTGGCAGGGGCCAGCCCCTGCCGACAGCCGAGAGGCGGCAGGGACCAACCCCTGCCGACTGACGGGGGGTGACAGGGAGGGCAACCGACCTCCCGTCGGTTTCCCTATCACCCACAAGGGTGAGGGGGGTGTCGCAGGGGCCTCGGTCCCCTGTCGGCACTCCAGCGAATTCCCTGAGGGAAAGGGGAATGACAGGGGCCCCATAGGCCACCTGTCGGGCCCCCCGATGGTCACAGGGGAGGTGGGAGGCCGCGGCAGGGGCTGTGAACCGCCTGTCGGCCTCCCGGCGAGGTGACAGAGAGGGGGGGGGGGTGAGGAAGAGAAGAGGGAGGAGAACGACGTACTTGGGAGGCGGTGGTCGGCGTCGGCGGCGTGCGCAGCAGAGGAGGAGGAGGAGGTCGGCACGGGGGGCGAAAGGGTTGTGTGCCTCCCTTTGCCCTCCTGCAGTGTTTTTAAAAGCCTCAGGGGGGGGCGATGAATGGGGAAACCCTTGGTGGGTTTCCCAAATCTGCCAGATTTCGTAGGCGAGGAGCGGCGCTCGGGAAGGGGGGTTTCTCAAAATCCCCTTCTCGAGTCGGGTTATTAAACCCTACCGATGACGGGCCCGGGTCGGGTCCGGACCCGACCCGACCCGGGTCCGATACCTTAATTTTTTTTATTGCGGGTTTTACACCTCTCCCTCTTGTATAAATAGGGGTGAACCCCTTGTATAATTTTCATTCTTGAGAGCTTTCTCTCTTCTCAATAAGAGGCTTTTTATATTGTTGCCTTCTTAAAGGCTTGTGCTTGTATTGTCCCTTTGTGGACTTGTGATATTGTCTCTTTTTCATTGTTGTAAGTGCTTGTATGCACTCTTTATATTTCCGCAATATCTCATTACATGGTATCAGAGCCACTCGATTCTTGAAGGAAAGGTGTAGTTCGTGTATCTCATATTTAGTGGATATCTTCTCACTTCTTGGCAACATCATGGAGGCAAAGATTGACCTATCTTTCAAGCTCAATGGAAAAAATTATATGATGTGGGCATCGGCAATGAAAAATAATCTCAAAGGAAAGAAGCTTTGGGGTTTTGTTATGGGTACAATTCTGGAACCTAAGCTTATGCTCACAAAGGACGAAGAAGGTCAAGAAAAGGCTCTTGAAGGAGATGCTCGCCTCAAGGCCATTGAAAATCATCAAAAAGAAGTGAAAGATTGGGAAAACAATCACGCAAAAATCCTTGCGTGGTTTATGAACAATGTTGAGCTTAAGGTATATGCTAATATAGCTAAATTTCGTAGAGCCAATGAGGCTTGGTCCTTTATGAAGGGTATGTATACCCAAAAGGATCTTGCGAGAGCATACTTCTTGCAAGAAAAGATTAGAACCACCAAGCAAGGTGATTATAGCATTCAAGACTATTATAGTGCCCTAAACCCACTATGGGATGAATTGACTCTTTTGGAGCCAAAATGGGTTTCTATAGAAGATATTGATTTAAGGCAAAAACAAATGGAACAAGAGCAATTGTTTCAATTCCTTTTTGGGCTACGTCCCGAATTTGAACAAGTGAGATCCTCACTTCTCCATAGATCTATTTTTCCTCCTATTGAGGATGCTACTGCAGAAATCACTCAAGAGGAGACAAGGCTTGGCATGAGTAAACATGTTGATGAAGTCCTTGCCGTATCAAAACCGGGTAACAATGTTAGAACCTATAAACCTCCTCATTTTGGGAAACAAGGAAACTACAACGGAGGAAGAAAAATTATTGTTTGTCATTATTGCAATGAGCCGGTCACATTAAATCCGCTTGCCCAAAGCTTATTGGAACCTTCAAGCCTAAGGTGGCCTCTCTTGAAGAAACTATCACCAAAGAAGATGAAGGCAAGAATAATGACATCAAAGAAACTCTTGGGCAAATATCTATGGCTCTCCAACAAATACTAAAAGTTTCTTCCTCCACATCGGGTGCGGCTATTGCCTCGACATCATCACCCGGTACGTATTCTTGGATCCTTGACTCCGGAGCTTCTTTTCATATGACCCCCCCATGAAAATGCACTTATTAATGTTTGCACCAATTCAAAGGACTCTTGTGTCTCTACGGCTGATGGAACCTTTTTAAAAATTTCAAGTATTGGCTCTTTTAAAGATTCTCAAAATTTTTGTGTTCCAAAAGTAAGAGTTGTTCCCAAACTAAATTTAAACCTCTTTTCGGTTTCTCAAATTGCCGACCATGGATGTGAAATATCTTTCTCATCTAATGGTTGCTTTGTGCAGAATCTCCGATCCGGAAAGCGGATTGGGCAAGGCCATAGAAAGAGAGACCTCTATTATATGGACCATCTCGATCTCCCTACAAATTATTTTTGTTCTTATGTCCAAGAAAAAACCATAGAAACTTGGCATAAAAGACTTGGTCATCCAAGTTATTCCAAAATGTATCTCTTTCCTTTTGGAAACAAATTTTGTAAGGAAAAAGAAATTAATTGCAAAGATTGCATTTTTGGAAAAATGAAGTCTATTCCATTTCCAACTAGAACTTTTCTTTCATCAATACCTTTTGAATTGGTGCATTCGGATGTTTGGGGGCCTTCTCCATTTATGTCTAAAGGGGGCTATTCATATTATGTTACGTTTATTGATGACTTTACTCGGTATGTTTGGATTTATTTTCTTAGTCATAAATCGGAAGTATTTACTTTCTTTAAAGATTTTCATAAAAAGTTTCAAAATCAATTTCAAAATAATATATCTATTTTAAGATCCGATTCCAGTGGCGAATACTTATCTCACGAATTCCAAAACTATTTAACCCAAAATGGCATTTGCCATCAAAAGTCATGTCTTAGGACTCCCCAACAAAATGGCCTAGCGGAAACATTACTTGTTTCTAGGAGTATTCCAAAGAAGTTTTGGGCCGAAGCCGTTCTAACCTGAACTTATCTAATCAATAGAATGCCCTCTTCTAAGTTAAAAAATGCTTCTCCCTATGAAAAACTCTTTAAATTTTCACCTGATTTCAATCATTTTCGTATTTTTGGTTGCAAATGTTTTGTCCTATTACATAAAAGGGATAAGTTATCTCCAAAAACAATTGAATGTATTTTTCTAGGATATAGTGAAAATAAAAAAGGGTATAGATGTTATGATTTTAAGAATGATAAACTATATGTTTCAAAAGATGTAACATTTCTAGAAGAAGAGAACGGTTTTGATAAAATAGAAGAAACAAAGGAAATTGATTATATATTCTTATATGATCTTATTGATGACATACAAGCAGATTTTCTTGAAAACATAGATGATACACGTGAGGTATCCCATCTTGACATAACACCCTCAAATGATAGTGATACCAATATAAATGTTTACTCAAGAAGAAATCAAGAAAATCCTATTAGTGCCCTCGAAAAATACTCTCAAATTTCTGAATCCACTGAGGAACCACAGGTTAGACATTCTTCTAGAATATCAATACCCCCAAATAGGTTTGTATCCTATGATTCCTTAACCCCCAACTATCGGGCGTGTTTAATAACCCTACACTCTTATTTTGAACCGGCTCACTATAATCAAGCTAAATCTATACCACATTGGGTTGAAGCAATGCAAGTTGAACTAAATGCTTTAAGAAAGGCCAATACTTGAGAAATAGTTAATTTACCCTCACACAAAAAACCTATTGGTTGTCGCTGGGTCTTCAAAGTTAAAACTAAAAGTGATGGCTCTTTAAAACGATATAAAGCTAAATTAGTCGCTAAGGGATACTCCCAAGAATATGGCATTGATTATGAAGAAACATTCGCTCTCGTAGCTCGAATGACCAGTGTCAGGACCTTAATAGCTGTCGCATCAACCAAAAAATGGCCTATTTATCAACTTGACGTAAAAAATGCCTTTTTAAATGGAAGTTTACATGGATCCGTCACCGGAATTAATATTAAGCAAGGTCAAACACTTCGGCTTTTGAAGGCATTATATGGTCTTAAACAAGCTCCTAAGGCTTGGTATGATCGTTTCAGTGATATCATGGTAAAGTTAGGATTTCATTATTGTTATACTGACACTGCTCTTTTTGTTAAAAATGCAGGTACTAGTATCGTAATATTGTTGGTTTATGTTGATGACATGATTATCACTGGGAATAATCAAAATAGTATTATTGAAGTTAAAAATATGTTAAAAAATAATTTTGATATGTCTGATTCAGGTTTTCTTAGATATTTCCTTGGAATTGAAGTTGCATATTCTTCTCGAGGATATATTTTGTCACAGATGAAGCTTGTTGCAGATATCTGTTCTAAGTCGGGATTTCTGATGACAAGAAAGTAGAGACTCCCGAGGTTATTAATGTCAAATTACAGTTGGAGGATGGGGTTCTTCTGGAAGACCCCACGCCTTACAAACAACTCATTGGGTCTCTTTCCTATTTAACCATCATCAGACCAGATATCACCCATGCGGTTCACTCAGTTAGCCAATTTCAGCATGCTCCTACAACTGTGCATATGAGTGTTATTCTCTGAATCATCCGCTACATTCGGAATACCATCAATAAAGGGTTTTTTCTATCCTCCTCTTCTTCCTTGAATCTTCTTGCTTATACTGATGCCGATTGAGGAGGTAATCCCAATGATCGAGTCTCAACTACTGGTTTTTGTGTCTTTTTAGGGGACTCTTTGATTGTCTGGCGATGCAAGAAGCACCAGAAAGATTCACTATCATCCACTGAAGCTGAGTATCGGGCTATGGCAACCACGACAATGGAACTTGTATGGCTTCGTAGTCTGCTTAAAGATATGGGGGTTAATATTACCGAAGCCTCAAAATTATGTTGCGACAACAAGAGTGTCATCTACATTGCGAGCAATCATACCTTCCATGAGCGTACAAAGCATATCGAAATGGACTGCCACTATGTTCGTGACGAATTCTTACGAAGAACTATTGCTCTACCATATGTCACTTCAGAATATCAGTTGGCGGACTTCTTCACTAAAGCTCTTCCAGCTCCTCGCTTCATGTTTCTTCCTGGCAAACTTTCCGTCATTTCCCCATAAAGTTTGAGGGGGTGTGTTAAAATGTATCTCTTATATATATATATATATATATATATATATATATATATATATATATATATATATATATATATATATATATTACATCAATACCCGATAGGGGTATTTTTGTAATTTCACATAGTTGTTTTAGAAAACAATTATTTTCGATTTTTTATAAAATGTATTTTTTCTTTTTTATTTTTTACAATTCTTTTTTGTTATTTTTGAGGACCAAAAGGGGCTCCAACTATAGAGTCGTTGGAAATGTGACCGTTGGGGGCTCCCAACGACTCTATGGGAGCCCCCTTTTGGGCTCTCCTTTTTAGGCCTTTGGCCTCTCCTTCTCTCATCTCCCTCTTGTATAAATAGGGGTGAACCCCTTGTATAATTTTCATTCTTGAGAGCTTTCTCTCTTCTCAATAAGAGGCTTTTTATATTGTTGCCTTCTTAAAGGCTTGTGCTTGTATTGTCCCTTTGTGGACTTGTGATATTGCCTCTTTTTCATTGTTGTAAGTGAAAGAATGGAAACCCTATTATCGACAGTGAGAGAGGGGAAGAGAGAGAGAGAGAGAGAGAGAGAGAGAGAGAGAGAGAGAGATATTCCAGAGGAAAGAAGGCTCAGTCGATCGTGACTGCCTTCTCATTCTATTTATTAAAAGTGTAAAACACTAGGGTACGAAAATACCCCTTTACATAATATTAATTTACAATACATGAACTGGATCTGGACCCGATCCATTACACAAATGTGCATGGTTACACAGTGAAAGTAACGATGCCTTCTTTTCAGCCTCCCTCAAGTTGTGCATGGTGTTGGACCATGAACAACTTGTTCTTCAAAAACCAAAATATATCCTTTGTTAACCCTTTAGTGAGGATATCAGCAACTTGTTCTTTAGTTGACACATACATGGGCTCAATCTCTTTGTCTTCAACCTTTTTCCTAATAAAATGTTGATCTATTTCAATGTGCTTTGCTCGACTATGGTAAATGGGATTGAATGACATGTTGATGGTACTTTGATTGTCACACAGTAACACTGACCTAGCAATCGATTCTCCCATTTCAGTCAGAAGATGTCTTATCCATGTACCCTCGGCCGTGACAGTGGCCATCGATCTGTATTCAGCCTCAGTGCTCGATCTAGCAACCGCCTTTTGTTTTCTACTGCTCCAGGATACCAAGTTTGGCCCAATGAAGCTGTAGTAACCGGATACTGATCGTCGTTCATTTGGATCACCCGCCCAATCAGCATCAGCATAAGTAACAATCTCATGGCCACCGCCTGGATCTAATTCTTCCTTGCCTTTGTATATCAGCCCATCACCCACTGTACCCTTTAGGTAGCGAAGTATACGTTTGACTGCCTCCATATGTGACACACGAGGTTCATGCATAAACTGAGATACCTGATTAACCGAATATACTATGTCGGGTCTAGTAAAAGTCAGGTATTGCAACATGCCAACTAAACTGCGATACTTAGTGGGATCTCCATATATATCCCCTTCTTGTGAACTCAATTTCTGATGGATGACACTTGGAGTTGTTAACGGCTTACAATCTGTCATGCCTGCTCTGCCGAGAATGTCCAACGTATATTTGTGTTGAGTAAGGGTAAGCATATCATTTTTGTTATCAACTTCTACCCCAAGAAAATATCGCAGCTCTCCCAAATTTTTCATCTTAAATCTCTGATTTAATAACTTCTTCACCTGCTCAATGTGGCTTTTACAATTCCCTGTGATGATGATGTCATCTACATATATCAACAGAAGAGTAGTGACTCCTTGTTCATTGTGAATAAAAAATGAGTGATCCAGAAGAGACCGAGAAAAGCCATGCCGTTGTATTTCTAGAGAAAAACTGTCGAACCAGGAACGAGAAGCTTGTTTCAAACCATAGAGTGCTCTCTTTAATTTGCATACATATTTTTTGGCGTCTCGTTCTGCATATCTAGTGGGTTGTTCCATGTAGACCTCTTCTTTTAAATCCCCGTGCAGAAAAGCATTTTTTACATCCAGCTGGCTCAATGTCCATCCATGTTTAATGGCTAGACTCAACACAATACGAATGGTCCCCATCTTAACTACAGGACTAAAGGTTTCATCAAAGTCTTAGCCTTCCTTCAGAAACATTAAATAAAAAATCAGAATCAAAGACTTGACGTTGGTGAGGCTTCAAGGATGAATAGTTGGGATGAATGAAGGAAGGATCTTCTTGGAAGATGTACATGTTGCCCCATCGTTTTCCTTCAGCGAATGTCCTCCTCGTGCGAAGATCCTTGACATAAACAGAAGAGGGAGTAAATTCAACTGAAGCATTTGCACCATCAACAAGTTTTGAGACAGAAACAATGTTCTTTTGAATATTAGGAGCATGGATGACACTTGGAAGTTTAAGAGAGGACTTTGACATGTGTATAATGGCATTTCCAGTGTGTGAGATGGCATGATGTGATCCATCTCCTGTGACAATGCTATTCTTTCCAACATAAGGTGTAAGAGTCAAGAGTTTACCTACATCACCTGTAACATGAGTAGCTGCTCCGGAGTCGACATACCAAGTTCATTTGTCATTTTGTTTCATATTCAATCCTGCCAAGGCTGCCAACAACAACTCTTTTACTTCTCCATCCTTTCTAGCCTCTGCTTGTGGAGCTTTCCCTTTGTTTTGAGGATTAAACCAACAATTCGCTTTAATGTGCCCTTTCTTATTGCATAGGAAACATGTGGAAATGGGTCTTTGTCCCTGGACATTGGGTGTTGGGAGTATGCCACGACCTCCATAGCTATTTCTCCCTTGTCCTCCTTTTCCTCGAAAAGAACTTCCTCTACCTCGACCATAACTCATTCTCATAGCCAGCACATCTTGTGTTCAGGAATTCCCATGAGAGGCTTCAGAGGAACCTTTCAGATTCATCTCATATTGCAATAGTTTTGCACGAAGATCTTCAAACTTTGGAAGTTCTGGTAAACATAGTAAGGTTGTCGTCATAACATGATAATCTGGCCCCAATCCACTCAAGGTTTGTTGTACTTTATCTTTTTCACTGACAAGACACCCAACAACAGCCAACTGATCTGTGATGCCTTTCATTTTATTCAGATATTCCATAATAGACATGGAATCTTTCTTCAGCATTTGAAATTCTCGCTTAAGAAACATAATTCTTGCCTCAGAGATTTGTGAATATGTTTGAACTAACATATCCCACAGTTCCTTTGCCGAACAATCATCAGGAAGAGCAATAAGGACCTCCTGTGAAAGAGTTGAGGTGATATATGCCACTAGCGATTGATCCCTCTTCATCCAAGCAACATATTCTGGATTCTTGTGAAGAACAACAGATTGTTCTCCTTTATCGTCGGCCTTTTCTTGCGAAAGAAATTCTGGAGGCGGTGGGACCGATCCATTAAGATGACTAGAGAGGTCCTGACTTTTTATAAACGGAATAATCTGTCTTTTCCAGGTTAAGAAATTGCAGTTATTCAGTTTTTCAGATACTAGTTGACCGAGAAAACTTGAGGACAGACATGATTGCCCGTGAGTAAAATCCATTTGGTGAATATCTTTGAATCGACGCTTAGGTATGAGAAACAAAAGGCTCGGCTAACAGAACACTGCTATCTTTGAATCGACACTTGGGTATGAGAAACAAAGGACTCGGCTAATCAGAAAAAATTTCAGATTGACAATGATTGGCAGGTAGTAGGGAAACACATATTAAATGCAAGGAAAAAAAATCAGGAAAAATAAAAGTGAGGAAATCACAGTTCAAGAGAGACAGGTTAACAGTGATTAGCAGGTAGTAGGAAGAACACACAGATTAAATGTAGGAAAAGCAAAAAGAAAAACAGCAGAAATTAAACCACAGATCGAATTAACACAAAGGAAAGGGGAACGACACAGATTTTGCTGATAGAAGCACACAGATTGACGCTGTGTTTCTTTGAGATTCACGGCTGATAGGTCCAGATTCACGCTGGAATGAGATTCACACAGCTGATAGGTCCAGATTCACGCTGTGTTTCTTTGAGATTCACGGCTGATAGCAGAGAAGAGGACTGTCCAGATTCACGCTGGGATGAAAAGCACACAGCTAATGGGTCCAGATGCACGCTGGGTCTTTCTTCACACAGATTCACGCTGGTTCACAATACCACGCAAATTCACGATGGGGATTTCTTCACGCAGATTCACGGCTGATAAACCCACGCTGCTGACGCTGATTGATTTACGCAGATTCAAACTGTGATACGCTCCCAGATTCAGCTCTGATACCATGAAAGAATGGAAACCCTATTATCGACAGTGAGAGAGGGGAAGAGAGAGAGAGAGAGAGAGAGAGATTCCAGAGGAAAGAAGGCTCAGTCGATCGTGACTGCCTTCTCATTCTATTTATTAAAAGTGTAAAACACTAGGGTACGAAAATACCCCTTTACATAATATTAATTTACAATACATGAACTGGATCTGGACCCGATCCATTACACAAATGGATCGGGTCAGACATACACAGTGAAAGTAACGATGCCTTCTTTTCAGTAAGTGCTTGTATGCACTCTTTATATTTCCGCAATATCTCATTACAAGTGCAACACCTCTAAAGTGGGAATTGGTGTCGTCCTGAGTTAGAGTCGCAGGCCTATTGCATTCTTTAGTAAAAAACTGACTCAGTCGAGATGTCAATATTCTACTTATGTTGTCGAGTTTTATGTCGTTGTACAAGCCCTTCGTTATTGGAGGCACTATCTAATTTATAAGGAGTTCGTCTTGTACACGGATCATGAGGCGTTAAAGTATCTAAACAGTCAGAAGAAGTTTCTAGTACACTTTTACGATTCGCCATCAATCAGGTACTCTGAACAAGGTAGCTGACGCACTTATCAGTAGCCTCGTACTACTTCAAGGACGTGGCCCGCTTTCATGGATTGCCTCACACAATCATCTCAGATCGTGAAACTCGCTTCATGAGTCATTTTTGGAAATCATTATGGGTCTTATTGAAAACCAAACTCTAGTTCAGCAGTGCATACCACCCACAGACCGATGGCCAAACCGAAGTCGTGAACCACACCTTAGGGAACCTACTCCGGAGCCTAGTTGGGAAAAATGTCAAGACATGGGACCTCGTCTTACCGCAAGCCGAGTTCGCCTACAATAGTTCCATCAACCGGTCCACGGGCATGTCTCCCTTTCAAGTGGTTTATGGGCGTTCAACAACCCATGTAGTAGATCTAGCACCTGTGTCTAGTCTCCAAGACCCAGCCCCAGACGCATTTGATGTCGTTAAGTACATGTGTGATATTCATAGACAAGGCGGAGCCAAACTTGTTGAAAGTTACGAAGCTTACAAAGCCTTTGTGGACTAAGGTCGTTGAGATGTCCAGTTTTAGGTGGGACAATTAGTATGGGTTTACCTGCGTCCTGAGCGTTTCCCAATAGGTACTTATGGTAAGTTGAGTCCTAAGAAGCATGGCCCTTTCAAGATCCTCCGGCGATTGGGTCTGAATGCCTACCTCCTTGAACTGCCCGAAGATTGGCACATTTCGCCTATTTTCAATGTGTTTGATCTTTATGCTTACTGTGGTGACAACAAGTCGTCAGAGCCGACTTCTTCCCAACCAGGGGAGAATGATGCAGAGCAGGACCGACCCGGATTCATACAGCATGACCCAGGCACGGCCAGGGAACCCGGCTCCAATGGGATGGGCGATCAGACCCAGGTGATGGATTCGATCGCGAGTTCGGCACCACGATGCAGGGACGTGCCCCTGCGCACCTATGCCAGGCGAGCGAAGAATGAAAACAGTGCAGCGCACGTCAACAGCCCCAGCAAGAGTTGAGAGCATCGGGTCTCGGTCTCGGGTTTCAGATCCAAGATCCAGACCCAATGTGCAGCCTATTAAATGCCCAACCCTAGGGTTACGTGAGGCTGAAGAAAATTGAAGATTTGTTTATTTCTTTTATTGTTTGTCTCTTTCTGTTTTTTTCTGTCAGCATTTGTTTCCACTGCAGCCATTATTTCCATTCCCTACATTTTCTTTATTCTTCATTGTAATTCGTTACCTTCAATAAGCAAGGTAAGGTGCATCAGAACTTCGATCTCCACTACATCAGGATTCCTCATAAATCGACCATTCCCAACACATTTATGGGGTTGACACTATGAGAAAAACACCGGAAAAGCAGAAAAACTCATTTAGCATATTTTATTTAGCACGTACCCATTACTCTCTGTATAGCGAATGAGAACAATCCAACCAAAGGTCCAAAATCTACAACCAACGATGATAGGACAGCTCCCCTTCTCCAAAATTTGAGCATTTCATTGATCGGACCTCATATATTTGTTCTTTATAATTTATTTAGTAAGAAATATGCCTTATATGAAGACTTTACGACATGTAAACATGTTTTTCAAAACGTGAAAAATCGATGGCTCACAATGCATTTAAAACTTTACAATACAACGTATTATAGGCTGTTGATTTTTAGCACTTTAAAAAATTCATCTAAACATCGAAAATTCATAATCCAAAACATGTTCCTCACTAAATGAATGATAAAAATCCAAATCCAATATGTAAAGTCCGATCGATGAAAAACTCAATCGTTAGAAAAGGAACACCATCAATTATCATCGGTTGCAGATTTTGGACCTTCCTTTGGTTGGACGGTCCCCCTTCCCTACCTATATATATATACATACATATATATATATATACATATATATATATGGCAAAAAAGTGATACACACCCTTGTTTGTATGGAATTAGCCACCAAATGATAGATCTAACCGTACAGATGCATTTAGCACCATTTGTGATGCAGAGCATCTAGAGACAGAAGCGGATTTGGATCCCAATCCAAATATCCAGACCCGTTCCGGACATCGCTACCCAAGGCGATCCACACGCTTGCAGGACATTCGTGGTCCTAGTGGATCTCCCAGTTAGTTGATGCTCATCGTGATCCTTTTATTGCTTTGATTCCATTACGGAATCATATTTTTGGATTTTACTTTATCAATAGTTATTTCATGTAATTTTTTTTTATTTTTTTAAGAGCCGGATTCTACGGATCCGGATAGTTCTGGTACCCTGTAGAATCTTTTTGTGGTACTAGAGGGTGTATGGGGTCCAAGGGTAGTTTTTATTTTTTCACAAATTCGCTTCTCTCTTGTTGTTGGTGCAGGATCCAATTCACAGCCTATTTGGATCCGGATCTTGATCCGTCTTCATGGGGGGGGGTCCTAGGTGGCACCACTTTAGTGTGGTCCATCTTGAACCTCATTTGAATTCATGTTGACCAGCCCAAAGTCAAAAATGGACTGTTGGTGGAGTTATTAGCATTTGACAAAATCTAGGCTTGCAAACTCGTTTTTGGTGCAAAGCTTGGGAAGGCCAAGGTCTCTTTATTGTGGCTCTTCCCAAGCAACCTAATCCCTTAACTAGGGAGGTAGTCCAAGGGGTGAGGGGCCTTGTTCAATTTCGAAATTAGTAGTGTGGCTGGTTCTAGAGTGAGAAAAATCAAGTTTTTGGTGTGGTTGGTGCTAGAAAGAAAGCTATCTTGGTGTAAAAGAAAAACCAAACTTCAATTTTGTGTGGAAGGTGCTCTTGTGAAGAGATTTTATTCGTGGTGGCTGTTCTAAGTTTGTTCGTGGTGGTTGCTCATTCATCCCTACTGTTCGTATCTCTCTTGTGGCGTCGGTTGCTTTCCAACGACGGACATTATCGATTTCAGCCCGGATATCTCTATCGGTTCTTCGTTCTATTTCTTTAGCTATTTTTATTCGCATTTGTTGCAATTGTTCATGATTTGATGTTGCTAAATTGTATTAGACCATTAAAGAGTTGTGAAGGCATGCTAGAAGTATTTTTTTCATATTAAAACTCGACTCATTTGATCTTAAGTTATTTCGGGTTGTTGATGTTGTGAATGAACTTGGGTTCTTTCAAAAGGACCAAATCGCTGTTACGAGATAACAGAGAAGTCCCTGATAAAACATCCGTATCGGACTCAATATTGAGCGGATTTTCGTGTTCTTTAGCTTCCTGGAAAGCTAAGAAGATTTCCTACAACTTTGTAGTTGAAAGGTTTCTGCGATTCGTCCATTTGAACCCCTGAATCTGTCTGTCAAAGTCTCGGTCTGATAGTCATCCACTGTCACCAGTTTGGTTTAGAACCAACTTAATAGTGTTCGGTATTTTCTAATTATCTGGAGATTCTCTGAATGGAATTTCAAATTTTTTTTATTCTGTAGAAATCTATAATCTACACCTACAACTTTCATGTTTATGGTTTTGATTGAATCGTTTCTTAGTTGCCTCAAAAATATTGATCTTTTCTGCTATTGTCGAATCTTTGAATTTTATTTTCTGAAACAATAACTCATATCATTTCGAAATTCAAAAATTCGTAGAGGACTGTAGAAAATTCCAAAAATTGTGATCTTTAGTGTTCTGGAAAGGTCTGGATCTAACCTTCATTTCGTCAGTTGTGAGTTTGTCCAAACTCCAACGTTTGACGGGTCAAAATTCCCTTCAAACAGTCTACCCCTGAATTTTGATAATTTGTGTTGGACTTGTTTAGCAGTCCTGTTGTCGAGTCCGTGGAGCGGTCGTTCTTGCTCCGAATTTAGTATTTTTGGATTCGTTGGAAAGCTGTGCGAATCACGCACAACTTTCATTTGGATCTCTTCTGTCGAAACAGAGCGCACAGACCCCGAAAATTAGTTTTCCAGAGTTCTGTCTGGACTCTATATCATTTCAGCTTCCGCGTGCGTTTGGATCTTGGATCGTGGATCGGTGTGTACCGAATCCAGTGTAGCTTTGCATCATTTTGGTATCAGAGCGAGGGTTGTTGGATTTTTCAATCTGACACGATTTTCTGTGTTGTGGGGAGTTAAAAAAAAAATTTAGGTACCATTCACCATGGCGGGTCGAATGGGCGGTCGAGGTCAAACTAATTTTAATAGGGGAAACGATGATCGTGACCATCGATATGAGGTGCGAGATCTGCAAAGACAACTGGCTGAGGCTAATCGTCGAGTTGAAGATTTAACTCGTCAAATGGCCGAGAATGTTAAATTTAACGATCGGCGTGAGGAAAGGAGTTCGCATAGTTCTCGAGGAAATCGAGAAACCCAATCGTATGATTCTGATGATGACTTTGAGTCACATCGACGAAGTCCAGAAAGAAGAGATAATCTACAGCCACGAAGATCCCATTGGGATTCGGGCTTACGTTTTGATATCCCAGAATTTAAGGAAACTGGAACTCCCGAGGAATTCCTGGATTGGATTAGCGAAGTTCGCGAAATCGTTGAGTTTAAGGAGGTACCTGAAGATCGTCGTGTGGGATTAATATCCCTCAAATTAAAGGGTCGAGCTGCAGCTTGGTGGCGTCAGCTCAAGCAGACACGCAGACATCAGGGCCGAGCTCGGATTGAGCGTTGGGAGCATATGGAGCAGAAGCTTCGTGCTCAGTTCTTGCCGTTAAACTATCATCGTGAGCTATATCAAAAATATCAAAGTCTTAAACAAGGAACTAGATCGGTGGATCAATAAACCGAAGAATTTCATGATCTTGTGGCACGAAACGACATTCGTGCGAGTGAAGAACAATTAGTTTCAAAGTATATTGGAGGACTGAACTTCCAATTACAAGATATGTTGAACTTCGTAGAGTGTTGGACTGTGTCTGAAGCACATCAAAAGGCACGTCAATGGGAGAGGTCTACCCAGAGAAAGACCTTGGTTAGGCCTAGTCCTGTGACTAGACCCGTAGCGCGGGCTCCTACGGTCCCCAGTGCAAAAGTTGTCCCACCCTACCATCACCCCAATGCTTCAAATCCACCTAGGGTTGCGAGTCAGAATGGTCCAATAGGAAACCAGATTAGAACCACTAGTTCGAGCGCTCCCATCAAGTGCTATACTTGTGGAAAACCCGGTCATAAGTCCACTGAATGTCGTGGCAAAGCCCTATTCGTTGAAGGAATTCATGAAGAAGAGGATGTTCAATTCAATCCTGAGTTTGATCCCGTTTATGACCCAGAGATTGAATCCTTTGAAGAAGAAACAGAAGAAGAGTTTGTGGAAGAGGATATATTGCTACCTGATCGAGGTGAAGCACTCATCACGAGGCGAGTTTGTTTGGCCCCGAGGCAAGAAATGAGTGATCGATGGCTAAGAACTCACATATTTGAGTCTGCTTGCACCATTAATGGGAAAGTGTGTCGGTTCATCATAGACTCAGGTTGTTGTGAGAATGTCATTTCAGTTGAAGCCATGGCTAAGCTAGGTTTGAGTTGTAAGACTCATCCCCGTCCGTATCAGATGTCTTGGCTCCAAAAGAGTGTTGATGTCCGTGTCGACCGGCAATGCTTGGTCAAATTTTCGATTGGAAACACCTATTTCGATCAAGTATGGTGTGATGTGCTTCCCATGGATGCTAGTCATATCATACTCGGAAGACCATGGCAGTATGACCGTTCCGTTATTCATAATGGTCGATCCAACTCATACTCGTTCACATTCGAGGGGCGGAAGATCCATTTAAAGCCATCCAAGGATCTACCACCTTTGTCTTCATCTTCGTCATCTGCTTCATCTTCTCGTACTCCAGTTTCCACTCAAATTTCCCACCCCACTTCATCCAAACTTGCTCCTTCAAAAGTTAAACTTTCAAGTGCTTTTATTGCTAGACACGAGCTCCAAGAGGTTCTGAGTCAATCTAGCATGTGTTACTTCTTGTTCTCTGTTGATTCTGATTCATCGCGTGGTGAGTCAAAGTCTGACACCATAGATCCTAGAGTCACACCCCTTTTAGAGGAATTTCGTGAAGTCTTTCCCGATGAATTACCGGACGGATTACCCCCTCTGCGGGAAGTCCAACATCATATTGATCTACACCCTGGCGCAGTATTGCCACATGCTCCGCATTATCGCATGAGTCCTACGGAGTATGAAGAGCTTCGTAGACAGGTTGAAGAATTGCTGACTAAGGGTCATATTCGTGAAAGTCTTAGTCCATGTACGGTTCCTGCTCTTCTTGTTCCCAAGAAGAATGGAACGTGGCGGATGTGCATTGATAGTCGAGCTATCAATAAGATAACCATCAAGTATAGGTTTCCGATTCCGAGATTGGATGATCTGTTGGACCAATTGACTGGTTCAAAGATATTTTCTAAGTTAGATTTGCTTAGCGGATATCATCAAATATGAGTTAGGCCTGGCGATGAATGGAAAACCGCATTTAAAACTCGTGATGGTCTCTATGAATGGCTCGTAATGCCATTTGGTCTATCCAATGCTCCATCTACCTTCATGAGAATCATGAATCAAATTTTTCGACCTTACATCGGTAAATTCCTGGTCGTTTATTTTGATGACATTCTCATATATAGTCGAATCGAACCTGAACATCTAGAACACTTACGTTTAGTGTTCGATATCCTCAGAAAGGAACAATTTTATGCATCTATCGATAAGTGTGTCTTTTGGGCTACTGAAGTTTTATTCCTTGGTTACGTGGTCTCGACGTCAGGTATATCTGTTGACCCTTCGAAAGTCGAGTCGATTCGAGACTGGCCTGTGCCAAACTCCATTACTGTTGTGCGTAGCTTTCATGGGTTAGCTTCCTTCTATAGGAGGTTCATTCCGCATTTTAGCAGTATTGCTGCTCCGTTGACCGATTGTATTAAAGGTAAGACCTTTCAATGGAATCCGGAGGCTCAACAATCATTTGAGCGTTTGAAATCCTATCTTTGTTCGACATCGGTATTAGTATTACCTAATTTTAATCTTGCTTTCGAGTTGTCATGTGATGCATCTGGTGTGGGTATAGGTGTTGTGTTGAGTCAAGAAGGTAAACCTGTGGCTTATTTTAGTGAGAAACTGAATAAAGCCAAATTGAAGTATAGTACCTATGATAAGGAATTTTATGCTAGCGTCAGAGCATTAATGCACTGGAGGCATTATTTGGTGCATCGAGAATTTATTCTCTATACTGACCACGAGGCTCTCAAATACATCAATGGTCAGCATAAGTTGAATGCCCGTAGAGCCAAATGGGTAGAATATCTGCAAGAGTTCACATTCGTTCTGAAACATAAGGCAGGAAAGGATAATGTTGTCGTTGATGCCTTAAGTAGGAAAACCATTCTCCTGTCTACCATGAAATCATCCGTTTGGGGTTTTGAGGAGTTCGCGTCATTATATGAGTCAGATAGCTATTTCTCAAAAATTATTAATGAAGTGACAAGTCATCCTCATGACAATTTCTCACTGGTTGATGGGTTTTTATTTAAAGGCAATTTACTTTGTATCCCAGACTGTTCCCTGAGGCAACATTTGATTTCTGAAATACACAATGAGGGACATTTTGGTCGAGACAAGACAATGCATTTAGTGTCTTCAACATATTTTTGGCCCCATATGCGAAAGGAAGTGAATAGATTCGTGGAAAAATGTCATACATGTCATATCACGAAAGGAAATGTCACAAATGCTGGGTTGTATTTGTCGTTGCCTATTCCTGAAAAACCTTGGCAAGATATAACCATGGATTTCGTTTTAGGATTACCTAAGACCTCTCATGGTCTTGATTCTGTCTTTGTGGTCGTCGACCGATACACAAAAATGGCTCGTTTCATTCCGTGTAGAAAAACCATGGATGCATCTCATATTGCGGATTTGTTTTTCAAAGAAATCTATAAATTGCATGGCATTCCAAAAACTATCACTTCTGATAGAGATGTTAAATTTGTAGGTCATTTTTGGCGTCAATTATGGAAAAAGTTAGGAACCAATCTACAATTTAGCACTGTCCATCATCCTCAGACCGACGGTCAAACTGAAGTTGTTAATCGGTCCTTAGGAAATTTGTTGAGAGCTTTAATTAATGATAAACCTATGTCATGGACTCAAATAATTGCACAAGCTGAATTTGCTTTCAATAAATCTGTGAATCGTTCTACTGGATTTAGCCCTTTTACTGTTTTGTATGGTTTTAATCCATGTTCTCCTGTTGACTTAGCTCCTATTCCTATTGTTTGTCCTGTTTTAAATTCTGTTCAAGATCGTGTTTCTTTGTTGCAAGATATTCATGAACAGATACATTTGAATCTTCAAGACAACATCAGTAAGTATAAAGCAAGCTATGATAAGAAGCATCGACAGGTATTGTTTGAACTTGGAGATCTGGTATGGGTTACTCTTACTAAAGAACGTTTACCTTCTGAGTTGCATGGTAAGTTGGCACCTAAGCGCATTGGTCCTTGTGCAGTTACTGACATCATTAATTCTAATGCTTACAGGATTCAGTTGCCGCCTCAATTCAAAACTTCGAATGTGTTCAACGTCAAACACTTGGAGCGGTACCGTGGTAATGTTGAAGGCGAGGAGTCGACTTCGAGGACGAAGCCTTTTCAACCTGGGGGGGATGATGCAGAGCATCTAGAGACAGAAGCGGATTTGGATCTCAATCCAAATATCCAGACCCGTTCTGGACATCGCTACCCAAGGCGATCCACACGCTTGCAGGACATTCGTGGTCCTAGTGGATCTCTCAGTTAGTTGATGCTCATCGTGATCCTTTTATTGCTTTGATTCCATTACGGAATCATATTTTTGGATTTTACTTTATCAATAGTTATTTCATGTAATTTTTTTTTATTTTTTTAGGAGCCGGATTCTACGGATCCGGATAGTTCTGGTACCCTGTAGTATCTTTTTGTGGTACTAGAGGGTGTATGGGGTCCAAGGGTAGTTTTTATTTTTTCACAGATTCGCTTCTCTCTTGGTGTTGGTGCAGGATTCAATTCACAGCCTATTTGGATCCGGATCTTGATCCGTCTTCATGGGGGGGGTCCTAGGTGACACCACTTTAGTGTGGTCCATCTTGAACCTCATTTGAATTCATGTTGACCAGCCCAAAGTCAAAAATGGACTGTTGGTGGAGTTATTAGCATTTGACAAAATCTAGGTTTGCACACTCGTTTTTGGTGCAAAGCTTGGGAAGGCCAAGGTCTCTTTATTGTGGCTCTTCCCAAGCAACCTAATCCCTTAACTAGGGAGGTAGTCCAAGGGGTGAGGGGCCTTGTTCAATTTCGAAATTAGTAGTGTGGCTGGTTCTAGAGTGAGAAAAATCAAGTTTTTGGTGTGGTTGGTGCTAGAAAGAAAGCTATCTTGGTGTGAAAGAAAAACCAAACTTCAATTTTGTGTGGAAGGTGCTCTTGTGAAGAGATTTTATTCGTGGTGGTTGTTCTAAGTTTGTTCGTGGTGGTTGCTCATTCATCCCTACTGTTTGTATCTCTCTTGTGGCGTCGGTTGCTTTCCAACGACGGACATTATCGATTTCAGCCCGGATATCTCTATCGGTTCTTCGTTCTATTTCTTTAGCTATTTTTATTCGCATTTGTTGCAATTGTTCATGATTTGATGTTGCTAAATTGTATTAGACCATTAAAGAGTTGTGAAGGCATGCTAGAAGTATTTTTTTCATATTAAAACTCGACTCATTTGATCTTAAGTTATTTCGGGTTGTTGATGTTGTGAATGAACTTGGGTTCTTTCAAAAGGACCAAATCGCTGTTACGAGATAACAGAGAAGTCCCTGATAAAACATCCGTATCGGACTCAATATTGAGCGGATTTTCGTGTTCTTTAGCTTCCTGGAAAGCTAAGAAGATTTCCTACAACTTTGTAGTTGAAAGGTTTCTGCGATTCGTCCATTTGAACCCCTGAATCTGTCTGTCAAAGTCTCGGTCTGATAGTCATCCACTGTCACCAGTTTGGTTTAGAACCAACTTAATAGTGTTCGGTATTTTCTAATTATCTGGAGATTCTCTGAATGGAATTTCAAATTTTTTTTATTCTGTAGAAATCTATAATCTACACCTACAACTTTCATGTTTATGGTTTTGATTGAATCGTTTCTTAGTTGCCTCAAAAATATTGATCTTTTCTGCTACTGTCGAATCTTTGAATTTTATTTTCTGAAACAATAACTCATATCATTTCGAAATTCAAAAATTCGTAGAGGATTGTAGAAAAATCCAAAAATTATGATCTTTAGTGTTCTGGAAAGGTCTGGATCTAACCTTCATTTCGTCAGTTGTGAGTTTGTCCAAACTCCAACGTTTGACGGGTCAAAATTCCCTTCAAACAGTCTACCCCTGAATTTTGATAATCTGTGTTGGACTTGTTTAGCAGTCCCGGTGTCGAGTCCGTGGAGCGGTCGTTCTTGCTCCGAATTTAGTATTTTTGGATTCGTTGGAAAGCTGTGCGAATCACGCACAACTTTCATTTGGATCTCCTCTGTCGAAACAGAGCGCACAGACCCCGAAAATTAGTTTTCCAGAGTTCTGTCTGGACTCTATATCATTTCAGCTTCCGCGTGCGTTTGGATCTTGGATCGTGGATCGGTGTGTACCGAATCCACCGTAGCTTTGCATCAATTTGTTTACTATGTTAGAAGGTTTTACCATGCATAATACATCATGAGATCCAATATTTAAGACAATGAAATCAACGGCTCACAATTCATGAAAATAAGGGTGGTTTAGAAATGATGTAAAGCATCATATTTCAGTCAATTTTACCACATAGAAAATAGTAAATAAAACATGTTAAACATGATCTAAAGGTCAGATTTTGCATTTGAAGCTTAGACCTATGCAAATCAAGGGAGTACTAAGGTACAACCATAGAAGAACCCTATATATATAAAGCCATTTAGGTTCATAGGCCTAATGGCTGGGCGTGGGGTGGACGCCCAGCATTTGATGGGCCAAGCTAACCTGTTGCCCAGACCTATGGGGCATTAACAAGAAGAGTGAGTACTCAATCAATTGATCCATTCCAATGCAAGGGAGCTCCAAATAAATGAATGCTTTCACTGTTATAATCATGTATATGGAGAATGTACAAAAGAAAAAGTTGGCTTGGTTCACTGGCCATGGTGGGCATGGAATGGGCTGAACACTACACACTTGTTTGGGGCGTGAGCATGACATATGAGATCGACAATTCCCTGTTTGCAGGAAAGAATTAAATAAAGCTCTCATTACACTGATTTCCTAAGTCTAGGATGAGAAAAGCCCCATAACTTGCGGAGGTGGGAACTGTTGGCCACAAAATATGATGGTAAATAGAATGTTAACCCCTTAGCAGACTTGTATTTATTGAATTATTAAGGAAACTAATCTTAAAGTTCAGCATGGAAAGTTTTGAGATACTATTTGCTGCACATTCATCCTTGTACATTTACCTATATCATCAATGTCATTCTGAGGTTTTTTTTGCAAAAAAAAAAAAACTCAATAGATTTCCAAAAACAAATTTTTTCTCAAGAAAACTATGCAAAGTTAAGGGAAAAGAATTTTTTTTTTAGATTTTGATCAATATTAAGGTAAAATTATGCCATTATCATGAGAATATTGTTATTAGTTCAATATGTGTTAAAGATATTTGTATCACATTAATTTATTCCAAGTTATTATAAAACAAAAGAGAGAAATTCAGGGATTACGAGTCTTTTTATCTATTTGATGAAGATGTACACGACTTATGTATACTATGTGTTCCATCCACCTTTTCATCCTCATAGATTGTTGCACTTCTTTCATCAATACATATTTTGAATGTTATCCATTAGATAATGTTTCAAACTTCAAGAAAAATAATTATGATAAATTGCTACAACTTTCCTAACAAACTAAAGGTTTTGTTGATTTTTAGTAGTAGTAATCCCTTCTCCATGTGATGAACAGGTAAGAGCTCAAAGGGAATGGATTTTGGTTACATCTCTAGCAAAGACAAGAGTTGAAAGGAAATGAATTTTAGTTACTTCTCTACCTAAGAATATTTACAGATTAAGTAGGTTTTGTTTTGATATTGATCTAATCAGACTTGAACCACAGCCAGTGTATATTTAACCAAACTCCTAAAATATCCCAGATACAAGCATCACTTGCTTCCTCAAGCAGTTATAATAATGCCTATCAAACCAAGCCTCTTAGAGATATTCCTTACGCTCAATAAATTTAGCAAAGATATTAGACTAGCCAACTCTGCTTGGAAGTGTATGAAGAGTAAAATTGTCCATATAATCTGATCTTTAGTTAAATGATGCTAAAGTTAAACATGTTTTGCAAGCTTATGAAACATAAGATAAGAAGCAACATGAACGATTATTACATAACATTTTCATATGCACCTCGCACTCGAGATGCCATATCTGGAAGAGATAACCTCAAATACAGAAGCTTATGCAACATAAACTGTAACATTATTCTGCTATCTTAGACAGACCCCAGTAACACAATCTCGTGTTCTTCCAACTTACCAGCTTCCACAAGAGAAAAGTGCAGCAACACAGCTAATTTAACCATTTCCAACTCATGCCAGCCTAGATTTATGAAAAAGTCTCTTTAACATAGCCATTATCTAAAGAGACTTACTACATGCAAACTGAGTCTGAAAATTTGACCAACTATGCAGTATTAGCAGACCATTTTCTAAAAGTGAAAGAAGTGAGTGCATCATATGAAATCATAACTGTCTAGAAGTGAAGCAGTGATATCTGTTGTCTAGTTTTGCTTATGCTGGACCTCAGTGACATCTTTCTGAGAGGATCGAGCCCTTCAAGTTTTAGATCTCAGAGTACATTACTCAAATGGAAATGCATGAGCAAGCACCCCATAAGAAGCCCATAGCAAAGCCTCTATAGTAAAACAGAACACCAAATCATAAATTTTAAAGCATACCTCAAAGCGTCGAACTTATTAAAACCTCGGCGATTGCAATATAGTGAGGCTGCCACTGCTTTCTCATCAGATGTTTGCTGCCTATAAAGAGCACAAACAGCCTTCATGCAGAGTTCATCATCTTTCTGAAATGAAGAAAGCATATCGGCCTCAAAGTCCCATTTTTCCAAAAATTTTTTCCTCTGAATCCTCCCTAAAAGGTGGCCAAGTGAGTCAGGAGAATCAGAATCATTGTCAGCTTCATCTGAAACTGAAGAACTGGGCTCAGCTTCCGATCCATCAGACCCATCTACAATAAATCCACCCAAGTTTTCGCTTTCACTGTTCTCTGCGTCATTATCATCCCTGTCTAAATTTTCTAGAATAAATTCACCAGCAATTCTAGATGAAGTGATCTTCGCAGCTTTAGTATCATCCTCATCTTCAAGAACCAAAGTTTCATAATTTACTTGTCCTGAAGAGACTCCCAGATCTCCTATTTCTTCACATTCTCGTAACAGATGAATACGTTTTCTGGTAGGAGTCACTGATTTTCCTGCATCATTTCCATCACTTGAAACCCCTTTTGAATCTCCTATTTCTTCACATTCTCGTAACGGATGAATATGTCTTCTGGTAGGAGTCGCTGATTTTCCTGCATCATTTCCATCACTTGAAACCCCTTTTGAATCTCTTATTTCTTCACATTCTCGTAACGGGTGAATATGTCTTCTGGTAGGAGTCACTAATTTTCCTGCATCATCTACATCACTTGAAAGAATTTGATCGGATTTTGATTGAGTTATAGGAGTTTTAATCTCTTCACAGCATACAACAGAAGCATGCGTCTCCATTGGCATTGGACTAGAATGAACAGAACTCCTGGTTTTAGAAGTTTGTACATGCCGCTGGTCATTATTGAGAGCTGTACTTTCAGAATTCAGTCCATCATGATTACTGTCTGCAAGCAGATCCTTCAGTAGCCTCTTCGTTCTATGGGTAGAATTGCGATTATCTTCATCCTCATCGCTCTCACCATCACTTACCACTCTAGAAAGACGCCTTCTCTTGGGTGAAAGAATATGATCCTCCTCAATAGAGTTGACATTTTCTTTGGTTGCACTTGCAATGGCTCCAGTGTCACTATTTCTCTCATTTAAACTCATCTTTGAGGTTGTTTGCGTGAAATTTGAAACACCAACATCCTTATCAGTCTCATCCACACTCACCACTCCAGAAAGCCATTTTCTCTTGGGGGACAGAATATGATGCTCCTTGCTGAAGCTAACATCATCTTCAGTAGTGACCACTCTGATTTCACGTATTCGTTCTTTCAAGCTCGGTTCTGGTGGTGTTCCTGTCAAATTCGCAGGAGCCACTTGAGGAAGAGACTCCACAAAACTATCTGCAACACCACGAATACTCTCCATGACATCCCTTCTACCGGCACTGGTAGACCCTGGAGCAGGGGATGCATCCATTTCTTCATCACTGTCACTTATATCTATAACAAATTTCTGTGGCACTCCTGACGCAACCGACTGTATCTTCCCGCCTCTTTGACACTCATTCGGCTCTTCCGCCTCGGGGACAAGGTTTGGCACAGAAGGTTGTTGATCTACCGGTTGCTTCCGTTCAGGTTCACGAGACACTTCGTTCAGTATCTCTCTCAGACCCTCGATTTTCTCCCTTGCCTGCCTGTCTCTGTCACAGGCTATGCTGTAATCTTCTTCCAATTTCTTAGTTCTAGCCTCCAATTCAGCACATCTTCTCTTGTACTCCTCTAGCTCCTTCTCCGCAGCATTCTTTCCACTCTCAGCCTCGCCGATTTTCAGTTTCATCTGCGTGTAGCGTTCACCTGATTCCCCTTCTTTCTTCTTGAGCTCCTCCAACAATCCTCTAATCTGTTCCTCAGACTTCTTCTGCTCCCCACGAGCCACCCGGAAATCGTTCTCCAATTTGTCGCACTTCCCCTTCCAGCCCTCCAATTCCTCCTCGACCGCCCGCTTCTTGCATCCCAACTCGTCGAACATCCTCTCAAGATCTCTGTACCGCATCTCTCCCTCTTCCTCCTTCCTCTTGGCCTCCTCCATCAACAAATCGATTTCCATCCGCGCCTTTGACTCCTCCGTCCTCAGAACGTCGCACTCCTCCTCCAACCTAACGCACTGGATCTCCAACTCGCCGTTCCTCTCAGAAAGGCTCTTGAATTCACGCTCAAGCTCCGCCCGCCTCGTCGTGGCGTCCTCGTTCCTCTCCTCCAGTTGCCTAATCCGTTCGTCCTTCCCCTTCGATTCCTCCACGACCCTCTCGCGCTCCGCCTTCAACTCCTCCTCCCTCAGACTCAGAATCTCCGCCGCCTTCTCGAAATCGGCCTTCCGGAACGCCCCTTTCAGGTAAGAAACCAACTCCGAGACGCTGCAATTCTCCTCTGGGAACCCGTTCTCGGGCAAACCCTCGAGAAAAACGTTCGGGTCGCCCATTTCGTAAACCGATAATGAATCGACAGAATTCACACGGACTCTGCTTCAAGGATCACAGAAGAATGACGGAAAAAGGGAACCAATAAAACCCTAATGCAGTTACGCACCCATTACCTCCACACACATGCAGAAGCATCTGCAAATCACGTCTGCAACGGACAAAGAACACAATCTCTGAACAAGAAGAAGACTCGTGAAAGAAAGTTAAGGCTTCTTTTTTTAATGTCCGAGAAAGATCAGAACGTCGCTGTCATTGCGTTCGGTTAAGGGTGGGGGGTTCATTCCTTACATTCTCTCGCGGACGTTTCTAGAAGACTGTTCCCGGTCACAGAAGCCAAGTGGACTGTGGTCGCCAGTGAACTGGAAGTATCATAGTCCTCGATCTTGTTTTCCCACAACGAACATATCCGGATATTTGTGAAGAACAAGTTTTTCTTGCTACGAGTCACTAGAATATGAGATGAGAACTAATGTGAACCTCGATTTCCTTGGATTTTTTGTTCTTGAATAAGAGTACTGATGTGGTCTTAGAAGAACTAGTTGTTGAATAATTTTATTTTGATGCATAAACAGATTTTTTTAAGCCTTTAAAATTGTTGGAATTATAAGTTAGACTCTTCGTATTCCTCCCTTATTTTGGGAACTCGTTTTACATTAAGGTTATTTGCAGTTTTCTATGCAAACTCTTTGGGTTCCTCTCTCATTTAAATTTTCTTCTTAAAAATGTGATAGTCTTTTAGTTTTTCTATGGTAGAAATTTACTATGTAATTAAATTCTGGTTGAGCTTGAATGCTATATATATATATATATAGCAGCCATGTATCATCATTTTGACAAGTCATTGGAATATATTGAAGCCTTTTGTAACCTTCTTCTTCTCTTGCATCATTTCTGTGTGTTTTTAATTCTAGAGAACAATATTCTTTTCTAGTTTGTTGTTTTATTACCAACATAGTGGTATCAGAGCTAGGATGACTTCCAACAATATGGTGCAACCACAAGTTCCTTGCTTTGCTGAAAAAATTATAACAAGTGGAGTATTCAAATGAAGGCATTATTTGGTTCTCAAGATCTATGAGACATTGTTGAAAGTGGCTTCGATGTGATGGACAATGTGGAGGGCATCACTCCACGACAATTAACTGAGTTGAAGGAAAACCGGAAGAAGAACAATAAGGCATTGTTCTATATTTATCAAGTTGTTAATGAAGGCATTTTCGAAAGGATATCTACGGCGAAATCGGCAAATGAAGCATGTGATACTCTATATACAACATATAAAGGAGAAGACAAGGTAAAAATGGTGAAACTCCAAACTCTTAGAAGTGAATTTGATTCTTTAAAAATGAAAGAATCTGAAACTATTAAAGTATTTTTCAATCGAGTCTTCTCCATTGTTAATCAAATGCGAGTAAATGGTGAAAAAATTAAAGATCAAAGAGTTGTTGAAAAGATATTGAGAAGCTTAACTCGCAAGTTTGAATATATTGTTGTTGCTATAGAAGAATCCAAAGACTTATCCACCTTGTCCATTGATAGTTTAATGGGATCACTTCAATCCCATGAACTTCGTATAAAGCAATTTGATTCTCCTCCAATCGAGCAAGCTTTTCAGACACATCTCTCTATTCGTGGTGGTGCTCGAGGACGAAGAGGAAGAGGAAGAGGATATGGAAGTGGTAGAAATCAAGAAACGAAAGAAGGTGATTGTGATTCATCTTATTCTATGCGAGGAAGAGGTCGAGGTCGTGGTCGCTCTCTCTCACAAGTTCAATGCTTTCATTGTCAGAAGTATGGTCACACCATAAAGTTCTGTAGAAAGAGATTGGCAGAAGAAAACCAAAAGGAGGTAACTTTCGTGCATGAGAAAAATGAAATTCTTGATGATGATATTTTCTTTCTTGCTTGTGATACCAAAAAAGAAACACATGATGAAGTGTGGTATATTGATAGTGGTTGTAGTAACCACATGACTGAAAACAAAAAATTATTTGTGAACTTAAATGAAATGGTTCAAACTGAAGTTAGAACAGGTAATGATAATAGGCTTGATGTCAAAGGACGTAGTGATATTCTTGTTAAAACTAACCATGGCAGTAAGCACGTCACCGTTGTTTTCTATGTTCCAGGCCTCAAACACAATCTTTTGAGTGTTGGGCAACTTATTCTAAAAGGATACGATCTTCATTTCAAAGGAGAAATATGTGAAATCAAGGACAAGAAGAATACTCTCATATCCGAGGTGAAAATGACTCAAAACAAAATGTTTCCATTTACATTTCAAAGTGTTGTTCTTCCTTGGTTCAATACTATTATTAAAGATCCATCATGGTTATAGCATCTTCGATATGGGCATTTGAATTCCAGTTCTTTATCTCTCATGTGCAAAAAATATATGGTCAGAGGCATGCCTAACATTCATCAGCAAGACAAAAATTGTGAAAGTTGTGTTCTTGGAAAACATCACAGAGACTCTTTTCCTGGTGGCAAATCTTGGCGAGCATCAAAACCACTTGAGTTGGTTTATTCTGATCTATGCGGCCCTATGTGCACCACATATATTGGAGGTAATCGTTATTTTTTAACATTCATTGATGACTTCAGTCGGAAGACATGGGTTTATTTTCTAAAAGAAAAATCTGAGGTGTTTAAATATTTTAAGCAATTTATGACATTTATTGAAAAGCAAAGTGATCTTTCTATTAAAACCTTGTGTACTGATCGTGGGGCTGAATATATGTCCAATGAGTTCGAGGAATTCTTGAAAAAGAAGGGTATCCGTCATCAGTTGACTACTCGGTACACACCTTAACAAAACAACATTGCGGAAAGGAAGAATCACATGATCATGGAGATGGCAAGAAGTATGTTGAAATCTAAAGGTATGCCTAACATATTCTGGGTTGAATCAGTGGCATGTGCTATCTATCTTCTTAATCGTGCCCCCACTAAAAGTGTTCAAGACCTAACTCCTCAAGAAGCTTGGAGTGGGCAAAAACCATGTGTTGCTCATTTGAAAGTATTTGGCAGCATATGTTATTCTCATATTCCAGATGAACGAAGGAGCAAGCTTGAAGATAAATCTGAAAAATGTATCCTTGTTGGGTACAGTGAATGCTCAAAGGCTTATAAGCTTTACAATCCAATAACCAAGAAAATTATCATAAGTAGAGATGTAAAATTCAATGAAGAAGAATCTTGGAATTGGAATGGCGAGAATGAAAATAAAAATTTACATTTCATCAATAAGGAGGAGAGTTATGACCCTAATAGTGATGGTGGTGAAGGAGATACTTCACTCTCCTCTCCATCTGCGCATTTATCACCATCTTCTTCATCTTCAAGGAGTTCTGAATCTCCTCCTATGAAGACAAGAAGTCTTCAAGAAATTTATGAAACAGCAAGAAAAAATCTTGAGGAAGATTTGGTGAATTTTGCTTTATTTGCGGATGTCGATCCAATTACTTATGAAGAAGCATCTCAAGAAGAAAAGTGGAGAATTGCTATGAATCAAGAAATGGACTCTATTGAAAGAAATCATACTTGGGAGTTGACTGAGCTCCCAAGAGGGCACAAATCTATTGGTGTCAAGTGGGTATATAAAACAAAGTTCAACTCAAATGGAGAAGTTGAAAAATGCAAAGCTCGGCTGGTGGTAAAAGGTTACAAGCAAAGGTATGACATCGATTTTAATGAAGTTTTTGCTCCTATATCTCGCCTTGAAACAATTCACATGGTGATAGCTTTGGCTACTTAAAGAAAATGGAAGGTCTATCAAATGAACGTTAAATCGGCTTTCTTGAATGGTTTCCTTGAAGAAGAAGTGTATATTGATCAACCTCTGGGTTATGTGAAGAAGGATGAAGAAAATAAAGTGTGTCGATTAAAGAAGGCTTTATATGGGCTGAAACAAGCGCCAAGGGCTTGGTATAGTCGCATTGATGGATATTTCTTGAAAAATGGTTTCAAACAGTGTCCCTTCGAGCATACTTTCTTCATCAAAGAAGACAATCAAGGGGAGTTCTTCGTCATATGCTTATATGTTGATGATTTAATAATTACCGGCACTAGTGCAAGCATGTGTGAAAATTTCAAGAAGGATATGATGCACGAATTTGAAATGACTGACATGGGGCTTCTCTATTTTTTTCTAGGCATTGAAGTAAAGCAAGCCGAAGATGGAATATTCATATCTCAAAAAAGGCATGCTGAAAATATATTAAAGAAGTTCAGAATGGAGGGTGTTACACCTCTTAATACTCCTATGGAAGTTGGATTAAAACTTAGCAAAAATGATGGTGAGAGAAAGATCGATGCAACTCTCTATAGAAGTCTTGTTGGTAGTCTTATGTACTTGACTGCTACAAGGCCTGATCTTATGTTTGTTGTCAGCATGATTAGCAGATTCATGGAATTTCCTTTTAATACTCATTGAGACATAGGCAGAAGAATTTTGAGATATGTGCGTGGCACTATCAATTATGGAATTCATTATAAATGTGTCAAAGATTCAAAATTGATGGGTTTTTGTGATAGTGATTGGGGTGGAAATAGAGATGATAGTAAAAGCACTTCAAGTTTCGTTTTTCATATTGGCTCAGATGCAATCTCGTGGGCATCGAAGAAGCAAGCTGTTGTTGCTCTCTCCACAACCGAAGCTGAGTATATTTCATTGGCTCTTTCTAGTTGTCAAGCTCTCTAACTAAGGTGGATTCTTCATGAGCTTAAGCATCCTCAATGTAAAAGCACTCCTTTGTTTTGTGACAATAGTTCGGCCATAGCACTCACCAAAAATCCAGTTTTTCATGGCAAAAGCAAGCATATTCGAATCAAGTATCATTTCATTAGAGACTTGGTCAAAGATGAAGATGTTAATGTCAAGTTTTGCAAGACCCAAGACCAAGTGGCTGATATCTTTACAAAAGCATTGAAGAATGAAACTTTCAATAAATTGAGAGAGAAATTAGGTGTCGTTATAGTTTAGCTTAAGAGGGGTTGTTGGAATTATAAGCTAGACTCTTCGTATTCCTCCCTCATTTTTGGGAAACTCATTTTACTTTAAGGCTTGTTGGAATTATAAGCTAGACTCTTCGTATTTCTCCCTTATTTTGGGAACTCGTTTTACATTAAGGCTATTTGCAGTTTTCTATGCAAACTCTTTGGGTTCCTCTCTCATTTAATTTTTCTCCTTGAAAATGTAATAGTCTTTTAGTTTTTCTATGATAGAAATTTACTATGTAATTAAATTCTAGTTGAGCTTGAATGCTATATATATAGTAGCCATGTATCATCATTTCGACAAGTCATTGGAATGTATTGAAGCCTTTTGTAGCCTTCTCCTTCTCTTGCACCATTTCTGTATGTTTTTCATTCTAGAGAACAATCTTCTTTTCTAGTTTGTTGTTTTATTTCCAACAAAAATCAACTGCTCATAATCTTCATAAATATTCAACCTTTCAAAAATCATATTTTTTCATAAAAAAATGCATGATTCAATGGTTTATTCCTAGCAAATTCAACATACCAAGTACATCCACATGTTTGGATTTGCATATAAAGTGTTAAAATGCTTATATTTTTAAGTTCTCACATTCTATAGTGAGACTAGAATATGAAAACTGAACCACTATTTTCATTGTTTTTTTATTCTTTTCTCTTTAATCTAATCGTACAGTTTGTTCTTTTCTCTTGAATCATCTGATTTTGATGCATAAACAAGACTTTTTAAAGCTTTAAAATCAATGGGTTATAATTTTTATAAATATTCAAGCATTCAAAAATCACATTTTTTTCATTGAAAATACACTATTCATTGACTGAATCAGAGCAAAATCAATGTGCCAAGCACATCCACATGGTTGGATTTGCAAAAAGAGTACTGGAAATGCCCATATTTCTAGTTCTCATGTCCTAGTGACTAGAGTCACTAAAATATGAGAATTAATGTGTGAACGGTGATTTTCATGAATTTTTTGTTATTCTCTCTTGAATCTTAAGTATGTGATCTACATGTTTGGTTTTATAAGAATCTGCTTTTAAATCATCTGATTTTGATGCATAAATTTTGTTTTTGTAAGGCTTTAAAATCAATGACTCATGATCTTTATAAATATTCAAGCATTCAAAGATCATATTTTTCATCAAAAATACACGATCCAATGATTGATTCCTAGCAGATTTATCATGCCAAGCACATCCACATAGTTGGATTTGCAAAAAAAGTGTTGAAAATGCCTATATTTCTAGTTATTCCCATTTTGTTTCAAAGTATTACCTACAAGTGTAATTGTGCTTTTGATTAAGGAATGGCCAAATTTTTTTATGGATACAGTTAGGGAAAGTTAGAGGATGTTATCCCATGTGGTAAGCGGTGTCCTGTGTCAAGCTGAAGGCCCAGGGTCAAATTCCTCTGCCACATGGGGTGGCTGTTGTTCTGGTAGGGATCCCTCTAATCCCAGCTTGCCTTTCAAATAAAAGAAAGTTGGAGGTTGTTGCTTCCTCCTTTTTTTTGGCATTTTCTTTCTCATTTACTTGAAAGGTAATTTTTTTCCAGATTTTCTTTATTTATTTTTCCCCTTTCTCTTTTGTTTTTTCTCTCATGTCATCCCTTTTAGTGGGAGATTTCTAATCGACCTCTGAAAACTGTGGAATACTCTGCATTGGGCTTGGAAGATCAAAAGCATTCTTTATCTATGAGTTCCTGTATTTATTTTTCTTTTCTTTCATTCTTTTTGTGAAAATTTAAGTATTTAATTTTACTGTTGAAGAATGGTTTTGTATATTAGATCCTAACTTAGGGTGCCTATGACTAATCATCTTTTAGTTTCCATCAAGAATAATGAGGATGACACTAGTTTGCTGACCTATGATAACCTCTAAAAAAAGATGAAAATGAACATCGCTAAATTTCAAAGTCAACGTAGACTAAAAGCACATCAGATCTACATGAGAGGGGCACACTTTTTCACATACAGGTGTGTTTTTTCAGAAAAATTTCCTGAAACATGGTCTTGAAGCATTGCTTCTGGCTCACTCATCACATGAAAATCTCAAGGTTGCAAGCATTTCCCGTTAGATGCATCCTAAATATATCATATTAGATAGTCCTATCATGTAGATCATGAGTCATGAAAATCTTAGATCTAAGGAGCCACCTTTCTATCATCAACCCTTGTCCATTTCCTACCTCTTGCATGTCAATGGCAGAAAATTCATAAAGATGAATATCTTGTCTTGAAATTTTGGATAAGCTCTCAAGCAGTAGATGCAATTCTCTACTTTTCTTGTACTTCTCATACTTGTCATTTTGCAAAAACTGAGTACTTCAAAAACATGTTTAATGTTAAAAAAAAGCAGTATTACAAATCCTACCTCACCTCTAGTTAACAGGTGATGTTAGCTCCACAAAACCTCTGATTTACAGGTGAAGAGCATAGGAGACCCTTTCATGAAGCCATGCATGAGCCTATGCTATGGAATGCACACTATCCCAAAAGTTTCAAAAGTCATTTACAAAAGTCTTATGATGATTGTCAAGAATTTTCATAAAAGGTCCTTTGTCTTTTCAAAATCAGTGTCTACTTTGTCAACAATAAAGATGTACATACGTAGATACTCCAATTTTGACTCATTTGGATTATGGATAAATTAGATCCTAAGGTGTTTTGAGTTCAAAATAAGGTTGGATCGAATAACAACATGATTTTGTCCCACAAGTCAAATATTTTAGAGTCTCTTAGCTTTTAAATAAAATAAATCTGAGTCGAATTATATGCTTAAATAAGGATTTATGGCCAAAATAGTCAGGCTTATGCAAGAGACCTTGAGCCCCACTTAGACCCTATTTTTGACTAGTCAAATTACGCTTTTGGGTCTTGATATTAAAATAAAATTTAAAAATACATTTGTTATCTTTAAAATAAAAAAAATCATGTCATAATGGGTTATATTTTGGGAGTTATGATAAAAACAAGAAAAGCTATCCAAAACCTACCATTTTAGACCTGTTTCTCCTAAATTAATGGTTTTGGCCCAAACCAACTTACCTAAAACATGAATTTTTGAGTTTAGGCCTTCCAAAACCTTAGAATAATCCTAGTAATCCTACCAAAAACTTTTCTATTCTTCCCTGTGTAAACCCCTTATGATAAACCATGCAACCCCGACCAATTAGAACTTGACATAGAATCCCATAAGCCAATAAGATCTCAGTAGTTGGATCCAGATAGTTAAACCCAAAATCCCATGAATTGGATCCATGATGCAAGATCTGAGGTCTAAAATCCATCCTAAAGGTTATAAATAGGGCATTCCCCTTCTCATTCCACCACCTAGAACAAGAGTGGTGTTGCACTAACATCCCACTGTAGCTTAGGTGTCTACACTCTGTCCGAGTCCACTTAGCCCACTTGACCTAGTTCTAGATCTACAACCATAGCCCATTGGGTCCACCCTACTGGACCCAAGCCCATAGAGCCTCAGCCTTGTAGAAGCTCTACTGGATTTACCCAGCACTCGCCAAAGTCGTTTAGGAGGGCTACCTAAGCCCGTGGTGAACGCCCTTGTCCTTTATTTCACTTATTTTTGTCATTTATTTTATTTATTGTCTCAAGTTTGGTTTGTCTTATATGTTTTACTTTTTCTCTGTTTTCTCTTTTTTTCTAGGCTTCAGTGGTGTCTAACACCATCGAGGTTTCATTATTTATCTCCAGGAGTTTGAAAAGCGGTAGAAACTTAAGAACTTAATTAAAAATTCAAGATTTTGGAGATAGAGAGATTTATAAAAATTACAACCATGTCATGTAAGTATTACAATCTAGTTTTGATTTAAAATATACAAATGCCCAAACAAATTTTAATTATATTATAAAAAAACATAACATCAACGTCATTTAGTAAAATGTAATAACGAGTCAAAATTTTGGCACCCATTACTCCTGATTCTGCTTTTATAATATTTATGATAAGATTAGAATACACACACCATAATAACTTATATTTTGTCTTTTTATTGTTGCTATAATTAAGAACATTTTTTTATATATTGTTTAAATTTGCAAAAGAAAAAGGTATACCTAATTAATCCAAGAATTAATCATGTTCAATTTCTTTCCAAAAAGCGAGAAAGAAAAAAATAATTATAATTATAGTTAGCATGGTTAAGCAGTATAAAGATAAGCAATATTATGCCATTTGAAAGAGATGATTCAACTTTAGGTCAAAGATATAACGAAGACCTGAGATTTGATAATGAAAGGCATGACTTTAAGTGCAATGAAAAGTTCTAGTAAAAAAGATATTTTAGATGCTACGTGGATAGGATCATGCACATTTTAGAGTGTGGATTTGTTCAAAAACTACAAAAAAAATAACAAATTAAAATTAGAAAAATATTTGGCATTAATGACGGCACAAAACTATTGAGCTAAGAATCATAAGTGCTAGATGTATCAACTCGATCCAATCATATAGATGTGTTCGACATTGTTTGTTTGCTAAGAATAATGCCTTGGTTCATGTTTAATTTTTTGATGTAAAAAACATTTTTTTTTAAGTTGCAAAGTTTTGGTATATTATGGGTGTTGATATTTGAATTCCTTCAAAAACTTGCTTACTTATTATAATCACATGATTCAAAACAAATTTTCTATTAAACAAATCGTGTACAATCTCTATAACATGGTATACAAAACATTGATTTTTTTTTAAGAAAATAATGTTTTCTACTCAATAATTTCATATCTTCTATAGACACCAATTTTTGTTATGATGCCCAAGATTTAATGTTTTCCCAAGTGTGCAGGTACCAAGAATTAGACATCCCCGCCATAGACGACAAAACTACTTTAGCCATCCATCACTGGACGACATAACAAGTTTGGTTGTCCAGTGATGACGACACAACTAGATCATCATCAAAACTACTCTTCACGGACAAATACTCGCACTAGAGAACTCTTCCAGATAAGTGCTGTAAACGTTATAAGTAGGGGCTCACCCCTATGCCTTGAAGGATCTGAAAAATCTAAAATTTGCATACCTACGTGTTGGCTCTGCGAGATCAAGCATATTCAATCCTACCAGTATGTTGTCCAAGCCATTGAAGAACACACTTACATCTATGGACAAAAAGGAATGAGCTTAAACGACAAACAAACCTACGAGTTTGAAAAATGTAATTTTCTCATATCCCTAATCTATGTATTTCAATCTTATTTATTCATCGAATTAGGTGCTCTTACACGATTTTATCTTTATTTTACATATTATGAATCCATGATGATGATTCGAGCAACGGAGTTAAGGAAACTTGTTTCGTCTTTACCTTCCCACAAAGTAAAGGAAGTTCAAAACTTATAATGACGTCCCCTACATTTTAAAGAAGAATCCAAGTAAGTCTCATCCTCCCATGTACAAATTTAATTATCAACATTTTTTGGAGATCACGATGGAACATCATAATTTTTTTAAGCTTTTATAGCTAGAATTGCATTTCGAGAAAACCTCAAACAAAATGTTTTTTGGTTTTCTATCTCTGTCTATGTTGAACGACAATCTCTATTTTGCCGTCTGCAGACTGTGTCGTCCATTTGACAGTGCCATCCTCTAGTTGTTGTTCACAGAATCACATTTCTATAAAATTTTCTGTTTTGTCATCTGCTTACAACGCCGTTTGCGAATCCTAGTTTGCATACTCACGTTTGCAAAAATTCACTTTTGGTCATTCTCTACGGATTGGCCATCCAGTGACAGCGTCGTTCGGTAGTCACTGTTTGCAAACTCACGCATCTGCAAAATACTTGTTTGGCCATTCACACGTTTGGCCGTCTACAACGGATTGGCCGTCCAGTGATAGCATCGTCCATTGGTCATTGTTTGCACTCACGCATCTATAAAATACCTATTTAGTTGTCCACCATATTTGGTCGTCGGCCGACCTTTAGCCACCCAGCTTCTGCCCTTCAGCAACACTTGTCAGCAGGTTCTGCCAGGCAGCGTCGTCCACTGACATTGCCATCCGGTAAACCTTTGGCCATCATCCGCAGACCCTCGTCTGCAGCCTTCTTTTGCCTTCTTTGTTCATTAAATTTGCCTTGGCTTATGAATAGGTTGTTTTGCATTAGTTGCATGCATCTAATTTAGGGCTAAATAAATACATATTCTAAAAACCCTTGTTAGAGAAAGTACATGTTCACATAAAAAATTAGAAAAATATAACCTCTAGCAAGTTAGAGCTTTATTTTGAAATATTGGTTTATTTTATTATGTGCTCCTCATTTTATCTTAGGAAAGAGTCACTCTCTTTTTATGAATTTCAAAACAAATCTTTTGTCCTATCATTTGGATCTTCAGATCACCCACTAATATCTTTCAGTTGTTAGCTGAGGTATATCAGTGATCGTACTATTGGAGCCAGATTCTCTATACTAGTACTCTTAAGTTGTTAGCTGGGGTATATCGGTGTGGACCCAGAAGGGAGCCCTCAAACCCTAGAACATAAAGACCTTGTGGATAAAAACTTTTCTAGGGTACCTAAGTGTTTTTGAAATCTCTCATTACTTGTTTAGGCTTGTGTGAACAATTTTTTGGGGTATAATGCATATTTGATCCAAAGCCCGCCAACTCAAGATTCAATCCATCCTAGAAGAACCACCTCTGAAAAATCCTACCTACAGGTTGTTACCCCATATGATGCAAAACATTATATTTGATGAGGATTTGGACGAAATGACCCACACAAACATTCCTGATGAATCTATGGATGACCAAAAAAGGAGAAAGGCCCTAATGCTTCCCAAGTTCAGTTAATGTCAGTAAGCTCATCGGTCTCGTAAAGTCCATCATGCGGGTTACGAGACTAATAGTTCTGGCACAAATGAGTACTAAAGACGAGTCCAAAAGACCTCACATTTAAAAGTTGGGTCTGAAGAACAACACCCTCATCGGTTTCATAAAGTCCCTTACGTAGGTTACATGATGAGTCTACCAGGAGACAAACTCCCAGAACCCTGCATTTCAAAGCATCCAAGGAAGACGATGTGAAGGAATATGAAGAAGATGAGAGAGATACAAAAACAGTTGGGATGATAGCAAGCACAAGCCAAGAGGAGAGTTCAAAAGCTCATGAGTCAGAATAAGAACAAACACGATCAGATAGAGAGGCCAGAATTAGGAACAAATAAACTCTAGAGCCACAAGAGGAGTACAGTCAGTGGAGTGACTCTCAAGTGTCCAACCTGGAGATGAGAGTCCACAAGTGCAGGCTGACCCATCCAGTGTAAACCATGTCGTTCAAATTGGACATAAAAATCAAATCCCTAGAAGCCATGGTCCAAAACTTAACGTCCAAAGTGAGATATATGGACACGGATAGGAGAAAATATTCAATGGATGACTTTTTTCTTAAGGAATGTGACGATGACACAAAACCAAATCCCTACAGTTCAGCGAAAAAAGGGACCCAAGGACTCATTTGTCCTTATTCATGAGAAGTGTGGCAAAATATCAAAATAATGATAAGAGGTTGATCAATTGGTTCTCTCGAAACCTAAATTGAGAGGCCTACACGTATGCCAAATTCATAAATAAGGTCATTGCCTTCGTAGGTATAAAGAGAGAAGTGTACGATGGGTTCTTGAAGAACAATAAAGAGAATAACATATACAGGAAATCAAATTCGTCTAATGGCCAGGTCAACGCTCTAAGGACGTTAGGACATAACTCCAGCAAGAAGGGACAGAAGGCAGATAACCAAAAAGCCTCTGAGAAGTAGAATGAGAACAGATACGGGGCAATCCTAAGTGGATCAGGGATAGAACATTCACCAAGTTTAAGCAATCTCAGTCACATGTCATAGATTTGTTGCTACAGGATGTGGTACTTAGGCTATTCGAAGTGTCTAACCCTTCTCAGATGAATAAGAATGATTCAACTAAGTATTGCCGATATTACAGAGCTATGGGACATGACATCGAGGACTGCTTCATCCTCAAGCATATCATCCATGACCATATAGAAAGTGGGGAACTGCTTTTAAACAAGCAATAACCAGGGACCAGCAACAACGATCATACCATATTGGTTTGGGTATGTGAAGCAAGTGAGAACTGGTTCTCAATGAACAATATCGAGCAAAGGTCCTCTGCCAGCACAATGGTCTACATTCAACGTACCATCATCTGCAGTAATTGTTCCTGTTTGATGCCTCTGACATCCCAAGTCAGCTATCAAGGAGGGCAAAGGGTCTAAAGACGAGGAATTCCATGGGAATCAGAAAGTCAGTCAGATAAATGGGATTCGTTTAGATGCACCTGACAACAATCACACCAAAGTTCCTCTCCCAATGTCCCTTACAAAAAAAGACAATTTTCTCGTACTATCTCTATTCTCCAGAAGATCTAAGGTCATGAGAGAACCACTTCCAGCTGCACCCAAAAGAAAAATCCAGGGTCTCGGTCATAAAGGGTCTAAAAAGCAGAAAAGGGGCAAAAAACAAAAACTTTCATGAGTCCCGAAAATACCATTTTAAGAAAAAGTCATGGTAGAAAACATGAGACAAACTCTTCTCCTATAAGGACTCATTTTGAGGTAGAAAAAGCTCCAAGCTAGTCTGAATTCCATTGTCTCTCCTTCAGAAAATGGTCAGCAGGCTCATAATAAGGCTAGAACATGTCAGGGAAGAACCATTATGGTCTGGAGGAGGAAGGATCTTCAACATTAATCACCATCCCACAACCCAAGTAAGTCTCTAAAACTTGAACTTTATAAATAGTTTTTGAAAAATCTAAAAAATTAAAAAAACCAAAAATTTCAAAAAAATTGAAAACTTTCAAAATCCAAAAATAAAATATTTCAAAAATCTAAAAAATGAGAAAGGCCAAGAAAATTCAAAAATATTTTCTTCTCTCGGTGTCCAAGCTATCATCTTCATTGCAAGAACATGCCATTCCTATTAACGAGACTAAGGAAGCTTTTGTCAGACAATTTCTCAATGATGCCTTTTTGACAAAATCATTTGGAGGCAAGTTAAAGGAGTCTGAACTTATCTAGAACTCAGAGATAGGGTATTTGTAAAGTCATTCAAAGTTTAAACCTCTTAGACAAGAAGGAACCGCTAGCAACCAAGCATCCAAACATCACATCTCAAACCCAGTTTGACCTCATTCATCAAGACCCAAATAGTCTTGAAAGTTTGATTTACCTCTAGACACTAACCCGATCTCGTTCGGAGGAACCCATAATGGTCTCTATGCCTCAGTTGTCCCGGACACTGGCTCGACCTCATTTGGCAAAACCATAAACGGTCTTGACACCCCAATCATCATTGAACTAATCTGACCTCATTCGATAAGACCCACAACAATCTTGGCAGTACAGTTCACCTTGACTATCATACTCATAGGAAGATGATACAACTCCATCATGATGCAAGGCATGTCATTACAATGGTCATTAAAGGTTAGAAACCTTCCACCAAAATGGATCATGCTCTCATCAAATTGGTCATTCCCTCAAGTAGGTCCTTGTACCCGAGAGTCTATCACATTAGACATTTAATTCTTAGTAGAAGATAAGGAATGACACAATACAACCAAGAGACTTTAATCCAATAATTTCAGCCTATGAGCATACAAGGATGAATTATGGGTGCATGTGATTATTATGAATGCAGGAATATAGATCCAATAGAAACCCATCTAGGCAATCGACTCTCCAAGAAAAGAGTAGGGTGTTAAATATCTTCAATGTTGATCAACTTTATAATTTGGTTTCCTTAAAAGGCCTTTCCTTTTACCTCAATACAAAAATATTGAAAAAGCATGCAAAAAAAAAGAGCAGTGCATTTAAGCTAATACTTACCCCTAGGACCATGATGTGGTGGTAGGCTCCAGTCATAAAATGACCTTCAGGATAAGGGCTGAAAATAAAAAGTGTGTGCTAGGAGAAAGCCAATAATTATCTTTGAAACTTATGACGAAGAGGCAGGCTCCCATCAAGTATTCTTAGAGATAGAGATAGGATAGATAGAGTCATCCCTCCTAGATTGGGTAGTAATTAAACCCATGATTGTTAGGTATCAGTTCAAGGAACAACAAGAGTAAGGAATAATCCCTTTGCAGGATAAAAGTCAAGGCTAAAAAAGGATCTACTTATAGGCAAAATCCATGCTTGAACGTATTCTCTCCCAAACTCTAGCCTTTCAGAGTTCAAGCCTTAGTGAGAAACTTTGGACCTAGTAAGAATGTCTTAAGACATAATCCCGCATTTTTATAACCAGTCACTTAAAGACCAAAGTAGAATTAAAAGAGAACATTTCCAATAAAGTCGGGTGTCATTATCTTAGACCAACTTAAGAGAAAGAAAGTCTAAAGTGTAAAAATCTCAAGTGCAGAAATCAACTTGTTAGGACAGTTCTAATTTTTGAAGAGCAAAAATTTGTGACTCTATATAATCAATCATTTATAGCTGCATTAGGCTACCCACTCTATAAAAAATACATGAATTTCATTGCATATCATTGCATGCATTATAGCCATAAGGATCCCAAGTCTTAGAAATACACATAAATCTCTTCATAAAGAGCAGGGAATCTTAAGTTTAGATTGACCATTTTACTAGAGCAACTCTACCCTATCCATGAACCCATACGAGAGGACTCCTAGCTTTCGCCCCCATAAATTCTTAAAAGAAAATCACTTGAAAAAGCATCAAAAATTAAAATGAGCGATGAAAGAGAATAATATCACTGCCTAACACCCAATATTTATTTCTCCAAACAAAATGTTTCTCAAACCAGCATAGCCTCATTCGACGAGGCCACGTACGCTCTCAAAAACCTTATTCACTTTCTAGCATTGCCACCAACCTTGTTCGACAAGACCACCAACTATCTTGATAATTTAGTTGTCCTCGGACTAATCCAACCTCGCTCGATGAGACTTATAATGGTCTCAATAGTCAAATCCCTCCTTTCGGATGTTGGCACTAATCTCGTTCGGTAAGACCAATCACGGTTTCGACAATCTAGTCCTCCTTGGGACACTAGCCCAACCTCGTTCGGCATGACTGAATTCAATCCTGATGACCTAGTATTTCGAGCCTTGAGTGTCTACTCCTTTGTCATAAATTGATTCACATAAATTAATGACAAAAAAGGGCATCTGTAGAAAGCAATTTTTTTTATGATGCCCAAGATTTAATGTTTTTCCAAGTGTGCAGGTACCAAGAATTGGATATCCCCACCATGGACGACAAAACTAGTTTTGCGATGGATGGCAAAACAAGTTTAGTCATTCAATGCTGACGACAAAATAGTTTGGCTATCCGCTAGGGAGACATTACAACTAAATCATCGTCCATTGTACCAAACCTGCAAATAAACTCCAAAGGTTATCTCTATCTAGTTCAATCATTCTGATACATTTTCTAGGATGAAAGGACTCTTCTCGGATGAATCCTTGTACAAGAGAACTCTTCCATATAAGTACTCTAAACGTTATAAATAGGAGCTCATCCCTATGCATTGGAGGGTTTGGAAAATCTGAATTTTGCATACCTATGTGTTGGCTCTATGAGATCAAGCCTATTCAATCCTGCTAGTACGTTGTCCAAGCCATTGAAAAACACACTTACATCTAAAAACATAAATGAATGAGCTTAAATGACGAATGAACCTATGAGTTCATAAAAGGTATTTTTTTAGATTCCTAATCTATATATTTGAATCTTATTTATTCGTCGGATTAGATGCTTATACACAATTTTATCTTTATTTTACATATTATGAATCCATGACAATGATTTGAGCTACAAAGTTAAAGAAACTTGTTTCGTCTTTACCTTTCTGCAAGGCAAAGGACAATCAGATCTTGTAACAACATCCCCTATATTTTAAAGAAGAATCCATCTGAGTCTCATCCTCACACCTATAAATTTAATCATCAACAAGATTCAAGATAAGTCAATGTGCAAAGTTTCCTCCTCCCTTCTCTTCTAATTAGGTAAGTTGCCAAAAGTTGATTTAGAAAACTAATTGGCTAGGATTACCAAATTAATTACCTAAAGCAATTAAGAGTCTACTTAGGAATTTTGAGGGAGGTTTTTTGTTTTAAAGATCTTCCTCTCCCTCCCACACATTTTTGGAGAGACTCGCATAGGAAGAAACCATATGGAATAAGGAAACTACTAAACCTCCTATTCCCTATGGCCTATACTCAAACACCTTATAAAAGGAGCACTCTCACATGCCCCCCTATCTCTCACTTTTCTTTCTTCTTTTCTCCCATTTGTTTTTCTTTTTCTTTGTCTCTTTCTTACTCCTCCCTCATGCCCCTCCTAGATAAAGGCCTCTCTAGGCGGTTTTGGTGTGGTTGTTCCTCCATTGGTGGTACAACTAGTGGAAGTAGGTGGTCATCAATGAGGAAGTATGCTCTATATCCAACAATTTTTGGATTTTGAGGTAGGGGCATACTAACCTTGTATGTATGTATATAGTAGGTACATGTACATGTACATGTTATGAGATGGTTCTCATATGCATATCAACATAGATATGATATTGTGTTATGTATAAAGATTTTAAAAACATAAAATAGTTTTTTTTAGGAAATTAGTTTTTGAGAAGATGTATGCTCATTGGTAAAAAGATGGTTTCAAATATTAATCCATGATATGTATGATGCTTCTATATTTTCAACATGCTTAGATGTATACATGCATGTATATGATGTGGTTATATTGAATGAAATTCATTGTATGCATGTTCTTGGTGTTTCTTTATAAAAATCATAAAGTTCTTGACGTATCTTTTGAAAACTGCATGATGTTTATAAAATTTATTCTGACCAGCTTTAAAAAAAAAAACTAGTTCTTTAAAAAGGTGCACCGATAAATCTTGAAAATTTAAATAGATGTTCCAAACATATTGAAATAATCTAAAATATATATTTGGATTGACTTGAGTCATTAGTTGGGAGATACGACCTCTGCAAATCGATAAATTTTTTTGTCTCAATAGAAAATATGTGTAGGCTACACGTTTTTATTAAATTTATTGCTCCCAAAATATTCAACAATATTGACTGAGATTTTTATGTGTGTTATTGTATTAGTCGGTATACGTGCACTAATTCATTACGGTTTAAAAGTTAAAAATCATGGAAGTTTGGTTAAAAACCTAAATTTTTAGAATAGAGTATGTCAAAAAACAGAAATATACTGTATTGTGTGATTTTTATTTCTATGATGTGAAAGAGTTTAATTCTAATTTTTTTGAGCTTATGCCAAACACAATAAGCTAACTGCAATAAAAAGCCTAAATTTTATTTCATTCTATGTAATGCATGGCTGATGGTTTTTGGAAAAGACCTAGCTGAATAGAACTGTTCTCTGAATAAAAAATAGATTGCACTTGCAAATTTTTTATTGCATAATTTGAATGAGTTTGAGTTTAGGTTTTCGCATATAGACAGATAACACGTATGTGCATCTATAATAAAAGTCCTAAATTTAAATTCATTTTATACAGGTTGTGACAAAATTTCTATTGAGTGAGAAATTATGTTCATACAATTCTGTTGATAAAAATTTAAAGTTGAGAAAGATTGACTTACCCAAATTGCACAAAATCCTTTTTTGAAATTATGGAAACGTCATATGCAAGTCTTGATTGTTCTTTGTGCGAAAGAAAGGTAAAGTCAAGAGAATTTTTTCATTTTTCGTAGCTCAAATTGGACAATCGTAGATTCAGGTATGCAAATAAAATAAAAACATGTATAAGTGCCAATTAAATGATTAAATAAAAAAAGTACATGAATTAATGATCTAAAAAATACCTTTTTCAGTCTTGAGGGTCCATTAGCTTTTATGCTTCTTTTCATCTATCAGCAGTTGCACGTAGGTATAATGGTCTTCAATGGCATTGAGATAGAGTGTCGGTAGGGCTTGAGTAGGCATGTTCTGCAAAGCCAACACTTAGGTATCTAATTTTTGAATGCCTGGGTTCTAGGCTCTAGCCCCTATTTATAGGGCTCAGAACGAGATAAAAGTCATAAGATTTCTTTGGATCTGAATATAATCTCAGTGGATTTGGACTTATCTTCATATGGAGATAAGATTTATCCAAGATAGTCTTCTCTGATGAAGGCGCATCCAAGAGGAGAACTCCTGCCCTGAGAAACACGCAGTGCAATCAGGAAGAGATAATGATAAGTCAAATGACTTATCCATACATTCGGTGCAATGGATGGTGAAGAGGTTGTGTTGTCCCATAGTGGATGACACTCCATTCTGTCATCCCTAATACCAGATGGCAGTCCATTGTGTCATCCTGTAGCATACGATAGTTCGATAAGCCGTCTCTTAAATGGATGGCAAAATCTTTCTCGTCGTTCAAGCTTTGAGGGGTATTTGATTCCTATTGGGTACCTGCAAATACTTGTTTTGAAAGGTATCAGTGATCAAACATCATAAAATTTTGGTATCTACAGATGCCCCTCTTTGTCATTAATCGAATGTGATTCGATTTATGACAAAAAAGTAGACACTCAAGGCTTGAAACACTAGGTTGTCAAGACTAAGTTTACTCATGCCGAATGAGGTCATGCCAATGTTTTTGAAAGAAAACTGGGTTGTCAAGAACATGATTGGTCTCACCGGACAAGGTCGGTGCCAACGTCTAAAGGAATGAGTTGGACTATTGAGACCGTTATGGGTCTCACCAAACAAGGTCAGATCAGTCTGTAGACAACTAGATTGCCAAGATTGTTTTGTGGTCTTACCGAGCAAGGTCAGTGCTAGTGCCAGGACAATTGGATATGTTAAGACCATTTGGTGGTCTCACCGAGCGAGGTCGGTGCCAATATAAAAAATGAGGAAAAAATGAGATGGGGAGATCGTTATGGGTCTCTTCGAATAAGGTCAGGGCAATTCAATAACCACTTTATTTATAATAGAGAGAAAATGTTGTGCTTCAAGCAGAGATAACATAAGAGGAATATGACTCCCTTTTATGCCTTTTAGGCCCATTTTGATTTTGTATGCCTTTGTGAATGATTCTCTTTTTGAGAATTTGTGAGGACAAGTGTCAAGAGTCCTACACCACTTGTGGGTTCATAAATAGGGTAGAGTTACCCCAGTAAGCCCTTAGGGTTGAGATACTCTTCATAAGATAATCAATTTAGATATAAGACTTCTTGCCCTTAGTGAGAGGAATCATGTATACTTCGGTTAAGTGGTACTGAAGAAATGACATATCTTCCTGTATACTCTTGAGACTCAAGATCCATCTGGCTAGACTTTTTTTTTGCATGCAATAAACTTTTATGATATACAATGAGGCTCATGCATTTATAGTAGAGTGGGTAGCCTAAGGCAATTATGAATGATTAATTATTTATGGTCAAAGATTTTTTTTCTTAAAAAATTAGAACATCCCTAACAAGTTGATTCCTACACTTGAGACATTTACTTCTCTCAGGTTAGTATAAGATAGCGACACTCGTCTTCACTAATTTTTTCCCTCTAATTATGCTTTGGTTTCAAGTGACTAGTTATATAAACATGAGATTAGGTCTCAAGGCATTTCTGTTGAGTCTAATGGACCTAACTAAGACTTAAACTCCGAAGGACTAGAGATTGATAAAAATGCATTCAAATGCACCTCTTGTCTCTAGGTAAGTTTCTTGAGTCTATGTCTTTAGCCAAGAGGAACTTTATTCTTCGCTTTTGCCATCATTTGACCTTAGGTCTGGCAACTATGGGTCTCATAGCTTTTCGCTACAGGAAGTATTCTCCTAGCTATCTAACCTCTGCCTCCAAAGGTCATATGACCAGAGTCTGCCACCTTGCCATATGTCTAGAGGTAAGTATTGACTTTCTCTTAGCTCTTGCTTTTCTATTCTAACATCTACCTCTAAGGCAGCCTCACGACTGAAGCCTGCCACCTCGACATGGACTCAGAATAAGTGTTAGCCTAATTGCATTGTTATTTTTTGTTTTTTACTCTTTTTTTTCTCTTTTTTCATGTGCTTTCAATATTTTTCTCCTTCGAAATGAAATTAAAGGCTCCTTAGGAGGCTAACCTATAAAGTAAATTAGCATCAAGGGTATTCAACACTCAACCCTTCTTTTGGAGAGTTCATTACCTAGGTAGGTTTCCACTGGATATATACTTATGCATTAATAATAATTTTGTGCCTTTATAATTCTACTTATATGTTTATGGACTAGAATTATTAGATTAAAGTACATTGGCCTCACCATGTCATTTTCTTATCTTTCTTCTAAAAATTAGATGTCATGTGTGATAGACTCTTGGGTGTAGGGATATACTTGGAAAAATAACCATTTTGAAGAGAGTTGGATCTGTTTTGGGACAAGATCTTTTACCTTTAATGATCTTTCAATAATATGCTTTGCTTCATGATGAAGTTATATCATCTACCTATGATTGTTTGAGTCAAGGTGAACTGAACTGTCAAGATCGTTCTGAGTCTTGCAAAACAAAGTTAGACCAATTCAAGGACAACTAGGGTGTGAAGACCATTTTATGGTCTCATCAAACGAGGTCAGTGTAGTATCTGGGACAACTGGGATGTGGAGACCATTATGGGGTCTCACCAAACAAGGCTAGTCTAGTGTCAATAGGTAAATTGAGTTTTCAAGACCATTTGGGTCTCATCGAACGAGGTTGAGCTAGTTTGAGAGCGACTGTTTGTATGCTTGACTGTTAGAGGTTCATTTTTGCCTAATAGATTTAGACTTTTGATAGCTTTACAATGCCTTATCCCTGAGTTTTGCATAGATTCATACTCTTTTGACACACCCCCATATGCTTTTGACAAAAAAGGTATAATTGAAAATGATCAGAGAAAACAATGAAATGGGTGTAACCAAAGCTTCCTTAGTCTTGTCAACAGGAATACAATGAAGATGTCTTGGACCATAAAAAGAAAAATCTTTTTGAATTTTCTTAACTTTTTATTTTATTTTTCTTGAATTTTTAAAATATTTTATTTTTTAGATTTTCAAAGCTTTGTCTTTTTCTAGGATTTTGTTTTTTGTTTTTCAAATGACTATTTTACAAAATTCATGTTTTGAAGGCTTACCTAGGGTTTTAGGATGGTGACACTTGCAACATGTCCTTTTTTCTTTATACCATTGTGACTCTGCTCTGACCCATGGTTGCCTTTTTCTGAGCACTCTAGTCTTTTTCAGAATGAGAGGTGGAAAGACTCAAATTATTGTTTAACGTTTAAGAGCCTAAGCTGAGTTAATGTAGAAAGAGTACCAATCTCGTGTTCTTAGATACAACTCGACTCTCCACTGAGTTGATGATGGTTGGCCCATTTTTTAAATGATACTTTAGGATCCGTGTGAACTTTTTCCTTTTGCATTTTTTTTGTTCAGGACCTTTGTAACCTAGACTATGGGTTCCCATTCTGGGTACGGATGAGAGTGACTCTGTGATGCCCTTGTGGTTTCTACCCAATCTTTTGAAAGGTTGATACCCAATGCATAAGGCGATTCTCCCATCATTTTCATATTTTCACAAATGTTAGTACATGGGATGACTCTTGAGGTGAGAGTCATCAATCTTTTCTTTGGGCTGTGATTCTTTCATACTTAGGGGTGTATCAACATCATCATCACATCCCTCAAGTAAGAAGTCCTCTAAGAAGTACTATTTCTAATCTAGACCCGTGTATTTTATTCTGTCACTGAGGTTTTAGACCATGTTGTATAGAGACTTGATTTTTCAGTTTGATTTTGAGGATGTGGTTTGGACCCTCGAGTCATTAAAATATATAATATAATAAACCCCCAAGTGGGCTCTTCATCTCGATGCCAGACCCTATGGGTACTCATAAGGATACATACAAGAGAAAACCAAAAGATCATAAAACTTGTGCACACTTATTCTATGAAACTTGCATGAAAATATGCTTTAATAATTCATATGCATAATCATGAACTTGTTCTTGTTATGTAGCATGTTGCATAAAAGTAGTGGCTATGCATGTTCAGCTGAATGTCTTGTGATGATTATATTGTAGTATGAATATTTTAAATGATGTTTGATTCTATGTATGCATTGTTATTAGGTTCCTATTGGGACTTTATGAGTCTGACTCCTATATTATCAATATTCAGGTAATAAGTAAGAAGCTGAAGCAATGACTAGAGGTGATGCCACTAACCAATTCTTAGATCCGAGATTTGTTTTGGAAATAATTTATGAATTGTTAAGACTTATTATTTAATTATATTTTCAAACAATTAAATTAAATTTATGAATGATATTATTTTAGTATTATTTGGGATATCAGATTCTTAAGTTGAAATTGAATCATGAGTTGAACCTGGACCCAAGTCTAATATAGAAATTGGATTCAATCCCATGTTGAATTATCATACCTGTAACCCACTCAAGATTGTAACTAAAACAAAAAATAAATGTTTTTCATTGTATTTCTATTTTCTTGATAAAGAGTTTCTTGTTTTTGGTATCTCTTTCGCAAATTCAGTTCTAGTGAACTATTAAACGTTGGCGCTTGCTCATAAGTTGAGCCCTTAAAACTTAGTCTGGTTGAAGCAATGCCACTGCTAAGGTCTTACATAAAAAAAATCACATATTTTCAGGTTAAAATTTTGGAGTGTTACATTAACACACGTTCCTAAGTGTCCAGAAAGCCCTTGGTTCAGTCCACATCAAATCAGAATTGAAACCCTTTCACGATTAGCCTTCCAAGCTATTTTTTGCTTATTCGATTTTGAATTTGACTAAATGTAAACCAAATTGAGCCCACCTAAGCCCCAAACCTAACCTTGTTTCACCTAGAACACAACACAGCCCGAGTTTCACTGCGCTCTTCATCGTCATTGGAAAGGCTACCTAAGCCCGATGTGAGATTTGGTTAATTTTTTATATTCATTTAATTTATTTCATTAATTTAATATGTGTAAAACCCCTTAACCTTCACATATTGTTCATGTTTCTTGCTTGTTTTTAACCTTGGTGGTATTTCACACCTTCAAATTCACTTTCTTTTAGGACCCACATATAAGGTATGAGCACCCCCACAAGCTCAAGCCCGTGTTAGAGATTTCGAGCTCGTAATGTGGTTGATCCTTACTCTGGAGAGAAGGAAGGATGCACAATTTGAAGAGCGAATCCCACAACTCTATTTTTAATATCAAATTCGGACCTAATTTTCAATCCCAAAACATTTTTTTTGAATAAACCCTATTTTGGTTTTCTAAAATTTGGGGATCCACAACATTATCTAGGAGGCTGCATCAGGTGCAATCACATTGTACAAATTCAATGTGCCGCTACACCTGATGACCCTTGATCTGTACAACAGATGGAGAGTGATCAAGTGCAGCGGCACATTGCGTTTATAAGGGTGATCAAGTGCATCAGCACATTGAATTTGTAGGACTTCCCATACACAAAATAAACTCATTTTTTCTTTCCCTTGTGGGCTGTGTTTGGGAACTAGTAGTAGGGATTGGAGTTTACACATTTGATAAAAACTTGGTCAAACTAATATGGTGGCCTCTGTTTGAAAAAATGATGTCTAAGGAGGCACTTTGTGCAAAAGAAGGTGAGACCATTTGTCATTTATATTTGCACAAAAAACTAGATTTTGGTAACTATAGCCTGGTAGCTGTCAAATTCTTAAATTTGCAATTGCCAAATTTCTAAATGCAGAACTCTCTTCCACTGCAAGTTTGTGAGTTCAGCCTTAATGAGTTCAAGAGATGAACTATTTGAACATGTGCATAACCGTCCTTGGTGCTCTATAGCATGGCTGGCTCTAGAGATACACACGAGCTGAGTTTGAAGTCAGCTTAAACTGCCTCGGCTCGGCTCATTAAAAAAAACTGTTCAAGCTTGGCTGGAGCTGAACATTGAGGACAATGGGAATGTTCAAACTACCCACCTCCTCTACAAAGGGTTAACGTCTTACCTGTCTAAGCAAAACCTTGTGTCAAGATAATTTATTTATATACCAATATGGGGCGCCTTCATAACTACATGAGCCAAGCTTAATCGGTCTAATCGAGCTCAACCGAGTTTGATTGTTTGATCAAGCTTGGCTCATTTATGTGTACCATGCTTGAGCCCTTGTTTAAAATCCACTCATTTATCTACTCAAATGACTGTGAGTGTGAGTTTGAGCCGAGCTTAAACAAGTTGAGTCCAAGCTAGCTTTGCTCATTGTGCACCCCTGACTGGCTTTAAGTAGTGTCCACAACACAGTGGCGAATCTTGTTCTAAAGGAAATCTATTGATTTTTCAAAATGCTTGTTTTCCTCATAAAATCTTGAAAATGTATCGGTATATAAAAAAGTATAGAACATATAAAGTGTATATATGTTTTTTCATGTATATGGGTAGGGGTGGGCAACCGGCCTAGCCAGCTAACGGATGGGGCCAGTCTGGCCAAAGACTGGCCTGTCAATTGATGGGCCAGGGCTAGGCCTGGTTCGGTCGACCCATGGCCTGCCCATTAAGCTTGTGAGCCTATTCGAGCTAGGAATACAGACAAGTGTATCCTCGAACGACGCTCAAACGTGTGGAGTGTACAAAAAAAAATAGTGGCGGTCTTGACCACCACTAAAGACCTTTTTTCACTCAGGTTTTTAGTGTCGATCAAGATTGCACTAAAGTGCTTTTTCAACCCAAAAAAAAATTGCGCTGCTGATTGCGCACGCCATCAGTAGTGCAAATTCATCTGATTTGTGCTGGACAAAATGGGTGTTTGATGATACACCCTACTCTCTCTCTGGAAGGGCGTAATGGTGGATGCCATCATCGGATGAGCGCACGTGCGATTAGCGGTGCATGCTGAAAAGGGTGACTGGTAAAGACTGCGGCTAATGACCTTTTAAATGGAAGCACGATCGCGCGTTCTCTCGTTCAACAAGAGAAGGGCATCCACCTTTACACCCTTCCATATATATATATATATATGCTAACTGAAAATATGTGACCTAGGCATTTTCAATACTTTTTTTTTTGCAAATCCAACCTTGCATATGCATCCGCATGGTCCATTTGTTAGGAATTGATTGTTGAATTATGTATTTTTGATAAAAAAAATATGATTTTGGATGCTTAAATATTTAAGAAAATTTTGAACAGTTGGTTTTCAAGCCTTAAAAGATCCTTCTTATGCATCGTAATCGGATGATCCAAGTATTTGTTTTTATAAAACCAAGCATCTAGATCATGTCTATACGGTGAAATTTAAGAAAAAAATATAAAAAGACCTATGAAAATCTCAGTTTATACTTCAATTCACATATTTTGATTTTACATATTTTAATGAATATATATATATATATATATTCACTAGAATATGAGAACTAGAAATATGGACATTTTCAACATTTTTTCTGCAAATCCAACCATGTGGATGTGCTTGGCATGATGAATTTGCTAAGAATCAACCATTGGATTGTGTATTTTTTATGAAAAAATGTGATTTTTGAATGCTAGAATATTTATGAAGATTATGAGCCATTGATTTTAAAGTCTTAAAAAATCTTGTTTATGCATCAAAATTAGATGAATCAAGAGTGGGTTTTTATAAAAATAAGTATGTAGATCACATCTGTAGGGTTACATTCAAGAGAAAAAAACAAAAAAATCATGAAAATCACATTTTACGCATTAGTTCTCATATTCTAGTGACTATATATATATATATAGGGTTTGGTGTTAAATGAAATATGTTATATGGGTTTTGGAGCTTTTTTATTTTATTTTTAAATTTTGCCTGTACAGATGTGATATATGTCTTGATTTTATTGAGTTCAACTCTTGAAGCATTTGATTCTCACACATGTGGGTTTTTATAAAGTTAAAAAAAAAACAACGGTCCAAAATCTTGTGAATTTTTTTATGCTCCAAATATCATGGTTTTTATGAAAAACACATGATCTAGATGTGGTTTTCTTGATAAAAGGACCATGCCCAACACATTTATGGGGTCAGAACAGCGAAGGAAACATTGAAAGAGCAAAAAAAAAAACTCATTTAGCATATTTCAACAGATGTATATATATATATATATATAGTGGGTTATTTCAGGTTGTCGAGATGGAGCCTAATTTATAAGCCCAGTCATGGCGGGTCAGGCCGACCCATTGCGCACCTCTATTAATATGGGTGCTTCTATCGTGGTATTGTACCACCATTAGGGATGTCAACGGGTCGGGTGCAACCTAACACCCGACATGAATCAGTGCTTGTTATGTGGGTTTGATAGGCAAATCTGGATCTGATTAATAATGGAAGCCAGATTTGGTATTAATTTTTGCATTCATACCCTACTAAAACCGAGTTCGACTAAGTGTAAATAATGGATTTTAAGCTAGTCAGGTCCCGTTTGGTTTTACTTTTTTCATCCAAATCCGAATCCAATTAGGTCAAACCGGATTAAATCGGATTTGATAATGCCAAGATCTGACCCAAATCTAACGGGCTTACATCCCTAACTGTTATAACTATACTACACACTTGATTTACATAAATCTAAGCTCTTATAGCAAAATTTAACCCTTGGATGATATTAAACATGTCCTATTTCCTATTGTTATGTATTAAAGTTGACTCAAATACTATGTTTTTAGCATTTTTAAACCACTCTTATTTTCATGAATTGCACCGTTGATCTTTCACCATTTGATGGCGAGATCCTTACAAACAACATCATGTACCACCATAATTTATCATGTTATAGAATCACCATATATTTTTTACATAAGGTTTGAAAATCTGTCGTCTACCATTTTTATAAATATTCAAACTGAACAATTTATGTTTTGTCATAAAAAAAAACATAATTCAAGTGTCATTTTCTAGCAAATGGACCATGTCAAATGCATCAGCATCATCAGATTTGCAACAAACACAATGAAAACTCTCATTAGCTTGCCGTAAGCTCCTAACTTTGGTAAGCACCTATTCCACACTCATATATATATATATATATATATATATATATAACAGAAAATATAAAATATAAAAATTTATATTACATGTGTTGTTAATGACAATCTATTTTTGCCATCATGATCGAGAGAGGCCATGCCAAAGGAGCTACTTAGATGCAGTTGATCATGAAAATAGACAGCAACAAAAGCTTAAAAAGATAAAGTGCATTATGATTGCACAAATATTTGTGCATTAAGCACCTGTCAGTTGTAGGGCCCAGGCCTGATGGAGGTAGGGGTTGCAATTGGGTCGGGTTGGTGGGTCAGCATACCTCAACCCAAAACCGACCTGTTTATTAAACGGGTCGGCTGTGGCAAACATGAACCCGACCCGTTTATTAAACGGGTAACCCGACACGACCCGCCAACCCACTTAATAAACTGGTTGGGTCGGGTAAACGGGTTGGCAGGTTGGCGGGCGGGTTGGTGGGTTGACCCTCCCGTCTAACCCGTTTATTAAACAGGTCAAGCGGGTTGGCATACCCCTAATATGAACCGACCCGTTTAATAAACGGGTTAGGCCCAACCCGAACCCGCCTAAGAGGCGGGTTGGCAGGTCGTGTCGGGTTTTGCCAGGGCAATCAGGTGCTTAATGTACGAAATTTGTGCTATGTGATTGCACCCGATCCGGTCTTAAAAAAAAAAGATGGCCTGAATGGCATCAACTATGCAAAAATGGACGGCTAGAAATCACCCTAAACAGCTGGGCCATTCATTAGCGTCTAAGTTGCCGTTCATTTTCATGATGGAACGAAGGCTTCTTGGACCTGATCAGCTTTCATTGCGATCCTCGTCATCATGACAAATGCATGTACATAAATTCGTCACATGTAACCACGCATGTACGATCCTTCCTTTTCTGATTCTCTCACTCTCTTTCATTAGGTTACATTATTTATTTATTTACTATTTTTTAAAGGCAAACTGGGGTTAGACAGACCCTACCAGATATCTCTTAAGCCCAATGTGGGGAGGGATTCGAACCTGGGGCTTCAGCCTGGCACAGTACCCCGCTTACCTTTTTTTTCCCAACTGACATTCCCAGAGGTAAAAGCAAAAGAACAGAAGGACCCCCCAACCTAGACTGAGTCCTGACCAACCAGGCACGCGCACCCACCCATTCCGAGGAGAACAGCCCCTACTTCATCTTAATTCTACAAAACTGCCATTCCTTCTTCAAGTCACTTCATGGACTTGAACTTAGAAGGACGTACTAGCTATTGACTTGACCTGTGACAGAACCAAACAAGACATCAATGCCGAACAAGGAAGTAACACACAGAACCATTACACGCGTCGAGACTTTATTAGCTGATGGGTTTGACTTGAAAGATCAACAGTAAACAAATAAAACAAAGTCACGGGACAGGAGGGACCAAAAGGTCCAAAACAATAACGATTCCGTGAAAGGCAAGAAGTAGGACTGTAGGAGGACATAATCGTCCAAAGGAGATGAGCAGAGAGTACAGGAGTCTACAGTGGGGTGGGGACCACCAGGTCCGATCGGACAGTCAGAAGACATAGGAGACGGTGTCCCTTTGTGGGACTTTATGTCAGACCTGGTCAGACTCACACAGACAAGACCAATCTTTACCGGGAAACGAAAAAAAAAAAGAAAAAAAATTGCCGATCTTTCCAAAAAAGTCTGAGATTACATTGATTTTTGCTTTTGCTTTTTAAACTTTCGGCAATTTACGTGACTGCCCCCAACTTGGTGCAGGGGCGTTTGAATCGCGGACGCCCACGCACATCCATGAACAGGACAGGAAGCAATGTCCTGTCTGTTTATTTTGTCCCAGGGTGTCTGTCATCCACTGTTCCGTGGAGGGGCACATAGCAGTGGCAGATGCCAAATAAGCGTATTCTGAACACACCAATATTGCTTTTGTGCGTTTGCATGGCCGTCTCGACATGCGTGGAGCCCACGTTTGGTGTGTCTTCCGGACAGGATAACAATGGTTCTTAATTCTGTGTTTGTTTCCACTCAAATAATAGATCATATTTTTTGCCTATTTGAAAATAAATAAACTGCAAAAAATAAATTATAAATAAACCTTAAACTGCTAAAAAATAGATTATAACTAGAAAAAAAATTTAAGCTACAAGAAAAACAAACCACAAAATAAAAAAAACTATAAATATACCATGAAATTAAATATAAAAAGCACTAATTCAAACCCTCATCAAACAAAATAAAAAAGCCCAAATCAAAGAAAAGAAAAGCCCCAATCAAATTAAATATAAAAAGTCTTAATTAATTTTTTTTATTCAAAGCCATAATAAAAAAGTAATTTTTTATTTAATTTAAAATATAAAATTAAAAAAAAAACCATAATTCAAAACCTTAAATTATAAAATATTATTATTTTTTTATTTACACAAAGAGACTGCCCCCAAATTCTATGAGCTTACCCCTTGCCCCCTAAGAAGTCATAACACTTAAACTTTGTAGAAGGCAATGAGATTTCAACCTAGAACACCTGCCTAATGGAAGCTCCATACCACTAAGCCAAACGCGCTTTTGAGCCAAAAGCGTTAATTCGAAACCCTAAATCAAAAAGCCCTAATCAAGAGAGAGAGAGAGAGAGAGAGAGAGAGAGAGAGAGAGAGAGAGAGAGAGAGAGGTGCAGTTGTTGGGGGGTGTCGTTGGCCGTCCATCTCAACACAAGAGATAGAGAGAATGCCCCCTTTGGACCAACTTTTTTTTAAACGCATTGGAGCACCTTCTCCTCATTGCAGGGGTGGAGCAATGTTTCGTCGTTCCTGTGATGCGACGGATGAGCGTTTCACACATCCGCCACATCCAGTGTTTGGCGTGATGGGGCGATACGCGCGATCAAACCCACCCTTATGCTTTCTTTATAAAGAGAGTCATCGTCCTTTGCTCTTAACTTTTATCATGAAATCAACTTTGGTTTGATGATTTGGGTTCCTTTGGTGACAAAACGTGCCTTTAGATGGACCCATGTTTTGGAGTGAATCTTGCAAACCAATCTGGCTTTTGAGTGTTGCACTACCTTACTTTAGCATAATCCGCAAAACTAACTTTTTGGAAGAGAAAGACGTGCTTACAGGGGCTCAACACACCTGGTTAAGTGAGTCAGCTTAAGGAATTGAAGTTGAAGAACATCAAGAGTTCATCTGAACAAAGAATTTTCTTTCTTAAATTTAAAAAAAAAGAAAGAAAAAAAAATACAAAATTACACAACTTTTGAGATGTTATAAACGTGCTTAACTTTTGAGAAATGTTTTGTTAACTAGGCATGTATTCGTCATATCTCAAAACTTAGGCGTGTATTTATAAATAAGCCAAAAGTCAGGCATGTTTTTGCAATTTTTTCAAAGAAAAAAAAGACCTGAATTGATATGTTCATAATTTGATACCAAGAAGTGAACTTGGTGTGAGCTTTCACATGGATTGACAACTGCATGTCATATATGTCATTGTACCGTAAAAAGTACGGGGGGCCATATTCTTTGGGAATGAAGGAAACCAAACAAAGGATCCCTAGAAGATAAAAAGGAAATGCTGAAATCGATCACCAGTGATTGGTCTCTAGTAGCTTGATAGACGAATGAATTCTTTTTATGCACGCACTTTGCTGTTTTTGCTTTTGATGAAATAAATAGGAAGCATCCAATGTCTCCCTTTAATTTTTCTTTGGAGAGAGTAATAAAACGGTCTCCCTCGTACTTCCAAACTTCCAACCTTCCCTTTAATATCACAAAAGACTAATATTAGTGTTAAGAAGAAGATGGTATGAACTGTGAAGTATGAACCGATTAAGAGAGAGCGAGAGAGAGAGAGAGAGAGAGAGAGAGAGAGAGAGAGAGAGATGTAGGTTGATTTGATTTGATTTGGGTTGAATTCAGTAGGTTGATTTGATTTGAATTGGGTTGAATTCTATATGTTGATTTGATTAAACATGGTATGAAATGAATTATTAATTAACCAAAGGGGGGAGAGAGAGAGAGAAAAGTCGTCCACGGTGACGACTTCTGTGCCTTTCTCGTCTCCCCCCCCCCCCACCACCATCTCTGTCTCTCTCTTTTTCGCAACTCATAGGAAATCCCCACCTCACTCCATCTTTGCTTTCTACGCTCCCTAGAAATTCCTCCGAAGCTGCTGCTCCTCTTTTTCTCCTCCTCCTCGTCTTTTGGTTGTTGTTTATTATCCTCCCCCCGCTCATCACCAAATCATCATTCTTCTTCCTAGATTTTGAGGACCATGGTTTTCTAAGCTCGCCCTCTCCGCGTTGTCTTTTTCTCTCGCTCTTTCTCGAAGTGCTGAAACCCATGTTTTCTAATGGGCAGAGTCGTGACCACGTACTGAGAGCCTTCTTCTCGTTTCTCGTTTCGCGTTTCTCTCTCTGAGAGTGAGATAGTTTCATAATATGGTGGAGGGAGTGAAAATTCGATTAGTTCGTTGCCCCAAGTGCAAGAACCTCCTCCCGGAGCTCGCCGACTACCCTGTGTATCAGTGCGGTGGATGCGGCGCTACCCTCCAGTGTGAGTTCTTCTTCCTTTCTCCTCTGTTCCGGTTTTTCTGCTTTTGTTTCTTTGTGGTTGGTGATTGATTTGGGATTTGGTTTGAGCGCAGCGAAGAAGCACGCGGCCAGTTTGGAGCAGAAATTCAAGGAGGAGGACAGCGGCTCGGATGCAAGGGAGAAAGAGGGGATATCAACGGAGCTACCTATTTCAGTCAACGAGAGTTCACCCTCTCACGTCTCCGAGGAGAAGCAAAGCGTGGTAGATGCGATTTCGAACGAGGAAGTTGTGGGTGATGTGGTTAATGAAGCCGGAGGAAAGACTGAAGAGGATGATGGTAAGCACAGCTTGAATGGAGCTCATGGATCTTCTTCTTCCTCCTCCTCCTCATCTTCTTCTTCTTCTTCTCCGGAATTAGTGACTCTGGTGGCCGATAACGCGCAACGAGACGACAAGGGTAATTTAGAAACAGATACTCCGGCAATGGTCGGAGAGAGTAACGGCCCGGTATCGGTCGTGTTTGAGAGGAATGAAATTGGGTCTAATGGGGTCGGAAGTGGGGCGGGGAACGCCCGCAGGAGTAGAACAGGGGATTCGATGGACGCCCCTGTGAAGAATTTGGCGGGAATCGACCGGAAATCGAGTATGGATGGAGGGGTTCGGTTGGAAACCGCTAGCACACAGACCAAAGGGAAGGGTCTGACATGGGGTTCTGTTGATCGAATTGGGGTGTCGCCGCTTCGGAGGGACGACGACGAGCTTGGTTTGAGGAAGCGTTCTTTGCTTGATGATGACGTCAAGTATAGGATGTATCCCGACGAAGGCCCGTCGAATTACCACCGAGGGAACTCTCATGGCTACGAGAACCACCGTTTCTTCGATCAATCCCTTGTAGGGGCTGATAGAGTAGAGCACCTGGAGCAGGACAGGAGGGAACTTCTTAGGAAGCTTGATGAATTGAGGGAACAGATCACCAGATCTTGCGATATCTCCGAAATGCCACTATCGAACGATGGGATCCCTTCGAATGCGAGGAGGGCTCGCCAATGTTCGCAGCAGGATTCATACGGTCCCGTGACGAACTTGAGGGAGCATTCCCGCCAAGAAGATGCGATTCGGAGACCGTATTACCATAGCCACGATCTGCGTGACTTTGATGCCCACCAAGCTCCTTCTCATTCGATGGTGAGCAGGCAGCATATGGCTGTTCCTCTTTTCAATCACCACAGACATGGCCATGATGAGCTGCTAGGCTATAAGGATCTGTATGAGGATCACTTGCTGAGAATGCCTACCCACCAACCTGCCCAATTTCCACATATGTCGATGGCTGGGCGAGGCTTGATCAGCAGAAATGAAAATACTTACTTTCCCGGAAGGTATGCAGAGAACGTTCCTGATTCTGTTATTCCTTATGCAAATGAATTCTTCTACAGACGTTCTGTTTGCTCGTGTTGGAATTGTTATTACAGACAATTTAAAGTTCCACCACAAGTTCAATCTGGACTTCTCTGCAATCAGAGGATTTCAAAACCTGTGGGGGGTCCTATGTATTACCATGATGATGGTGATTTTCCACTGATTGGAGGCATACATGATTATATGGGTTTGGGTGCACCTCCCCCCTTGAATTCTTACCAGTCCAACGACATTGTTCGAAGGCCTGGATATACTGATTCAGAACAGATTGCTCGGAAGGAAAACCGGCACTCACAAAGAGATCAACACGAAGTGGGGTACACAAACGCATGCTTCCCTGTTGGAGGTGGTGCTCCATTTATATCGTGTTGTCATTGCTTGCAGGTGCTTAAGCTACCTAAGAAATTTTGCCCGACGGCTGAAGGTTCTTGTAAACTACGGTGTGGGGCATGTTCGAAGACCATCCTGGTTTCATTTGATGGCAAGAGGCTTGTTTCCTCTGCGGATGCGTCTTCAGAGGCTGGTAGTACTCCTGGTGAATTGAGGGAAGAAGTATTTCCTTGTATAATATCTTCGTCTGGTGGCCGGTGTAACCCTGTAGATCGAGATCGTGCCCATGGGCAGATTTCTTTATTTCGTGGAGCTTATGAAAATGGAAAGTCTGCATTCCCTTCTTATTTGTCAAACCGTAACGTGACTCAGAAGGGAGTCATCTTGAGTCATCCCATCGATCAGATGGAAGAGAGGCCCAACTTGAGTGAACCTGAGAAAGGGCAATCGGAATTTTCATCCTCCAGTGCCTCGCAGGATGGGGAAGGGCCTGATAATCTTGCTCCAAATAGAAAGCTGTTCAACCAGCTATCATTTAAGTCTGGCATTGATTCACCAGCAGTAGCTTCTCCATCCCATGAGTACTCTGGGCATTCTTCCATTGATGAAATGATTTCTAAGCTTGAAGGGAGCAGGTCCAAAAAGAAATCCGTAAATAATTTTAAACAGAGTTCTGTCAAGGAAGCATCAGCAGCGACTGAGATAGAGCTCTCATTGCCCAGGGATCCTAGCCTCGAGATCTCGCACTATCTTGTAGAGGGAAGAAAAGAACCTACTGAGAGAAGTGTGAAGGGGACTGAGTCATTCTTTGCAAACCTTATAAAGAAGAGCTTTAGGGATTTCTCAAGAGTTACTCATTCATCTGATAACGAGAAGGCATATGTTTCAGTTAATGGCAAACCTTTACCTGAGAAGTTGGTCAGGAAGGCTGAGAAGCAAGCTGGTCCTATCCATCCTGGAGATTACTGGTAAGCATACTCATTCTTCACATGGTGTTTCCTGTTCAAATTTCTAAGTTCCTTCCTTTCCTTGACATTTTCCATGAAAATCCTTTCTGCACACACACACACACATGCATACACTCACACACACATACGTGCGACCACATAATTCCATTAGTCCATGTTCTTTTCTATCTATGTAGGTAACAAGTATTTTTTATACACTTTTTGGTATTCCACCCCTCCTTTAATTTTGGTCCAAGGACGAAAACTAACTTTTTGTCCTACAATTAACATTGACCACCCATTCCCTCTGGGACATAGGAAGAACCCGAACAACCCCTTTCTAACAATGTTGGAACAAAGAGCAGCTCTTTTCATCCTTGAACATTATTGAATGGAAGGGATACCCTTGAAATAGAGCTTTAGCAAAGTTGACAATGAATCAGTCTGGGACCATCCTTTAGTAGGACCTTGCATTTATGTATCTATGACTTTTAATTGTATGTTCAAATTTCAAAACTATTAGAGGTCAGTACTACTGACTTCAACTATGGCCATGGTTCTCTTTTTATCCTGCGTGCCCTTTTCTTTTTGGATGTTTTTTTTTCTCTTGCTTTTGCTTGGTTGACTTATTCATCAATGTATTTGCGCCTTCACTTTCCATTCAAACACGCATGTTGAGACATGGTTGTTCTGAGTCTATGAATTTTGAGCTTCAGGACATAGCAATCTTGCATAAAATGTGAAAAATCTATGTTATCTGCAAAATAAATGATGGACTGGAATTGTGTAATAGGCATAGTTGGAGGCCTGCTTGTAATCTGCTGTAGATATGCTTAGGAGTTAGGATGCTTGCTTGCAATCAGGACTTTGAGGTTTTCAGGCTTCATGATTCTTGGTTGTGAACTATTTTGTTTGCCCTATGTACAACCTTGTGTTCATTATCGGGCTTTCTGATTGGGAAGTAAAGATGTTCCTTTTCCATGCTGGAAGCCCTTTTTGCTGATCCCAACTTGGCAGTTCAGACCTGCTCCTTGCTCTACTGCAAAATTTTCAGTTTTTCATTCTATAAACCTGTCTTTATGTGCTTTTCATATCAATGAAAGAATCTTTTCCATCATCTTTTCACTATTAATTTCTAGATCTGACTTATCCTTCTTTGTTCCATTTGCTTATCTAATTTATGGTGAAACTATTTTTTTCTTCTATCATCAAGGTATGACCGGCAAGCTGGATTCTGGGGTGTTATGGGACAGCCTTGCCTTGGCATAATTCCTGTGAGCTTATGTTTCGGCTCAAACAGTTTTAGCTTGTAACTTGTCTCCTTTTATTTATTGGTAGTCATTTTTCTATGAGAATCTTGATGGAGTCATTATCTACAGCCATTCATAGAAGAGTTCGATTATCCCATGATGAGAGATTGCTCTGGTGGAGATACTGGTGTTTTTATCAATGGAAGAGAGCTTCACCAGAAAGATTTGGATCTACTTGCTAGCAGGGGACTACCTATTACAAGGGACAAGTCATATATTATTGAGATCTCCGGCAAAGCGTTTGATGAGGTCACTGGTGAAGAGGTGGACTGCCTTGGCAAGCTTGCACCAACGTATGTGGTTCCTTAAATCATTTCCAAATTTCTTTCTTTGTTCAAGAAGATGGAAGATAGAGTAATTTATTAGTTAGAAACATGATTCAGATTTAAATCAAATAGTCTCAGGCAAGATACAGTTTGCTTCCTAGCTCAGAAATTTAGGTGTCATCATATGATGAAATAGAAGATTTTCTGGTAGCAGTTGCAGCTTAACTATAAAAAAATGGTAGCATGGTATGCTGAATTTCTCTTTTTGTGTATGCTGAATTTCTGAATCTCTTTTTGTGTATGCTGAATTTCTGAACAGTTTATTGGTTTGAGTCAAGCAAATCCACGTGAAGAATACAGTCGGCTTTGGAGTGTGAGTTTTGCAGTTAAATTTAAGTCAAACAACTATATTGACACCTTCCAGATTGATTTTGTAGAATCATCTTACATGGACTACAAGTTCTTCATGTTGTTTGATGGTAGTTATACAAACCAAACACCTGAAAACTGCCAAGTGTCCATGAACCATAAGACCAGTGAGAGCTTCTTGTGATATGTTGATGGTTGACCCTAAGTTGAACCTGAGAGTTAAGTTTCCATCAGGGTTATGTTCGGACTTCAGAGTTAACATAAACGGTGAAGAAAATTTAGAGGAAAACTTTAATAATTCCTAGAATATACATCATTTTGGATTTTCACCTTTCTCTACATCAATGCTAGATGTTTTCACAGGTAAAATAAAATAGTTATTACTATAGAAAAGTGATACCTTCACCCAGTTGCGAGTTTGAAAAATAAGTCCTGATAGATGTTTGCTTCCACCTGTAAATTTACCCAAGTTTTCTCTCCAAATCTCCTTCCCCATATATTTCCACTCCAAATTCTAGAAAATCTTCAATGGGACTTTGAAGCATTAATAAACAGAAACCAATGCATAGGAGAAGAAGAATCCTGATTGTCTGCATCAGGGTATTTGAGTTCTTTTGAAACTGATTTTGCCTATGGTTACAGTTTTAAGTTTGCCACAACCATCTTATTACTGGTAATCTTATTAGCTTTTTAATATTCCCATTTATTCATTTGTTGGTTGTCTAATTACTGACATTCCTCTTGTCATCTCATACAGTTCATATTTTTGTGTGGAGTCTGAAGTTGAGTGCTCTTGTTGGTTTCTTGGTATTCTTTTCTATTCATGTGCAGACGACACAAGTAGCAGTGTCTGTTTTACTGATGATGTGCACATGTAAACTTTATTACTTGTGTCCTGGATTTGAGGAGGGCCAGCATTTGGAGGCTTCTGCAATTTATCTTAATTTGTTCTCACTTAGCCATAGTTGCTAGCTATGAAATCAATGGCAGTGATGAGTTCTGTATGAAAACCCTCGTATCCACCGAAAGTAAATGATCACCATTTAGAGTACAGAACTTGAATACCCTTGTCAAGAATTTCTTGAGATATTTGTGGTTTTTTAGAATTTTGACAACATATCAGGAAAATCACAGCTTAAAAAAAGTCCAAACCACAAAAATACAAGGAAAGCAAGATTTTAGTAATGTATTCACAATAGTACTGAAAAAGGTAGAAAAATGGATTGAAAGGAATGTGCGAAAATTGCATATAAAAAAATGTAACATAAAGATATCGCATATTTCATAATAGTATCAATGATTTCCTAAAATAGCATATTTTGAAGATACTGGGATATTGCCTTTTAAATTATTGTTTAATACATATTCCTACGATATTATTGAAAAAGGTAGAAAATTATCTTAGTGTCTAAAAGAAGGATTAAAAAATGGTGCTTAAATGGCATATGAGAAAAAAACATATATATTTCATGGTAGTATCAATAATTTCTCATAATAGCATATTTGAAGTTGTGTAAAAGTTTGTTTTATGACTCCACCTTAATGATGAAAGGTGTGTGGTTAGTTTGTATTTCATGGGGAATATTTTGTTGTTTGAGGGAGTCTTATGCTGTTTGACTGTGGGAGGCAAGACTTTATAGCCCTTTTGGGTTCTTGGTAGCTCATCTTTTCATGTTACAATAGTTTTTTCAAAAATTTTACAACTTTTTGGGTTATTGTTCGGTGATGGGGCCAGAGATGAGCTTTAATCTTTTTGAAGAGATTAATCTAATATTTATATGATTCAAACAGTTATGGATTGATTTAACTTTATTAGAGGGAGTGCATGAGTTTGTTCCTCATTCTTCTCTATAATTTATTTCTACTTCTATTACTCTTAACCATGAAGTGACATTAATGTTCCCACATTCTAGATTGCCAAACTCTGTGGCTTAATTTAGGGTACCTACTTCGTGGCTTAATTGAGGGTACCTACTTCATCAGTGTATCTCCTTAATGACTTTGTTCAGATTCAGTAAAATATAGTAGCTGGGCTGATGCAAGTCACACTATATCAATCCAAGGGGCTTTAGTTCAATATATATTGCACTTATCCTGCCTATTAAATAGACAAAGAAAGAGAAAGGAAAAAATTCATGATTCAGATTTAAATCAAATAGTCTCAAGCAAGATACAGTTTGCTTCCTAGTTCAGAAATTTAGGTGTCATCATATGATGAAATAGAAGATTTTCTGGTAGCAGTTGCAGCTTAACTATATAAAAAAATGGTAGCATGGTTTCAATGAATGCTTAAAACTTGGACTCTTTGAATATTGCAACACATAGAATGGGCAGTAATGTCATTGCACCAAGATCCTGTCTTGTTCTTCAACCTTGTTCGATGCTATGTCTGTCTATTATTTTCTGTAGTCTGTAATATTTACTAAGAGGAGTTTCTTTATGCTCCTGATCTGATGCTTTCAGAATTCTTTTTGTATCTGGGACCATGATTTCCATTATTTTCGTGCAGTGTTGAGAAAGTAAAACATGGGTTTGGTATGCGAGTCCCAAAGACAATGACATAGGCAATATCTGGTTGTCATGTAAATAAGTTTCAAAAGATGCAAATTCAGAGATAAACCAAGGGTTCTGATCGTTCAGATTGATTCTAGGTAATTTGCTGGAACTCCTTGTTGACTTCTTTGTTGACGATTGTTTAAGCCAACAATGTTTGCATCTGTATATTCCTGTTTCCAGGTTCTGAGATTTAATCTTTTTGAAAGGCAATTGCAATGGTTATTTATATGATCATTATATGCTGTTTCTGCATAGTTTTTCCTTGCCGCTAATGTGTTTCTTTTATTACATCCAGATCTTTCTGGTTTTCCTATAGTAAAGGGATGAACAAATTGTTCATCCTATAAAGCCATCTTTTGGTAGGTTTAGATATGCCTGTGGAAAGTGCAACTACACCAATTGCATGTAAATTATGGTTTACAATTTCAAAATTCAACTATTAATGAGCACAAGTTTTCAAAGTGCATAGACGTCTAGGTTTGTGGAAGAGTAAAATCTGACCAAGTAAATCACAAATATCTGCAAAACAAATACGAATAATGCCCATATTATTCACTATAATTTTTTCTTATGATAATGTTTATGAACATGATTGAAGATACCACAAGTAGAAATTAATAACTGCTAAATTTTAAGTATGCAGCTGCTCTCTGTTTAGCATGTCCATTGACTCTTGATTTGCTATTTTTGCATGGAGGTGTTAATTATATGGGTTCTATAGGATAACATCAGTGGTGGTTCTTGTATTTTGGTAATGTCTTTTTACCTGCCTTTCTGTGGTTGTTGACATCCTTATGATTTTCCTTTTCTTCGGGCATTTTGCAACTTAGATACCCACCTGAGAAAGTAGTCATTCCTGACAAATCCAGTCTTAGATGCCCCTTGCCAACCTGCGACCACTTTCTCAGGTTTGCAGCCATCAACTCTCTCACACTTTCCACAACTCTCTCAACCTGCACTTTCTCAAGTTTGCAAGCACTTGAGAAAGTGGATTGGATTAAGCTTTCTTTTCTAAAAAACCCTGAGAAAGTAGTGTTTTCTCAGGTGCTTGCAAACCTGCCCGAAATCAATCTCTGTTTTGAGCACCATGTTTGATTCTTAATGTTGCTTGGTCCTGCATGATTTCTACAGTCTGTTAAGAACTTGCGCTAGTTGATGATATACCGCAAAATGATGCATACGAAGTTTCACTGCTCTTTGGATGATATTGATCTGTGTTGTGCTCAAATTATTGGTTTCGTTGTTTTTCTTAAAAACAATGCTTGACCTTGTCTTTCATTCTCTCCTGGTACTGTCTCTGACAGGAGGTGTTCGTCAGCTATCTCATCAGATCTGTATAGTTTCAAAATGCTACCTCAAAAATTTGACAAATTTCGTTGGTTTGGCATGTAACGTTTTCCTCTTGTTTTGGTTTTTCTGTTTTTTTGGGGTGGAGTGGTTTGTTAGTACAAGTGATATCCATTATGCACGCTGGTTGGAATGAGCTAACAACAGAGCATGTTCATATGTAAAATGCATTTGTAATTATATATGTTATCCTGAGAATGTGTCGATATCCTTTTCCCACTGTTGTTGTAATTGCTATATATAAACATCAAAGCGGATCATGTGCAATCACTTAGCCAGAACAAAAATTTGATTCCACGTCTCTTTGGAAGACGCTTGTTGCTGGGGCCCACAAAGTATGGCAATTACCGGCTTACGTTTGCGGGGCCCACAAACCGAATCACACAAGGGTTGCATGGCCAGATGGAGCATCACATTTTTTTGTGCAATGTGATTGCACTTGATCCACCCTCTGTTAACATTGAGTGTGTATCAGGTCAGCGACCTCTGATGGAATGCCATGTCTGGACTATGTTTTCAACTGTTCATTTTGCAAACTCTAGATGCCGTTCATCTAGGGCATCAATGGTTCTAAAAAAAATTGTGGGACCCCATCTAAGAGATGATGAGTCCAACCATGGTGCTTAGGATGCCATTCATCGCATGGAGAGGTCTGTGGAGGTGCAATCACATTGCCGCTGTATAGGGTTGCAAACGGTTTGGGTTTTGGATAAAAAAATACACCGGAGTTAGTTCTGTTCGGATGCCGGACAGCCAAAATTTGCAAAAACACCATCCCATATTCGAATCTTTTGCAACCCTACAGCCACACCTGACTGTCCTCCATCTCTGAGATACAGCGTGTCAGCTGTGGATCCCAACCTAAGATGGAGGGCAGATAAGGTGCAGCGGCACTCTAAAGTGTGCAATGTGCTTGCAACTGATCTGCCATCTATCATGGATGAACAGCATAATCAGGGTGACATCTGATGGGTTACTGTCAGAGGTCGCTCTAAGCTGATCGTCACTCGTTTGCATTTGGCAGTTGTGGCCAGCCGGGTGGTTGTGAAGGTGCAGACTGTGGCCTCAGAGTGTGTCCTTAGCTTTCAGAGGTGGGCCACTTAAGGTAGGGTGGTCACGGGGCTTCACCCGAGGTTTTCCATTGCTTACCACTAATTTCGCAAATGGCTTACTTTTTCGCATATATTGAACACGCTCCATGAAGTTATTTGTGAATCTTCAGATATCGCAAATATCGTACTTAAATATTTATGAAACTATAGCAAATATGCGATATTTCTTATTTTTTATAATTTTTTTGAATCATATATAAACCCGTTGTAGATTTTTGCATATAGCAACCTAAATATCAGTGAATGTAAGCAAATAAACATTCAAATGAATTGAAAACATACAAACATATAAACAATAATGTTATATACAAATCATTCAGTTTGAACATTCAAATCATTTAAACATTCAACAGTGGTTTCAAATTTATATTCAAATCATTTAACATTCAACAGTGGTTTCAGTTTTACATTCAAATCATTTAAACATTCAAAATTGCTTTCAATTTAAACATTCAAGAGTGGTTTCTATTTTATATTTAAATCATTTAACATTCAACAGTCAATTTTACATTCAAATCATTTAAACATTTAATCAATGACATTATATACAAATCAATGACACACAAACGACTTTATATAAAAATTTATTCATAGAAACATTCAAATAACATTATATACAAATTAATGAGTAATCAATGAGTTACAATGTTTATCTTCGAATATATACAAAAAACAAAAAACAAAAAACAATCAAATAAATTTCTGCGGTTGAAGATGTTGTGATTGCCGTGATCGTAGCTCTTTGATAACCTTATTTGCATTATTCAGAAGGCTAGCTTGAGTACGTATCATATCCTCTTGAGTACGTACCATATTCTTCACCATGTGGATTTCTTCAAGTGCAAGAGCCAACTCTCCCTTTGATCCACTTATGGTTTTCTGTGCTTCTCTCCAACTTTCTTTTCTCCCCAAAAGTTTCTCTTTGTCACTGAAGAACACACAATTTGTTGGATGACTATAAAATCGTCATTGATGACACATTTCATGGATGACAAGTCGATGTCTTTGTTGCCCTCACACCAGTTTTGAAGTTTGAAGAGGAATACCGTGGGGTAATCCTTTGTGGCATGCAATAGAAATTTGCTAACTGTGCAACAATAATTGATTCATTGAACAAACTCTGACTACTGAATGACTCGGTTGGCCATTTGACACTCAACATCATTCATGTTGTGCATCTAAATGTCCTTCCTGGCAATGTTCTTCACCTCTACAACCACATTGGCATTCTCCTCCTCCTCCAATGCGCCTTCATAGGGGCATCAATGTACCTACATTTCTTTTATAGTTAAGCTTACAAACATATATTTATTAAAAAAACATACAAAATATCAACAACAATAGTTACATTTTCCCTAGTCAGTCTGCGAAGCAATACAACGCAGTCGACACGTGACATGTGAGGACCTATGAATCTTTGCTCATGGTCTTCTTCGTTGCATGACCGACTCCACATTGCAGTACATAGAAATTCATGTGCAATATCTCACATTTGGGGCTTTTAAATGAATATGTGCTCCCATATGCAAACCTGCATAATAATGATTAACAAAGATTAATACACAGTATGTATCAAAACATAATATGCAAGTATAGAAATGATTATATATCAAAAGTTTAGGCATAATGAAGGAATAAATACTTTCAACAACACCAACATCCCAACGAGTTTTTTTTATTTTATTTCGCACTTCGTACTACTCAAATGTGTATACAAGTGTGCAAGTGCGATTGTTCCTCATGCGTATTGATCGACGTAATCTAGGTCTTTCAATAGTTTGATGTATGATGCATTTATCGACTTTCCACCAGTATCGATGAATATACATAAGCCAAAGAAGTATATCAAGAATGCTCTCACCATCTTGTCAACTCAACTACCGCTCTTCTCTCCAATACACGAAAATTTCTTCTTCATTCTTCTCGCCTTACTTAGATCATAATTGCTCCTAAGCCATGAAAATTTGAACTTATCGACTTCGAATACATCATCATCTGCTTGCAAATAAATATCATACAAGTGCTTAAAATTTCTCCACCGATGTCTACTAAGTGACTCTCCATGGCACTTCAATCCAGTTATTCGTGCCACGTCCTTCAATATGATGGTCATCTTAAGATATTCGAATTAAAATGTATTGGTTGTCGGATTCCAAAACTACACAACGACCTTTAACAGAGCATGACTAATGTTCCATAGTGTAATATTCAAGAATTTATGAAAATGCATTGATCTAGTAACTCCACTTCCTCCGCTAGTGTTATAAACCATTGGTATGCTTGGTTCCAGGAGAAATAGTATATACAGAATATTGGCTCTTCTAAGTCAATTGGCTAAGAATCCTGTAATTCAAATTAATTTTACTAAAATTAGTTAATTTCAATAAAATTCATGTATATTATATATATGTATATGTATATATAATCAATGAAATCAGTCAATTATAATGAATTTCTACATGTTGCACATATACACGATAAACTAATCAATTACATTCATGTATAGTAGAAATATATATATATATCAATTTAATCAATGAAAGCAATCAATTTTAATGAATTTCTACCTGGTCACGAGCACCAAATCTTCTTCCCGCCACCCTCTCACCACTACCATTATAGGTGGTCATATCTCCAACTTCATTTATCTGGGATTGAGGTTAGTAACAACCTCATAACTAGCCATTGGATCACCTCCATCACCTTAGATGCTTTCAGGATGGAAGACAAAATTGTGCCTACAAATTGCTCAACTTTTTTTTGTACATTCTGCCTTAGATACCTACCACTTTGAAATTTGTAGTTGTACACTATATGATAATTCATGTTGTGCATCCAGCTCACTGCTTGACCACAGCTATATGTGATTATTTATGGTGTATTTTTTGTGAAAAATGTCAAATACCCATATTTTTGTCAATGAATGTGGCTTCCTCTCTACCTACTTATGCATACTAAGTTGTGCTTCCAAATTACCAGGATGACCCAGTTCATAGTTCTTCATTGGCTTTTGTTGTTGTGCTTAAGAAATTTCAGATGATGTGTGTGTGGTCTCCATTTTCGTATTGGCCATATTGTATTAATAAAAAAATTCGAATTTTCCTACAATAACAATACAAAAAATATTGAACAAGCATTGCAAAAAATAAACAACATATTTGTGTTTCAAAAAGCATTTAAAAAAAAAGAGAACACTCTGCTTACCGAAAATAATAAAAAACTTTTTATTTCAAGCAGAAAAACAAAACAAAAGTCAAACGCTATTTTATTCGACTGTTAAACAAAATAGAACATTGTTTGATTCAACTATTAAAAAAAAGGGAACATTGTGCTTACCTGAAAAACATGTCGTCAATGGTTCAACGATGATGAAATGCCTTTGATGAGTAGTTGTCAAAAATAGTTTCCAGAAACATTTGATAGAAATAGTTCTCAGAAGGGAAGCATGTTGGGGACCACTAGTTGGGGACAAAAGACAAAAAATAACCTAGATTATATGAAAATAATTAGGTTAGAGACCACAATGAGTTTATATATGATTAAAATTTTTGCAAAAAAGCAAGAAATATCATATATTTGTCATAATTTTGTAAATATTTTACGATATTTGTGATATCCGGAGATTCACAAATAACTTCATGGGAGAGCATTCAATATATGCGAAAAAGTAAGCTATTTGCAAAATTAGTGGTAGGTGTTTCACACATAAATTTATGCGATTTTGGGAAGTATATGCCAAACAATAGGATATTTGTAAGACACAAATATATTTATGCAAAATATTAATGTATATGCGTAAGAGTTGGATATTTGCAATTTTGGTGGTTTTAGTTTTACTGAAATTTTGCAAATAAATTTATGGGAGTTCATGAGGTCTAAATTCACATAAAAAACTTGTGATTCTGGATTTAAGCAAGGTGTTGGAGATAGCCAATGTGCAGTACAATTTTATCCAAAAAAGACTTAAATTTGTAGTTGCGAAGGGTAAAAGTATCCTAACGATGTCAGATATTTATGATTTTGGACATGGAAGAATATCAGAAATTATAAGGTTTTTAGGAAATTTGGTCAAATTACCTGTATAGTATGGTCATTTTTCATAATTTTTAAAGGTTGATAGTTGCAAGATATTTGAAGGTTCCCTCATTATCTTCATTCTCTCTCACTAGAAATTTGGTTGTAAAGGCTAAAAATGTTTTATTTTTGAAAATATGTACGAATAGGGTTTGTGTTTTCACCCGTCATGTAAACTAGCTTTCGTGTTGAAAATTTTCTTGTTTGTTTTTTAAAGATACAAAACATATTCAGAAAATCATTGTTACGGTACAACAAAAATGATGCATTTTCTAAAAAAAACTACAATTTTTAAAAATATGTCCGTGTCCAAAATAACAAGTTGTCGACTATAAAAGAACCTTTTCACTCTTCGCACATGCGGATTTTCTTTGATATGCAAACTTTCCTCTCAAATATCCAAATATGTGAATTTCCTCTTTTATTTGCAAATTTTCTCACACATTTGTGAATGTCCTCATACATTCTTTCACATTTAACACGTTAAAAGTGCGATGAACATTTAAAGATACTTCAAAAGTGCCACTAAAGTCTTTAGCGCCACTTCAAAAGCATTATGGATATTTAGTGACACTTCAAAAGTGCCACTTGAAAAGCAACACTAATGCTTTTAGTGATACTTCAAAAGTATGATGGGGCTTTAGCGACACTTAAAAAGCACGACTTTGGTGTCACATCAAAAGCGAGTATTTGCATGAAATTTACAAAATACAGCATGACATTCACATATTTTGAGAGAAAAATCACATATTTGGGAGGACATTTGTATGTTCTCATATTTGAGAGAAAATTCGCAAATGTATGGGACAAAATTCATATATTTGAAAGAAATATCTCAAATAAAAGAGAAAATTCACATATTTGAATATTTGAAAGGGAAGTTCGCATATCTTGAAGAAATTCACGTGTGAAGGTTGAAAATGTCTTTTTACAAAAAAAATTATGGTTTTAGATACGAGCAGATTTTCAAAAATTGTAAGTTTTTTCGAGAAATACGTCACTTTTGTTGTACAATACAGTCATTTTCTGAAACATATATGTCCATCTTCATCAATTTTAAAATGAAATAGCATAGAAAAGAGGGGATAGCCCACAAATTTGAACTTTGTATCATATGCTTGTTTTTAGAATTTTTTTTTTCGTTTATTGCATGGGGAGACTGACACTGGGTTGGGAGACCTGTTATGCTGTAAAGTGCTACTGGGCAGTGGTTGCTATGTTTGGGTATCCGTGGGGTTGGTAGGAGCTGTCAGTGCACGTCCCTTTGTGGTGGGACGTTGCAGGTTCAAACCGCAGTTGTACGTTGAATAGTAACTGGTGGGGGTCTGCCCTTGCCTTTAAAAAAAATGGTTGATATGCTCAATGTCTTTTAGCTTGAGCACCTTAAATCAACTCATCTAGCCAGGTGTGTGTGGAGCCCTTATAGGCTAGTAGAGCTTAGGGACTTTGGATTGCACTACTTGTAAAGGACCTAAATTCTAAAATTCATGTAAAGATTTTTTAAAACGTAAAGTTTCATATTTCAATTAGGATGCATCGATTGTCAATGCCTACTCGTTTGAAAGAGTTGCTAATAAAGTTATAAACTTACAAAAAAAAAAAGCTATATTGCTGTTCCAGACCGGCATGTTTTCACCTTTTTGTTTCTGCTTTCAGTGTTTATGATTACCCGAAGCTATGTCGCGGGAGCCTTCGCTTCTAAGCCCGTGGCAATTACACTATTATGATCGAATCATGTCATCATACTCATGCTTCTATAAACTCAATCATAGCACAATAAGAAGGGATACAATGAGCTACCAGAGAGAGAGAGGTGTGCAAATGGAAACAGGAAAAAAATGATCTTTCTAAATTAGGGCACACATGGAAGTCAACAATATATTTATTATCTTAAAATTTGTAATTGAAAATATTTTTCATTGAAAAAACTAAATTTTCATGTTATTTTTAAAGGACATTGGGGGATTACCCCTGAATTATATTAAAGAATCAGAAAAATTTTACAAAAGATGGACCAAAGTGGGTAGTCAATCCAGTGTCTTGTCCTTCCAAATAGATTATCACATGTACGAAGCAAAAATAAGACATAGCCCATGGCCAGCAGGGGCTCCTTGTGCATAGGCAAGAGAGGAAGCACAACGTCCTTCTGAAGCTGCAGTCATCTTAGGGTTAATGAAACGAGGACAAACAATTTAGTAATGATATGAAAGAGACGACGCACCTACTTTTATATTATGAAGTCATTATCTATATATATATATATATACACTAAAATCTGTCTCATTGAACGGTGAAGGGTCCAACATGGTGGAAGCACGGGCTGTGCGCACCGTGCATAAAAAAGAGAGATTTAGTGGCAGTTCTGGACAGCGCTAAAGACCTGGTTTTCTGCCCAGGTCTTTAGCGGCAGTCAATACCAATGTTATCAGTATCCGCAGCCATTGATTTTGGATCACCGAAAAAACCTGTATATAGGTCAGATTCCGGCGATTCAAAAGTTGGTTCCCATTAAACAAAACATATAGATCACATCTATGCTGTTAGACGTGAAAAAAAAACTTAAAACAACGATTTTTGAATGGGCCTAAGGAGACCCAACTAAAAAGGGAGCCTAATGAACACAAATATATATATATATATATATATATATATATATATATATATATATATATATATATATATATATGCTTTGGCATAAAAGGCTTCTTGCCCAATGTTGTCAAAATAGTATTCTGGCTAAAGATTTAGGTGAATCGGCCGATACTAATTCTCAATTTTTTTAAAGAGGTGAAGCCGAAGGAGCCATCCGGTAATTGCTAGTGGCTGTCTAGTGATAAGGTGAAGATGGTCGAGTTAAGTCTGCTTACGTCTCCCATCTATTAGCAGGCTCCAGCCCATTAGGCAAGTATTGGTTTGAGTTTGACCTAAACATGTAGGTACACGTGCTAGGGCAAGCCTAAACTTAACCCACTAGACTAAAGCAGGTCATTAGGCAAGTATTGGTTTGAGTTTGACCTAAACATGTAGGTACACGTGCTAGCGCAAGCCTAGACTTAACCCACTAGACTAAAGTAGGTCATTAGGCAAGTATTGGTTTGAGTTTGACCTAAACATGTACGTACACGTGCTAGTGCAAGCCTAGACTTAGCCCACTAGACTAAAGTAGGTTAGCTGGATGATGCATGGCAGCTTCGGTGATGGTCACCGGTGAATATGATAGGGAGGGTGTGGGCCTTGGGGGTCCTCTGGGGCCCTCCTCTTCGCTGGAACGTCACGTCGCCTACAGCTGGTGCTTGTTACTCTGAAAGCCATGGGCGGGTCCCACGTCACCTGCTCTTTCTTTCCACATATATTTTTTGGAACCTTTTTTTTGAATTTATAACTAGAAGAAATCTTAGTTGGCACCTGGTCGCGCTGGCTCAGCCCGGTCATTGTACGGACAGCGTAAAATTTCAAGGGTAGGATCCCTGCTCTTGAGGTTTATATATATGCTATGTGTTGGCTTGCGCAGAGGAGCAACACACATGAGAATCAAACCTTCACTGCCAGTCTAAGTAGCCAAGGCCCCACCCCACTAAATCAACCCCCCTTGGGCCTTTTTCTTTTTAACCTGATTGACATAGTATTTAGAGGGTGAGAGAGGTTAAGGTGCAATGTGATTGCACACTTTAAATATGCTGCTTCACCTGATCACCACTCATATTTTCATTTTTTGTTTTTGGATATGGTGATCTGGTGAAGCATCATACTAAAGTGTGCAATCACATTGCACCCAGATCTCAATTCTTGGACAGTGATGGTCGGTCGCCTCTCCACCCCCATCAACATTTTCATGTAAGAAAATTGGCATATAGCAATGCAGATGACTCGCAATATTAGCCTAATTATAGTCACTAATTTTGTTACCCAGGTTTTCTCGACAAAAAAAGATCTCTTGTTTTTAAGAAAAATCTTGCGAAATTATCAGTATGTTTAAATTCTAAAAGTATATAAGAAAATATAGGAGATCTGTCTCCTACTACAGTGCTTAGGAACCCTAAACTCCGATACTTGAGTCAGAGGTGAAGCTACACATGCCTAATAGTGCACTACATTTACTTCAAGAAGAGGAATAAGGTCCTAGACTTGAGGTCTCAGGAAAAAAGATGCCTTAACGAAGGATCCCAGACTTTGGTGCAAGTGTCTCGGTGTCCTCCGAGTTAAAAGACATAAGTAAATATACAAATGAATACCCTTGAACAAACTAAAGATGTACACAGTTTTCAGAGGAGTGGTACCCCTTTGGTAACAAGATCGTAACAAAATTGTGTATGAACATAGCATGTAATGAAAAAGCAACTAAATAAATAAATGAATAAAATATTCATGCATGTAGTTAGATTTGGCATAGATTTGTGTATTCGGTGCATGACACACCTGAGGGTTGAACCCTAAGTTGGGCGAATCGACTCCTCTTGGCTTATATTGGGGTTATGTTCAGCATTAAAAGTCGACTCCTCAGAATTCATAGTCAACTTCTCTCTTGTGTATATTATGTTATTCTTTCAAAGTCGACTTAGAGTCGACCCCTGTGTTAAGTGAGTCGACTTTTCTTCATTTGGATTTGATGTTTTGTTCTAAGAGTCGACACCTGAGTTGGGTGGGTCAACTTTTCTTGGTTTATATTGAGTGTTATGTTCTAATGTTTAGAGTTGACTCCTAGGTTGGGAGAGTTGACTTCTCTTCTAATTTTGGGTATTAGTATCAACTCCTCTTTTGTAATATATTTGATGTGATTTGGAGGACAACTCCTATTTGTAAAGGACTGACTATTTTTGTGTTAGGATTTGAGGTTTTCAGCCATGATGGGCTTTTCGATCATAGATGTCTGTTATGCTAGTTTGTGATCTGTGTTGAGTGTTGGATCATATTGAGACTGTGGTTTGTTTCACCCCACTACTTAAATTATTTTCCAGGTTATGTCTTGGTAGAACAAATCAACGAGGAGCATTAAGCTCAGTGGACTTTTAGTCATGGACTTGAGACTACGTCTTACTATTGTGTTGGTTTTGGTTTTTGGTACTATGTCAAAATAGAATGTATTATGCAACTGTTATACTTTCAATGAATGAATGAATGTGTTTTATATGCCAAAATCTGGTGTATTTCAATATTGGTTTGCAAAGAGGTGCAAATGATGTTTTACCAAACTTTGTCTAGAATGTAACCCGCTTGAGGTTTTGAATGCCATTGTCGATTTTAAATGATAAAGAAAAGTTTTAATTTTCAAGCATTTTTAAAAGGGTTAAAAACCTAGGGTGTTATAAAGCGTCCTTTGGAAGATAAATTGTTTATTTGTTTTAGTCTAAAAAACATGTTTCTGTTCTGATTTTAGAACTAAAAAACAGGAAGACTAGATGAATTTTTGGTTTTGACTCAAAACAATAAAGTTTTAGACATGTGTCTCAACTTTTCAATGAATATAAAACATAGATTTTTTATGTCAAATCTTAGAGATATACTGGAGAACAAAGACTGTTATATAGAAAACTAGTTATTTTCCCGTTCACTTATATTTTTGAAGGTCTTAGATTTGGAATTAGAAATTGCATTGAAGCTGAAAATGAAAGAGCCAAATGTCTATTTTCTAATGAGCCCTAGTTGGAAGATGATCTACAAATAGGGAGATATGACTTTGTCAATCAAACAATGTCAGATATGAAAAAATACAAAAAACTTAATTTTGGATCTAAGATGGATCCAATATCCAAAAATCAAAGCAAAAACAAAACCTCTAGCCTCACAACATTGATTTGTAAAAAATGATGATTTTAGAGTCTAAATGAATGGTCTCATTGTGATTTCCATTTTATGAATCCCCAAAATTTTTGAAAGCAAAAAGAAGGTTTTTATGAAAAAAAATTTAGAAAATGGGTTTGAAAATCAAATTCAAAATTAAGAGTTTGTGGGGTCTATTATTCAAGGTTATGTGTCTTTCTTCATTCATTGACCTCAAAATCTTTGTTGAGTGTACTAACTTCATACACAAATCCTAGAAAAAGCAAGCTTGATGGTGTGAGTCATAGACTCGAGAAAAAGATGAAACAAGCAAAATATACCAATGTTAGAGCAATACTTATAAAAATATAATAAATAAACAAAATAAATATTAAGATGAACCAAATATCATATCAATTTTAGATGGCCCTTTCTATGTTGTTGACAAGTATAGTGGAAAACTAATAGCACTTTGGCTAGGCACAAGCTTAAAAAGGGGGGGGGGGGGTCAGATAAAGGATCCGGGTCCTAGGCTAGGTAGGTTTAACTGGGCTAGGTTGGCTAGGCTAAGTTGTGCAAAGATTTTGGCAGAGTAAGGTTATGACTAAGAACTTAAAAACTAGATGGCACTCTAAATACTGAAATAGGGAGAGTGTCTCTCTATTTATAGTTTTTTTGGTGGATCCAGATACGTTTGTTATGTATCCAAGATTCATCATTCTGGACCAGGTGTAGATTGTGATGGATGACTCTTAATGAGCAGTTATTGAACAAAGGATTGAGATTCATCAAGACATATTGCCTAAGATATAAGGGTGGATTTTTGTAAAGAGGTTTTGAACTCAGAATATTGTGTTTCGAGTGGATGGAGGGTAGTTTAGGTTCACGTCGGCAAAGCATTTTCTAAAATTGATAGGAACTACTAACGATAAATGTTGTTGATGACAAACATGATTTGTCATTAGCGGTAGGTGTTGATAACGATTCATAGAGTGACCTACTTGAGACAACAAATAAATGTGTCGTTAGAAGATGATGACATCACTTCTGAGCAAGAGATTAACTATTGACGATAATTCTTGAAAGTGCCGACGACAATCATTGTGTCGTTAGTATTTGAAAACTTGTTTTGCTTATAACTTTCTATCTGAATGCCATTTTGAAGTAGTTTTTGATGCGTTGGAAAGATACCACTCTATACTTTAATTTATCTTTTAATTTTAAAATTATACTTAGTAATTTTGGTGGTAAAAATGCACTTAAAGTGATTTATACATGAAAAACAAGATTTTACTAAATAAGTCATCTTGTTTTGGTTATAACTTTTAACTTTGATGTTGTATTGACCTGATTTTTTAGCTTGTTAGAAATGCGAGATTTTTTAGTTTAATTGATCTTTTGGACAAAAATCTTAAAGATGCCACTTTGGAAGAAAAAAATAAAATTAAAGTTAGCATAGCTTTGAAATGAGCCAAAAACACTAGATTTTGGTACATGACTTCTGACATGAAATGACTCGATCAAAATTGGGGTGTCTACATAGACAACCTAACCTAATCAAGAAGCTATTCAAAGTGATCTGTGTTGAGTTGCTCGATCTCACCGAATACAGGGTGTGAGCAGATCTTCGCGAGTAGGCGAAAGCTTGGTTGTACCTTGAGAGCGAAATTGCATGAATACCCATTGCATTAAGGTCTTGATCTTAAGTGAGATAACTATCACTTGAAAGATAATGTGTGTAACACGTGCCTTCGAGCACACCTAGTTCAAGCTCAGTTGCCTTACCCACTTAGTCAACTAATTTTCCAACAACCTTTTCTACAAAATCTTTCTTAAATTTTAGATAATGGTTAAATCCTAGTAAACATGCCACCTAGTCTTGGTGGTCGGCTTATCACATGAAAGGAAAACACATGAAAAATATGTGGTAAATGCATGATAAATGCATGAGAAACATGTTTCGCACACTATGGGAAACACATCTTTCTTAAATTTGTGACATTTTTCAAACTGTGACTAGTTCATTTAGCTTGTGAAGTGGCATGTCTTGGGCTTGACACGCCTAATCCCGTAGAGACCAAGAGGGACTAATGATATGCTAAAACAAGTCTGGCTGATTTTTTTTTTTTTTACTCGGAGAAACCGCCTTAGACCAAAGACCTAGTCACATTGGTTTTGCCTGTTGTACTTATGGTCGCTGTTTTGGCAGCATAAAACCCCGAGAGCTTACCCCTCGCCCCAGGGAGTCGATAAACTTCAGCTTGAGCAAGGGGTGATGCTCATGGGATTTGAACCTAGACAGTTGAGTCTCTAGGTGAGACACTAGAAAAGTGCAGAAAAGAAAGAGAAAAAATGCTACTTTAATGAATATAAATGATCAGTAGTGTCTAAAGTAGGAGTGGCAATTTCTGACACGACCCGCCAACCCGCCTCTTAGGCGGGTTCGGGTTGGGCTTAAGCCAACCCGTTTAATAAACGGGTCGACCAGTGTAACCCGTTTATTAAACAGGTCGGGTTCGGGTTGGGGGTATGCCAACCCGCCAACCCGGCTGACCCGTTTAATAAACGGGTTAGGCAGGTGGGTCGACCCGCCAACCCGTCTGCCCGACCCATCAACCCGCCAACCCGACCCGCCAACCTGCCTACCTGCCAACCCGATCCGTCAACCCGCCAACCTGACCCGCGAACCTGAAAACCCGTTTACCCGACCCAACCCATTTATTAAATGGGTTGGCGGGTCGTGTCGGGTTACCCGTTTATTAAACGGGTCGGGTTCGTGTTTGCCACAGCCGACCCGTTTAATAAACGGGTCGGGTTCGGGTTGAGGTATGCTGACCCGCCAACCCGACCCGATTGCCACCCCTAGTCTAAAGCAGTTGCCACCGCCACATGATTTTGATTGGAAGCCAGAAAGCCATATCCATGCGAATATATAATGCAAGGTAGGACCTTCTTGCATTATAGCGTTATGGTAAAAGCAAAAAAATGATTCGTTTCAATCTTCATTGATATCAAAACAGGTAATCCAACCAAATATTGCATCTAGATGATGCATGTGACTTGGTAAGGAAGAGAGAGAAACTAGGTGAGTTTAAGTGAGCACTCGACGTTGGGTCCTACACTTTGTCCTTGTTTCTCTCAATCTTCTTCGTGGGTCTCCCAATCTTGTAGGGGCCCCTCAAACGACTGCCCCCTCATCTTCTTATTGTCGCTATAACCAAATAGTCACTGCAGAACAAGCGGCCTGCTCGGCTCATATCTTCAACCTTTAATGCATAATTGCATCACCAACGCCATCCCAACTATTGCACCCATTTCTGGTTCTCCTCTGTCAAATCGAGGTGCGAGGTTAGCGATCATTCAGTCTTAGTAAAAATATTGAAGTTTTGTCTATGTAGATAAAAAACAAAGTTTTGTAAAATTAGAAGTAATTACTGCTAACTTATCTGGGGTTAGTTCAAAGGTGTTATGATTTTACCTTCAAAATCTTAGAATATACTGTTACCCTTATACATCCCAGATCGGGTTTGCAAGGCCTATAATATAAATAGTTGAGTTTTGATTTGGTAGCCTCTCTCCTCAAATTTACATTTTGTTGATTTTTTATTTATCTTTAGAATGTACCGAAATAAAGATCATCATCATTTCTATGCCACAATTTCAACTCATTAAAAAAAAACTTATAAATAAGAAAAAAAAAGCGATCAATAAATTTTTATAAGTCACATTTCAGTTTTCACTAGCAATTTAATGCCAAAACTAGATGTGGGTTTTTAACCACAGCACAGTTTAGTTGCACTTTTGAGAATTTTGAAAACATAAATGCATTTTGAATTATGCAGAAAAGTTCAGTACTAATAGAAAATTACCAATTTAAATTTCTGTCTTCATTTCATAGTTGCCGACAAGTGCATCGCTTAACCGACCACCCATCTCTCGCAAGCTGTCGAGATGGACGGTTACGAGAAGCGATGCTACATCAATTCGGTTTTCCTTTTAAGAATTCACAAATCACAATCTTATGGGATACTTGTGACAGCAGATCCGCAATATACTTTTTTACTTTGTCAGTATCTTTTCTGTCTGAGTTTTTTATTATATAATTATTGTTGGGGCTGTTTGGTTGTTGATGAGGCGAAGGTGGGGGCTTGCAGGAGCACACTAGCTGAGGCTGAGAGAGAGAGAGAGGAGGATCTGGGAGGAGAGAATGGTAAAGGAGATGGGTTCTGAATGGAGTCCATGTAGGAACGGCAAGTACAATCACGTTCTCATCAAGCTCGCCGTCTCCATTTTGCTGTTTGGTCTCGCATTCCGCCTATTCTGTTCGAATTCCAGCGGTTTCTCACGGGTTTCGGAGGTCAGAGAGTCCGATCTCTCCTTCTCCGACGCTTCTTCCGGCGAAAGATCGGATACACATTTGCCAGATTCGGGAGTTTTGGCCACCCACTTGAATAAAAATCAGGGAGGTGCGTACCCTGCTGCCTTTAATCCACGTACTTGCGAAAAGGATCTGTGTGTACACAAACGTTCCGATCTTCTGCTTCCTAAACTTTTTTCCCCTTTCTAGTTAATGATGTAGAATTTGTGATTAACTCATGGTTGCCTAAAAATCAGTAAATTTTTTTGGGTGTTCAAAAATTAGTCTCTGCTGGTTATTTTAATGGTCCCTTTGTTTTTCATTAGTATTGCTGAATATCTCAACAATAAAGGAGTCGATATATTTTTTTCTTTCCATTTTGGTTTTGAGGAAATAATTTGATATGAGCATTATAGCCTTCTGATGCTTAAAGGAAATCGCTAATTTTCATGTTGGGAATTCCATTTTCATGTCATTTTTGGTTGCTGCAATCGTTTTTGGTAAATGGTACTCAAAGGACTTCATTTTATTTAATTGATCAACTATAGTATATAAAATTCTTTTTTTGGATCTTTAATGGCCAAATACCACTGTGTTTTTTTCTCCTAGTCACTGTGATTCGACTGTGGTTATTTAGGATGTGTTTTCTCGATAATTTTCTTCTTTCTTTCTGTATTTTCACCAATTAAGTTGTGTGACTGTGTCCTACACATTTTCTTTTTCGCTGCTGCTGTGCAACTCATGGATGGTTAGAACTTTTCTTTTTTAGGGATAGGCAATCTGGGTTAGGCAGACCCCTACCATCCATGTAATATTTCCTGATTTTTCATTTCTGAGACATCCTTCCAACAATTCCACTTTTTAAGATTCTTTTTTTGGGAGTATTTCTGTGTCTACTGATGTTGAATGTAAAGTTCATCTGTGCATGCAGCAAAATGCGACCTTTTTGTTGGAGATTGGATCTACTATCCATCTGGGCCGAGATATACCAATGCGACTTGTCTGAGGGTTGAAGATCATCAAAATTGTATGAAGAATGGACGGCCAGATTCAAATTATCTTTACTGGAGGTGGAAGCCTCACGATTGTGATGTGCCCGTCTTTGATGGGGAAAAATTCCTAGAGATGATGAGGAACAAAACTTGGGCATTTATTGGGGACTCCATTTCTAGGAACCATGTTCAATCCTTGCTTTGCCTTCTGGCTCAGGTATACTAACTGGCTATAGAAACTTAATTGACTTTGCTGTTCCTGGTTTTGTCTTGGAAAATATGCTTGGGATTTGATGCCTTTTGCAAGTATATGATCTCAAAATTTTTGCTAGGATTTGGATCTCCTAATTGATCTTGCTCCTTGCTATTGTCAAGTAGAGAATCAAAACTTTCTTATCTTCTTGACTTCATCTGTGTTACTTCATCTGAAGATTTAGATCATGGATACTGTTATCTCATCACAAATGTGCTATTTTACATAATGATAGATGGTTTCTATCTAAGTTTATTCCTTCAAATTACAAATTACTGGGCTTTTAGTCTTTGTGGGGAAAGTTGTATCATCAGCTTAAGCTACTGGCTGAGCCTGTTGTCTTTACAATTTTAATTACATGTGTACTATGGTATACTTCTTGAGTTGCAATGAATGACAATATCAGCCCTATGTCACACAGACACTTCACTTAGCATGTGTATCCTGTATCGACACGATACGATACTTGGACCTGACACGACACTTCATGGGTCAAACCAATTTTCCAGTCAACATTGTGTCATTAACTTTTATTTTCTTTTATGATCTTATTCAGTGTTATCAGTATCGTATTGTATTGCGATACAATACGATACACAATATCGTATTATTGGTGGGGGAATCGATACAACATGAGGGTCATATGGTATTCGATACGATTATCATACTGATATGATATGGCTCGTACGATACATGGGTGTATCATACCGTATTGTACGATACACCCTGTATAGTACTAGTTGACCCCCCTCCCCCCTTTTTTATACTTTTTCGATGCCGAAAAAGCGGCCACTTATGGAGGCCATTTTTAGCTCCTGAGGGTCATTTTGACCTCTTTTTTGCATGTTCTTTCTCCCCAAACCCCTTTTCTAAGCCTACCTGCCCTATTTTGAGATCAAATCCATCCTTAAAATTAGGGATTTTGTTAGATCCGAGCCCTAAAGTGTGGTTTGCCTCAAATCTCACCCATTTCCATCATACCCAACATTTTTTGGCTTCTAACCCTCAAAACTGACCCTAAAGCCTGTCTTTTACCCTAAAACCCCTCATTTCCATCATACATACTTGTTTTTTGGCTTTTATGTTATGTAGTTGTAGTGAACTTTTGAGTTTTTCACTTTTTTAGTCATGTAATCAACCATGTAGTTGTAGTGAACTTTTATGTCTATGATCTATCAAGTATCACTATCATCAATCTTTATCTAATGAATTATTGAACTCTATTTCATGTGAGTGATGTCAATAGTCTGCTATGTTTATTTTTATATAATTACTTATTTTTAATTCTTGTACTCATTCTTATTTATTTATTTTTTCTTGTGTTCTAAGTTTTACATTTTTGTTTTTAGATTTTTAGATTTTTTGATGATTTTTAGATTTTTTTTGCATAATTTAAATGTTTTTTTCTCGTATCTTACGATACGGTACAATACACCCGTATCTCATGCTCATGTGGTCCTGTATCTCATGGGTACGAGTTTCGATACACTAATCACAACATTGATCTTATTTACTTATTTTATATTCACTTGAATTCTTTTTCTTTTAAAATTTTCATCAATTACATTACATTTCAATTTCAATTTAGTTTCATTATTTGATGTTCTTACTTATAGTGATTTAAAACTATTGTTTTATACAAACATACACAAGGTTGCAAGTATCGTATCGTTACCCTTATCAGTCGGGCCCAAAGTAACACCGTATCGTTGATAGATTATGGTTCCTGCAAAGAGAAATAAGACAAGAAGGTTTTGGGGCTGTAATCACGCGATTCCCAAAATTGGAAAAATCATGCCTCTTGGTCTCTTTTATAATTGAAACTACAACAACAAACAACAACAACTACGCCTTCATCCCAAAACAATTGGGGTCAGCGATATGAACCAAAAAAGAAATTCATTTTGGGTCTTCCACATGAATCCTTTTCCTCCAATCATTTCTATCCAACGCCATGTCCTCGGTGAGGTTCAAAGCATTCATATCCTTTCCTATCATCTCCATCCAAGTCTTCCTAGGCCTACCCCGACCTCTTTTAACTAATATATTTTCCCATTTCTCCAACCTTCTAACTGGAGCATCATTAGGCCTTCGCCGAATATGTCCAAACCACCGTAAACGATTCTCTCGCATCTTATTTTCAATGGGTGCAACACCTACCTTCTTACGTATCTCTTCGTTCCGAATCTTATCTTTTATTGTATTTCCACACATCCATCTAAGCATCCGCATCTCAGCTACACTCATTTTTTGAATATGATGTCTCTTGGCAGCCCAACATTCCGTACCATATAGTAAAGCGGGTCTAATAGTCGTCCTATAAAACTTTCCCTTCAACCGCAATGGCATTCTACGATCGCACAGCACTCCAGTAGCACTTTTCCATTTCATCCACCCAACCTTTATCCTATGATTTACATCTCCATCAATTTCTCCATACTTTTGAATGATGGATCCCAAATATTTGAAATAATCATTCACCGGTATATCTTGCTCACCAAGCTTCACTACACTCCCATCACTACTTCGTTGCTTACTAAACCGACATTTCATATATTCAGTCTTACTCTTACTCAACTTAAAACCTCTAGCTTCCAATGTCTGTCTCCATAATTCTAACTTAGCATTAACCCCAGCTCTAGACTCATCAATCAAAACAATATCATCAGCAAACAACATACACCACGGTACATTTTCTTGAATTGATCTCGTAAGCTCATCCATCACTATCGCAAATAGGAAAGGGCTTAAAGCAGATCCTTGATGTAACCCAACCGTTATCGGAAAATTGGTTGTCACCCCTCCACAAGTGCGGACATTGGTTACTACTCCTTCATACATATCTTTAATTATACTAATGTACTTGAGAGAAACACCTTTCTTCATCATTGTCCACCAGAGAACGTCCCTAGGTACTCTATCGTATGCCTTCTCTAAATCAATAAAAACCATATGCAAATCTTTGTTCCTCTCTCTATATCTTTCAATAAGTTGTCTAAGAAGATGTATAGCTTCCATAGTTGATCTTCCAGGCATAAAACCAAATTGATTCTCCGATATCATGACAACCTTCCTCAACCTAGACTCAATCACCCTCTCCCAAAGTTTCATAGTATGACTCATGAGTTTTATACCACGATAGTTTGTGCAATCTTGTATATCACCCTTATTCTTATATAAAGGCACCAAAGTACTCTTCCTCCACTCATTAGGCATCTTATTTGTTCGCCAAATCAAGTTAAAAAGATTTGTCAACCATTCTAAACCTTTCTCTCCCAAGCATTTCCAAGCCTCGATAGGTATACCATCTGGGCCAACTGCCCTTCTTGATTTCATTTTCTTCAAAGCCTCTGCAATTTCTTTCTTTTGAATCTTGCACATGAAGTCACGATTTATCTCATGAAAAGGAATGGAGAAGTCTCCAAGATCTTGAGCATGACTATCATTAAATAGCTTATCAAAATAATCTTTCCATCTCTCCTTAATCTCCTCATCTTTGACTAAAACCCTTTGCGTTTCATCTTTGATACATCTAACCATACCCAAATCCTTCGATTTCCTATCTCTCATCTTTGCAAGCCTATAAATATCCTTCTCGCCTTCTTTGGTATCCAACTCGTCATAAACCTCCTTATATACCTTAGCCCTCGCGTTTCAAACAACTTTTTTAGCTTCCTTCTTTGCTATCATATACTTCTCCAAATTCTCATTATCACGACTCTTACTTAGATTTCTATAACACTCTCTTTTAACCTTAATAGCTAATTTGACATCCTCGTTCCACCATGATGTATCCTTACCTAGTGGTGCACCGCCTTTAGACTCACCCAATACCTCCTTAGCTACTTTTCTCATACCACCCGCTATCTTATTCCACATTGATTCTGAATCCTCCTCGAGACACCAATCAACTTCCTTAACTACCTGCTCTACAAACATTCCTTGTTTAGCTCCTTTCAGTGCCCACCACTTAATTCTAGGATCTATCCTATGTCTATCCCTTTTGCGGCATTGTCTAATTCTAAGATCTAAAATTAAGACTCTATGTTGTGTAGCTACACTTTCTCCTGGTATAACCTTACAATCGATGCAACAACCCCTATCTCTCTTTCTAAGTAGGAAAAAATCTATCTGACTCGTATTAACCCCACTTTTAAATGTTACTAGGTGAGACTCCCTCTTCCTAAACCAAGTGTTTGCTAAGATCATATCATAGGACAAACAAAAATCTAAAATCCTTTCTCCACTTTCATTTCTTTCTCCTATACCATAGCCTCCATGGATATTCTCAAATCCATCCCTACTAATGCCTACATGTCCATTAAGGTCACCGCCGATGAAAAGCTTTTCTCCATAAGATGTCTCTTGTACTACTCCATCTAAATCTTCCCAAAATTGATGCTTAATGGAATCATCTAAACCTACTTGAGGTGCATAAACACTAATAATATTAATAATATCCGTACCTAATACTAATTTAATAAGTAAAATTCTATCACCCTTCCTACGGACCTCAACTACATTATCTATAAACTGACGACTCATAACAATCCCTACTCCATTCCTATTCCTATTTATTCCTGTATACCAAATCTTATATCCCCAAGGTTCTATCACTTTAGCTTTCTCACCGACCCATTTGGTCTCTTGAAGACATAAAATATCAATCTTTCTCCTACACATAACATCTACTAACTCTACCAACTTACCAGTTAAAGACCCTATGTTCCAAGTGGCTAACCTAATTTTATAGTCTTGGACTAACTTCTTTACCCCCACCCGTCCAACAAAGTGAGGGAACCCTTGCCTATTTGACACCACACCCGGGCGCCGGTGTGACGCGTCGCTTCTGGGCGACGACCTAGCAACCCTTGCACATTTATCACTGCCTCCGGGCCTAGAGAGTACAGCGCGTCGCTCAGTAGGGAACGCCCCAACGAAATTCTCATATTGGTTCATTTTCATAGGATATGACAGTTTTTATGCTGGCTGTCACAGGCCTACCGCAACCCTCCTCCTTTATCCGGGCTTGGGACCGGCAGTGTATAACTACACAGGCGGAGTTCTTTTATAATTGAAACTGCTAAAATAAAATACATCCCAAAAATACCCTTGATTACATATGATACAAAATGATTTAATGAGGGGTATTTAAGACAATATACAAAATAGCAATGATGGGTGAGTCATGTTAATAGCCTCCCTCAAGTTGAACTTGCCTCTCAAATATCAAAATTGTCGCTTCGTGAGGCCCTTGGTAAACCAATCAGCTATCTGTTCTTCAGCTTGCACATATCTGGCCTCTATCTCGTTATCTTCAATTTTTTGTTTTCAATATGCTTCATTTTTTCATGATGAATAGGATATAACGAGATATTGATAGCCCCTTGATTGTCACATAGTAGTAGGGATTTAGGTACAGTTTCCTCCAAATCATATAACAGATGTCTGATCCAACTCAATTCAACATTAAAAGAAGCCATGGAATGATACTCTGTTTCTGTACTGGATCTCGCTATAGCTTTCTGCTTCGGACTACTCCAAGAGACAAGATTCTTCCCAATAAAAACACAGTACCCCGACATGGATCGCCTTTCATCGGGATCGCTACCCCAGTTGGCATCTGAATATGTTATAACCAATATTAATTCTTAGTTGTAGCTTTTTTTCTATAAATCAAATCATCTCCTGCAGTCCCCTTTAAATATCTTAGAATTCTCTTCAAAGCCTCCATGTGTATCCCTTTAGCCTCCTGCATTCCCGACAACCTAGTGTTCCAAACTTTGAGTGTCTACTTCTTTGTCATAAAACAAATCACATCGATTAATGACAGAGATGTCCATCTGTAGACACATAATTTTTTCAAGATACCCAAAATACTTACATTTTTGGAAGAATAAGCTGCAGGTTGTAGTTTACAAAAAGGATAGCATGAGAAAACCCAAAGGATCCATTGGACGACTAAAGCAGTTTAGCCGTCTGACCCTGGACGACTATCTTAGTTTAGTCGTTTGAGTCGTCTGACCCTGGACGAGTATCTCAGTTTAGCCGTCCAACACCTGCCTTGTTTCCAGACGGCTACTTTAGTTCAGTTGTCCAGCCAATCCAACATTTGGTTTATCCTGTCCAGAGGACGACCAAACATGTTTAGTCATCCATCTCTAGACGAACATACCAGTTTAATCATCCAATCAGTGTGAGAAATGAGGTACGTTTGCCTCATCTCGAACCACTTTTGCACGATTTCGAGAGAATATTCGCCCTAGATAAACTTTCTCTCGGGCAGGATTCCTCCCAATTAACCTCATCTCTTAACACCTATAAATAGGGGTCCACCCCAATGATCAAAGGGAGGAAGGAAGATGTCCTAACGCTGGTACTGAGAAGAACGAACACAAGACCACCGAAACCTATTTCTTCGATCTTCCTCACTTGTGCGTAGGTTTTGCCAGAACAACTTAAGAAAACCCTAATTTTCCTGCGGAAGTGCTGCTAAATGGACAAAAAGAACTCTAAAGCTTAAGATAGACCTTGAGTCTGAAAAAGGTGTGTTTACTTTCCCTTTCCTTTATTTTATTTGCTCATTTTATTCATTGAGTTAATTTTATTAGTTTAGAGCATATACGTACACATTTCTTTTATTCAAAAAACGTGCTTTGGCTTTGCCTTCCCTTTGGCGAAGGACGGTTGAAGTTCCAATGATGTCCTCACATCTTTTTAAAGGAGTTTTTAGCGATTTAAAAGGTAAGTCTCAATTTTTTTGTCAAGAATGTTGTATATCGTGATTCATTCCGAAAAATAAACCATCATCCAACCAGGGCTGATAAACCTAACATTAGTGTTGTCCTGGGAAACATGGTTGTTGTACATGTGATAAGAAAATTTATGTTCATCAAATATAACATTTCTGGAGATTTAGATCTTTCCTAACTTAGGATAGAAACGTCTATAACCCTTGTAATCATCGGCATACCCAACAAAACGGCATATACGAGCCTTATCCTGAAACTTATTTCTTAGTTGGTTGTAGAGTTACCAGAAGTGCTTAGCCTAGTGGGGAAGCGCGCTTCCCTGAAGCTCGAAACGTTGCGCTTCCGAAACGCGTTGGGAAGCGCCAAGTTTTTGTTGGGAAGCGCGCTTCCCATTTATAGGAAATGTGCTTCCCCTCGCTTCCCCGCACTTCTCCCTTTTTTTCATTTTTTTGTATTTTTATTTTTATTTCTCTTTTTTTGCTTCCTCCTCGCTTCTTAGGTCGCTTCCGGTTCGCTTCCTATGTCGCTTCTCGCTCCCGCTTCTTCGACTGACAGCCATGATTGGCCGTCCACGTGACCATAGCATACACAACCAAATGCCCTTAGCTCATTGTAGTTTGAATGTTTTTCAAATAATATGAAATATGGAGAGCTATTTTGCAAAATCTTATTGGGCAATCAGTTTATAATGTGGACAGCTGTGTGAAAAGCTTTGGTTCACAACTTTATGAAAATCTTACTTGCATGACCATAGACAATGCACTCTCCACAATATGGCGATGCTTTTTTTCGGCAATACCATTTTGTTAGGGTATATGCGGGCATGAAACCCTTTGATTAATACCATTATTCTGTAAGAAATCAATAAATTCCTTCGATGAATATTCACCACGACCATCACATTGAAAATTTAGAATGTTTAGAGAAAATTGGGTACGAAATACGAATATAGAGACATAACCTTTGAAACATGTGAAACACTTCAGATTTATGTTTTAGGAAAAATATCTATGTATAACGTAAATAATTATCAATGAATGAAACATAATATTTAATTTCAGAGAGAGAAACAAGTGGGGATGGCCTCCAAACATCAGAATGGACGATTTCAAAGGGTCTCAAAGCTCTTTTATTATACGAATTAAATGGAAGTACATGACTTGCAAACTTGACAATTGGGACACAAAACAATGACCTAACCTACTATGCCAAATATTTGGCCGACAAGACTCTGAAATACTGAAGATAGATGCATGGGACTCAGGCTTCAGGTGATTATCCAACTTGGCTTGGGCATTCACACATAAGACGGGGTAAACTCAATGTAAGAATTGGTGTCATCAACAAGTTTGAAAACAAAGATTATATTCTTTTTAATATTAAGAGAACACAATATATTAGACAAGCGAATAGGATGAGATTTAGACAGAGATATAATAACATTTCTAGAATATGTGATGGAGTGATGTTTACCATATCCAGTAATAATATTACTTCTACTAGAATAACGAATTAATCTAAAGAATTTACCTGCATCACCTATGACATGACTGACAGCCCTAGAATCAACGTACCAAACACCTTGATCATTCTGTTTGAAGCTTAACCCAAAAAGTGCAGCCAAAAGAAGTTCTTTGTCAGGACCGCTTTGTCCCTTGTTCTGTCTTTGATCACCATACTGAACTTTGCCTTGAGCTTCAGGATTATACCTTGGGTCATCCTTGAATCAACACTTTGCCTTTACATGACCATTTCTTTTGTAGATATTGCATGTAGGAATATTGTTAGAATTGCCTCTACCTGCAAATGTGGGCCTATTTGGAGTGGGAAGGATTCCTTTTCCTCCTTGATAAAATCCCCTGCCTCTACTACGTCCTCCTCCATGTCCACGATTCTGAAACGTTCCTCTAACTAATACCTCATGAGGTTCTACTTCACTTTTTTTCTGTGTCAGACATTCCCTTCAGTGACATCTCATAACTAAGGAGCTTAGCCTTCAAATCGTCAAAATTTTAAACTGCTCCAGTGTACTGCAAGATGGTGGACAACACGTTAAACTCTGGGGCCAAACCAACTAAGGCTTGCTGAATTTTATTTTTCTCAAAGACCTCACATCCAACCAATGCCAACTGATTTGTGATAGACTTAATTTTATTGAAATACTCCAATATAGACATAGTCGCCTCCTTCTTCAACATCGAAAACTCTCTTTTCAGGTAGATGATCTTAGCTTCTGAAATTTGAGAATAAGTCTGCATCAAGGTACTCCACAATAGCATGGCACTACAGTCATCTTGAACTCTCACTAATGCTTCTTGAGACAAGGTGGAAGTAATGTAGGCTACTAGAGCTTGATCATTCTTCATCTAATTGACATAATCTGGATTGCGAACATTCCTTGTTGTTATGACAGCCCCTTTGTCATCTTTAACATCCTGTACAAAAAACTCAGGTGAAGCAGAAACTGATCCGTCTAGGTGACTAGCAAGATCTTGGCTCCTAATGAAAGGAACGATTTGTCTCTTCCAGGTAAGAAAGTTGGTGTTGTTTAATTTGTCAAAGATTAATTGGCTGAGGAAATTGATAGTGATGGGTCCTTGGGATAAGTTTGAATCCATGAGTGATAAATGCTGTTGCACAATAAACAATAAAGTAGCAAAACAGAACAGGTGGAAAACACAGAAAGAATTATGGGTAAAATAAGGGAAACGTAGGCTCAAGGGTGGTGATCACGCAACAAATAATGGTAACTGCTGACTGCTAACTTTAACAACGAGGTGGAGATCCACCTGTTTTTTTAAGGAGATTAAAAAGAACCCAACAAAAAAAGATTGATCAGCAGAGAATGATTTCAACAAGCCTTGGGTTGTTGAGATACCATAACGTGATATCAAAAGAAAATTAGGGCAGACTCAATCAAAGAGAGAAATATTAATCAACGTGATTCAAGATAGAAAACGATATTTAGACAGACTCAATCAAGCAAAGATTGGTCAACAGCATGACTCAAAGATATTAGGTAAGAAACCAAAAAAGGTATTTATGTTATCGCCCCTCCTTTTTTTTTGAGATTAATGAAAAAAGCAGGGATAATTGAGATAATATAGCTCTGATACCATGATAGATTAGGGTTCCTGAGAGACCTGCAAAGAGAAAGAAGACAAGAAGGTTTTGGGGCTGTAATCACATGATTCCCAGAATTGGGAAAATCGTGCCTCTTGGTCTCTTTTATAATTGATACTGCTAAAATGAAATACATCCCAAAAATACCCCTGATTACATATGATACAAAAGGATTTAATGAGGGGTATTTAAGACAATATACAAAATAAAAATATACATCACAATAATAGGTCGATCCAAACCCAAACCCGAGTCACGTTAATAATCGTATTGTATCATATTGTAATTTGTAATAAAAAATTCTAAAAAATCAAGAAAAAACAAAAAAAAAATTGTAACACATGAAACAATGATGAATTGCACAAAATACAACCATAAAATCACATGTATGTCTCTATGAGTATGAGCTACATAAGACATCATCAAACATCAACTAATATAGAATCATAGATAATATTGCATGTGTATCTCACAAGAACAATGCCACAAGACTCATACTTTCATATTATATAAACAAAAACAAAATAATCAAGTTTATGAAATACGATTAAAAAAAGATATGTATCATATCGTACCATGTCGTATGATACAATACGATACATGGAGTGTATTGTACGATACACCCGATATAGGTACGATACACACCCGTATCTTATATCGTATCGTTTCCCCCCCAAAGTAACGATACGTATCGTACGATACAATACAATATTTACAATACTGCACATACATACATCTATGTGTGTGTACAACCATGCCCCCATGTCATAATTATTGAATAGTGCCAATCGAATCCGCATCATGTCCTGCTCCTGCATCCGTATCCATATGACATTGTATCAGTCTCTCTTTATCCTCCTTCCCATTGCCAAATTCTTTTAGCTTTCTTTGATCCTTGTGTATGACATCTTTTTCACTTTATCAATCCCAGAGTTATCGGAAGCTTCTTAGATAGGTGGGAAGCTCGATATTTCTTGCTTTCGAAACTTGATTCTCCCACACTTCTCTTATGCTTTCCACACGCTTCATCTATTCTTTTTATATGTTCTCTCACTCTATTTTTCATATTTTTTGTGTTTCCTCTCACGTTTCTCACTCACTTCCATTTGCTTTCTCTAAATTGACACTCATCATTTTTAGATTTTTGTTAAAAACTAAATTTTGACACTTTTTTTTAGTTTTTATTTTGATTCTCATTCAATTCTTATATTGTTTTTTTTTATTCATTGCTTTCTGCTTCCTATACATTTTAAAATGCATCGCTTCTCTCTTCTGCTTCTCGTATTGCTTCCTGCTTCCACTTCCTAGTCTGGCAACCTTGATCAATCCTTAGCTTCATAGTATATAATGATGAAGCTCCTTACCGTTATTAGAAGTTGAGATATCTGGCCCTTCTAAGGTTGTCAACCCATTGCCTTTCTTGTGTTTGTGAACTGCTCTTAGTTAGCAAAACTCTGGTTTAAGCATGTTATTTTTAATAAAACTTTAGAAAATAGAAAAAAAACATTTCTTTCAAAATGCTGGTGAAAAAACTCGTTCTTTTGAGAGTAGGGGTGGGCATCGGGCTGGCCCGGCCCGCTAATGGACCAGTCCGTTGACCTAGCCGGCCTGGTCAACGGTCCGGCACATTTACTATCGGGCTGGGTTTTGGCCTGGTTCTTAACGAGCTCGGGTTTGAAGAGAGGCCCATGGTCCAGCCCATTGGCCCAATGGGCCAATGTAAAGTGGGCCGTGTCCGGGCTGGGCCAGGCGGGCCCAAATAAGATGATTCCTACACAAAACAATCCTAGCCAATTGTGTGTGCAAGTAATGTGATTTGGTGCGATTAATTATTTTTCTCCTAAAATTAGTGCAATTAATTAGGTAATTAAAAGTAATTAACAAGTTCCCAATCCCATGTACCCAAGTTACTGTCATTTCTAGTTTCCATAAAAAATTAATTTTATTTATTTTTTATTTTTTTAGTTTTTATAACTCAGGCCCATCAGACCGGCCCGCAGGCCTACCTGGGCCCGGCCTGCTAATGGACCAGGCCAGGTTTCAACTCGGTTCGTAATGGGCCCAGGCCTAGAATACTGGTCCAAACCCGGCCCATGGTGGGCCGGGCCGGCTTGGCCCATCAGACCACCCGGCCCGTCACCCACCCCTATTTGAGAGTATCAATAAAATCTATATTTTAAAAAATTCAGGAAAACTCCATCAAATCTCGGGTTTGAATCACATTGGATCTTGGATTCTGATGATCTAATCCCATGGTTCCTATACATATACTGTAGCTTGTCTATATATATATAGTATTTGCTACATGTCATTTGTACATGCAACCTAGTGGAAAACACTGTTTTTCTCACTTTTTTTTCAAATCTTTTTGTGAATCTGACCTTATATATGATCTACATAGTTTCTTTGGTAGAAAACAGTTTCTGGATCATGTTTTTGCAAAATGTAAGCTGGTTTTCCAAGGGCTACAAAAAACAATGGCCCACAATATACCAAAATTCATAACTCGAAAAACCACAATTTTATATCGAAAAAGATTAGCCAAAGTATGATCCCTAGCAAACAGACCATGCTGAACGCATCTATGAGTTCAGATTGAGTGGATGCAACTTGCACCTATGATTTCCCAACTAGATTGTATATACAGTAGACAACAGCAAATGCATATATATATATATATATATATATATATCATGGGTGTATGCTTACTTTTTCTGATCTTGTTTTTATAAAATCAAAACCGAATTAAGCACACACACATGCACATTATTTGTCAATTTTTAACCTCATTTATGTGCAGTTTTTTATCTATTTTTTTTAATACAAAATACATCTTCATAACAACAAAAAATTTTCTGTTTCACATATTGCTATGGAATTTCGTAAATGTCTGAACAATTCCATGACAAGATACTTGGTATGGTCTGTGCATCACTTTCCTACTCGGTTTGGTTAATTCATTTTCTTGGCCTATCCTTGTTAGAAGTTCCAAGCAAAATCCTCCTGGTATTGTAAGAATTAATTATTCCTTGTTACTGTTTACATTAAAAAATGTCCAAATACAGTATTATACAAGGCACTCCACATATTGTAATCAGTTTGTACGTGTATGTTCTTCTGACAAGCTGACTGTACAGGTTCTTCATTATATAGAAACCCAATTGGAACCACAAAGGCAATCACAACCCTGCAGATCTTGTGGAAGTAATAATAGGACATGATACTGTAAAAAGTCGTCATGCTATAGGCACACATTAACACAATATAGCAACTAAAATGAAAAGAAAATAATGTGTTGTGGCCCACATCCCATCTCTTTTCTATCTATTGGTCTCATTTTTTCTGTCAATAGCTCTCACTTTTTTTGGTTATTCTACTTATCATTGTTCTTTTTGGTTGTCCTTTTCTGCTTGGCCTCCCTGTTTTGTTTCCTAGTTTGTGGTCTGAATGAACATAATATGATAGAAGCTTGTGTAATTTTTGCAAACACTACTGCCAGTCAACACTTTTAGCATAATTTCATGCACAGTCAAAGGCCGTATCACAAATATTTCCCTTTACATGCTGAACTTTTCTCTCACACTCCCACAATGGCTAAAATAAAGAAGAGTGGTGAAGTGGATTTGTTTGATAAATGTGGAAAACAGTATACTGATAAACAAATAATCAGTAAATTGCTTCTGTCTTAAAAAAATCAGTAGCCATATCTATATACATACTCAAGCTATCTGTGGGAACAAAAGAGGTTGAGTATAAACCTTCATTTAGTTAATTTTGGCATGGCATCTTGGAAAGAAATTATTATCAGTGTATTGTGAACATTTTCTTAAATCTTGGTTTTTATAGTTTGGTATAATTAGACACATATCTTGGTATTGAAAAATGGTACGCAGTAATCTTCCTTTTAACGAGTAAGCTGGCATCTCTGTTTTAGGCAGATACCTCATATTGTTGGAATTCAAACCTGTTCATGAGATCTAGGAAAGGTCCCAACAATGCTTATGTGGGTGTTTCGTTCCTAAACATGAAAATGGTGATTCCTAAACCAAAACTGACCATGAAAATATGATTCAGAAACCAAATTTGACCTTGAATCCTACCTAGCATTTTGTAATCATGCACTAATCCTAAGGGTGAAATCCAAATATTAATATCAAGAATTACTCCAGACATACAAACTGATTCTTAATTTGGAAGGTGCTTCAGTCTATCACTATAATGGTATTTCTGGTAGCTTAACAAAGACTCAAGCTTTGGCTTATGGTTTGATTTTGGACATATAAACTTTAATATAAACATGTAATGATTATTTTCCCATAAAAAAGAATTAACTTCTTTTCTGATACCATAGTAGTGTCTTTCTACTGTCCATGGCACTGGTGAACTTGGAACTCTACTTTGAGCAACAAATTTATGTTAGCTCCATTTGCAGTTCATAGGGCTACTAGTATCTGTACAATATACCTTGTGGATTGCTCTGATTCTTATTGTGGGTTAGGTGGACGAAGTTGTTGACATTTACCATGATGAAGAATACAAGTCCCGAAGCTGGTGGTTTCCTTCGTACAACTTCACTCTTTCAGTGATATGGTCACCATTTCTTGCAAAAGCAAATATCTATGAGGACATAAATGGTGTTTCGAGCTCTGAAATAGAGTTGAATCTAGATGTTCTTGACAAGAAATGGACTGACCAATTGGAGAAGCTTGATTTCATTGTTATTGCGGGTGGTAAGTGGTTCCTCAAGACCAGTATTTTCTATGAGGAAGGCAAGATAGTTGGTTGCCATTATTGCCCAGGAAGGAACCTGACAGAACTTGGTTTTGAGTACTCCTATAGAAAAGTACTTCGGTTGACACTCAATTATATCACATCTTCCAATCGCAATGTAGTTGCTTTCTTTAGGACCTCAACACCATCTCACTTTGAAAATGGAGAGTGGTTTAATGGGGGAACATGCAACAGGACTGTGCCATTCAAAGAAAATGAGATCAGTATCAGCGATGTTGACAAGATTCTGCGGGATATTGAGCTGGAACAATTTCAGAAAGCGCTTGAAGATCAGACCTCAAATACAGCAAGATTAGAACTTTTTGACACCACCAAGCTCTCATTATTGCGGCCTGATGGCCATCCTGGGCCATACAGACAGTTCTATCCTTTCGCAAAGGATAAAAATGCCAAGATTCAGAACGACTGTTTGCATTGGTGCTTGCCTGGACCTATAGACACCTGGAATGACCTGATGCTGAAGATGGTACAAGATAATTGAACTTCCTAAATCATTGTCAGTTTGAGGTGAACATGGTTGTCTCTCGCAAATGAAATTGAGATGCCAGTTTGAGGAAGATATGAAGTGGAGCTGCAAGTGGAACAAAGATTCATCCCTTGAATCTTCAATTAGTTGATTCGAGCCTTTGTTTAACCATCACTGATTCAGGTCACCATTGAATTGATGATTTCTGCAGCGCCGTGTACAAGTGAGATCGGAGATCATTATTATCTCTGTCAATGTTGTATACTTGGGGATCCATTACTTCGGGTGATGTTGGTTCTGTTTCTATGTGATTCGTAGCCCAGCACTTGAATTGTTCATGTTGTGTGAAATTATTCTTCACCTCGTATTATTTGGGTTTGGTGCTGCCATTATTTGTGCTCAGTCTCATTCTCGGGGTTTTCCCACAAGGAAAACCTCATCAGATTTTCAAATAACATGTTTTTAGTATAATATGAAAAGAAATATAAAATTTAAAAGGAACAGAAAACATAACTAAAATACGTAGAAAAAACAAAAAATCAGGTTAAAATCATGGTAAAATGGTGACATACTGCAAAATATGTGATATTTTGGAACTATTGGTATTTTGTCATGCTTTTCATGTTTCGTGAATATAAAGGCATGATAAATAAAAAAGCAAAATAATTTACATATAGGTCTAATTTGTCATCCATTCATGAAGATTTAAAGTGTACACAAAACATGAGCCGCTATTTTTGAAGTAATGACAGTACCACACCTGCAGGTAGTCTCAGATCGCCCAAATGGTTATGGGTAACTTTTCCAGTGGTAATAGTAGTTTTTTTTTTTTTGATTTTTTTAAATAAGGAAACATTTGATAATATTAGGGTTGGTGCATAACGCTGCATTCATAAATGAGATGGTTCAAAATTTCATTTTTATGTTTGGTAATGATGTCCATTCATCCTGAGCTTTCATTTTTTCTTTTTGAAAGGCAAGCTGGGGTTAGGCAAACCCCTACCAGTTATACAACTATACCATTGGATTTTAAACCTGCAACGTCCCAACACAAGGTGACGTGCACTAGCTTCTCCTACCAGACAAGCTGAGCCCCAGTTGGTAGGATAATTTGATGATATCGTGAGTGTTGTTCAAGGCAATAGTGCTTCTACCCTTGGATAACCAATCTTCTAATGGTATACGGTGCATATAATCATGGTTTTAGTTTGAATAAAATCGTCCCCTGGATTGCTATAGAATGTACTCACATTTCATTATCCGAAAATAAGTTTACCATAATTCCTATTATATATGCCTGTCGGTTCGTATTTCAATTTTCAGGAATTAGTGATGGAACGGTTCCACCTTCCTCAAATGGTCTGCGAGACTTTGTCAATCCAAGAGCTGTCATCATCAGTTTTCAACTTCAAATTTTCGGGACAACCGAGCGGAGTAATTTTGGCAATCCAAGAGTTGTCAGTGACCAATCCATGGACGTATTGACATGATATATTGACCACATTCCTAGCTTACTTCTACTCACATGAGACTGAATGGTTTAAGTTTGGAGTGTAAAATAAATGCATCATTTTGTAGCCGTTCCCAAGCTTAGCTGTCACATAATAATTAATTATTACTGTACTGTAGCCAGTGGTGGCAAATAAATCAAGTACAGGGGCCAGGACCTTCAACAAATATTGTGACTATTGAAATTCTGCATTGTGGATTAGGGATGGCAGTGGACAGGGGCGGGGGCAGGGGACAAGGTCTCCACCCCCACCCCGTTTCAAAATCCGAACGGGGATGGATTTTAACCTCCACCCCCGCCTCCATCCCCGTTTCATGTCCTCCATTCCCGGTCCAAACGGGGGCAAGGCGTGGCCGACTCTCATTTCCTCTCGGTCTATAGTCATCCCTCGAAGGATTGGGGGCGGAGCGGGGAGGGGCAAGGCGGGGATTGGGATGGGGACAGGGCGGGGAAAAGTGTAAGTCCATCCCCACCTCCATCCCTGCATGGGGATAAATTTTAACCTTCATTCCCACCTCCATCCATGTTTCATGCCCTTCATCCCCGGTCCAAACGGGGTTAGGCGGGGCGGGGCCTCGTTTTCCCCCGGTCCACTGTCATCCTTGTTGTGGATAGTTCCTATTTTTGAAGAAGCAACCGTCATTGTGTTTAATTTTCTCCAATAGTAGGATCTCAAATCAGAAAATGAACATACTACCCATAAAATTTGTCCCATTTAAGCAAATACCTATTAATTTGCCAAAAATTTTTGTCTATTCAAAAATGGCAATTTCTGACTTTTTGTGGTCCATTTTACCCTTTATAGGTGTTTTATGCAAGCCTTTGACATTTGCACTAGGATGCTGTGAATCTCCTACCTAAAGTGGATTTAATTACACTTTTATGAGGAATACCAGCAGATGTCGGGAGGTTAGTGTATCTCTACTGCACAACTTGTTTCAGCACACTTGAGGAGGTCTATACTATAGTCTTGGATGTTGGCATTTAATAGGAGGTTAGAGAGTCATATGATCATTTTGAATTCACTCACTCCTTCATAGGAGGTCAACAACTATTAAACACATAATTAAGGAGATGCATATCTATTAGTCGCAGATAAGTAGATTCATTGAATCATTATAAATTCATTCAATAGTTTATAGGAGGTCAACAACTATTAAATATATATGTAGTTGAGGAGATGCACATATATTACTCTCGAAGATCTACATGTATCAGTCTTAGATATGATGTTATATACACACTAACCCATAGATTAAGACACTCCTTGTTCGAACTTTCGCAGTTGTTTAGGGTTTTGTTGCAAAGTGGGTTTGTGGTCTCAATCCCTAGTCTAATTACTGACATTGAGTTCAACAATCTCAGTCATTTCTCTTACCGACGAGGCCACTAATGTTTCTTTGCGGCATTCATCCCTCTTCCAGCACTCTGGCAGCACATCGTTGGTGAGTTTTTGGTCGATAAGCACATCATCCACATTTTTCTAAGGGATTTTGTTTGAATAGAATGTGAATCATCGTTTCTTGCATTGCTTCTTCCTTAATAATGTCCTTCGACCCAGGTGCCCTAACCGTAGTTAGTTCAAAAATCTTGAAGAAGAGGCTTAGATGTCCATCAAAAAGATGTTGATAAAAAAAAAGAGTTCAACAAAAACTCTAGTTACTCCATCTAATGCATCTAGAAGCCATGTTATTATTTTTTTTATTTTCACATTTAATGTTTTTCATGAGTGAACATGCAAACAAATGAGCATTGCAAACACATTTTTCATTTACAGGTCATGCCTCCTATTCTGCCAAAAATTGCTAAATGATTGGCTGATCAATCATATGTGGATGTTGGCATGAAATTAGCTGAGTGGGATTGAAAGGCCAACTATGCCATGACCACAAGCATGCGTGTGTGTCTAATCTACTGCACAAAAAATATAGTTACTCTAAACAAATGCCAAGAGTTCTCAAATCATACATGAAGAAATTGACTCTCGTAAGAGAAGGTTCCAAGAAGGGGAGAGATAATAGCTTAGTTAAAGCTTCCAAGACACATTTAAACATTGATGCCTCAACAAATGTGAACTTTGAGGCTCGTCTCCAAATGACAAGTAAAGATACATCTTGTGCTTATGAGTTGTTGGGTAATGTGGAGTGGCCACATAAGAGGAGGAAAGTAGCCAAACAAAAACAATAGGGATCACTGGTGAAGTCTATAGTGCTTCTAAGCTTGAGGAAACATCGGTTGGTGCTTCTGCTCAATAAGAGGAAACTTCAATGCATACAAGTGCACAAAAGATTTGAAGGACAAAAAAAATTTCTCTACTTCAAGTAAGCATATTCGGGGAGAGTAACCAGAAACATTGATACATCGGTTCTACTGGATTGGTGTCCATGATTGACAATGTTGGCAGCCAATATTTTGTTTTGTTTATGTGGTCCTTAAACTTTTATTGATCTTCTATGAGTAGGTGCTAACCAATGTTAGCAACTCATTGAATTAACATGTTTCGATATGAGAGCACTTTCTCATCATGAGACCATATGAGTTGCTTGAGGGAGGGAATTGTACAACCTAAAAAGCTTTTCTCTCATATCCATTTCATAAAGAACTCAGTGGTTGTTATCCCAGTTGAATGGGATCAATATTTGAAAAAAATTGAAATGCACGTAATGTTTATTCGCATATATATATCCTAGTTGAATCGAATCAACATGTAAAATAAAATAAAATTCATCATATATATATGTGTGTATGTGTAATTCTTTCATTTATGTTTATTCACATGCCTCATATATCTCTTCCATGTAATTCATGAATTTTCAAACTGTCTATATATATTTGAAACAAAACTTGCTTTTTTTGTTATATGATATTGTTTATATATATGAATTTTTTCATATTGGTTTGAATATATGCATGAACTTTCATACTATCTCCTCTTTATGCGTGATTTTTTCTATAGCGGGTTGAATATGTGCATAATGGAGTTATAAAAGGTTGAATGAAGATAATTGTGTGTTTACATGTGTGTATATGTTATGTTTCTTGCATGATTTCGTATGTAAACATTGAAGTCATGGAGAGTTGGAGTTATGAAGTATTGAATGAAGACAATTGTGTGTTTGGTTCATCTAAGAGTTATTGCTGCTCTTTGAAATATCTTTTTTATCCAAACATAATTAAAGATGAGATTTTTCTGTCCATGTACTTTGGTGTTCTCCCATGTCGATTTAATCAAATATTCAGCTTTCAGTAGCCATTTCATTTGATCAGTCAAACCTGGGTACCATTTTTGTCTGTTAACAGCTTGTTTTATATTTTTTGGTACCCTAAAGTTTGACTCAATATAACAGTAACTGGGAGCTTGGCTGACATCCAATTGGTCACTTAACTTAATGGATATCAAACTGTGATACATTACATTCTTGGTGTTTTAGGAAACATATTCAAAAGTGGACCTTGTGGGCACCAAGGGTCAAACCAAAACTCAATTTGAGTTCCCCCACCAACTTTCCGACCTTCTCAATGATGGCATTGGCTTCAATCTTCACTCCCATCCATACGATCCTCGCTTAAATCGATCTGACACCCAAATACACTCCAAGTAGAGAGGTACTTGTGATGAGAGTTGAACCCAAGGGTTGTTCACTTGGTTTGCCACCTTCCAAGCTAGTTTCGATAGGCACACGAAATTCATCTCCCCAACTTTTTGAATGCCAAGGCCTCCCTCCGAATGAGGTTTGCAGACATTATCTCAACACATGAGCTGAGAATGAAGTTGCAAATAATTTTCTCTATAGTATTCCTCCAAAACATAGGAAATGACTGAAGGACCAATTGGATTAACACGCAGCCATAGACAATTGTTTTATATTCCAAGACTCTATTTTAATGCAAAACTTGTTTAAGAGCGGTTCACACATCACCCTCTTTAATCTTCCTTTAAACATTGGCAACCCTAAATATGTGAAAGGTAACTTTTTTTGTTGCCACTTGCTCCTTCTTGCTATATGTTCGGCTCTACTGTGAGGTATGTTACAAGTGACCATGATAGTTTTTTCCTTACTGATTTGTAGGCCTAACACCCCCTCAAACAATTTCATACTGTCAAGAAAATGGTTAATCGATTGTTTGTGATTTAAGTGCCTCGTGAGCCTTTCCATAATGAGTAAAAGCAGGTAGGGAGACATAGGATCTCTCTGGCAGATCCTCCTATTGCTGACTGGTTTCCCCATTGATTATCATTGCATATGACGGAGTTGTGACACACTTTATAATCTTATCCGTCCAATTTCTATCAAAACCAAAGTATAGAACAGTGTCTTCAAGGAAGTCTCAATCCACTCCATCAGACACTTTAGCCTGGCTGTTTTGAAAATAATGGCCTTTTTCTTGCTTGAAAACATAGGGTTTACCATTTCATGGGCCATGAGGACACTTTATTGTATGTTCCACCCCTTAAAAAATGCATGTTGATTATAGTTAATGATGTTGTTTAGAATCCCTCCCATTCTATTGACCATGGTTTTGGTTATGATTTTGTATAAAAAATTGCACAATCCAATGAGCCAGAATTGTAAGAGTTCTTAACTTCCTCATATGTTACATCCTTAGACAATCGTTCATTTTCTTCACTCTTAACCCGGGGTGCCTTCTCTCCCATACAAGCATTCTTAGTAGTTTTTTTGGAACAAGCTTGCAAAATACCTGTCTGCCTCTTATTTGAGCCCTTCGTGATCCTGAACTGAAGAGCCATCTTCCAAAACGAGAGGAGATCTAATTTCTCTTTATATTTCTATTATAAAGACACTACAAAAAATCAGACCTTTACTGAAAGTCTGCCTAGTGCCAGCAGTGGCGGAGCCAGAAGTTTTTCGTTGGGTGGGCAGACTTCGGGTCTCAGGGACAATGCCAGAAGTTCCCAGCGATGACTCCATCGTAGGTGGGCTTGCTGAAGGTGGGTCTGTCCGGGTCCTCGGCAGAAGGGAGGGCTGCCCTCTTCGAAGATGGGTGGTCGTCGATCTCCATGGCGAGGGGCTGACCACCGTCGTCGGCAGCCGATCTCTTCCGCTTGTTGCTGTTCTGGTCTCCCAGCCCTTCATCTAGACGCCGAAAATTGATGGTGCAGGCCATCGGTTTCAGAGAGAGAGAAATGGTCGTCTTCTCCTGTTCTATTTCGACCTTGGCAGCAGAGGGAGAGAGACATATAGAGAGAGCGAAAGAGAGAGTCTAAGGCTACATACAGTCCAGACCCGTGTGAATTTAGGTCCGAATCAATCCAATTTATGGGCTAATCAAAGACTCTTTTAAGCTACTGTATGTAAAAATATAAGGTAAAGTAACAGAATTATTGGATAATGTGCAAAAAACTATTACTGATATTATACCTGACACTTGTTCGAATTTTTTTTTTCGGTTTCTAATTTTGGGGTGGGCGACCGCCCACCCATGCCCACCCCTGGCTCCGCCACTGAGTGCCAGTAAGATTTTTACTGAGGCTAACGTAGCACTAGTAAAAGTGTCATCGGCAATACATTTACTGATGCTAAAATAGTGTAAAAAAAGTCTTTTTTGGGGTTAAAAACCACTGAAAATGCTTTTTGGCACAAATAGTGCTAAAAATACCTTTTTTGGTGTTAAATTAGTGCTAAAAAAAATGTTTTTTTTTATATTTTTTTAAAATTTTTTTTCTCATATATAACCTGATCATACATTTATTCAATAATGAACCTACTAATAAAATACATTCATTCATTCATTTATTGAAAATTAAATTTTTTTATATGTGCATTCATTCATTCATTTAAAGATGAACTAATTCATACATTTATTCATTTGGAAAGAACTACCTCATTCATTCTAAAATGAATCAACTCTTACATACATTGATATTTTTAATTCAATATGAATCAACTCTTACAATCATTCATTCATCACCAAACGCTTCATATCTCTAACATTCACATAAAATCATGTAAAAAACATATATACACATACATAAATACACAAATATCTTAATTCAACCCTCCATAACTATAACATTTACATATAAAATCCTGCAAAAAAACACAACATATACATATACATAAATATAAACACAACTATCTTTATTCAACACTTTATAACAACAACCTTCCATAACTCCAACATTCATATATGAAACGTTATAAGAAACACAACTTATACACCTACTCGATTAGGATAGTGCGACTCTAACCTAATCAGAACCACCATCATATTCAACAACCCCACACCTATTTGGCATGTTTTCGAGTGCAAAACAATGAAAGTTTTGAGAAAATCGTTGGTGGGTAAATACAAAGCATTCAAGAGTTTATTTTGGCATGTCCAATATCTCAAGCTTGTCGCTATAGAACTCGTGTTGTTTGGACCCATTAGGAGTAGAGGTGTCAAATTCAGGTGGAATGAACCCAATTTTTGGGTATGGTATCAGGTCCTGACCTGGGTTTAATCGGATCCACCATAAGAGAAACCATACCTGGACCCAATAAAAACTACATGAACCAGACCTGGACCATACCCAACAAAATAATATTTTTTAAAAGTTTTACATTTAAAATTTGTGGGTCTTAATCGAAATCGAGTTGGGCTTGGGTCTGGTATAAAATTTCACAAATCATACCCAGCTCCATGTATTAATCGGACTAGGGTCTTAATCAGATCTTCATATTTATCACCATACCGAGACCCTATAGGGTTTGGCACGTGTGAGGTCCAGGTAAACCCCATCGGTTGACACCCCTAATTGGGAGTAGCTTGACCAAAATAGTTTCAAAATATGGTATACTAGTTGCCGTTGTAAACGGCCAAAATATTGTGATATTATATCACGATATCATCTTTTAGGCAAACATGGTATATATACATTTATATCAAGGTAATATAATTAAAACAATGGAAGCTTATTTTTTGCATATACATTTAATATTGTGTTTTTTTTATGTTTTTATATAATTTCAAGATATTAAATTTTATTGACAAAATTTCCTGTAAAAGCACAATGAAAACAACAAATTTAAAATATCACGATATTTTCATGGCCAATAAATTGCCAGTAATGATTCAGAGCCCTGCTTCAATGGAGGATCGTCATAAAAAACTCGACCGTCCAACGGGGCCCTATGACCGATCCCAACCGTTATATCGGAACTCAAGTCTCTCCTCATTCTCCTTAGTACCAATTTGAATTTTGAAAATTCTATCCGTTACGACCCCTCCTTTATAAAAGAAAACCTTACAACCTCCACTAAACTATAGCCCCCCAAGAAACGGATTCTGTGGCTCAGCAGAGCAAGAAAACCACCTATCCATCTGCCAGCCATGGCTTCCACTGCTGTGGATCTGCTATCAACAAACCTCCCCAGGAAGTCAAGAAGGCCATTGAAAGCAAGGAAGAACCCAGAAAACGAGAGCAACATCATTGCTGGCAACGCCCCTGAAGCTTCCCCTCTTGGGCTGTCTTCCGTTCTGGTTGCAGAGAAGGAGAACCCCAAGCTTGCGTGCAGGAAGAACAAATCAAGTTCGAAGAACGACGAAGAATCACTCTCGGAGGAGTTGCAGAAGATGCGCGAGAAACTCGAGCAGTTGACGCTGGAGAAGGCGCAGACGGTGGAGCTCCTGAAGCAGAAAGACGGCATTCTGAAGCAGAAGGAAGAGGAGCTCGAGATCAGAGGGAAGGATCAGGAGAGGCTGCAGATGGAGCTCAAGAAAGTGCAGAAGATGAAGGAGTTCAAACCCAATGTGGTCAGTATGCAGAACAAGAATCTCTCCCTAATCTTTCTTGCTTTGTGACAGTTCTGTTCCTCTGTTTCTTGTTTCTTACTTTCTGGGTGGAATAGTCTCTCCCTGCAATCACATTGGGAGAGAAGAAAAAGAAGAAAGAGAAGAAAGAGAAGGAGAAAAAGCCATGCTCTGCGTATATCTTGTGGTGCAAGGAACAATGGAATCAGGTGATTTTGATCTTCTCCTAGACTTTTTCTCCTTTTTTGTTGTTCTCTCATGTTGATGAAGACCATGTTGTCTAAACTAATCAGCTTTTGTGTAAGTGACATTGCAGGTGAAGAGCGAGAATCCAGAAGCTGAATTTAAGGAAATCAGCAACATTCTTGGATTGAAATGGAAGAACTTGAGTGCAGAGAAGAAGCAGCCCTACGAGGACAGATGCCAAGCTAATAAAGAAGCATACCAACAGGCAAGTAGTAGTTTATGGGCAATGTCTGCAAAGTCATGAAAAGGTTGCTCTTTTTTTTTCTTCTTTTAACTTTTGATAGTAAGATGCAGATTGTTGGGAAGGAGAAGCGTGAGAATGAAGCAATGAAGCTTCTCATGGAACAGCAGAAGCAGAAGACAGCTCTGGACTTATTAGAGCAGTATCTGCAGTTCAAACAAGATGCAGATAAAGAGACCAAGAAGAAGTAGGTTGATGTCTTACAGGAGACATTGCTTGCACAATTTTTATACCCTGGGTTTCTGATCAATGTTACCTCCTTTCGTTTTTGCAATATGCAGGAAAGAGAAGGATCCCTTGAAACCAAAGAGGCCATTATCAGCTTTCTTTTTGTACTCAAATGAAAGGAGGGCCGCTATAATTCCAGAGAACAATAATGTTTTGGAGGTATTACCAGAACTAACTAATTCATGGTCTTCTTAGCTCGTGTTCATACATTCCTTTGACTTGTTTTTTTTCATGCAGATTGCCAAGCTTGCAGGAGAGGAGTGGAAGAACATGACAGAGGAGAAGAGGGGACCATATGAAGAAGTAAATTGAAACCGTTGGCATTTTTCACCAGCGCAGAAAACTTCATCAATTATAGTCCTAGTGACAATGGTTCCTTCTATTTACATATTTTTTTTCAATCTTATTAGTTTCATCTTGATTGCCCTAATTCAGGCTGCTAAGAAAGGAATGGAACGGTATTTGCAAGAAATGGAGCTCTACAAGCAGCAAAAAGCCGAAGTAATAATTTCAATCAACCAATCTGCAGATGTGCCGTTTTTCACAAATGGTTATATGATTCTTTTTATTTTGGAACTAGGAAGCGGAGAACATACGTCGTGAAGAGGAAGAAAATACGAAGGTTCAGAAACAGGAGGCCCTGCAATTGCTAAAGAAGAAGGAAAAAACAGAAAAGATAATCAAGGTCAGTGTCCACACTAAGCCCTGCATGTCATTCTACTCCCCTATTGGATTGCTTAAGACATTGAGCAGATGGTGCATCTCTGGATCATCATCTAAGGTGGGATGACTGTTATATGCACCATGGTGGTGGCTAGTCATCAGCAAAGAAAAAGTCAGCATGCCTTTCCCCACTTTTGGGATAGCCTGGGGTGTGATCTGATTCTATAGCTCAGCATTATAGACCCGTAGACAGTTGACGCAGCCTTGGATTAATTTTCCACTTGATTGAAATCAGCAGAAAGTAAAAGAAACCCATAAGAAAAAGAAGCAGAAGAAAGGAAAAAACACAGATGCCAACAAACCCAAGAAGCCAGCAACTTCCTTCCTGCTTTTCAGCAAAGAAACCAGAAACGCTTTGTTGCAGGAGAATCCAGGCATCAGCAACACTACATTGACTGCTCTTATTTCAGTCCGTTGGAAGGTATTTTCACCGCCTTGCGCATAGAAAACATAATTTTCCTCCGTTATTTTACAAACATTGCTAAATCCAATTGCATTTTCATCGTTCACCATCAGGAGCTAAATGAGGCAGAGAAAAAGATATGGAACGATAAAGCAAGGGAAGAAATGGAAATATACAAGAAAGCAATGGAAGAATATAAGAAATCAACTGAAGCTGAAAGCAACAAGCAGCTGCCCACAGACAAGCTTGAATCTTCCCGTCAAGAAAGTTGAACTTGTTCAATAAGCTCTATTGAACATGACTGTTTTTTGGTTTGTTCTTCAAGCAAACTTCTGTCCATAGATCCTTTTTCAATGCAAGCTTATAGTTTTCCCATTGCATATCCAAACAACAAAGAGCGTATTCTGTAGAGTGAGATCTTTAATTGATAACCGTCCCTCCAAACAACAAAGGGGGAAAGAGGTGCCTCGCATTCCATGGTGATCATGGAAACTGACATAAAGATTGATAATCAAATTCTCTAGTGAGATCTTTAATTGACGACAGAAAGTAAAACCTCAGTGAGCTTACTTTTGGTCTTTCTACGGTGACTAGCGATTTATGAATACCATCATGAAGTGAGTAGCGATTTATGAACTACTATCACCGTGTAGCGATTTGTGAGCTTGTGACTATTTATGAAAGACCCGAAGCGATTTGCATGTACTGTGTAACTATATTTATACAGTGTACCAGAGGAATCAAAACACCATTTGCCACAAGAAGGAATTAACGTGGTTCGGTCACAGACCTTCACCCACGGCAAACACTCCCGCTCTTTTTTATTTTTATTGAATCGTCCAGGGATAGAATATTTATAATACACAACGTGATTAAATTGGAAAGATCATAGCGGTACGATATATAATTTTCATAACCGTCTTGATACACAGAGATATTTCCTATAACCGTTTGGATGAGAGGAGATAAGATCCCATAAATCAAGGAGAGAGGAGAGGTGAGAAGGGTTTATCGTAAACAGTGTGACAGTTCACAAATGTGTGTTTTGAATTAACTGAACATGAGGTATCTAGATTCCAGCTTAACTTTACTCGAGCTGGCTCGTTTCCATAAAAATGTACATTGTTTCAAAACGGGAAGTAGAATTCAAACACAACCTATTGATCAAGCTCAAGCTTTGTTTTTTATGGAGAGAAATGTACATTTATTTTAAAGCTGGAAGCATGATTTGAACTCTAGACCTGTCATTTGCAGCTAATTTCTTGTACGAGCTGGTTCACGTTCAAACCAGCTCTGTATTTTACAAGTTTAAACAGCTCTTCTAGAATTAGTGATTGGTGCATGTTGTACAAAGTTTATTACATATGGTTTTTCACCATTTGCCATTAGGATTTCTGAAATTTGAGGCAGCCAAAAACCTACCTTGAAATTGACACCAACGAAGATAGCTCTCCACGGCCCCAACCACAAACTTTGCTCTTTTACTTAGCAGTAGAAAACTTGAATATCGCTGTTCTAGGTCCGTGTTTTTATTTTGATCTAATTGAAAACAACAAAATGCATGTAACAATGGGCAGAGTCTGTTTACAGGTAAATTCATGTTCTTGGTGATAAATGTATCTATAAATGTGTGACGTTTTAAGAATGTGCTCAATCCACTGCTTTGACAGACACAATTGCTATGCGTACTCTTAACTCTATGGCGGTTTTCCTTCACATGCGGGTAGCCTGTAATGTAAACATGATTGTACAGCTTTTGGTGAAGCTAGAAAATTGATCCCATTAAGTCCTAGGGAGGTCTCTTCTTAACTCAGCTCAGATCCCGGCGTAGGTGCTCCCTTCTGCAAGGTGAAGGAGGCTTCCCGATGGTCAAGGGCTTACCCTGGGTGCAGTTTTATGCAACCTAAGGCCAGCGAGGCCAGGTCTCCGATCCTGGGTGCAGTTTCACTAACTTTTAGTTTGAACAGATTCAATTTCTTTCATTGAAAAAAACAACAGGTCCTTTGGTTTTGTTTCAGCTGCGAATCTCATTGATTACATCCTTCGCCCAAAATCCATGTTTGTCACCTCGAATATCAATCAAGTCCGAGTACTTCGCAATGCAGGCATCTAAGAAAAGTTGCCAAATGATTCATTGTCTTTTATTATGGCAGGGAAGGAGTGCAGTTTTCTTGTTGATGAATTGAATAACAGACTCCAAACATAGGCTGTTGATTTGCAAAACAGCGAAAAAATAACCAAGAGAAAGTGATGTTTAACAAGACATAAATTGTAGTTAACAAGAAAAAAATAACCAAGTACAAATAGAGTTTTGTCATACAATCAACAATACATAAATTGTAGTTACCAAACGTGATGTTTCTCTAATAGTATATTTGAACAGCTAAGTTTTTGGCTAGTAAATAAGCTATGTACATCTAATAGCTATGTACCTAAATGCTATTTTGTCAGCAATTCTAATAGGTAATGAAATTTAAGTAAAAACCTTAACCAATTGGTGGCTCTGCACACAAGCGTGCATGTCCGTGGTCATGTTTTGCCATTTTCATATCAGATATACAGAGAAGACTCGAGGAACCTTCTAGAATCAGGTTCTCCCCGCATTTTCATCACATAACTTGCAGTGAACTAATCCTCCTCATTTAACAGTGCTAATCAAATTGCATTAAATTGAACGGCACAAGTTAAAATGAGGCAGATAAAAGGACGTGCAATAAAAGAACAGCAGAAAAAACATGGCAATATGGAAGCCGGCAATGGAAGAATGTTTGAAACCAGCTGCTGCTGAAAGCAACAGCCAACAGAAAAACTTGAACCCGAACAGCAACCAAACATGTTCAATCAGTGCTGCTCAACACACCCAATTATAAACGGCTGCATCCAGTGTTTTCACTTATTTTTCAAGCAATTCTGTCCACAACCCCTTTACATGCAAAACATGTCTGTTGACAATTCACAGAGTTGTTCTCGAGGCTGTATCCAATCCGGTTGTCTTCGCCATCTTCACTTGGCTGGTGCTACCTGCTTAGGTTCCTTTAGGTATCGTTCCTGCAAACAATAAATAGAAGATACCTCACATTAGTTATATACCAAGTCTACGTTTCAATTCAACAGCAAAACATACAATATATGGATGATGATGGAATCTGACATATAGAAAAATGTCAAATCATTGAAAAATTAAACCCAATCAAGTTGATGGCAACAGTTTCACATCTACTTTGATCTGTCACAATGATCAAAATTAGCAGGACTTTTCAAACCACTCAAGGCACTTCAAATCGCACTACCACAAAATGATAAAATCTGGAATGTTAGGAGAATGAAGTCTAATGATGTCTTGGCTCCACAGCAAAGAAAAGGAAAGTTCTGTACTGTCAACATCATCAAGCCTTATCTCAACTAATATGAAGTTCCACCTTATAGGTCAAATTTTTCCATTCCTGCATGTTAGGAGCTACAACCTTGATCACCTTACAATCTTTCACATCACCTCGCGCTACCTCCCTCAAAGTTAACGATGACTTTTTTCCTTCAATAACTCCTTCCACTTGCATCATATCAACATTTTTCATCAGAGTGCGATAATAGTCCTTTGAACATGTCCAAACTATAGTTACCAGGAAGTGAACTGGATACAGGAAGCTGGAAACGAGTGTTCAAAAGTAGTGTGAAGTGGGAAGCGGGATTCATTTTGGAAGCGATTGTGGAAGTGTGTGAGCAGTGAAAAAGGAAACGTGAAGGAAGCAAGAGAGATTTGAGTGGGAAGCAAAAAAAAATATTAACATGAAAAACACAAAAACAAGGAGGAAACATGGGGGAAGCGAGAGGGAAACAAAAGTGATGCGAGAGGGAAGTGTGCTTCCCATAAATGGGAAAAGAGTTTCCCCCACGCTTGGGGAAAGCATGGTGCTTCCCGCTTCGGAAGTACGCCTTGCCCCTTATAGGGGCGCTTCAGGTAACTATGGTCCAAACCACCTTAAATGACATTCTCTAATTTTTCTTTTAGTAGCATTGCTAAACACTTTCTGATATATTCAATTTTAATTTAATTTTTTTCATAATGCCATGCATCCATCTTAACATATGCAGCAAAATGCAGACCTAGTTACTTTTTGTAGGCCAACATATTAGCATAATATAAGAGAGACAGACGTATAAGGAACAGTTCTACATCAAAGGAAAAATAAAATTATACTTTTAAACTAAAGTTCATAGACACGTTAACACAACCACCAAACTTATAGGATAGGCATGCATGTTAGAGAATCTTTTGATGAAATCACCCAAATAGACACTTCCAATGGGTAAACATAACAGTTTAGATCATGCCACTTCATGGTTACACTAATGAGGCAACCAAATACCACATTTTCAATTAATAGAACAGACAACGGGCAGTTATCAAGAAGCATAGTCACAAATCTGGTTCTCAAGAAAATGTAAACGGGGAAAAATCTGATGATATTTTGAAAAGGAGGTTTTTTCTTGGGAGTATCGGGAAACAGCAATTATATAAATATATAAGTATATAAAAATATAAATATAAAAATAATAAAAAAGACAAAAAATGTTTCAGTGTTAATATCTGGTTAAAAATGTGATATATTGAAAAGAGGCAATAATTTGAGGATATCACGTTTTTCTCAATATAGCATCGCCCTTTGAATTTTTTTTATCCCAATATGTTAAAAAAGATGATATTTGTAATTGTGACTATGATCAGAAGGGAACACTAACACTATGAAACTTGCACTGCGTACTTGTGTCTTCATGTGCATGTGGTCATGCATACGTCCATGTGCATGGTTAACGTGGCAGATAGGGGTATATCCACAAGGACCATCAACAGGTAGGTATATCCAAAAGGACCACATCTTTGCATCCACCAGGTGAAGTTCTCATTCTTAAAAAAGAAAACATGCACATGAATGTGCATGTGAGGCAAAGTAGTAGATGCGATAGGATGTTAATCTTTTTGAGGTAATGGCCACCACATTAGCAAACAGTGTCAGGATTGTCCTATGTACACAAAGTTTATTGATCATAATCTTAACACTAACCAATTTAGGTTATATTGGTAACATCCTCTTATTTTATGTACCATTGAGAAACATCATACAAGAACTATCAGTAAGCCTCAACATATTCAGTACACAGCTGCTGGTCTTGCAAGTTTCAAGATGAAATATTTTAGGTCATCAATGACCTTTAGAAAACTTACATTATGTTCTTCCAACCTTTGCCTAGAATGTAAATCAAAGGCCATGTTCATGCAAGCAAGAGGGCCTCAGACTGTGAATGAGCAGATAAAATAGACATACAAATAATGACATCCATGTGGATATATAGGGCGAGTTTGTCCTAGTCAAAAGCAAATAATACAAGATATATAGAAATTTCACAAGATCAGCTATGCCTTTGGCTGATAATTTTGACTTTTACTGAGACATATGCAGGTGCCTCCCACTTTATTCTAACTCTATTTTCCTCTGATCTTCATGGGGTTCGTTTAGGTTTGCATCCTAATTTGCTGGTCATTAAAAGAGGTTTTTTCCATTTTCTCTTTTTATGAAAATCAATCAAGTGGGCTTGGGATACACTAGGTGAAATTGGAAGACAAAATTGTTCCAATTGCAAATAAACTGTCAAATTAGTTACATGATTGAAAATAGGAGGATATATTTTAGAACATTGATTTTTGAGAACTTTTGCTTGACTTCATGTCTGCATCAAATTTCAGCGCGTGGGTTTGCCAATGATGAAGTTTTAAGAAAATTCAGTTCCAAAACATGCCAAAATATCTATCTTTATACAGCTTGAGTATCGCCAAAACATCTTCATGTAAACACATCAACAAGGATAAACTCCATTGATTTCTGTCCTTAAGGTAGTGACCTAGAGGAAAGTCTATTTTGAAAGAAATAAGTAGGATTTAGAGAAATGAAGTCCCAGGTTGTTAAAATTCTGGTCAAAACAGTGCATATAAACATGTAACTGGTAGGCAAACAACTTTAGTTATATATACTAGCTCACATCATTCACGAGGCAACAGTTGAGAGCTCTAAAGCCTCCAAGAGATTCTAAGGACAAGGTCATAGGGATGATCTGTATATACTCAAATCAGGTAAAAATTCATGGTCCACTCAGCTTTGAACTTTGGCAAAAAGTGAATTGTAAGAGATTCTAAGGACAAGGTCCTCAACATGAGCAATCACTCATCCCAATAAATAGCAGTGCTGACGTAAGTGTTTCTGCTCCATAGAGAAGATATCAGCGCTGTTGGGAGGTAGCAATGTGGATCGAGGATCTTGGTTCAACTTTGGTCAACCTCTTCCAACAATGGTTGTACTTGTTTGGAAGAAAGGCACTAAGAGGTATTTGACGAATCGAGAAGGTAGTTGCTGTGTTTCATTTGTAGCTGCACCAAAAAGCAGAATTGGCAAATACCACATCACTCTAGAAGGTAGCATTCACTAATTCTAGATTTTGAGCACTTTCACTTTTCTTATTCCTTAAACTCTCTCCCCAATGCCAAGCTCTGAACAGAGCTTCAGAGTTACCGGAAGCTTCTTAGATAGATGGGAAGCCCGCTTCCCAGAAACTCGTTTTGGAAGCATGATACTCCTTGTTTCCGAAACTTGATGGGAATCTCGATTCTCCCATGCTTCATATATTCTTCTTATATGTTTTCTCATTCTATTTTTCATGTTTTTATGTGTTTTCTCTCACGCTTCTCACTCACTTCTATGTGCTTTCTCTAAATTTGCAATCATCATTTTTAGATTTTGTTAAAAAATTAACTCTTACACTAAAAATTCATGAGATTTAAGAATAGTAACTTTTATTTTAATTTTTATTTTCGTTCCATTTCAATTCTCATATTGCTTTTTTTTAATTTCTCGCTTCCTGCTTCCTATACATTTTAAAATGCATCGCTTCTCGCTTTTGCTTCCTGTATCGTTTCCCGCTTCCGCTTCCTGGTCTGGCAACCTTGCTTTAAATTCCCAATAGTAGGAACCATCTTTCTTAAAATCGCTATGATGTATACTTATTTGATTTATGTAAAATACAAAATAATTTCCAAAATTGTAAACATGCCACTTCACTTATTTGAAACAAAATTTTCCAAACCATCATATCAGCCATAACTACAGAAAACCAATGATGGTCCAAATATAACAATCTACAAGATGCAGATGTTGCCCAAATTAAAAGGAAATTCTAGAAGGATAAGTTTGTGATGGTTTAAATATCCACCAAATCAAGGATGTCAAGCAAACAAAAACAAAGTCCTTAACCAATTAATGGTCAAATATCAGTGAATTTTGTAGAGAAACAAAGGGCTTGAAGAACAACAAGAAGAGCATAGTCTTAGGCATGATGCCACGATGCAAGTGTATCATTGTTGGACTCAAAGTGCAGGCCTATCTTCATGAAATCGACTTATAACCTATGCAATTAGAAGCATGTGACCAAGATGACCAGACAACAATGATGCCAAGCAAGTGCCTAAGAGGTGCTCCAAGAGAGAATGTCTGTATATTTTTTCACTTATGATACTATGAAAATTTAAAAGCATGATATAGAATTACTTTTCCTTGCTTAAATTTCAAGTGCAAATATATATATATATATATATATATATATATATATTATTTAACTAATGCATTTATTTTTTGTTTCTAGGCATTGCCTAGGTGATGAAGGGATGACGCCTAGATGTTGCCTAATGCTTCGACTACATAGCTTGCCAATCATATACATTTTTTTCACTTTATGAATATTCACTCATGTTACCTTTTACTGCCTTCCTTCAAGTCTCCATTGGTCTTCCTTTCCTAATTTTCTTTCATTTCTATATCACAGTCCCCCCTTTCTCACTCATGCACACACACACACACACACAAGCATACACACGTACATGAGTAAATATTGGTGGCTATTAATAGTATTATCTAGCAGAAAGTCATAGCTGCAAGTTCATCTACTCAATCTGACTGACCCTAGAGATGTGTTTATTTTGTTTGTTTATTAGGAAATACACTTTGAATCAAGCTCTTCAAGATTTCTTTTTCCTCATCATGCAATCTTAGTGCATTGTCGCTATTGATTTTTGAAGTTCCAAAACTGCCTACTCACACAAGAATCATAAGATTGAAAATAACTAAATAAGTCTTTAACAAAATATACTATGTAGGCCATGTCTATGGGGTTTGATATACAAAACATTCAAATAAAATGCAAAAATTTGGTGGGTTATGCTAGATAGCATGGTACTATTGATGGTAGGACATGCATGCGCACACGCACACGCGCGCGCACACACACATCTCCAGGGCCTGATTGTCAAAATAATGCCTGCAACAGTCACTTTTTTTCATAAGAGTATGGAAACCTCCAGAGTACTACAGGATACCAACTGTATTACCCTGAGTTTGTGTTATTGATTCATGGGAAAAAAGTAATGCACGAATCCACATAAAATAGTAATCAACTTCCTAAACAAACGCCAAGAAAAGGTGGGAGATGCTAAAAAGTGTGGAGCCTAACAAAGACCGCTAGAACTCCAGAGTAATACCAGTAGTTCTGTTGAATCATTTGACTAACAAGGACTAGCCAAGCTATTTAATATCCACCATAAGCATCCAACCAGTGATGAATGCTATACTTTCATCTGATAACTCATACCACAAGTCCAGATTTAGGCTATGTTTGGAAACACGGATTACACCAAGTTGGTGTTGCATTGTGGTTTCTAGGAGATGCCTTGGGTGTTTGGGAGGCATTGTGTTACCAAAACCATAGATTGGAGCTGGTGTTGGCAACACAACCCCATTCCCAACACGCCATTTTGACTCCCTTCTAGAGAGGTAGTCGTTGGCAATGCAACAATCGGACACAACTCTAATGCTGCTCCGATACAGATCTCGATTGGGCCTGTTGAGGTGCAACCTTAACGTTTTCTTCTTCCTCTCTTACTGTTCTACTTCTTCTTCCTCTCTTCTTCTCTTCCTGTTCTTCTACTTCCTCTTCTTCTTCCTCTCCTTTACTTCTTCCTCATTTCCTCTTCTTCTACTTTTTCCTCTCTGCATCTGCTTCTTCTTCCTCTCTTCCTCTTCTACTTCTTCCTATCTGCATCTGCTTCTTCATCTTCTTGTTCCACTCATCCTCGTCTTCATCTTCTTCTTCTTCTTCTTCTTCTTCTTCCTCATCCTTCTCCTCCTCATTTTATTCTTCTTCTTTTTCTTCCTCCCCCTCCTCCTCTTCCTCGTTAACAGATGTAGGCCAAATTACTCCAGATTTTACTTTGGTTTTGACTCTCACAAGCCACAACTATGCTAAAGTTTTTAGTATTTTTTGTGTCCAAAAAACTATGCACTTGTTTGAAAGCCAACATCAATTCATGGATTTTTCAAAACCACTTGAGATCCCCAATAAACTCCCAAACATCTTGTGGAGTTGGAAATACCATGAATCCCAACTCCTTGTTTTGGAAACACGTGGAAATCTTGTTTCCATCCGAACACAAGGCTCCCAAACATAGCCTTAATCAACTGGAAAGATATGATCCAGCTCTTGTTACATTACAAACCTTAGTAAGCTACATACAAAACCAAAATCCATGATCGAAATCAGGAAGCAGGTACGCAGACGAAAACCTCTAATCAAAAAATTCGTAAGGATCAGTAAATACGGAAAATAAACAACATGGTACAAGGACTATGGTTACCGTATCCAGGCCCTAATTAAACTTGGCGTGTGCCCATATTACACATACAGACCAAGAAATAACTTAAATTAACAGCCCATAAATCAAAGAATTAGCAAATGGGACACCCCAATTCGATTCAGAAATCATAAATTCCAAGGGAGGAAAACAAATCACACCGGATCAGTCAAAGGGGCTATCCCTTGAATCAAACACATTATCAATTGGGGTGCAGAAAGTTAAGATTCGAAATAAAGGATTTCCATCGAAGAAAAAAGAAGAAGAGAGCAATCAAAGGAAAAACAAATGGGAAGAGTGGAGAGGGGTGGGTGGGACTCACGTAGTCGCGGGCGAAGAAAGACCTAGCGGTGGTAGCCACCGCGATGGCCCCGAAGATCAAGGTGGGCCCCGTCAGCAGACACCATTTCCTCATTATCATCTTCGCTTCAACCTTTCTTATCGCCTCTCGCTCCTCTGCTTTGCTCCACCTGCACGGTCGCCAAACCCTGTAACCGTTCTCATCGGAACGCCTATGCGTGCCTTTATATAGGCTTAGTGGTCTTCATGTTGGGGTGAGGGAAACAAGTCAGTCCCCGAACGCTAAATGGGCCAAAGAGGGCCGAGGCTCCGGCTAGACTCAGGATTGGCAAGGTTATGGTGGTCCGTTTTGAAAACTTGCAGCTGGGGTGCACACAAGCCGAGCTTATGACATGATTACTATTAGGTCAGAGGTATGGAGGGCCACATGGAAACCTAAAGAAACCCCAAAATACAAAGGTGGATGGATAAAGGGAAGCTGGGGTTAGGCAGACCCTCACCAGTTATTATTCAACGTACCACTGGGTTTTGAACCTGCAACATCCCACGTGAACTGACAGCCCCTACCGACCACACAGAGCCCCCATTAGTGATTGACCAACATGTTTTCCTTCCAAATAAATTGAGGATAGAAGAAAAGAATTCATGCACACAGCTTTTGTGTTGGTTGATGCCATCGCCATTCATAGGAGGGACATGATATCAAGGATGCAAATGGGTGGGATCCACGATGGAGGTTTTGCAACTTTTGGCTGTTTTTGGTGAAAGTTAAAGATGGAGATGTAAACGGTTTGGATTCGAGTCAGATGTAGCCAATGCCAAACCCGACTAATCGAATATTGGTTAATTTGACTCGGTTTCGCACTCATTCAAATGGGAAATTGCTAATACCGAATCTGAAAACATACATGTATTGGGATTCAGATATCTGTCAAAGATGTTAATGAAATTTTAGACGAAATCTGAAATGGATTATTAATCGGATTCAAATTTCTTAACCAAATCTGACTAATCGGATTCAGAATCAAGTAGAACATGGAGGACATATGGATCTGTTGGCATCCCTAGTCAAAGAGAGTTTTAGAGAGAAAGGGGAGAGGTAAAGGCCTAAAGGGAATTCTCAAAAGGCACACAGATGTTGAGAGAGGGAGAGGGAGAGATAAAAAAAGATTTTTTTGCAAAACAAAACACATGATTCATGGATAATTAAAACCCAAACCACCTCTTTGACCCAAAAAGCCCATAACCATATTAATTAATGATATGCTATTCATGTTACTTATCATCAACCTTTCCTATACGTCTGTACTAAACCAAGGAGACACTAGAACATGAGAAGTAGAAATATGTGTATTTCCAACACTTTTTTGCAAATCCAATCATGTGGATGTGCTTGGCACCGTGAATTTGTTAAGAATCAACCATTGGATCATGTATTTTCCATGAAAAATGTATTTTTTTGAAAGGTTGAATATTTATGAAGATTATGAGCCATTGATTTTAAAGCCTTAAAAAAAAAATGGTTTATGCATCAAAATCGGATGATTCAAGAGCGGGTTCTTATAAAACCAAGCATGTAGATTACATCCTTACGGTTAGATTCAAGAGAAAGGATAAAAAAAAATCTATGAAAATCATGATTCACACATTAGTTCTCATATTTCCAGTTCACATGTTCTAGTGACTCCTAAATCAAGTATAACTAAGACCATGACTGTAGCACCAAGTAAAAGAAAAGGTATTGATGTACCATTTTTCATCATCTTTAGCAACTTATTTTTGGTAAAAGATCGTATATTAAATTTTTTTTTTTTAAATTTCATTGCACATAACATAACCTTTGGGTTTTTAATGACTTGGGGCACATTGATGAAAATTTCCGCCTAGCCTTCCTGCTTAGGGGTGACTGATTTGCCACCTGACATGGGATGACCATGATTCAAACTTGGATCTCCTAAGAATTCAGATTTGGAGTTGGATCAACCCTGATTCGATCTTTCTAAGTCTAACAATGGCTGAATATAGATTGAACTTGGACCATGTAGCACCCAATACCCACAGTCAGCTTTCATAGGTCTAATTGGTCCACGACCACCTAAGTCCAACCAGGGCTGGACTTTCGAACCCAATGTTGTCGGTATCGGAATCAGAACCACATCGGTTTTTCACAAAATGCCTGAATCTGGCCATATCGTATCGGACATGTCTCGACTGAAATCGGCTTATTTTAAAAACTAAATTTTTTTATTAATTTTTTTATAAAAATAAGAAAAAACTTTACAAATTTAAAAAAATCACAAAAAATAAAATAACTCAAAAAATACAATAACAGGCAATTTATGTCCTTTTTATTTCAAGAATGTGTTTTTTCTCAAAAAAAATTACAAAAATATGAGAGAGAGAGAGAGAGAAGAGGCTTCCTCTTGCTCTGGCATATGTTCACTGGTGGTACCTCACCGAACCCCGACAAGAGCTGGCAAGAGAGAGAGAGAGAGAGAGAGAGAGAGAGAGAGAGAGAGAGAGAGAGTCTAAAGTGGCTCCACCAATAGAGGTCTCCCAAATGGATTAATGCCATTGGTGGTGGCCACTATGGCTGCCTCCAAGGGTTAGCCATACCATTTCTCATTTGAAAACCACTGCTCTTCATGCAAGTTTCTTTTTTCATATAATTGCTTGTTTGCAAAATTAATAAAAGTTAATGTCAAATCAACTATGCCAAAAATGTCTTTCAACAAAACTATGAAAATGATCGTACTAGCCTTGTAAAATGATAAGATTTTGAAAATGCATCACAATTTGCTGTAATACTCTCTATGTCCAAAATATTCGATTCTTGACTTTTTTAAAACATTTTTACCCTTCGCACAAACGAACCTGCTGATGTTGGCGTGATAGATATGTACGTAGTCCAAAGGTCACAATATCTCAATAAGAAGATTAGCATGAACATTTCACAAACTTTATAAAATTTGCAGAATTTATTTGTGAAGCTAGCTAACTTGAATCCCAATATAGGAGATTTGCATCTGAAATGCATGGATCATTTGAGATTCACAAGCCCAATGTGAACCTTTTAGAATTTAAAAGTTCGAGTTTGACAGCTTCACTCTGTACATTTGTAGTAGTTCTGACATTCATGTAGACGTCAGTGAACTTCTTTTAACTAAAACTTGCTTAAAGTTAGGATGTACGTTCATAAATGTATATTCCACCTTCGTAAATGTGTGTCACAAATGTTCCTAACTTTGCATATTTTCTGATTTCAGCTCGATAGGTTCGCGTTACACATTTGCAGACATTATGACATTCACGTAGATACCATGTGAACCTCTTTTAACTAAAAACTCGCATAAAGTGTAATATGTAGTCCAATTGAGAATTTACCCATAGGGGACTTGTGATTGATACACTCACAAGTTGAGATTGAGAACTAAGATATTCCCATGCGTATGGGAATTACATTGCCATTACCACGGTATGGGTTATCGTACTATACGGAGATGACTGATGCAAAAATGATGATTTTTTATAAGATAACCAAAACCTTAATCGGTGAAAAAATTATACCCATTGATGGCATCGCGCCGTTTAGTAACGGTACACTTAGAGGCCATCTAGAACAGGGCCACTAAGGGCCCACACGAAAGAACCATTTAGGGTCACCTCTCCTTTTCCCATCTGAATGCATCAAACTCAAGGCATAGGGTGCCGATATGTCCAAACACCAATTGTGGCCCCAAGGGCCACTCTAGGCACACATATACTCTGCTACTCTGACTAATTGGGGTTGTCAGACAGCAAACCCGCACCCACCAAAATAGTAAGCTCAAGGTTCGAGGCAATGCTCGAACGTGGGCTTCTTTCGCTTTACTATGCATATACGTGCAGATCTCTCTTCTTCTTTTTTATTAAACACATAATGTGTTGTCGAGGTGGTTGGAACCTTGGGTCACACCAGACCACTGAGTTCAGCCTAGTGTGCCACACGGTGCAGGGAGCACACCTGAAAGCTCTGTGAGGCCAACCAGGGTGCCCCATCACCCAGTTCCTCCAAATGACTCAAGCAACCCAATGGGTTGCGATTTGGTCCTTTGGATCAAACCCCCAAAAGATTTACAACCCTGGTCTGAGCCTTAGGGTCAGACCAGAGGGCTGTCATGAGAGGCAATCAACGATAGGGCACCCAAATGATAGGGTGCTCGGGTGCGGCTAACACCCGACAGCTTCCTGCCGCAAAGGGGCCCATGGTCAGGGCTAAAGCGTATGGGTCTGGTCCTCCGGACCAGACCATGCAAACCTGACGAACCCTTGGTTCAGACCAGGTGGGCTGGCATAGGGCAGAGGCCCGGAACGGGGCACCCGGGTGCAGATAGCACCCGATGCCCATCGTAGCGCTAAGGCTATGCGTGAAGGGGTTAGGTGTGGGTCTAGTCCTCTAGACCAGACCACCAGGCCTAACAAGGAGTCTGGTCTGAACCCATGGTTCAAACCAGGCGTCCAGGTCAAAGGGCCGAGGACCTCCAAAAAAAAGAAGAGGGACTGGGCTACCCGGGCACCTTCGATACCCGGTGACTCGCTATGCGCACCAAAAGAAACTAAGGGCCTCTGGACGGAACTCTGGCCACAAAGTGGCCTTGGTCTGAACCCAGGGTTCAGACCAGACCTAACCCTTGGGACAGGGTCTGAACCCAACACCCCAAGGGGACAGAACTACCCGAGTGCATGTTGGCACCTGACACCCTAACACGCGCCAAGAGAGTGGCCCATAGGCTAGGTGCACCTGGGCGAGCCCTACTCAAACCAGGGTGCACCTGGTCAGGTCTGTCCCAACAGGGGATGGACCAACCGAAATACCCTACGACACTTGAAAGGAAGAAAAACAAGAAAAAAAATATAAACAGGGAATAAGATGAAAACAGATAGGGGGATTTAGTGACAAAAAAAAATAAGAGAAGAATCAAATGGGTGGCCATGGTTGGACTGGACTGCACCCATGCCCAGTCCGGTGCGCCAACCACGGAAGGGACTCACCAGCTGCCCCAACCAGCCTCATGACAACTTGAGGGGCTGAGGGCCAGACCCTTACCACTGAAAAGCAGTGAATTTGTTTAATCGTGCTTAGTGCGAAAATACAACGAAAGAGGGAAAAAGAAAGACAAAATGAGAAATACGTTTCTACATGCATGCAAACCCACAATAATATGCATGCAATGGCTGGGCGAAAGAAAGAAAAACAAAACCACCGGGGTGAATACATAGACATACCTTGTCGTTGAGAGCAAATCATAGGAAAAATATGTAAAAGCAAAACAAATAAAGAAACATTTCATGCGTTCTAATCCACCAAGAGTCTTGCTAGAAATGCACAACCCTCTTGGCTTCATGGTCCATGCTTTAAGAAGTTCCGAAGAGAAATGGAGATAGAAGGTTGTAGCTCTTCACCTTGGATGCTCGGATGGTGAAAGTGGCCTAGAATCAATGGGGTGCTAAGGAGTTCAAATGCACCATTCACTTGAAAACACTCACACCTCATACACGACCTCAAGAGGAGAATGGGAAGGAGAGGGATGGAAATGAGAGAGAATGAGAGTGAAATGTCCAACTCGCCAATTGCTCTCTCTCTCTCCTTCACTTCAAAGTTTTTATATCAAGGGCCCAAATAAACCAAGGGCTGGGATTAATCTGCAGAAGATGAATGTCTGGGATCAATCACGCCCCCCATAGCCGTCCAACATCCCCCACTCGCCCCTTAGGATTTGAAATAGCTCAAGCAACTTACATGGGTGCCATGGGCCACAGCCCCATGCATCCCTTGGAATGGCGCACCCTTCATCATAAAGGCTTCCTGAAAATCCCCTGACAATAACTCCTTGGAAAGGGTTTCCAAGGATTTTCGAAAATCACATGGGGCGCAGCCCCATGCAAGCTCTTGGAAGGAACCCCATTCTCATAATGATTCCCCATGCATCATTATGAGACCTACTCTATGGGTTGGGCCAATCGTGGCCCTCCCTTTGGATCTCATTCCAACATTTTACAGAAATTCCATAGCTTTATTTGGTCTTCGTGGCTACCATCGTCCCCAGAAGACCAAAAATGGTCAACCAAGGGCTTGGTCGACCCTTTGACCAACCATCTTAAAAATCATTTTACAAAAATTTGCCAAATTCAATAATTATGACCAAAATATATCATGACATATATTTTTATCTCAAATTTTCAATACAATACCTTTCTAAAGATCTTCTTAAGAAAATTTTCCATCTCTTACGGAAAATTGCTCTCGTTTGACTCTCGTTCTATTGCTACGCGATCTCTAGTAATTCACATGCAATGACGAGTTTTTTTTGTCGTTTGAGTTTCGAATTTTGGGAAAAACTAAATATATACATTATGAATTCACCCTTAAAATTTCAGAAGTTAATTCATTACGGATTTTTGTCAATCGCTATTTATATTTTACTTACGTGATTTCAAACTTCGTATCCCCATACAGGTACAAAAATGAGAAATTCTCTAAATCGCACAAGGAATTTCCATACATTAAAACACTTCAAAAAATATTACCTTAAAAATATTGTGGACCTTACAATCAAATCTTGCAAACGGCGTCCCCATATTTAATAAAAGGATTTTGCGTCATTCGGGTAAGTCAGGTCTTTCCCAAACTTTCAAATTTTTATCAACAGAACTGGAGGATGCCCTTTTAAAAAGTCATTAATGTATGAACAAAAAGATTAAAAAATATACTTAAATTGATATTTTTTATTAGTATTAATGGCTCATAGAGCCCCTGGGTTTTTCTTTATCAAATAATCAAAATTTGCAGAAAGTATTTTGAATGACTCTTCATATATACCATATAGCACTTTCTTCGTGTGTTCTCATCCACATGAAGCTGATTTGTAACTAATCTCGATACCTTCCTCATAATTAATGTCATTGATGATTTCTTTTGGAGTTATATTTGAGTTATGCAGGCATTTGTGAATAATAATTGCAATCCATGCAGAAGGTACTTTTCTTAGTAGAAGGTTGCTCAATAAACCACCATATATATGCTCTCTTTAACATATTTTCACTTGAAATAACCTTGTTATGCACACCTTTGTACAATGGATCTTTCAAAGGCAATCAACCATAGTCTGTAGGTTTTTTTCGTGCATACAATAGTCACTATATCACTGCAATTCTTCAAGAATTGTATTTTATAGTTATGCTTGTGCACATGATATTTCAAAAATTTATGTCAATGCTTTAGATTATTAAACCTTTGGCCGACATCAATGTCTTCATCATTTGACTATGTTGTTAGCCACTGAAAAGATTCTTGATCATTAAGTTTTTCTTTACGCAACTTGTCAATTATTTTAGATGCCTTCACTTCAATGATTTTCAATTGCTCTTTATTATATAAGAATTTACTGAATTAGAACATATTTAACTACATCTCATTAGTAAAAAATATTAATTCTATTGACCAATAAATGCTCATATAACTTACATAGCATACTAAGGGTTCAACTTTTCAATTGTCATTTTTGCATAATCTACATCTGCTATTAATTATCTTATGTCATCTGTGCCTTGACCCTCATTTATCATTTGAGAGTTACCCTCGTTTGACATCGTATAGTGATCACATCATTTGATTCTCTGTTGTCTACATGATCATTGCTACCACTAATTGGTTGTTTGGATGCACAAACTAAATCACAATGCATCATATTTAACTCTTCATTTAAATCACAAGGTAGCCCTCCACGTGCGTGCTATGATCATCCATATTACCAACTATTTGAGAGAGTTGGATGTTAACCTCATGATTGCCGTCAACAAGTGTTGCTTGATATAAATGTGCATTTTTCACACGTTTCTCATCATCTTTTGAAGCATTGCTTATTTGTAGGTATTTTGTTCATCAATTTCTTTTTGAAAGTTAGTTTCAATTGCTTCTTGTTTAACTTTGTCATATAATACAATACGAACAATTAAGTAAATATCTCTACTATATAATATAAAGTCTACATCATCATCATCCAGAACAAGTATAATTATTTTTTGGTTTTTATGTCAACAAAATAACTATACCGAAAGCTTAGATACTCTTCGTCATATCAGGTTTTATGAGACATAAAAGTCATAAATTCTCTAAAGCTATTATTTTTGGACACCATTATAGATTTCCAACGAGGGTCATCAATGAGACGATAGTCTACTTTAACCCTTTCTGAGGCCATCATTAACTGTCAACACCAACTACACAATATATCATGCATAAAATAAAAATAGCATGCAACAAAAGAACATTCATATAGCCTTCATACATTCAATTAACATAATCGCTTACACTAACCACGATTGTTGTCTTACATTGAAAATAGTCAGTTCAATCCTAGCCCCATTACTCCAATTGTATTCTTGTGCATAGTCAACCTTAACCCATTACCCCAAAATAGAACAACCATAAACGTGCAATCTGATGCCAAATATTAAATAAAACAAAACAAACAAACATAAATCATTCATGATAATAACAAAAATGAAATACTACAAGGTCAACAAATATATATCAATAAAAAACATGTTAGAACCGCTAATGACTTTATATATGAATCATAAAACATGCAAAGGTAAGAACATTCATAAAATGACATTCATACGTTAAAACAGATTAACAATGTATTAACTTGAGGTTAATATACAACATTTGCAAAATCCATGTCATACATTTGCAGACATCCTAACTTTATACAATTTTAGTTAAATGAGGTTCACATGTTATCTACGTGAAGGTTATGACGTTTGCAAATGTGTGACATGAACCTGTCGAGCTCAAATAAAAAATATGTGAAGGTAAAGACATTCACAACACATATTTGCGAAAGTACATCCAAACTTTATGTGAGTTTCTAGTTAAAAGAGGTTTGCATGGTCTCTATGTGAAGGTCATGACGTCCGCAAATGTGTGACATGAACCTACCGATCTCGAATCAGAAAACATGCAAACTTAATTCGCAACACACATTTATGAAGGTGGGACATACATTTGCGGATGTACGTCCTGACTTTAAGCGAGTTTTTATTTAAAGGAGGTTCGCATGATGTCTGCGCAAAGGTATGGAGCAAACCTGTCGAGGTGAAACTTTTAAATTTTAGAAGGTTCACATCGAGCTTGTGAATCTCAGAAGATCTGTCATTTCAGATGTGAATCTCATGTGTTGGGATTCAAGTTAGCCATGTTCGTAAATAATTTATGCGAATTTCATTAGGTTCACAAAATGTTCATGCAAATCTCTTTTTCATTGAGTTGTTGCAACCTTCGGATGACATACATATCTATTGCATAAACATCAACCGGTTTGCTTGTGCAAAGGGTAAAAATGTTTTTAAAAAGTCAAGAATCGAACATGAGGAAGATTTTGATAAATTGAAAAGATTCTAAAATTATGTCATTTTACAATGACAATACAATCATTTTTTGACTAAACTATTGCTCTGGGGAAGTGTTACAGGCAAACACAAAAACAAGGCCAGGGGGTTTTGGTTCCACTCATCCCCTATGTCATCCCCCATCTTCCTACTCTTAAATCTTATGATACAAGTTCAAATTTGACCTTATAGTTGGATTCAACATGGTTTTTTAATAAGAATCAACCATATCTTTTTTTATAAAAATATGATTTTTTAAATCACAAAATTTTGTGATTTGTCAGCCATTGATGTTTGAATAACCAAACACACAGAAGTCAGATTTCAGCGATTTAAATGTCGTTCTTCCTGTAACCATAGCGGTGGTTTTTCCTTGTTATTAAACAAAAAAAGAAACATATCAAGGTGGTTTCTCCTTATTAAAAAAAAAGGTACACGAGAAAAGGAAAGCTTAGAGGGTGTGCATCTTCCTTCATGTGCCTGCTCCAAACTTTGTACATGGCATTAAAATCTACAGTAGCAGAAAACATACAATAATGATCAATCAACTACATCGTTGCTGAATAGCTTGAACTTATTAGCATCCAGAATCAGCTGTCTGATGGAAGAAAAGGCACCCATGATTCCAACGCCAGAAAATACAAACATGATGGAGATGTTGATCCAGAACCTGAGGGATGTGCGAGGGGGCTTGATGCTTATGTTGTAGAGGAGCATGGGGAGGATGAAGTCCAGAGGAATGAAGCCTATGGCTCCCACAACCGCGTTTATGTCACCGAAGAATGGAAGCATTGCTGCTATGAATGCACATGCTGTCATGTACGCAGTTCGTAGCACCAGCCTTGGAACAAGGTTCCTTCTTGATAACACCCCCTGGTTTGCATCCGCTGATTTCTTCTCAATGATTTCATATGCAACTTGAGAGTATACCTGCAAATGGTTGGACTTAGCATTCTCTTGTAAGACCAACGATCTGAATGAGCCGAACTTGAAGTGTTCAAGCTTACCTCATCTCGGATTCATGGCGAGTCGTCAACCGAGTTCGGGCTGGCTTTTTTATAGAAAAATACTTTGTTTTAGAGATGAAAGAAATAGGATTACAAACAAAATGCTTGTAAAATGTGTCTAAAATATATTTCTTACCAGGTTATACACGTTGAGCCGAGTACATGTTCAGCTTGCTGATCCTATTTTATGAGTTTGAACGAGCTCTTTACAAGCCGAACCTATCAATATTTTTGAGTTTTAGAGAAATCTACATATAGCTGCCTAAGATATGGCAGAAATTAGGAATAAATGCCTGTCTTGAAACTTGCTCAAATAGGTGCCTCGGCTTACTTAGCGTCCGTACATAACTTAAAAAAAAAGATAGTCTTTGCCCTTTTTTTCCCTCTCTTGGAAGGTCTTTTCATGCTCAATATGGGTGGTGCATTGGACCTTTTTTTTTCAGGGTTTGGGTGTGGAGTGGAAGGAGAGCTTAGACCTTTTTTTTTTTTTAATAGCAAAATTAATTTGGAATTTTGTTAGTATAGGTAGTTAAATGTAAAAACACCATACCTTAGTGAGGTTGCAAATGGGTTGGGTCAAGGAGAGGAATTTGCAAAATTTGGTTCTCCTGGATCCAAACCTATAAAATCCCCAATGTATTTTGGGATCTGAAACCCAACCTTTTGCATCCCTATACCTTAGGTGTCTATATGTAAATATCTATTCATTTAACAAAAAAATGTTTTTTTTTTAAAGACGACTTGACTGCAAATCTAACCTTGCAGTTAGCGTGTGCCGTACTTGTAAACAGCCGTTTTATACAACATTAGGGGTGTCAATAGGTCGGACCCCTGCTAAAATGGGTGCATCCAAACCCGGATCCAACTAAGTGATGTGGGTATCAATCCAGATTCTGGTCTGATCAGTTTTTTCATAAGAAAACCCTACTGGATCCAATAAGAATGACACAAACCAGACCCGGTCCATACCCTGTGAAATAATATTTTTTTACATTGAAATTTTGCTGATCTTAAACAGAACTCGGGTCAGACCTAGGTTTGGTGTAAAATTTCATAAACCATACCCAACCCATTATATAATCGGACCTCATGGGTCCGAACCAGATAGTTAATCAGACCCCTTTATTTGTAACCAAACCCTGACCATATATGGATCGGGATTGGGTCATACCCGATCTGTTGACACCCCTATGCAACATACTCAACACAATTGGGCTTGTAGATGGTTCGTGTGAAGCTTACCACCCCAATGGCGAACAGCTGCAACATCACAAAGATCACACCAAGGCCAAGCAACCAAGTGGGAGCAAGTGATGGTCCACTGTCAGGCATGAGACTCTTGAAGATGTTTGAACTTGCTTTGTTGCCAAACGCCCAATAACCACTGATGGCGGTAGAGTAGAATGTCAGCACTATGACAGTGTAGCACATAATGAGCCCTTTCAGCATCTTCCCAGTTGCAGGAGGGGCCAAAGTTGCCTGCAAGGTAGATTCAATGCTAATAATCACAATATTGTGACTGACCCTCTTGTTGGAAGGGAGAGGTTTGGTGATGATGATAAGAACCAAACAAGGCAATTGTAGCGTTCTTGATTGCATGAGTTCATGGCAATTTGTTTTCATTAACCCACACATCTTTTGTTGATGCTGGAGGAGAAACAAGAAGTTGGGCAGTTTGATGCATAATATTTTGAGTAATTTTCAAATGACCAGAAAACTTGTTTCCTACTTGATTTATCTACCAATTCTTTTTCCAAATATCCCCAAACTTTCAGGTGGGTTAAAGCAAGAAACCCTGTAGGGAAGCTACCAGTTAACTTACGTAGGCACGTGAAGATGCATTTCGAAGGTCTTCATGAGCTTTATACAACCATAATGAATAGAGTAAATGTAAATTTTGGGTTCAGTTAGCTTGATCTGTACTGTCAAAAATTAACATGGCTGTTTTTTTTTAAAACCATTACCGAGCCCACCAGTTGAACGGTGGGCATTCACTAATTTTCAAGGAACGCTAATCACCTGGATCTCGGGCAGAATCCCATTACCAAATACAGAAGCAAGGATGGAGATGGATGTGAAGGCACTAAATGCCCGAGCGGACTTGGATGACTCCATCGAATAATCTTTCTGTGGGGCGTTCTTGGAGTATCCTGCAACGAATTAACCAGAAACCAAATTATTAGAAAGCGACAACAAATGATTTTTCTCAACGAATGACATGAAAACCAAATTGATTGATCTAGATCCCTTGTCTGGCAGAAGCAGTTAGTGCACGTCATTGTGTTGGAACGTTGCAAGTTCGAAACCCAAATGGTATGGTTGTATAACTAGTAGGGGTCTGGCTAACCCCCAACTATATCTGTCTAAAAAAGATTAGATACACAGCTAACATTCTCAAATATGAAACAGATCCACAGCACCTTGAATGTAAATTGCAGGGCGAAAAGGATCAGGTTAGGGATACCCCTGACCGTGCCACCGCCAGGGGTTATTCAGATGCCCTGCATGCTGGTTATGAATGGCATCCAATGCTATGGTTGGTTTGCCTGTTTTCTGACTTTTGAGATCCATACATGGTTTCGGATGGACGGCATCTAAAGCATTCTGAATTAATGGACCGATTAGAATGAAGGCAAAATGTGCAGAGGTTGGATGCCATTGAGAAGATGAAGGGCATCCAACTCAACCCAGACATTATTAACATAAGGGGGTACACCTAACCTGATTCTCTGTCCAAAATTAATTTTTGCAAACAAAAATGGGAAAAGACGTTGGTTATATATATATATATATATATATATATATATATATATATATATATATATAACTCATTTGTAGGTACAAACACCTCTTTCTTTTTCATTTTTTATTGTTTTTTATAAAATTAATCTTGCAAAGTGATCTACGTTTTTTTTTTCAAAGCAGATCTAGTCTTTTGGCCCAACCAGGGGGGAGCCAAAGGGTTTGACCCGCATCCGACCCATACCAAACCCTATATGGTCAGGGTTTGGTGATAAAAAAGGTGGTGTGATTATAAATTGGGTCCAACAAAAGAGTCCAATTAGTATATGAAGCCAGGTATAGTTTGTAAAATTTCATACCAGACCCAGGTCTGACCCATGTTCCGATTAAGACCTATGATTTTTTTAATATAAAAAAGATAAAAAATATTATTTTACAGAAAATGCACTAGGTCTGGTTTATGTAATCCTTATAGGACCAATGTTGTTCTTTCTTATAGTAGACCCGCTAGGGCTTGGGTCTAGACCTGGTACCAGCACCTCAAAGACAGACCCAGGTTTAGAGTCACTGAGTCCGAACCAAACCGTTCTGTGTCCGCCAAAAAAACAATAAAAAATATTACGTGTCAATCATAATGAGACACGTGTTAAAATCATTAAAAAGTTATAAAAAATTAATTTTTAAGTATTTTTTTTACATTTATTAAAAAATAACCGATTCAGAGGCGAAGCTTATCGATTTTCAGCCGAAACGATACGTATAACATTGATCTATATAATGAATGATCCCATAGTGAACTTAAATTTATCGTCCATATACCTGAATGAATGCATGCTACGACAAGCACGAAAGAGTAGCCCAAGCTGAGGATGAGGGAGGCTAGGCTTATGTATCTTAGGGAGTGGAAAGATGGCATCTGAGAGAGAAGTATCATCACCACCGTAACCATTGCTATGAACTGGTATAATCGCAAGGGCCCATCGGGATAAAAGCTCGTGTAAATAATCTTTCACCACAGCAACAAATTTACAACCACCAATATGTCAGAATAATAGTTATAAATGCAGGTAAAACTCAAAAGCAAAATTGCAGACAAGTGTCCTGAATGCATCTACCAAGGTCATGTACATAATCTTTGTATTTTTTGTTTAAAATACAAAGACAGAAAATAACTATGGGTTCCAGTGTTGTGAGAGGCGTACGCCTCAGAGGCAAGGCACACGCTCAAGGTACTGAGGCGTTGCTGTGAGGCGCTTAAAGTAAATATAAAAAAAGTACCACGGATACTTGAGAAGTAAGATCACATACGAAGCCCTCCAAGAGAAGTAAGATCACTAGTGCGAGCCGTTGAGTGTGATGCCACATATTTTTACGATATTTTAGATAATACCACTGATAGTTGAGAGTCTTATGTTGTGAGAGGCGTACGCCTCAGGCGAAGCGCAGGCTCAACGCCTCGCTTCACCTCATCGCATTTAACAACCTTGATGGGTTCGTTTGGTTCGATCTCATGAGATTTAGAAAGTGAATCTCATTTGCACTTCACCCCAAAAGCAACCAAACTTAAAAAGTGAGTTGTACACAACACCCCAAAACCAAGCTTTTGCAAATGAGACCCGATGAGATTCGAGTTCTCATGAGATTTAGAAAGTGAATCTCATTTGCACACACCCCACAAGCAACATAACGCAAACACAAAACACAGAAAATCGCTGCTGTGGCGATTTTCTGTGTTTTGTGTGGTCCGAGTACTTTGTAAAGTACTCGGGCCCGGCCACTGGATCGGCTCCAATGCAGCATAGTGACCATGCCACATAATGTACGAAGGGTCCAAGGGCATGGGGACAATTACGACCTTCAAAAGGTTGATCCATAAGTATCAAGATACCTCATTAACAACAATTAAGGAGAATAATGACATATATCAGTTTTTTTATATGAAAAAGAATTAATGATGACGGAAATTGTTTTTTTTGTGAAAATTTGTTTTTGAGTTTTGGCCCATGTGTTGCTGATAAAAACTGGGTTGCCACAAATGTTTTGGCCAGGACACTAGCTAAGTTGGCTAGAGCAGGGTGATCGAGTCTTGGAAAGATCACCCCCTGACTGGCATCCTATATTGTTAAACTCCCACCTCATGTAATTTTGATTTATACTTACCAAACGTCACCTTGTGTTGGGACATTGCAAGTTCGAATCCCAATAGTATATGGTTGTATAACTGGTAGGGGTCTACCTAACCCCAGCTTTCTCTGTCAAAGAAAAAAAACTGGTTTATACTTAATGAAATAAGCTGGTAGGGGACTGCCTAACCTCTTGCCTATCCCCAAAAAGAAAGTTAGTGCGTGTCAGATTGTGTTGGGATGTTGCAAGTTCAAAGCCCAATGGTACCTTGTATAACTGGTGGGGGTATGCTTAACCCCAGCTTGCCTATCAAAAAAAAAAAAAACTGTTTAAGCAGTCGCCATTGTTTGCTATTTCCACTTAGATGCCTCTTTTTATTCTTGTATTACAAAATACAGTTCTTGATAGATGCTTTTGATGGGTTCATGTGAAAGGTCACAAGATAAAGATGCATCTTATCCTACGAATAAAAAATACTTACTTTCTTACTTTGTAATTAGTTAATGCTCCGTCTTACTTTTTCAATGACAAATATATTCTTCGCTACATAAAAAAAGGAAAAATATATTCCCATCCATTTTTTTATTTGATAAAATTGCCCTACCACTTAATTAGTAGATTCCATTCTCTTTCCCTTTTGGGAATAATTAACGAATAATGAAATAGATAATTGCTTCAAAGATAGAGGTAAAAGAGTGAAGATGAGGAAAGAAAAGTTCACCTCAAGGCACTCTCCAGCTAGCAATATGCACCCAACCCCAACTCCACTATTAATGGCGGTTTGCACACAGATGACAAAGTAAAACATCAAGCCAGAACCTGAGAATAACGATTATGGAATAAAAAAAAAAAAAACACTTAAGAGGGAGATCAAATCAATAAAAAAGATCAAGAACTAAACCTGCATTCACTATAATAATAAAAAATTATTCGGCACATAGCCAAACATGTTGGTTTCGGTCAAATTTTTGTGTGTTGTCTTAGAATATCTACGATTGCCGACGGTAACAGCTGTATATACCAACAGGGCTCTGCAAGGTTGGTAGGAGCTGTCAATGCGCATGCATCTCCTTGTGGTTAGAGGTTGCAGGTTCAAACCCCAGTGGTATGTTGAATAATAACTGGTGGGGTTCTGCCTAACCCCAGCTTGCCTTTAAAAAAAACAGCTGTATATACTTAAAGATCATTATGCTTTGAAGGGAGAGGGGGTTGACATTGCATTAAAAAAAGTCAAGCTGTGTGTATCATTTGTTAAACATATGTCTTGTTCATGTCTTCTTTTATGAATAATCAAAGATATAATCAATGCATATATAGTAGTGGCTAGTCATCAAACAAACTTTTGGAAGGTGATTCCATGGCCCTGTGACAGATAATAAAAAGAATGGCCCTTAAGAGTCCATATGGTAATTTGGCATGGATCATTACGTGTTTTTTCTGTGGACTTGCCTATTTAAGGTCACATCATGTCAATATATTTATTTCAATGTTGTAAAAAAGTAGATAAATGTGGTTTCAAAGGAAATATGAGATACAATCCGCCTAAACAGTTTTATCAAAGGTTAAAAATAAAATCTGCCTAAATGTCTTCTCTATCTTTTCTCCATCATTCAAGTGCATGTGAATCTCACAGGGGTTTAAGGTCAATCAACGCATTTGATTTATTCTCAGATGAAGAAAAGGTTTTTCACAGGAGTGGGCATGGATTTTTAAAAAATCTTGGGGGTCAGCCCTTTCATGATGACGTTTTTCAAAGTGGGGAGGCATGATTTTCAATGAAAAACAAAAGAGATCCAGTCCTTGTAGTCTACATTCAGGTGAACATGTGGACCAATTCTAGCGGTTGATTGGACGGCTAGGATTGAGTGTAGGATGAACCCATCCTATGTCAAAAGATTGAATTCTTACTCTATGAAAAGTGACAGGTGGTGAGAAAAAATTGAAACCCACTTGCACCAGCATGGTACTTTTTTACCATGATGATTTGATGTTTGTTTCAGTAGGGATGATGGAAGATGAAGGAAAAGGGATGCCAACTCAATAATTTCTCATGAAAATGACATAACACAAACATGCCTTTAAGAGGCGTTTGAATCACAGTGCAATCGGTCAAGGTAGACAAAGTCGTCCCTATGTACAGTGTGTACTGCGTTTGAAATGCAGGGATAAGGTGGTCCCCAGGGGGTGCCACTGGTGGATTGTTTCTGAAGGGATGCGACCCTTGTGTTCTGAATAGAACACCACCCAGATGTCCGGGAGGCGTTTATCCAGCATGTCAAACACGCCCCTAATGATATTATTTGCGGAGACCATGATCGGTGACCAAGTTCACGATCTCCAAATCTTCACATGTATTTGGTTTTCCATAGCAAACCTGACCACCTTCATGAAGTCCGTTTCATAGAAATGCTCATGGAGCTCCAACTTTGGTCTCCATTACCAACAGAGACTCCGCTTGTGTGGCAGCAGCAATTAGTGCACGGCACCTTGTGTTGGGACGTTGCAAGTTCGAATCCCTATGGTATAGTTGTATAATTGATAGGGTCTGCCTAACCTCAGCTTTCTCTGTAAAAAAAAAAAAATGGACTCTATTGTGTGATGCCCAAACGCATGCATAAATGGCTTTTACAGGAAATCGATTTTCTGCCAAAATTGGCAACATTAGTCCGAATAGGGCTGATTTTACTGGAAATCGTTTCACTTGAATAGTTAAAAAAATATTTATATAAAGTAAAAATTAAAAACCATTGAAATGTTTCTATGGAAAAACTTCTATAGAAAAAAGATGCCTAACACCAGCCTGTCTATAGAAAAAAGATGCACAAATAAAAAGGGTTAGTCGGAAACAACTTAACAGAATAAAAAAAAAAGCATTTAGTAGTAGACCAAGAAGAGCAAAGAAGAATGTTTAACTAATCAGAGTAATGTGTAGATTAAAAACCATTCACCTTGCAGTCTATTTTAGACCCTTTTAAAAATGCACTTACATGTGTTTTTTTTGCTTAATTCAAAATTATTGATGTATTTATCATTACTTATTCACTAAGAATCATGTTTTGGATCAAATTGATTTAATAAATTTTTTTTTTAAACTAAGGTTGATTCCAACTCAATTTTGCAGAGCCATGATCTAGCATTCTCAAACCATGAAGCTCACAAGAGCTCTGCCTTTATCACTAGGTAGGGATGGCAGTGGACCGGGTGGGGGTGGGAGACAAGGTCTCCATCCCTGCCCCATCTCAAAATCCGGACCTCCATTCCTGCTTTCATCTCCGATTTATGTCCTCCATCCCCAGTTCAAACGATACCATGCGTATGGGCCGGGCCGATATACTGATAACATTGGAAAAAACACGAAGAAAAAAAGGAAGAAGAGAAGAAACACTGAGAGTGCCATCTTGCCTAGAATGTCGGCAGCGAGCTCCCGGAATCTGATGTGCCGGCGGCCCTCATTCTCGCAGTGGTCCAGCACCTTGGACATGAGGTAGTAGGAGTAGAAGGTAACCATTCCCGTCACCGTCAACGAAACGATGCCAAGAGCCCATCCCATCCCCCGGAAGGCATACGGCAACGTCAAGATCGTCGGGCCTACGATTGCCGTCGTTAGGTGAAATCCGGCGTGCCACCATTTTCCTTTTTTTTTCCACAAACAATCCAAATAGCATTAATTCAAGAACACCAAGAATAAGAATGATCCTTTTTTTTTTTTAATAGAAAACGATCATTCCCCAACTTCAATTGGATGCTAAGAAGAATGATTAGAGAGTCATCAATTCATCCAAAACAACAAGAAAACTTTGGTGCTGTGGCATCCATCAGTAAAAGATCCGAAAAGAGAAAAAATCCTCCATTTGAAGCCATGCCTCCAAGCCATAGAAACACTTATATGTTCCTCCAAGCCATTCACAGCCAAAAATTCCTTTCAAAATAAATGGAGACACTCGAAAATCGCTAATATCTACAAAGATATTAACGTCGAGAAATATAAACACTTTTTTGCATATTTTTTATGTTATTTTATATATACCGACATTTTCCTAAGATTTTTTTTTTCTCAAAATACCATGAGATCTTTCCTTGCTAATACTTTTTTTAAGAACATATCTGGCTATGTCCGAATCACCCACCGGGAAAAGAAAAATAAAATGAAATTCTTTAGCCAAAGTTGCAAAATAACACATCATATGAGTTCGTGATATGATTTCATCGGTTGATGCTCCTCTAACCAGAACGAGAGCAAAAGAAACTGAACAAATCGGAACAAGGAAGACCAAAGTGACAAGTTACTGCAATTTGGTAGAGTGCAAATATTCTAATTGATGAAACGCTGATTCGAAAAAAAAAAGAAAAAGAAAAAGAAAAGAAAGCAAAGATTTCCGGTGCACCTTTGGATTCGAGAACGAACACGGCTCCGGCGTCTCCTTCTCGACGGCCTGGAGAAAACCGACGAGTGTCCAGGGTTCCCATGATGGTGGTGAGAGATGGTTTTGAATTGATGGCACAAGTTTATGGATTAGGATTGCACCATCACATATTCTTTTAATTGGACCTACTTAGATCACCCAATGGGAGTGGTTTAATGGGGGTTAAGCATCTGAACCTGATGACATTGTTTGAAGGCATAACAACAGAAAGAGAACAATGGAAAGGTCAGATGAAAGATGGGGCAGCCAATGCGGAGACGATGAGCATTTCAGAGTAAGAAATTAGGGCCTCAAAACGGACGGAAAGAGACTCAACAATGATCTTTGGAACGATATTGCATATACAAATGAAACATGGAGATTGGGAGTCTCCGTATGCGACTCAAGCTTTCCGCTTTTACAAAATATATATATAACAAAAAATATAAGCCCTCAAAAAGTGGAATGGCTTTAAATGCGAGATCGGTCCACGAGGAGAGGGAAGCATGCTGAACATGAGCAATTTTGCTCACTCTGACATCATGGCCGCCCGATTTGCATTTTAAAACGTTTAAAAGTCAACAAAACCTCGTGGCATTCATCCAAAATGCAAACAGAAACGCTAGCTCCGATGAGAGGGTGGTGGGTTGTGGCTGAAACACAAATTGTGTGTTCATGTGTACGTAGAGGAATATAGATCCGTGATAATTCATATGTCAATGTTGACCACGATGATTTTATAATAAAATAATATAAAAAAAATAGGTAGATATGCTTTTGAAGGAAGTGTTCTCTAATAAAATACTTATGCGTTGGATGACAATGTCCTCCCGCTCTTCGTAAATAGATTTACATGTTTCGCCTTTGTTTTTAGTTTGTGTTACAATACATGAGCACCTTCTCATTTTTGCCTGATTCATAGTTTTTTCCTTCACAAAAAGGGGGGTTCGGGGGTTCCCCCGACGCAGGTTTCACTATGCGGGCGAGGGTCAGGGGAGCGCGCCCCTATAATAAATTTTTTTTGGGCTTATGTAGTGATGGGAGTGTAGTGAAGCTTGGTGAGCAAGAAATACCGGTGGATGATTGTTTCAAATATTTGAGATCTATCATTCAAAAGTATGGATAAATTGATGGAAATATAAATCATACGATAAAGGTTGGGTGAATGAAATGGAAAAGTGCAACTGGAGTGTCACTACGAGAAAATACGTTGTTAGCGACGGACTTTAGCGACAGAATACTTATGTCGCTAGTTAGCGACGGATTGACGAGCAAAAAAAATCCGTCGCTATAATGAATGATAGCGACGGAATATATTCCGTCGTAACATCCGTCACTAATTAGCGATGGATTTTGCGACATATTGTTTTGTCGTAACGCCCGCAACATTTGGCGACGATGTTTGCGACAAAAGATTTTTTGTCGCTAATTAGCGACGGAATTGGCGACGGACTATATTTCGTCGTTAGTTTCGTAAATTTGATTTATGTTGGCTTAGCGACGAAATTAATCTGTCGCTAATTTTCGAATAACCCTAATCCCAGACAACTTTTTTTTTTCTTCTTTCGCTGCTCTCGCTCCCACCGTTCGCCCGTTCCGGCCGTTCACCGGTCCCACCATCCGTAGGCCCTGCCGTTCGCCGCCGCCCGGAGACAGATAAACGAGGTGGTCGCCCCCCCCCCCGCATTTTTCGGCAAGGGGTTGACCCCCTGTTGTTCCGGCAGGGGGTCGACCCAGGCAGGGGCTTAACCCCTTGCCGGAACAACAACCTCTGCCTGTTCGTGTAGGGGGTCCACCCCCTGCCTGTTCCGGTAGGGGGTCCACCCCCTGCCTGTTCCGGCAGGGGGTCGACTCACTGCCGGAAAGACTGGAGGTCGACCCCCTGCCGGAACAGGCAGGGGGTCGACCCCCTGCCAGAACAGGGGGTCAGTTAACCCCCTATGTTCCGTAAGGGGGTTAACCCCCTATGTTCCGTAAGGGGCTTAACCCCCTATGTTCCGTAAGGGGGTCGACCCCCTGCCGGAACAAGCTCTTTTTTTTTGTGGTGACTTCATTTTAAAACAACATTTTTTTATGCAGATTTTTCAATGGAACCAGCTTGTGCTCAGCCACCTGTGGTAAGTAAGTGACAAAAACAATGCAAATCGGGTAAATACCCGTGGTGAGTAAGTGATGCAAGTGTATCACATGTTATTCAATTTATTAGATGTAACACTTTATTATTCACACACACACACTTAGTTGTTGATATTTAGGGTTGCTTTGTTGTATTTTGGAGATCATGCTGAGCATGATTTTAATGTATGAATATAGAAGTGTTCTTATTTTTGGAGTACGGAGTCCATGCTAGGCATGATAGTAGTTAGTGAAATATTGAAGTGTGTTTGCTGCAGGTACATGTTTGTCGTTTGTTTGATATGAATGATTATGATGTATTGCAATGTTTGATGTAATTGTATTCATGCTTGCATGTAGTTACTTTCAATTTGATTATGACTTCCATGTGAAATTGTGTAATGAAAGCATGCTTCAAATTATTGTATCGTGTCATTAATAGTTTGCATATAAAAATATTAAGTTATCAATGCATGCATCAAAATTCTTGTTATTATATGACATCATATATTTCATGATAAATTTGATATTTTCTTTATCGTAGCATTCTGATTGTTTTCTTTTAATTCGTTAGGTTATTATTCGTAACATCATAAGAAAATGACTGCAAACCGTGAATGGATGTACCGTAGGATAGTGGACAATGAGTTATCGCATGAATATATGAATGATGTTAAAAGATTTATTGAATTTGCAACGGCAAGTGTCAGTACAGTGGATCCCACAGGTCAGATTAGGTGTCCCTGCAAGATTTATAAGAATAATCGATTTGTAGAACCTCATAGCGTTAGACATCACCTATACAGAAAGGGTTTTATGAGTGATTATCAGAACTAGACGTTTAATGGAGAAGAATTTAGAAACGATGTTGATGCACGAGTGAATGTGGTGCACGATAATCCATATACGGATTTGATATTTGATGCCGCAGGAACAGAACTAGGTTCTGCTATGAGTTCTAGTGATGTAAGAACTGCCGTAGATGAAGAATCACCAAACGATGCAGCTAGTAGATTTTATGATTTACTTAGAGATGCTGATGAGCCACTTTGGAACAGTTGCAAGAGTCACACTATCTTATCTGCAGTTCTTCAACTAATGAATTTGAAGTCCGAGTATAATTTGAGTCAATCATGTTTTAACCGTTTGTGCATGATTATGAAGAGTATGTTGCCCAAAGATGAGAAATTATCATAAAATTTCTATCGTGCGAAAGTTATGGTCAACGCTCTAAGTATGGGTTACAAAAAGATTGATGCTTATCCAAATCACTGCATGTTGTATTTCAAGGAGCAGAAAAATAACATATCATGTCCGTCATGTGGCCATCCTCGGTTCAAGCCAAAGACAAGAGGCAATGGTAGCACGAGATCAAAAGAAGTTTCATACAAGTCACTCTGCTACTTTCCTATCACTCCTAGATTGCAGCGATTGTATATGTCTTCAAGGACACCTAAACACATGAGATGACATGCAAATAAAGTTCGACACGATGAAAACAAGATCACGCATCCTGTTGACGCTGAAGCTTGGAAGCACTTTGATTGTACTCATCAGAACTTCGCAATGGAAGTGCGAAATGTTAGACTCAGTCTATGTACAAATGAATTTAATCCATTTGGGGGTAGATCAACTCCATACTCATGTTGGCCAGTATTTGTAACTCCATACAACCTTCCACCAAGTTTGTGTATGAAACATCCAAATCTTTTCTTGTCTCTGTTGATCCCTGGTCTGACCTCACCTGACCAAAATCTTGATATATATTTAAGGTCATTGATTGATGAACTAAAAGTATTGTGGGATGACGGTGTTACCACGTATGATGCCTACAAAAAACAAAATTTCAACATGAAAGTCATTGTTCTATGGACAATCAGTGACTTCCCTGCATATGGTATGTTATCTGGTTGGAGCACACATGGGAGGTTGGCATGTCCGTACTGCATGGAGGATTCCAAAGCTTTTAGATTAAGGCATGGAAGAAAGCCTTGCTGGTTTGAGTGCCATTGTCGATTTCTACCCAACGACCATCCGTTTCGACGACAAAAGAATGCGTTTAAAGTAGACACAACTGAAATAGAAGGTTCATCCACAAGATTGTCTGGCATAAAGATTCTAAGAAGATTGCGATACTTTCCAGATGTATTAACAGATGCCCACAGTCCTACACCCTTCCGTGGATTTGGGAAGGATCATAATTGGATAAAGAAATCTATTTTTTGGGAACTACCGTATTGGCCGACCCTATTGATACGACATAATTTGAATGTGATGCATGTGGAGAAAATGTGTTTGATAATGTGTTCAATACAATAATGAATGCTAAAGGGAAAATGAAGGATAATCCGAAGGCCCGTATGGATTTAAAATTAATATGTAAAAAACCAGAATTGGAACTCAAAGAGTATAATGGCAAAATACTGAAACCAAAGACAAAGTACGTGCTCGGACCTGATCAAATAAAACATGTATGTCAATGGTTGAGATAATTGAGATTTTCGGATGGATATGTCTCTAACATTGCTCGGGCTGTGAAGATTGACGATGGACAGTTATATGGGTTGAAGAGCCACGATTGTCATATCTTTATGCAACGATTGATACCCCTAGCATTCCATGATATGTTAGACAAACCTATATGGGGGTTATTGTCTGAGTTGAGCGGATTTTTCAGAACATTGTCCACATCGGAGGTCGTAGTATCAGATGTAAAGAATCTCGAGGTCTCTGTCATCACCAATGTTTGTCTGCTAGAAAAGATATTTCTGCCAGCATTTTTTGATGTTATGGAACATTTGATCATACATTTGCCATATGAACTAAGGGTTGGTGACCCTGTGCAATATCGATGGATGTACTCATTTGAAAGGTATATGCTTTTTTATATTTGTCTCTTTAATGACAGATATTTAAAATTTGAAATGTATATTTTTGCCAGATGCATGTTCGACCTCAAAAAAAAGGTTCGTAATAAAGCAAGAGTAGAAAGCTCTATTTGTGAGGCGTACACTTTAGAAGAGATTTTAAATTTCTCATCTATGTACTTTGAACCTCATACGCCAACACGTTGCACATGCCCGCCCCGTAACGATGATGGAGAACAAGTAACTGTAGCTGACACGCTGTCAATATTTCAACCACTTGGGCATGCATTTGGTAGTTGTCGATCAAGGCTCTTGACAGATCGAGAGCAAGACACAACACACATCTATATGCTTTTAATTGCTCAACGATCGACCCATACATCGAGTGAGTATATTTAGACGCAACACAATTATAAATCCTTTTATGTTCTATATGTAGATACATGACTCGATAATATAAGTATTTGTGCTTTGCAGACGATTTGATCTGGAGTTGCAAAGAGAAGTTTCACATCTCACTGATGCAGAAGTACAAAAAGAACGTGAAACTAAGTTTGTTGAGTGGTTGAAACAGTTGACAAAGAAGCTAACATAAATTTTGTACTTGTAAACAACACTAAGTTACTTAATTGGTCGTGATCACAATCATTGTTTTTGTCTGTGCGTAGGTCCGCCATGGTGATGTTAAAGATCAAGGAATATGTGATTTAGAAAATGGTCCGACCAAAGTTGTGCAATGCTATAACGGGTACATCGTAAATGGCTATCGATTTCATACAAAAGATTATGGTATAAACAAATCAATGATGAATAGTGGCGTGTGTGTCAAGGGTAGCAGCTACGGTGAAAATGAACATGATTACTATGGTGTTATAGAGAAAATAATGAAGTTGACTTACTTAGGCATAAATAACATGGTAACTTTATTCAAGTGTCATTGGTTTGATCCAACTGCAACAAGACTCGACAAAGCTTCAGGCATTATGGAGGTGAATCATAAATCCATGTTTGAAACATATGAACCATTCATATTAGCCTCGCAAGCTCAACAAGTTTATTATACTTTATATCTGAGTATAAAAAAGTCAGATAGAAATGAATAGTGGGCAGCTTGCAAGGTGAAGCCCAAACTATACCCTGAGTATGATCAGTTACAAGAAGATAAGTTAGTTGAAGACAGCGATTACTATCAATCAGATGATATATATGACTTCGCTTATGGTCACGATGTTGCGCATGATATGCATGTCATATCTCCATTGGCCGATGAAACATTCATAGATGAATGTGATCCAAATGATGTACCAAGTGGATGGGTAAACAACGAAAAAGAAGAAGAAGAAGAAGAAGAAGAAGAAGAAGAAGAAGAAGAAGAAGAAGAAGAAGAAGAAGAAAGTCAAACAAGTGACGAGAAAGAATTCTCAAGCTAGTGAGCAAAATCTTGTAATATAAACCTCTATTTAAATGCATTGCAATACTTGATGTGAATGATTCGAATTATTTGAATGTATTGTAATATTTGATGTGAATGAATGAGTTGTATTGTAATACTTGATATAAATGATTAAAAATTTTATTTGAATGTATTGTAATACTTGATACGAATTATTCGAATGCATTATAATACTTGATGTGAATGATTTGAATTATTTAAATATATTGTAATACTTGATGCGAATGAATGAGTTGTATTGCAATACTTGATGTAAATGATTTGAATTATTTGAATATATTGTAATACTTGATATGAATGATTCGAATGCATTGCAATACTTGATGTGAATGATTTGAATTATTTGAATGTATTGTAATACTTGATACAAATGATTTGAATTATTGCAATACTTGATGTGAATGATTTGAATTATTTGAATGCATTGTAATACTTGATGCGAATGATTTGAATGCATTGCAATGCTTGATGTGAATGACTTGAATGCATTGCAGTACCTGATATGAATGATTTGAATGTATTGTAATACTTGTTGTGAATCATTTGAATGTATTGCAATACTTGATGCGAATGATTTGAATTATTGTAATACTTGATGCGAATGACTTGAATGTATTGTAATACTTGCTGTGAATTATTTGAATGTATTGTATGACATATGTTATTTTTTAGAATATGGTTCGAGGAGGTTATAGTGGTCGCTCATCCAGTAGTAGTCAGGCCCAACCTTCATCTTCACGGGCTCCTGTGATAGGTATATCATTTAACTAATTGGATGCTTGATTAGTTCAAATGCGCATTCTGAAAATTTTTAACGTATTTTTTTACAGATGATGTTTCGCCTATACACGACTCACCTACACTAGTTGATCACACAAGTTAGGAGCCAACACAGGAAGCAAGGTCTTCTCAATCTGACACAAAAAGACTCATTCGAATAGTGTATATCGATAATCGACCATAAGTATTTTATTTTCAATTATTGCATATCTTATAAATATTTTGTATTGATATTTACTGTGTACCAATTCATGTGCAGCACGAGGTTTGAGCCACAAGAAGTAGTACGGGAGATTAGAAATTTACTTCTTCAACATCTACCAGGACCGGTTGCTCAATGGAAAGAGTATCCAAAGGAGGTGTTAGACAGATTGTGGTCCTCATTCATGGTATACAGTTGTTTCTCATAGTTAATGTGTTTCATATTTAATTTTTTTAAGTCATGTCTACTAACTTTCTGAAAATATTTATAGGTTTCGAATCGCTTCACAACTACGATGAAAGAAAATGATGCAATGAATGTATGACAGAAGGTGACTACCAATCGATTTGCAGACATGCTGCACAATATGAAAACTGCAGCAAAAAAAATATCTGGCGTAATAGATGATCCACTACAGTGGAAGGACCATGACCCTATTACTATCAGGAGAGATTATTAGGATGAAATGTGCGATAAGTGGGCGGGAGATGCATTTCGAAATCACTCTGCGAAAGTTGTACAAAATCGGGCGAAAATGCCCGAAGCCCATCTACACACAAGTGGATCTAAGACATTTGAGAGCCACCTAAAGAAAATGGTAACTCATCAATATATAATATTAATTTTACAAGTATTGTTGCAAACTTGTGAACTAAATCTTTTGTCCTTTAACTTCGCAGGAAGCAGAAAAATGAGGCATTGTACCATATAAGGCTGTGTTTCTTAAAACACATAAACGGAAGACCACGGAAGTCTTCGTATCAGAGAAGGCGAGAACGACAACAATATGTATTTATTCTATTAATAATCATTGCAATATGCAAGTTATCATAATGTTATCATTAATTATTAATGCATACTTTAAACATTATTTTGTAGGAGGCATATGAGCAACAAATGGTAGAGCGATATGGCGATGACGCTACTCAGCATCCATCATTTGATCCTGCAGCATGGGTGACTGCAGCAGGTGAACCCAAAAAATGTCGTGTGTTCGGGTTTGGGAGTAATATGAACACTTCACCAGTTATTGTTTCTTCCAGTTACGACTCACAGACTTCTTTCGCCGACATAAGCTCTAGGCCGCAGCCTATTCTTTCCGGTGATGATGTACGCCAGATCATTAAGGACACACTGAATGACTACTTCCATGACACCGTCGCCCCCTTTCTCCGAGATGAGTTCAACAGTTTTGTGCTGAACATGGGATCTTCGATTGCAGGTCCCTCTCAGGTATAATCACATATTCAGTTTTTTGTCTGCCTTAGAACACATATGAGCATAATCGAATCACATATATAATTTTTTGCCTGCCTTAGAGCACATATGAGCATGATAGAATCACATATAGAGTTTTTTGACTGCCTTAGAACACATATGAGCATGCTATAATCACATATTCAGTTTTTTGACTGCCTTAGAACACATATGAGCATGTTATAATCACATATTCAGTTTTTTGACTACCTTAAAACACATATGAGCATGCCAAAATCATATATAGAGTTTTTTTATTGCCTTAGAACATATATCATTCATGATAGAATCGCATATAAAGTTTTTTGCTTTGCCTGCCTTAGAGCACATATGAGTATGATAGAATCACATATAGAGTTTTTATGTGTGCCTTAGAACACATATGAGCATGTTATAATCACATATTCAATTTTTTGACTGCCTTAGCACACATATGAGCATGATCGAATCACATATATAGTTTTTTGCCTGCCTTAGAGCACATATGAGCATGGTAGAATCACATATAGAGTTTTTCTAGCTGCCTTAGAACTCATCTGAGCATGATATAATCGCATATAAAATTTTTTTAATGCCTTAAAACACATATAATTCATGATAGAATCACATATAAAGTTTTTTGCCTGCCTTAGAGCACATATGAGCATGATAGAATCACATATAAAGTTTTTTTATTGCCTTAGAACACATATGAGCACATGATAGAATCACATATAGTATGTAATTTATTTTATTATATTTTGTTTATCAATACTGACTGTTCTTTTCTTGTGTAGGCTACTAGCGATAATCAGCATAGCGGAGCTGAAGAGACAGATAAAGGCAATGAACAAGAAGACGCACAAAATCTTGGCGATGATTAGAGAACTGTGTTGAAGAAGTTCTATTTTTTTTTGTTTCCAAATTGTAATTGTTGAATTGTAAATAATTTAACTTGTTAATTTTAAGGTGGAACGAGTAATTGTTGTAGATTCCTTTTATATGAAATTTTATGTGCAGTTTGTTTTTTATTTACAGGAAATATAAATTATACAGGAAATATAAATTGTACCGTTCTCGGTATTTAATTTTCAAATAAATTTTTTTATTTTTTTCGTGTTTGTGACGGATTAGCGACGGATGTTTCCGTCGCTATGCATATAATCTAGCGGCGGCTTAGCGACGGATGTAAATCTGTCGTCAACCGAGGTCGCCGTTTAGTACCGGCGGATTGACGACAGAATACGTCGCTCGTTATTTCATCGCAATTAGCGACGGACCGGACGACGAATTTATTTCGTCTCCAGTTAGCATCGAAAAATTCGCGACGTAAGCATACCGTCGCCTCGTCGTCGTTTCGCGACGTAAGCATATATCATTCATGATAAGTAGCCGTTTAAAATGTAAATATCACATTTAAATTACGGTATTTTATGTTTTTTCATATAACTCATGATATTTTAAAAATCTTGCGAGAAATTATCGTTTTAAACTTTCAAGCAATTTCTTGTGATATTATTATAAGATTTTCATAAATCTCATAATATATATAATAATAATAATAATAATAATAATAATAATAATAATAATAATAACATTCAACGGATTTTTCGAACACTGTTTCAGTCGTATTTTTTTTTCGCAAATAGGTGATTTAGCAGACTAAAGACATGAGCGAAATTGTGTTCATGATTTCATCTAAAATGGAACGCTCAAGACTATTGTTGGACGAAAAGGTCGTTGGATAAGAGGCTCGGGAGGATCCCTAAACTGACAACTTGTTAAAAGTATCTAGTTAAAGGTATTTGGGCAGGGAGAGAGAGAGAGAGAGAGAGAGAGAGAGTCTTATAGCCAACTTAGAATCTATGCCATGCTAGTTAGGGTCCATGTCAAAGGGGACACTACTCTAACGTGCTCAGACACGCTAACACGACTTGGATAATATATTTCTATGTTTTTTATAAATTTAATAAAAATATATTTTTATTTATTGAAATATTTAAAAATAATTTTATTAATTAAGAAAAAGTGTTTGTTTGATTCAACTTTCTTCTCTCCCTTAGTTTATTACTTGAGGCTTGTTTCTTTTCAGCAATGGCTGTCAGTGTCACAAATTAATAAAAAATTAATTTTAACATTAAAATCTAAAAAATCATTTTTTATTAATTGAAAATTAAAAGAATTTGTATTTTCCAAAAAAAAAAAATTCGAACTTGCGGTTCAAACCTGCGTCACGCATCCTCGTATCCTTCGTATCCTTGTGTCGTTGGGACATAGGATATGAATTGATCCTCGCTGTCTAGATGCAACAGTTGGATGGCTTGGATCGACGCAGGATCCTTTCTGTCATACATCGAAGGATAGGGTCTTTTTTGGGTAGTTTACAGGGCTGACGCTTGACACGCGCGCTCGGCTGCCGGCAGGCGACCTCCACGAAGTACATAGTTTCCTGTTCCACCGATCACCCTTGTATCGATCAAAAGACTTTGTGTGAATTTGTCGTCGTTTCGATCCTCTTCTGTGGGTTAGCCATGAGTGAGCAACAGCCGAACCCTCCTCCCCCTCCCCCTGAGAAGCTTGCCGACATTGCCAGGGCTTCTTCGTCCGGGGAGGCCCTTCCCGGAAAGACCCGCTACGCCAACCCTCCGGACGCTGTGAATCCCGACGCAGCGACCCTGAGGGATCAGTGGAGGTTCGCCATTCGGCAGTACAGCAAGTGGTACTCGCACGCCTGGGGCACCGCCATCCTTGCCGGCATTTCCTTCTTCGCCCTGGGATGGATCATCAAGGGGTCTAATCCTTTGCCCTCCAGGCGAGACGAAGAAGAACATGCCCACCAGCACCTGGAGCTTCCTCCCTCTTCTGACCGCCCGTGATTTCTTCTTTCAGGTCGGTTGATTTCGTTCCTATCTTGACATTTTTCTTAGAGAGCTTTGGAGATTTTTTTTTTGGGTCTTCTGTTTCATCACTAAGACCATCTTCCTTATCCTATGGATGCCTCCAAAGAAGATCGAGGAACACAATGATATGGTATAGTTACATCGCAAAAAGAAAAAAAAAGAATCAGAATGATGGAATTCCTGAAGACAATCGGAAAACGTATCCATATTCAGAAATCATACTGATATTTATTAGAAATTCGTATCGGAATATTTTGAAGCTATATCAATATGCGTTTCAAGTGAAAACGTACACTCACGTGCTAGTACCAATACTTCGTGCTTGTACTAGCATCTGTACCTGTTTCTAGCAACTATTGTATTTCTCCTTCACCTCGATGTTTTTTGTTGAGACTTTCTTCTAACCTAAACTTTTAGAATGTAGATGAGCTGGATTTGGTTACTATCAAATTCAACTTGATGGGGTCTGTAACAAATGGAGGTGGGATTTGGATTTGCATTTTGTCTTAGATTGAATATTTTATCCATTTAAACGCATCTCAATTTGAACATAATCTATTGGAATTTAGATCTTGTCTTAAACTATCATCGAGTAATGATATTGAAATCCAATCCTTTTGAATTTAGATCTCAGAAGCATTTAGATGTATTTGTAAATAAGTAAATTTTTATTTATATTTAATTATTATTTTTTGGTTTTGTTTATGAAGCTCCCAAGAGGTATCAAGAGCGCTATCACATTCAAGTACTCCTACTTCTATCAGGGGTGCAGGAGTTCTGACAGAAATGGCTTGTTATTAGCTAGCTTCACATTACTTCATCGAATGAGATCCTCTTACATACTGCAATTGAATTTTGCTAACAACTAAAATGAAATTGTTGAAATATATCTCTTATTTTTGTGAATCATCTTTTGAGCAATTGAATCAACGAACTAAATGCTAAAATAAATTCCACCCAGACTTTATTAATGTTCCTGATTATTCTGTCTCTTTGTTATATAAATCAAATCCTGAATGAATCCATTTTTCTGGTAGCCAACTTGATCATAATATCACAACTGATAGATAAAAGTAGAACATAAATAAACAAATTGGATAAAATACACCAATCTTTTTATATTCTCTCTCTCTCTCTCTATATATATATATATATGATTAATTCCTATAATTTTGGATTTCTAGTTGGTTCTTTTTCTTTACTGAATCTGTGATTTTTGTAAAATCCTATTACTTTATGGGTTCTTACATTTTAGTACAATAGAGATAGGAATCTGTCAAAGACAGAAGCAAAGGTAACTAGGAATTTTGCATTTTATAATTTGCCATTGACTAAGGAGGTATTGGGTGAGTCTCTAAAGGCGGTGCACCACTAGGTAAGGATACATCATGGTGGAACGAGGATGTCAAATTAGCTATTAAGGTTAAAAGAGAGTGTTATAGAAATCTAAGTAAGAGTCGTGATAATGAGAATTTGGAGAAGTATATGATAGCAAAGAAGGAAGCTAAAAAAGTAGTTCGAAACGCGAGAGCTAAGGTATATAAGGAAGTTTATGACAAGTTGGATACCAAAGAAGGCGAGAAGGATATTTATAGGCTTGCAAAGATGAGAGATAGGAAATCGAGGGATTTGGGAATGGTTAGATGTATCAAAGATGAAACACAAAGGGTTTTAGTCAAAGATGAGGAGATTAAGGAGAGATGGAAAGATTATTTTGATAAGCTATTTAATGATAGTCATGCTCAAGATCTTGGAGACTTCTCCATTCCTTTTCATGAGATAAATCGTGACTTCATGCGCAAGATTCAAAAGAAAGAAATTGCTGAGGCTTTGAAGAAAATGAAATCAAGAAGGGCAGTTGGCCCAGATGGTATACCTATCGAGGCTTGGAAATGCTTGGGAGAGAAAGGTTTAGAATGGTTGACAAATCTTTTTAACTTGATTTGGCGAACAAATAAGATGCCTAATGAGTGGAAGAAGAGTACTTTGGTGCCTTTATATAAGAATAAGGGTGATATACAAGATTGCACAAATTATCGTGGTATAAAACTCATGAGTCATACTATGAAACTTTGGGAGAGGGTGATTGAGTCTAGGTTGAGGAAGGTTGTCATGATATCGGAGAATCAATTTGGTTTTATGCCTGGAAGATCAACTATGGAAGCTATACATCTTCTTAGACAACTTATTGAAAGATATAGAGAGAGGAACAAAGATTTGCATATGGTTTTTATTGATTTAGAGAAGGCATACGATAGAGTACCTAGGGACGTTCTCTGGTGGACAATGATGAAGAAAGGTGTTTCCCTAAAGTACATTAGTATAATTAAAGATATGTATGAAGGAGTAGTAACCAATGTCCGCACTTGTGGAGGGGTGACAACCAATTTTCCGATAACGGTTGGGTTACATCAAGGATCTGCTTTAAGCCCTTTCCTATTTGCGATAGTGATGGATGAGCTTACGAGATCAATTCAAGAAAATGTACCGTGGTGTATGTTGTTTGCTGATGATATTGTTTTGATTGATGAGTCTAGAGTTGGGGTTAATGCTAAGTTAGAATTATGGAGACAGACATTGAAAGCTAGAGGTTTTAAGTTGAGTAAGAGTAAGACTGAATATATGGAATGTCGGTTTAGTAAGCAACGAAGTAGTGATGGGAGTGTAGTGAAGCTTGGTGAGCAAGAAATACCGGTGAATGATTATTTCAAATATTTGGGATCCATCATTCAAAAGTATGGAGAAATTGATGGAGATGTAAATCATAGGATAAAGGTTGGGTGAATGAAATGGAAAAGTGCAACTGGAGTGTTGTGCGATCGTAGAATGCCATTGCGGTTGAAGGGAAAGTTTTATAGGACGACTATTAGACCCGCTTTACTATATGGTACGGAATGTTGGGCTGCCAATAGACATCATATTCAAAAAATGAGTGTAGTTGAGATGCGGATGCTTAGATGGATGTGTGGTAATACAATAAAAGATAAGATTCGGAACGAGGAGATACGTAAGAAGGTAGGTGTTGCACCCATTGAAAATGGGATGCGAGAGAATCGTTTACGGTGGTTTGGACATATTCGGTGAAGGCCTAATGATGCTCCAGTTAGAAGGTTGGAGAAATGGGAAAATATATTAGTTAAAAGAGGTCGGGGTAGGCCTAGGAAGACTTGGATGGAGATGATAGGAAAGGATATGAATGCTTTGAACCTCACCGAGGACATGGCATTGGATAGAAATGATTGGAGGAAAAGGATTCTTGTGGAAGACCCAAAATGAATTTCTTTTTTGGTTCATATCGCTGACCCCAATTGTTTTGGGATGAAGGCGTAGTTGTTGTTGTTGTTGTTGATAATTTGCCATTGATGTGAAATCCTTACTTCACAGGTTTGTCCAACACACACACACATTTGTTCTATTCTTGATTTCCGAATATGGTATGCTGAACCGGGATATGGACTCTTGGTGATATTTGTTACCAACTTGTTCTTGCAATCACTATTAAGGTACATATGATTGGAATATAGGTATTGGAAATCCCATCATTTCTACTTCCTCTTGCAAAAACATATCATATTACTGGATTGGTGCAAAATTAGATTTAATTTCATTCTTATCTGATCAGTCATTTCTATCTAAACTTGTACTTTGAAATGGTGATTTGAACAGTCAATGAATAGTTTTTGTCTTCATTCAGTTGGTCTGATTTTAAACAAAAGAATTGTAAAATAATTAATATTATTAAGAAAGAATAGGATAATAGCTAATCCAACATCGTCTCCTTGAATCTTGAAAAGGAAGTATGGAAGTTCAAGATCTACTGGACTGAACTATTCAAATTAGTGTTACAGAATTCATGAGTTGTACAATACTTTGCGATGTAGAACTTAGGATTAAAAGTGACGTGATGCACCCCTGAAATTAGCTACAGACTTGTATCTTATGTACCAAATGATATACCCATAGTTACCCCAGTTTTGCTCAACAAGGGTTTTGAGAATTGATTTTGAGATAATCCTTCTTAAACAAAGTATCTGGGTAATAAAACCCAGGTATTTAAGCTTCAAAAGGGTCTTCTCACCTGTAACCAAACAAACTATTAAGAAACATTTTTAGGTATTTAAACTTCAAAAGGGTATTCTCACCTGTAATGAAACAAGTTATTAAGAAACATTTTTAACTTGTGTACCTAAAAGATGAACTGAAGTTAGTGATCTTAGTCATCCAGTGCATAAAATGTCATATTAAATATCAAGGTGCAGCATTAAAAGTGATGTGAGACACCCCTGAAATTAGCTACAGACTTGTATCTTATGTACCAAATGATATACCCATAGTTACCTCAGTTTTGCCCAACAAGGGTTTTGATAATTGATTTTGAGATAATCCTTCTTAAACAAAGTATCTGAGGTAAAAAAACCCAGGTATTTAAGCTTCAAAAGGGTCTTCTCACCTGTAACGAAACAAACTATTAAGAAACATTTCTAGGTATTTAAACCTCAAAAGGGTGTTCTCACCTGTAATGAAACAAGTTATTAAGAAACATTTTTAGCTTGTGCACCTAAAAGATGAACTAAAGTTAGGGATCTTAGTCATCCAGTGCATAAAATGTCATATTAAATATCAAGGTGCAGAATAATGACTTCTGAAAGATAATCTGTTAAGCTGTTTTCTTCAAATGACACACTCACTAGCTTGCCTTTTGACTTGTGAAAACTTGAGAATTATCTTCGGAATATAATAACACTTTTTTAGACCTAGATCTTCTCTTCAAAATGCAAAAACAAAAAATCTCTTAAAAAGAAGACCTAGATCTAGCAAATGAACTGATGATTTGCATGGGAAACCTCACACTTAACCTAACTAACCCTAGAGATCAAATAAGAAATATAATCTAGCCAACCCAACTAGAATTGATCGATAGGAAAGGGTCACAGGATTTGATTGACCAATCAGAATCCATTCCTGATGAACTAACTATTCATGGGCCATTTTTTAGTAAACCTGGCCAATCAAGGTAATGCACTTGTCTCATCTTGAACATTTGGATCCTTGACAAAAATGGCATTTTCAAAGAACTTATAAATAAGGGTCACCTGTCCTATTTGTGATTATCTAACTCAAGGTTGCCAGATTGGGAAGTGAAAATGGAAGCAAAGCATATCAAAGTTTTAAAGAAACGAGGAGTAAGAGGAGAACCAAAACTGAGTGGGAAGTGAAATAGAAATCAAATGAGAAGTAAATGGGGAGTCAAATGAGAAATGAAAAGCAAAGAGAACATATATTTTATTTATTTAACTAATAAAAACATATAATCAAATACTATTATTGAAAAATCATAAATATCATAAATTTTTAAAAGGTAAAACTTAAAACTTAAAACTAAGCATTATATACAACTATATAACTTGCAATTTTTTAATCCATGCATCTAATATTTTAAATAATGACATTTGGGATATGATAAATTCTCACACAAGCTGCAATGTAGTATAAAAATTCACGTTCCTTATTATCATGCATAATAGGAACTGATAATGCTAATAAGGTAAGAATGAATGCAGTTAGAGAACCACATCTGCTTAAGACTTGTCATTTCAGAACCTGATCTCTGCGAAATAACAAATGCAACAAACTAAAATGTTAATTAGAAGTAATATTGAAATGTTCAATCAAATGCAAAACAATTGAAACATGAGCCATATAATTAAGCACTTGAGAGCTACAAATTGAAAAATGAAGCCAGATGCTTAAAATTGACAGTTCAAAATTCAAACTATAAATCATACAAAATTTCAAACTACAAGTTTTGGTCACCATCAAATTTGTTCATATATATATATATATATATATATTTGTCATTGTAATAGTTAAATACCCATTAAGGGTATTTTAGTCTTTTTACGACCTTGTAATAAGTTGTACCCACTAGGGGTACAACAATCCTTTATATTACTTTTAGGGGTACTTTAGGTTTTTATTGTTTTTGTTAGTTATTCTTTTTATCAAGGGCATTATAGTCCTTATAATACTCTTGAAATAAAGCTGTTGGGAAGTGCCCCCAACAACTATATTTCAAGCTGTTGTGAAGTGCTCCCAACAGCTATATTTCTAGCTGTTGGGAGCACTTCCCAATGTCTCTTCGTTGCTTCCTTTTGTGTATAAATATGGGGTGTAACCCTTCTTGTATGTAATGCTTGTTCAAGCATATTTGTTATACAAATTCTATATTTTTTGTGGTGTTCTTGGCCCCTAAGTGGCCCATGTGTATGTGCTTGTGTGATTTGTGTTCTTTGAGATTGTGTTCTTGTAAGCCCATAAGAGGCACTTTCTTATATTTCTTGTTTCGTCACAAACTTAAAAGTTTGCAACATATAACACGATTGTTACGTTTTAAAATCAATAGTTTGTAATTTTTCTCTTCCTTTTTCTATCAACACTAGACTTGGAAATCTCTCAACAAAGATAGTCTTGTAAAAGGTTTCACGAGATGTATGATGCATACATCCCCTAGATCCCCTAAAGAAATGATGAAACCTTCCTTGAGCAATAGATGGTTGTTTTGATGCTTTTTTCCTAGATGTACTTGTTGGCTTGCAACTACATTTCTTCATATGTTTAACGAAGGCAATGTTGTTCTCGTTTGTGTGTTCTTTGATTTGGAGATGGGTTGGGAATTATCATCCAAATAAGTGCATGTTCTAAAGTATTTTCTTCCAAGATAGGAAGTGTGGGATTGATGTCTCATTTCTGATTTGATCCTTCTTTTCAGTGATTTTTGTGCATTTTTATCATAATTGTGCGAGGCAAGAATGTGAACATATCGTAGCCTAGTAACCAAATTTTTATAAGATATTGACCATAGTCATCAATATTGCTGATATTTTGAAAAAAATGTGATATTATTGACAAAATATGATGATATTTTCAAAATATTGCTAGAATAAAAATATCGTTATAATATCACAATATTTTTGTGATGTTTTTAAAAAAAATCCTACTTGTATATATTTTATGCCTATGTTTTTATTTTATTGTTTCTTTTGTATTTTAAAAACTTTTTAAACTTTATATTTTTGTAAGAAAAATAATATAAAACCTATTATTTTTTATGTTTCTTATTATTATTTATATTTTTTCAAAATTTTAAACTTTCAAGATTTTCCTGAGAAAAACCACTTTTTGAAAAAACTCAATGAGAAATGGCTGAGAACGATAATGGTGACTATGATATTGACTAAGGAAATTTAAAAATACCTATCAATTAGATAAAGATTCAAGTGGATATACACCGATGTTCATCATTGTTTATGTTTACTTCTAACTATAAACAAATTGTATGCTCTTTCTGCAAGTATGTTTTGAGAGGCTGAGAAAGAATTTTGATATCAAAATCTCTTAACCCAATATATCACTAGATTCACTACCATAGAAACACTTCCAATTAATGATCAACTTAGTAGGATTTAGTGCATCAGCTCTTGCTGTGAGCTTGCTAAATCTTCTCGATCTTGATGCAGGTAATAAAGTTGAAGCCTGAAATTTTGTACCCACTTCCATAGTCAAAGCTTATTTCCTTTGGTGCAAGAAGTGCACCTGAATATATATATATATATATATATATATATATATATATATATATATATATATGAGAGAGAGAGAGAGAGAGAGAGAGAGAGAGAGTAGTGGGTAGCTGCCCAACTCCTATCTGGCGAACATCCAGTGGACGTGCTCGATGGACAGCACGTGAGTGTTAAAACCAAATAAGGGTCTTTAGCAGTGGAAAAAACCACCACTAAGGACCAAGGCTGTCATTAGAGGTGGTTCTGCCTACTTCTACAAACCAATTTTATATTTTTAACTACAGCTGGGGGACATGCAGTGCATGCATGTGTTCGGTGTTCGCCCACCAGGGCATAGGCAGCTACTCTCGGGTTTGTGTATGTGATCTCATAGATGCATTCATCATGGTCTATTTGCTAGTGAATGCAGCTTGGATCGTGTTTTTCCAACGCAGAAACACAATTTGTCAAGCCATAAAAATTTTGAACATTGTGGGCCTTTGATTCTTCCGGCCACTGGAAAACCAACTTGTACATAATCACATGATCTGAAGTCAGTTTCCTATTAAACAAACCATGCAGATCAGTCTTTACGGTGTGACCATCCAAAAAGAAAATAAAAAAAGATGTTGAAAATGTAAGGAAACGACTTTGAATATATTAGGTTCAATAATGAACCAATACACATGCACATGAAGTGCGAATATACCCACTAAAGGGGAAAACACAAGTACATAATGTGCTAACACATAAACCCACAAAGGGGCAAAAATGCCTATAAGGCATAAGTTGATATTATTGAAAAGAGGAAGGGTGTAACACCCATTACATGGAGCAAAGGCTCCTCAAAAGGAGTGAATAAATTACAAGGGGGAGACCCTTATTTATAACACAAGAGAGGAGCCACATAGGGGGCTCCCAAAGGAGTCGTTGGGAGCCCCCAACGACTCTTTGGGGAGCCTCCCTAGGTGGCACAAACCACAAAAATGAAAAAAATAAAATAAAAATAAAAATAAAATTACAAACACATTCCAAATGGAATATGCGTAAAAAGGGGAAATGACTATACTACCCCTATGCCTAATAATAGAGAAATATATATTATATATATAATTAGGAAGATACATATGCATATATACCATATATGTATATGTATTATCCTTTATATATATATAATATATATAAGATTACAAAGATTGAATGCTACATTTTAACAGAAAAATGGCATTTTCAACTCGATATGACATAATGGCGACCTAACCAAATATTAACCCATTCACACATGCAAACTCCCCCTCCCCCCTAGTGCATTGAGATGACTAGGCACCTAGCAACCACCCTTGATCCACAACTCAACAACTTGCAACTCCAGTGACCATGGGTAAACATTGGGTGTCTCTTAAGTTTTTTTAATCTCCATGAACTAATGTGACATTCTGCGTTGCCCTCAATATTTGTCCTTGTGTTATCAATGGCACGTATTGATCACCAATGTCAATTTCTCTAAAGGTGACATCCAATTTTGTTACTAGCTTCATTTTTGTACAATAAGTTTCAAAGCAAGAGTCATATAGATAATATTTTGTCCATTGGAGACTCTACCATTTAGTGATAGGGGTAGGCAACATGTTGGGTGGCCCATAAGGCCTAATTGACCCAGCCCACCTTGAGCTAGGTTTGGATCAGGATTTCTCTGAGTGCCTGCTCAAATTTATATAAATTGTATTTGAGGTGAAGGTTACAATGTTACTGTGTTTTTTTTCTACTGTATGGTTGGTTATAAATCATACTTTCTGATGTGGGACCTTTCTTTATCAGTATACGTCAGTGCCAAAGGGGAACTTTACGTGATTTATTTCCTGTTGACTTTTTTGTATTTTGAATTACACTTTGGTTTTGGTTTGCATTGCAGTTGAATGTAACAAAGCATCACATCAAGCATGTTGCGGTTCAGCGATATGCTTGTCATGGTCATGTTGAACCTTTTCTTTTGATATCTAGAAGCTGATTGAGTGAGAATGAATTTTATCTTTTCTTTTCATCCTGGAGGCTGTTAGATGCATGCAACTTGTACATTTGTCTAAAAGAACTTCTGTAAATAGTTGTCTTAAATGATGCAGTTTGTAATCACTTTTGCACAAGCATCAAAATCAAATTCAGCAGCCATCTCATCGATTCTGATGCACAAACCGCTGCATTACAGTTTGAGTCTGATACCTTATTCAATTTGTCTGAAAAATCACTGATTAATCTCACATGAGGGCGTGGAGCCATCCTTTTATGTCTTTTGAAGGGAATGGCAATTTGTGACATCTTGATGGAAATACAAAGTCCATCTGCTTCTATTTTCTATTGGTAGCAGTACCATTAACCTCGTCATGTTTTTCTCTCAAGGAACTGATCTTGTCATGATACTTAATCAACCTCACTTTAGGAGTCCCTTGGGGATGGTAGTAGGAGTAAATGGACCAGATGTTCACTAGAGCAGTTTCAATGACCTCACAGATCTGTGTGTTTCTCTAGCTTGTAATATGGTGTCAAAATTGCATAAGACTAGTGCATCTTGGCTGGTTTTCCTTTTTAGGGTCAGCATCCGTTAATCACATATTGATCCTTGATGAGCCTTTGCTGATCATGCTGCTATCTAGCTCACCAATTTCGTGTCTGACCTGTTAATCCCCTTGCAAGTGGTTGATTGGAGGGTTTCAATAATCATGTCCTAGAATTGTCAGCAATAATTTGTTGAACTGTCCTGAACTTAGCTTTACTATGTGGGGCATATTCTGTTGATCTGATGGCTGGTCGCTGCATCCGGAATGCTTCTTGCTACCATACCTTCTCCAGCAATGTATAGGCAATGCATGTCGTTTAGCACCCTCAACAATGGAAAGATTGAAATAGAAAGTGACAACCCATGAATATACTTTCTACATTTGAAGGCATGGGTTTGTCAGTTCTAATGTCTTTTTCCAGTAGAACACTGGGCACAGATATTTACATGCTAATGACAGTACATATCCAGTATTTCCTGTAACGTGTGAGTATAACTCAAGTCAGCAAATGAATGCAAAGGATGAGTGCCTTGTGGATGCAGCATCTCACAGTGTAAGACCCTATTAGGAATTTTTCAGTATGCCATATCCAGAAAGCTTAATGTTGCAGGACCCTCTCTGATATTGAGAAAATATGCAAGTGCAGGTGCTGGGAGTTTCTGGCTTATATTGAGACCTTTGTTCACTGCCATCTTATGCTCTATGTTTTCAAAGCTGTTCATTGTGGGTGACATTTATAGATGCCAGGCTTCTTGTCCTCTCACTCCCTTTTTTTTTTTGTCTTTTCATCTCACCTAGGGGGCATTTGCGTACCAGGAGGTGAATATAGAGGAGAACATGTATGAAAGCATTTGGAGACATTAATGAATGTGTGTGAAAGGGCCCTTTAATGTCAACGATATCAACTATTAAGCGGTGGACTGGGTGGATCGACAACCGTGAAAGTGGCTATTGCAAAGAAAATCACTAAAAGTTTAGGAGCTTTTCGTACGAGAAGAGGGTGGCAGTCTAAGCGGAAAATTCATAATTTATAGGGTAAAATTGCAAAAAGTCTCCTATTTATCAGCTATTCTCAAATGAATCTTTTGATCATAACATTTAAGCATTTATGTTTTCATCTTTGTTACAGAGGCACACTTAGTAAACCAAAATCATAAAATGCTTTGAATATTTATTTCCTTAACATGAGTTATTTAATTGACAAACAAAAGACAAAGGACATGAAAAGTAATCTTATACCTTGGTAAGGTAACCTAAAACAGATGTTGGATCTAACAAGGGAGAAACTTCTTTTTATGGAGCTGATAAGTTGGACAGTATTTTTCATTTTACTTTTTTGTTTCTCTTTTCTGATTTGGATAAGTAAAGATGGTTCAGGTTTTCATAATTCCATTCATGTTCAATTTTGTAATCAGAAATGGAAAAAATAAAAACAAACTCAGTTCCATTATCCCAGCCATATTTTATATGTGAAAATGGTTCAAAGGTGACCCCAGAAGCATTTCCCTTTTTTAACCTCCTCTTGGGTACAAGATAGCATGTTGGGTATGCATCGTTATAACAAAATGTGAGGAAATACAAAAAATATGGCTTCCAAAAGTTTAATTGTATTTAACATGTGCTTTTGTATAAGATGATAATGTTAAACAAGAAGCAATTAGAAATGATTTTATAAAAGCACCTGATGAACGAAATATCCATAAAATAAGCGTTGATGAAAATTGCGTGGAGAATGTGCATTTATCTCATACACTATTTGTTTAACTTTATCCTAAGATGAACATTTAATTTTCTCCAATAGTTAGTAAAATTGATGTTCATAATATACGCATCGAGGGCATGCAATTGTCCCAAGCAATTATGGATATGGATGTCATGCATGCAATACACAACTTTCACCACCAATTAATGTTGTACATGATTAGAAGATATTTTTAGAAGACGTAGAATTACATCAACAAATCAGTGCTATTGATGTTTACTACAATAATGCAGATAACATCTAACCTTTCAAGGCATATGATATAATTAGGTACAAGTTATTTGAAATTTATAATTTATGTTCGATATACGTGTGATGATGAATGTGTTATTTTTATGGTTAATCATAAAATATAAAAATAATGCATACATGAAAGCAAATGAAAAGATAAATATGATTTCCTCTGATTTAGCTTATGCATCTGAATAACAAATTAGTGGCAGTAGCGATCATGTATTTAGCAGAGAATTAGATGATGATAATGACTATATCATGTGAGATGATGATTACTATGAAACAATATGAGATGATAAAGACATTGATGACATGAGACAAATAATAACGGATGCAAATGATGCACAATTGAAAAGTTGAACCCTTTGTTTATGTATAAGCTATATGAATATTGTGTGGATGATAGTAAGAGAAAGATAATAAGAGCAAGTTTTGAATGATGTTTGCACCATAAACTCATGATATTCACGGAGGTCATTAACCTCACCAATCAGCCATATTTGCATATCACAGTATGTAAAACAGACGACATTCACAAATAAACTCATGACGTTCAATAAAGATTGCAATCCAAGACTATTTGCAATAATTGAGATATGCTACCTAGGACACACAGACAACCCCGACTTCCCTAACTTCGAGTGACTGAAGACCAAAATGGACATCATCTTTCTCATAAACGTTTAATAAGATATCTAGGTGAATCTATATGTACTGATGTCACTCAAGAATGTGCCATCTACCCTTTCCAAGGTAAACCATCAGTGTGAATGAGTTACACAAAATTTTTTCTTGATTAAATGATTTATCATTTCATGTACTTCGATCCATGAAGGAAACAAGACTTAATAGCCCAAGTATCTTCTAAAGGAAACAATCATGTCATACTATTGTTATATGTACCCAAACCCATTATACACTACTTTGGCACCTCCAACCCATATGAGCAATTTGCTGATGAAGGCAAGTATAACAAGTTAGGGTTTAAATATATGCATCTAATATAACGCTTCGTAGCACACTTCATGGGTTCTTATCATACCCGAGCTCATACACAAGCTACCAAATATATAACATGGTTCACATACATCGAAAGTTCTTTGATCCATACGCTCAACACAAACAATGATAGTGTAAGCGTGTATCTCATATATAAAACATCATACAATGTCATGCTTTACATTCATTTCATGCATCATCTCATTGGTTGCTTAGTTCATGCATTTATGTCATTTATCATCTCATTTCATAATTAATTCATCCATTTATGTCATGCATCATCTTATTGCATAATTAATTCATGCATTTATGTTATGCGTCATCTTATTGCATAATTAATTAATGCATTTATATCATACATCATCTCATTTCATACTTTGCTCATACATTTATGTCATATGTTATCTCATTTCATTCTTAGCTCATGCATTTATGCCATACAACATCTCGTTGCATACTTAGATATTTCTTAAAACTGCAACTATATATGTATTTTTGAAACTACATAATATATATATATATATGCTTAAACAAAACTGGTTGGTTCAGATCTGCACACAGACTGAGCATACACACACCATTGCTCATACCAAGGTCTGAGCTCACCATGGTTCAGACTGTGGTATGAACCTAACTAGTTCAAACTAGGTTTGAAGTGGCCCAACTGATAGACCGTGGTTTGAAGGTGCCAAGGTTTTAGACTTTGATCTAAACCTACTGGGTTTAGACTGAGGTATGAACCCATATATATACTTTTTTCTTTTATTTTTTTTGAAAGTTCAAACCCTTATAGATCGGATTCTAGAACACTTGTGCAGTTCCATATTTAAAACCCACACATGGTTCATCCTCGAATCCGAGCATATATGTGCATTGTATATACATATATACACACTAATCTCTTATTTTTTTTGAAACCTTGAGACAATCTGTTTTTTTTTGTAACACCACATATATTTATACATTGAAAAGCTCATGGATGGAGCAGATTTAGGGTATGAGGCATATAAATTTTTTAAAGTTAATACATACATTTATATGAAGACTATCAATTCTAAATGCACCTATATGAAATCTAACCATTGAACATGTATCGAAAAATAGATTTTCAACCATCAAAAATACCTTTGAATGAAATCCAACCATTAAACATATATTAAAAATAGATCCTAACTATTGAACATGTATTAAAGATTCTAACCATTTACCATGTATTAAAATAGATTTTATCCGTTAAACATGTATTAAAATAAATCCAAACCATTGAACATGTATTAAAATCGATTTTAACCATTGAATATGTATAAAAATAGATTCTAACCATGAAATATGTAATAAAATCGATTTTAACCATTGAATAGGTATAAAAATAGATTCTAACATTGGAATATGTGTTAAAATCGATTCTAACCATTGAACACATATAAAAATTGTTTCTAACCATGAAACATGTATTAAAATCGATTTTAACCATTGAACATGTATAAAAATAGATTCTAACTATGAAAAATGTATTAAAATTGATTCAAACCATTGAACATGTATAAAAGTAGATTCTAACTGTGGAACATGTATGAAAATTGATTCTAACTATTGAACATCCATTATAACTATAAACTAACCATAAAAATATTTCTAAATAAAATCTAACCATTGAAAGTTTATTAAAAATATATATTAACCATAAAAATATTTTTTTAAAAAATTAAACCATTGAAAATGCATACAAATTTACACAACAACTAGTGAAAACATTTAACATATCAATAATCATATATACATGTATTACAAAAATACATGTACATATGATAGACAAATGTCATAACATGCTAGTGATTTTTATTTTCCTTAGGAGACAAATTCAGACAAACACAATGAACTTCTTGAAGAGACACCACAAGGCACTAGGGTTCTCTTCTTCAAAAGTGTATAGGATGAAGTTCCAAGAGGTAGTCCATCCTATACCAATGAAGGTAGAGAAAAGACAAAGAGGAGAAGGATTTTTGAAAATTCTTGAGGGAGTTTTTATCTCATTTACCTTTTTGAGGTTCTTTATAAAACAAGTTTAGGGTTAGAGATGAGTGGTTGAAAGTGATTGATGAAAATGGAGGGCTCAAATGAAGTCAAGCCTTCATCGCAAAATTTGTTTTTTTAAAAGATGTCCTCCTTTCTCAAAAACCAAAAATTATCTTTTTCAAGTTTTACCAAAATAAAAACATTGAAAAAAGCCTTAGAAAATGATTTGCATTTTGTGTTTAGCCTTGGGGAAGGAGAGAGATGTCCTTCTAGAACCACCTTGAGATCTTAACGAGAGAAGGACCCTTGGGTTCCACCCCTCTCATACGTTTCCCAAGAGGCATTCTCATAGAAAATCACACCAACCCCCTTTGAACTAGTTGGTCCAATCCCAACTAAAAACAAACTAGATAATTTAATATTTTATTTTTATTGATTTATTTATTCATGTTTTTATTTATTATATATTTTTTAGAAACTCCTACACAACTTCACATTGGATCTCCAATTGGATCCGACCCAAAATCAATTGAATCTGATCCAACTCCAATTAGTCTAATTAACTTTATTTATTATATTCTTAGCATTAATTTTCCACTAACCATGGTTTAATTAGCTTGCATATTTAATTATAATTTAACAAGATAATTAACCATTAACTTAATTTATTCAATAATAAATTAATAACTATATTAAATTACTAATTAATTAAAATGTTTAATTTAATTATTAATTATCAAGGATACCTAAGTTAAACCCAAAACTTAGAAATTTAACACAAATCATTCACACAAGTCGATTACAAGAGAAATAAATTTTTTTCTCCCTGAACACAACAATCCTTTTTTAAAATTTCAAAAAATTTGTAGGGTCATCCCATCCCAACTACTAGTTTCCAAACAAAGCCTTAATTTGAGATGACTGTCTGCAAAGTAACAAAGAGCAAATGAGAGTTTTGATGGCTTAAGAGCAATATGGTTTTAGCAGCGTGGTGACGCAGAAGCAACAATGGTTAATAAGCAATTGGAATTTGTTTACAATACATGTCAACGTGAAGGTGCTGACCTCTTGGTCCCAGGGTCGACTCTCACTGGGTGTTCGGGTGCCTTTAACTGATGGGCTCCTTAAGGGTTTGGGTGTCGGTAACTTTATCAACCACCTAGGGTTTACCTCTCATAGGAGTGATCCCATTAAGTGACCCGATTCCCAATGAGGGTTCTTCCCCGTAAAAATGAAAAAAATGTCAACGTCAATTTTGAAAACTAGATTCAACAACGCCGCGAGTAGGTGGGTGTGGAAAGGGAAGAAAGTTCAGCAATTCAAGTGATGCCCGTGGGGAAGACGTGTGTAATTAAACCCTAGACCTACTTTCCCTTAAAATATTAATGCTACGTCACCAGATGGCCTTCTTCCTTTTCATGTCCAACAAATTTCAGAAGTTAACTAATATCAAATGGATTTTTCAGACTTTTTTTATGATATCGGATTTCCAGACTTGGCAAAAGATTTTTTCTCATCCAAATTGAATGTGAATCGGAATCTAATTGGATCAGATCCAATTAAGTCAGACTCGGTAATCGCCTAAACCTGACTCAAGATCCAACGCATTTATACCGCTAGCTCAGCTGTTCCTCAACGTGAGTGGCTTCGTGCCTTATCAGTGATTTATAGAACTTAATTATGAATTGGCCTATTCGTATCTTATCGGCTCAAGATCGATCTGACAAGAGCCAATTGGGCCAACAGCCGTTTTTTAATATTTTAAAGATGTTTTAATATTATTTAAATTGTTTTAATAAATTTTAAAATGTTTTTTAATACTAAAAGTTAAAATTGGCCCATTCAGCTTGATTTTGTTTGTATCCCAACCGACCCATTCTCTGATGTCTGATACTGATAACATTGGTTAGGGGTAATTCCTTATGGTATTACTGCAAGGATCCCTAATGTGATGAAGGGCATCTAAACAAAACGGGTCAGACTTTGGTTCAGATTCAGGTGGGTCTTAATCAGGATCTGACTTTGAGGTGCTGGTACTGAGTCCAATTATGAGCCAAATTAGACTCGTTATAAGAAAAACCATGCTCAAGTTTTATAAGAATTACATGAACCAGACCTGTTCATACTTGATAAAATAACATTTTTTTTTATCTTTTCCACATTGAAAAATTAAAGATCTTAATCCAAACTTGGGTTTGACTGATATAAAATTTCTTAGACTATACCTTCGGAATCATAATCGAACCTCCTTTATCACCAAAACGTGATCTTATCGGGGTTGGGTGTAGATTGTGACCACGTCTTGCTTTATGTAAAGGATGAGCGGCATCTAAGAGACATAGGGTTACCCTTACCCGTTGACCTGATTGATTATCTTTCTTTTCACATGCAAACTTGGATGTAGATCGTGGAAGATCACCATCCTGACTTTCAATTTTCCAACCTCGATCACTTTGCGTGTTGAAAGTGAATAAGAAATGGAAAAAACGAGAGAGAGAGAGAGAGAGAGAGAGAGAGAGAGAGAGAGAGAGAGAGAGAGCACGGATTTCATGCTGATATAAGCAAGGAAGATAGAAGAAGGTGAGGAGAAGTGGAGCAGTAGGAAAAGGAGATTGGAATGGGAAAAGTTTCGTTCTTAGAAGAAGCCACCCTTGTGAAAGACAAGGAGGAGGAGAAGGAGGAGACTAGGAGGTCCGGGAGCAAGCTGGTGTGGGATTGCGATAGTTGTCTCTACGATTCCTTCGAGCTCAGATCCTTCAAACGTCAGCTGGACTCCGCCATCACCTCCGCCTCTCGCTCCAATTCGATGCCTCACTTCGCGTCGTCATCGAAGCCACCAACAGCACCAGCGCCGCCGAGCAAGAAGCAGCAGCGGCAACGGCAGCCCAAGGCCTTCCGGCCATTCAGCAGGCTGCTCCAATTGATCTTCAGGCCCAGACCCACCGACACAAGAGACAAGAGGACGCTTCTCGTGATGCAGCAGGACGCGCATCCCCGGATTTCTCCAAAGGGAGCTCCGATTCCTCCCCCGGAGACTGACTCCAGAGTGAGGAAGACGGTCTCCGAGAGATTCTGCCACAACACGGCTCTTGGTGTTTCTTACGCCTGAATAATAATCTCGTGGTCCAGATTGCCTTTTCTGCTTCGGTTTCGTGACCACCCTTTCTTTTTCTCGTAAAATTTTCTTCTTCTTTTTCCTTTTTTTTTGTAATATATCTTCACTGGGGAAAGATTAGTCGAGTACCCTTACCTGTAAATCGATCGATGGGAAGACGATAATTCCGGTGACTACGTTAGCTTTTGGAGAAATAATAACAATAATTTCTTCTCCTTTTGGACATCCGGCGTCTGAGTTGGCTTGAATAAAATTTTGCTATCTTTCGACGGGTTGGAGCGAGATAACTTGATGATTAGGTTGCACTATCTTAACCTACAGGTCTTGGATTCGAATCCCACGGTGTCTCCCCAGCTTAGCTAAAAAATAAACTTCGGGCCTTTCGGTTTTCAAGATTGCCATTTAGCATTTGGGGTATGGTTCGCAAATTCTCGGTCACCGGTCCAAGTTAGAGAAAAAAGGTACAATTATAAATTTACCTTTGACACAAACTCGCAGTTGACTCGTTCAACTCGTTTAACCGAATAAAATTTCCAAAATTTTAGGTGTGTTTTTCTTGGTGTGCAGTTGTTATATATATAGTACGATACCAATGAGTATAAATCATTCTTTTCTTCAAAAGTTTCTAATTTTTTTTAGGTCAAATGTTACGGAAGTGAACTACATAGTTTTTTAATAGAAAACTTGTTTCGAATCATTTGATTAGGGCAAGTAATTAGGATTTTAAAATGGTCCAAAAATCAACAGGCTGCAATGTGCCAAAATTTCATAACTAGAAAGATCACATTTTTACATCAGAAAAGGATCCAAGGCTTGATCATTAGCAAACACATCTACGTGGTTACATTGAGTCTATACAACTTGCACCTATGATTTCTATCTCACTAGTTCCGTACCTTCATTAGTAGCCAATATTTACCCTATATATATAGTTTGTGTATAAGTTTGTCAATTGTATAGAAATGCCATGAGAAAATCCAAAAAAATTAGTATTTAGTGTTAATTAATATACAGTTTGTGATTCAGTCTTTTTTTTTGGAAAATAAATTATGATTCAGTTTTTACACATTTTGCAAGTGTCTATACCTGTTGTCAATTTGGCGTAACACATGAAACTTATAAGTTGGTACTAGCGTGATTTAGTCAAATTTGGGTTATGGTAGTATTTTAATGTCCACCCATACTTGCTCTGCCTCTTGGATAATATTCTCTTCACTATCTTACTCTCAAATTGAAACAAAAAATTAAGGAAGATGACTCGAGGATTTAACATGGTTCAGCTGTGACTCTGCATCCACGACAAGCGGAATTCTCACTCACTTATTCATCTTCAAGTGGGGAGAACACGTATTTATACAAGAGTGGCAGCACTTGGGTAGGTGACTGCAAAGGAAATGATCAAAAGAGGTAACTCTAGTGTGGGCTGTGGTAAGCTACAACAGAGACATTCAGGTATTCTTTTTTAAATCTTAGTAGACCATGGTATGCATGTTTTGGCATGCCCTTCTCTAGAATGGAGGCTGATTGTGTGCCATATGGTGGCACATAGGTGGATGATTGTTTGCCATAGGGTGGCACATTAATGTCTGCTTTAACATTTCTCCCCTTCAAGTTGTGCACCAATATCAACGGCACCCTACTTGTCGAGAATATTTGGCAATTTTGTTTTTTCAATAACCTTGGTAAATATATCTACAAGTTGATATTCACTTCTCACAAATGGAGTAATAATGACTTTAGCTTGAACATTTTCTCCGATAAAGTGGCAGTAGACCTCAATATGCTTGGTACTCTATTGAAAGACATGATTTGCAAAAATGTGAATGGCAGCTTGATTGCCACAGTGCATCTTCATGGACGCACTGACATGTAGTGTCTAACCAAATAAGTTCACTACTAGAGGTCATAGTGCGATATTATGCTTCTGCACTAGAGAGCCACAATATTTTGCTTTTTCAAGTTACTAAGTACAGTACCCTCTGGTAGATCTTCTATTTGATTTGTCGCCAACCCAGTCAGCATCTATGTATCCTTCAATTTTGTATGTCTATTTCACTTCGTTAATATTCCCTTTCATGGTGATGATTTTGAGCACCTCATGATTCGGTCAACTGTGTGCATGAATTGGATTACCAGGCTAACTACATAAGTGACGTTAGGCTGTGTCACTATCAGATAAATCAGTTTTCCTATGAGCCTTTGAAACATTCTTACATTTTCAATATGTTCACCATTATCTTTCTCAATTTTATAATTTGGATCAAGGGGAGTGTCAACAGGCTTGCATCCAAGCTTTCCAATTTCTTTTAAAAGATCTAGAGTGTACTTTTGTTGGGATATGAAGATGCAAAACTTCGATCCCCAAGGATATATTTTAGGTGAACTCAGTCATTGATTTCAAACTCATGCTGAAGACGTGTTTGACCTTGACTATGCCTGAAATGTCATCACCAATGATATCATCAACATAGATTAATATCAATACTGTCCCAATGGAATATTTTCTTATAAACAATGAGGAGTTAGCGATGCCTTTTATGATTCCAAATGCCAGTAGGGTTTCACTTAGGTTGGCAAACCATGCTCAAGGAGATTGGTTGAGACTATAGATAGCCTTATTTAGTCTGTATATCAATTTTTTATTTTTTTCATCTAGATGACCAGGTGAAAGTTTCACCTTGAAGGAAAGCATTTTTTTACATCTAATTGAAAATACAAACACTTTTTGTTAAAATAGTATTCATTTTAGCAATTGGAGCAAATGTTTCATGATAATACTCCTCATATGTTTGGGTAAACCCTTTTTCAACTAATCTAGCTTTGTATCTTTAAATAGTTTTATCACTTCAGTGCTTGATTTTGTAGGTCTATCGACATCCAACATGTCTTTTTCCTAGTGGTAAATGAACAATTTTCCAAGTTTTGTTCTTTTCAAGTGCAAGTAGTTCCTCATCCATTGCCTTTTTCTATTAAGAACATGAAATGACTTCATTGAAGCTAGAAGGTTCTTGAGTGGAGTAGACTTTGGTTAGAAAGGCAATAAATGACTTGGAAAGGTATTTGGTGAAAAACTTTTGCTCAATAGGATGAAGAACATGGGAGTTGGAGAAGAAGGTAAAAATCACTCAACCTTAGAGGTGGATGAGTTTCTCGAGTGGACCGGCCCAATTGAACAATATGTTGATCCAAGGACTCCTGATGGATTATTGTTTCGAGATGCTTGCTTGGGCTTCTCCCTTCTTGTTCTGCTTCACTACTTGTAGGGCTGAAGACATCAAATTCCTTTTCGGTAGTCTCATGTGGCTGACCAGTGCTATCATCAACTGATAAGTTGGGTAACGCTAATGACCTACTTTCACCAAAAAACTTACCCTGAACTATATCTTCATATGGATAATGACTTGAAAAGTAAGGTTCATGTTTAAATAATTGTACATCAAGTGAGATATACACCTTTGTCTTGATGGATTAAGGCATTTGTAGCCCTTTTTTTGTAAAGGAATAACCAAGGAATACACATTTGACTACCCAACTGTTGAGCATGTTTTGACATACTTCTGACAGATGAACAGAATATTTACACCCAAAAACACACAGATGGACCAAAGAGATAGGTCTTCCTTTAAACATCACTAAAGGGCTGCGATGATTCACAAGATAGCAAGCAATTAAGATGACAATTGACCAATAAGCTTTGTGAATGTTCATTTGAAACATAATTGACCAAGTGACCTCAAGTAAATGCCTATTTTTTCTTTCTAATGCACAATTTTGTTGTGGCGTTCCAATACAAGTAGTTTAGTGCACAATGCCATGATCAAAGAGATCCGCTGAAAATGATTTGTTAACAAATTTTGATGCATTATCTGAGCAATTTTTTTTTAATTTTGGCATCATATTAATTAACTATTCTATGAAAGTCCTTGAACATAGAAAAAACCTTATCTTTTGATTTTAAGTAGCGCGAGTATGATCATCAATAAATAAAACAATATTTAAAGCCAAAAAAAGATTCTACATGGGGTCTGAATGAATCAGATGAAAGCTCTCCCCATGACTTTTTATACGACCTTTAGAATTTTGACAAGAATCATAAGAGGAATGAGATGATTGAGTTCTTATGTACCTTTAAATGGTAGTCCAGTTCTTATATATTGCATAATCTATGACATTTTAGATTGATTCCATATGATTACTTTTGCCAAATATTCTAGAACTAATTGCATAACATAGATCTTGGTGAATAGTCATTCATGACAGAGGAATCACATGCAAATGCAGGTGTGCAACTACTAGAAAAATGTATTCAACCTCAAATTTGCAGTTCCTGGACTTTTATGGATGGGTTAAATGCCATACCTATTAACAAGGTGCTAAACTCTAGACTATTCATCTCTCTCAAAAATCAAGAGTAACTGAACAAGTTCAGAGTTTCTTTTCACTTTTCCACTAAGCCTATAATTCGAGCATGACTGAGTCCCTCAAATCTTAGCAACAGGCCAAAATCTTTGAATAAGTTGAATAGGATACAACTGATGGATAGACATATCAGCCTTATTATACACCTGAAAATAGTGTACCAAAGAAACCAATGTACATTGATCAAAATATATCATTTTTTGCATCTGTCATATGAGATCACAAACCCAAAACAACTAAAACAAAAATTTGAAAAAACTAATACCCATCCTAATAGAAGAGAGAGGCCTATACAAAACTACTAATCCCTCTTCGTATATATACAAAACCAGCCCCCCCCCCCCCCCCCACACACACACACACAAAAGGAAAAGGTAGGGTACACTTGAACACCAAGGTGAAACATAAACACCAACATAGACCTAGAGGATCAAATACAAAGGGAACACACCAAGCAAAAAAAACCAATGGAAACTGAAATATAGATCAATATTCATATCCCTCTGCACTCTGCAGACTCAACTTCATCTTTTTCATAATCCTTCTCCACTGTAGCTAGATCTGCATGAGCTTTAGGGAATTTACCTGAGCAAATACCCTCACCAACTTGTGGTTGATTCAAGAGAACACCTTAACAACACTAGTCGAGTTGGAGATCACACAAACAAACCTCTGCACCTTGGCAAGATTACCACCAGAAACAACTATCTACATAAGTCAAAATATGCATTTTCAGTTGGAATACCCATCCTGCAACTCCACTAGGGAATTAACAATTCACACCCCATCTAAAACTTACATCTACTGGTATTATTAAGATGCATAACAAAACTACAAAAAAAGTGAACTACAAGATGAAGAGGCATTGGGATCAGTAAAAGTTCAACTAATAATGCAAAGAACTCAATGCTATTTTTTTAGGGTTAAATATACCTTTATGAAGACCCAATCATAAACTGAAAATGAGTCAATGAAGCTGCATTTTGGATCCATTGACACCTATAAATTAGAGAAGTCAAACAAGGCAGGTTAGCATTTAAGGAGATTAAGTAATAATGACCTCATAATTATAAATATGTTTACAGATTCAAGTTGTTTAGCCCTTCATGAATTGATTTGAACATGGTGAACAATATCAAAATAAGAAAAAGATGGTACTTCTATGATTAGATAAAGAATATGGGCATTCTTAAAACACCCTTGCCTCATACGCATGGTAAAAAGAATAAAAGAAAGGCCAATTGATCCTTATCAAATTAATCTTCAAGAAAACCTGAACCAAAATTTTCTTCAAATTTGTTTATATGAAATAGGAAACCATCCCCTTTTCTCTTTTAATCTCCAAAACTGTCTCCACAAAAGACCCAAAATTTTTTCCCCAACTAAATCCTAAGGTGAAAACACAACTTTTTCTCAAAACTCTCTCAAATTAGGCTTTCAAGTTAAAGGAGAGGTTATTGTATCTTTAGATTGAATGATCAGAACCTATGTATCAATCTTGTAACTTCCATGTTGTTTTGTTTTTCCATACATTTTTAGTAGAATCAAGCATCTCTACAATGTTGATCACATATGATCTCCATGTCCATGTTTCATGGAGAGTCTCACCCGTTGAAGAGAGAGGTAGGGCCCACTCTCTCCTTAACGGGTGAAACCGCCCAGTTGAGAGCCTAACCGAATGAAACACACTTTATTTTGGATAAGCTCAATCTTGAAATAGTAAACCTATTTTGCAGCTGGGTTATCAGCTACCCAGGGAGGAGAAAACTCTCAAATATTTTTACTCTCTTATATATATGAGAGATGACTTACTCACTGATCACCAAATTTGTGTGAGAGTAAAACCCCTCCTGAAGAAGGCTGCAATCAATTTCATCATTCCCTCCACTCACTTTGATCACTTAGTGGTATCAGAGCCAAGGTTGTTGCATACAGAGGCTCCTCCACAGATCACAACTCCATCGCTCGGGGCCATCAAAACTCATCCTCAGTTTAGGGGAACACAACAAATCATAGAGGTTAGTCATTTATTTTATATAAAACTCAACATAAGAGGTTGCCAAATTCCAGCAACCCTTGCTTCTGATTGATAGTAACAAGCAACACAGACCCAGTCCTGTGTCTGCTGGTGATAGTGAAAAAAAAGTTTTTTTACTATATAGAAAGTTGTATGTTGAAAACAACATCTATAAAGGGGAGGAGAATAAATTTTTTTTAAAGGATCGCCAGTAATTGGTGACCCCTTATATTTTAAGGGACTGTTGGTAATTTTTCTAATCAAACTTTTGAGGGTCACCAGTAACAGGCAATCCGTCTTCACTTGCATAACTAGTGCATAAACAGAAGGCTACCTGTATCAGGCAACCTTGAAAAAAAGATAATAAAAAAAAGGGTTTATTTTTTTTAAGGCAACAGATTATTAACATTTTTTTTGGTGACCCATCTAGCAATGCGATCAAACCAGATGGTTTAAAAGGATTTTTTTTAAAGTGATCAAACTAGATGGTTCATTGCAGAAAGAGGAGCATAATTTTTTAAATAAAAAAAAGAGAGGATTTTTTTTTCTTTTTCGCCCGGTGACCTCCATCTGAGGAGAAAAAGAGGAACTCATTCCATCGACAAGGGGATTGTAAAAAAGAACCAATAAAAAAAACACAAACAAAAAAGGAGGAAGGATTACCTTTTCGTTTTGTCTTTCTTTTCATTAGAAAACTGCAGATCGAACATACTCTGTAGTTTTTTTTTCGATGCTGACCTCTGTTTTCTTCTTCAGACACTGACCTATGTAGTTTTTTCTTTTTTCCAAGGACAACCCCAGCAGGGCAATCAAACCTCGGATATGAGAAAACAAAAAATAATACACAAAGGGGAAGATCGTTGGCAGAAAACAAACAAAAAATTAAAAAAAGGGGTTGATCACCATTTTTTTTCTTTCTTCATGTATTTTCCTTTTTTTTCAACGACCAAACCGGATCCAACATGTTTTTGTTTTCCCAAAAAACTACCGACACAGATTGGCATTTTTGCCGACTGAAAACAAAAAAACTCAGATAGAAGCCTCTAATCAGCAGAACTTCACTTATTTTCATCGAACGATCGACCCTACTTCCATCTTTTTTTTCAACGAACACAAGACAAAAGCTTCATCAAAAGCTTTTCGATAGAGCATAGACTGACTCTGCTACTTTTTCGGAGAACGCTAGAAGACATATCAACATTTTTTTGCCGATTGAGAAAAGAAACAAAAAAAACAAACAAACAGAAGCTTCGTGCAGAAGCTTCCAATTTTTTCGAGAAACATAGTTTTTATACTGATTTATAGGTAAACGTGCAACTTTACCCTTGGTCTATTCTAGAAACATCAGTCATATCCCCAAATAGGATAAATTACTTGTTACCTTTGATCTTTTTAGGTATTTCTGGTCAAGTCCCACTCGGTTCAATAACTTATTTGCCCCTGCTTTTAATTTAATTACCAATTCTATCCCTCTATTATAAAATTATTGCAGTATTATTAATCTTTGTTGTATTTTACTTCTGTATCCTTAAATTATGGCAGAAGTCCTTAATTTTTTAGTAATTCTAGAATAGGACTTGCACTCAAAAAATAATTTTCAAAACAGGGTTAGTTTTTTGATTTTTGCAAAAAAAACCCTATTTTCTTTTAAAACTTCAGTTTACCTGCAAATAATATTTTTTATTGCAATTCTATGTTATAAACTTTTCTAAAATTACAAAAAGGGGTTTAGAAAGTGCAAATTACCTTATTCTCTCTAAAGATCAAATTGATTGACATATTTGTTTTTGGCACTTACTTTGGTAGTTTTTAATAAATTTTCAAATTGTGAAAGTTATATTTCATGTACTTATGGCTAATGTTCTTTAGTTTATCTACTTGTTGGATGTTGAATCTATTTTTATCATATCTTTCCATCTTAAAATAATAAAACACAGAAAAATAACAAGGTGTGTGCCAGTGAACTAACCAAAACTGACAACCTTAACAATACCAACTTTCACATTTGGAAGTGGAGGATCCCACTTGTTCTAACTTTAGAGGGCATTGAGAATGCCCACACTACTGAAATGAGCGACCCTAGTACTATAACTATCAACAAGGTCAAAGCCTCTTATACAAAATATAAAAAGGACAATATGTTGGCCAGAACCATCATATTGACATATATGGATGGTGATCTTATTAGGGTATTTGAATATTACTCAAAAGCTAAGTTCATGTTTGAAACCATTTCCAAGAAATATGACACTACTTCTGAAACACACATATAATTATTGTTAGAATAATATAATTCATGTCGTATGCAAGAAAATGATAATATTGTTGACCATGTCAACAAAATGCTTGTTATGGCTAAAGACGTGACAATTGTTGAGAATGTGATTTCTGATCGGATGAAGATATCCACTATTTTGCATAGTCTACCATCCTCTTGAAAGGTGGTACAAACAACTCTCCAACTAAAAATTGAGCAGCAATATATGCAACAAGATAGAAAAAGTGAATTACACTTCGCTAAAGATGCTCCCTCTCGTAGTTATAGCCCTTCTAGACGCCCAGAATTTAAGAAAAAATAATTTAAAGGCAATGGAAAATTTGATAAGAAGAGACATTAAACATTCTGCAAGCGGCAGGCAACCACTTCATATATGAAGTGCTTTAAGTGTAGAAAATCTGAACACTTAAAAAGAGATTGCAGGAGCCAGTCAAACAACAACACTAGCAAGAACAACAGAAATAACCAGCAAAAGGAGTGGCAAGATATAATTTGTGTGATATCATAATGCTCTTATGTAGACAAAGCTCTTTCTGGTTGGTGGGTGGACTCTTGGGCAACACGTCATATATAAATGACCAAGAAGGGAATGATGGACATAGTCGAGTACTGGCCTGGTGAACATCGGATGTACATGGGCAACAACACCTACTATGATGTTATGGGTATCAGAACCTATATGATTGAAACTTTCAGAAATAATGTATTGTTGTCCAATCTCCTGTTTATACCATCCATGAGGCAGAATTTAGTATCTGTCCCGACCCTAGTTGTCAAAGGTTTTGAGTTTAGATTTCATCCAGGAAAAGTTACAATGGAGAAACATGGACGAGTTCTATTTGATGATATTTTTGATAAAAATCATGGGTTATTTAAAATCAATGATTCTAACATAAATAAAGCTCCATCACTTTTTGCTTATATTGATACAGTCTTCAATGTGAATGTAAATGTTTGGTATCAAAGACTTGGATACATTAACTTAAAAAAGATGAAGAAACTTGTTGACTTAAAATTAATACCTGATTTTAATGAATCTTCATTGCATAGATGTGAACCTTGTATCTATGAAAAAATGACAAGGAAACCATTTTCACAAAATGTTATTAGAGCATCAAAATTATTAAAAATCATACACACTGACATTTGTGGTTCTTTTATAACTCAAACTCATAAAAGAATATAATATTTTATATAATTTATTAATGACTTTTCTAGATACAATTTATATATATCTTATAACTTATAAATATGAAACATTAGATAAATTTAAGGAATATCGTCAAGAAGTTGAAAACCAACTTGGTAGAAATATTAAAGTTTTACGATCTGATCAGAGAAGAGAATATACCTCAAATAAAATATCTGAATATTGCAAAGCCAATAGGATTAGACCATAAACCACGACCCCTGGTATACCTCAATAAAATGGTATGGTTGAAAGATTTAATAGGACTCTTCTTGATATGGTTAGATGTATGCTATCTAACGCTTCATTACCTAAAGTATTTTGGGGGAGAAGCTATACATATAACAACATATGTTCTAAATAGAGTTCTATATAAAGCTATTGCCTTTACACCTTATAGATCATGGAGAGAAAGAAAACCCAATTTAAGTCACCTTCGTAGACGGGGTTCTGTAGCTCATATAAAGGTGATAGAGCAATCAAGAGATAAACTCAATACCAGATCTATAAGGTGTATATTTATTGGATATCCTAAAGGATCTTAAGGCTATAAATTTTACCACCCAAATAAGGGTTTAATCGAAACTCGAGATATTATCTTCCTGAAAAAAATTATTTAAAAAATAAATGGAGACGATTCTTTTGATTTGCATTATGATTCTGATGACATGCAAGAACCTATAAGTAATGGCAAATCTTTAGAAATCTCTCTATCTACTTCATCTCATCAGTCTGAGGTTGGACATAAAAGGTCTAGAGCTCCTCTGTCTTACTTAGATGACTATTATGTCTACCTATCGGAGGAACTCTCTTATGCTTTACATATGGATGACATAATAGATAACTTGTCATATGGTGAGACAATAAACTCACATGAGTCAACAGACTGAATAAAAGCCATGGACGAGAAAATTGAGTTCATTAAGAAAAACCAGGTTTGGAAATTGACTAAGTTACCTAAGAAAATGAAAGCCATTAGATGTAAATGGATATTAAAAAAAAATTCAAGTCTGATGGTAGCATTGATAAATTTAAAACAAGATTAGTTGCTAAGGGTTTTTCTCAGAAAGAAGAATTGGATTATGTTGACACATATTTACTTGTTGTAAAATTTGCCTTGATAAGGATAATTCTTGCAATTGTAGCTTACTATGACCTAGATCTATATCAAATGGATGTTAAAACCGTTTTTTTTAATGGTGAGCTGATTGAAAAAATATTTATGGAGCAATATGAAGGCTATATAATAAAAGGCAAAGAAGATAAATCATATAGGTTAAAAAAATCTCTATATGGACTCAAACAATCACCACATCAGTGGTACTTAAAGTTTCATAAAGCTATCATATCATTAGGGTTTGTGGCAAATAAATTTAACCACTGTGTTTATGTTTGAAAAAGTAAGAGTAAATTTGCTATTCTCTCATTATATGTGGATGACATTCTTCCGACTAAAAATGATAATGATATGATTGTCAAAACTAAGTCATTGTTAAATTCTTAGTTCGAAATAAAAAATATGCGAGAAGCATCCTATGTTCTTGGAATTAAAATCACTTGAGATAGAAACTTCAGACTTTTAAGCTTGAGTCAAGAAAGGTATTTAAATCATATACTCAAGAAATTTAAAATGAGTGATTGTAAGCCTGTTAGAACACTTGTGCTAAAATGTGTTAAGTTAAGTAAGAATGATAGTTCAGGTGATGGACATGAAAGGCTAAATGTCCTTTATGCATAAGTTGTTGGAAGCTTGATGTATGCTATGCTATGCACAAAGCCTGATGTCGGCTTTGTTGTTGGCCTCGTTAGTCGCTATCAGAGTAATCCTGGTTGGCCATACTAGCAAGCAATAAAAAAATATTTTTATATTTAAAAAAGACTATAAACTTGAAACTATGTTTTCAAGCTGATTATTTAGAATTTGTTGGATATTCTGATGTTGACTTTGCTGGCAACAAAGATGATAGTAAATCCACCTCTAGGTATATTTTTCTCCTAGGAGGAGGAGTACTTTCCTGGTCTTGTAAGAAATAAGCTGCATAGCTTAGTATACTCAAGAAGCCGAATATATTGCATATAATGCAACTGCTATATTTGTCATTTGGATAAGCTTATTCATTAATGATTTGAAGCAGAAAATAACCAATGGGCCAGTTCAGATCTATTGTGATAATCAGGCTGCCATCTCTCTTATGAAGAGTGGAGCAGATAATTCAAAAAGTAAACATATAATGGTAAAGTACCATTATATTCATGATATGATTGAAAAGAATGAAATCAAAGTCAACTATTTACCTACTATGATATGATTGTTGATCCTTTATCAAATGACATACATAGGAAATGTTCTCAAAACATGTATCCTATATGGGATTAAGATATGTCTAATAAAGACATATGTCTGGATGAGAAACTAAGAATATAACTCATTTCAAGAATGTTGATGCAAGAAAAATACTCCAATAGTGAGAGGTTAAATCCTGCATCATGATTAGTTTCACATGGCTAAGTGGGAGATGTTTGATCACATATGATCTCCGTGGCCATGTTTCACGAAGAGTTTCACCCATTGAAGAGAGAGGTAGGGCCCACTCTCTTCTTAACGAGTGAAACCGCCCAGTTGATGCCTTATCTCGAATGAAGCACACTTAATTCTAGATAAGCTCAATCATGAAACGGTAAACCTATTTTGCAGTTGGGTTATCGGCTACCCGAGGGGAGAAAACTCCCAACTATTTTTACTCTCTTATATATATGAGAGAGGGCTTACTCACTGATCACTGAATTTGTGTGAGAGCAAAACCCCTCCTGAAGAAGGCCATAATAAATTTCTTCAATCTCTCCGCTCACTTCGATCACTCATACAACACCCCCCCTTCTTCAATATTTGGGTTTTCATAATCTTTTCATTAAAAATATGAAAAAGCTCATTTTGTTTCTTTTTAATCATGGTTTTTACTGTAATCATTTGCAACGGTAGTGTTAGCAACCTAAGCTCAACTGGTAATGGACACAAGGCAATTCCATAGTAAGTTATAATAAAGTAAATAGGCACAAAAACAAGAATACACTTTGATCATTCAATCTAAAGAAGAAAAGAGCGACCCAAGGAGGGCATTGGTGCTCGATGACCCAGAGAAGGGCAATCAAAGGAGGGATAACAGTGCACTACTTGCAGATGGCATAGGACGGTGGAGAGAAGGGAGTGTTACCGTAATGGACCTTGGCTCGCATCGGGTTGATCCACGTTCAAAATCCAACATGAATGCCTACTCAAAGTTCCATATGACGAGTCCCAGTTAAACAAGGACTCCCAATAAATTGAGGAGTCTCATTGTGACTCCTGATCAAAAGGCACCACCCCCTAGTGGGATGCCCAGCAAGACACCTCTCTATTATGGGGATCAACCGAGTATGAATTCCAAGAAGATCAGCAGTTGTAAAGTCCTTCCTAGTCTTGATTGTAGTCATGAGAGGTCCAATTACATAAGGAACCTCCCTCATTTATGTGCCTATTTAAATAAAGAGCACCTCCTTTCTCTTTGTGCCAAGTAGAGAGAGAGAGAGAGTTTTCCTGTGAATGTAGGTCATGTTAGATGGAACCACGTAATATTGTGTATGCCTATTTGTGAATCCTTTTCATGGTATTGAGCTGGGTCAGGCTGAGTTTTTCATGGCATCGAGCTGGACCGGGTTGGGTCAGAAGGTTGGTTTGAGCTAAGGTTAGGTCTAAAATGAAGGCCCAAGCTTGGCCCATTGTGAGCTGGGTTAGGCCAGCCACTGGTGTCCACCTCTAATTGTGACAACTTGTGAATGTCACCAAGTTGACTGGATGTGAGTTCAACACCCATGGGGAGAATCCCTTGTCACAAGGTCAAAGTTAGGTGTACTTCCTGGTGGGTAGGAGAGATCTTAAGTGTTTTACCTTGATTGGAGGTTTGTTTGTGTGCGGTTGGTGAAGGAGAGTTTTGCCTTGTATTAGGAAAAAAGAGAGACAAAACTCAGAACAATAGAAGTAACAATGGTCATACTGATTAGGGTAAAACCCGAGTCAGTTATACTCGGAACAATAGGCTTGGCCCGACTGATTAGGGCCCAACAGGCCCGAACCCAACCCGAGTCAGTTATACTCAGAACAATAGGCTTGGTCTGACTGATTAGGGCCCAACAGGCCCGCGCCCAACCCGAGTCAGTTATACTGGGGCTTGAGTTGGGTTTGGTCTGGACCCTTAGGCCCAACCCAATTAATGGGCCCGACTATGTGTAAATTACATAAGGGGTCAACTCGACTTGATTTGGGCTTGGTCTGGACCCTTAGGCCCAACCCAATTAATGGGCCCGACTATGTGTAAATTACATAAGGGGTCAACTCGACTTGATTTGGGCTTGGGCTGCAAAATGCACCCGGAGCCCGACCCCATATGGGCTGAGTACTTGACAGCCCATCGGGCACTCGGCTGAATGGTAGGGATGCAAATGGTTCAGATTTGGATCGAACATGGCCAATACCATATTCGACTAATTGGATTCAAATTTGGATTCAGATGGTGAAAAGCTCATACTTGATCTAATGTTTTACATGTAAATGGATTCATGTATCAGTCAAATTCATATAGTTGTTGGATTCGGTAGTAAAAAATCAAAACCATACCCACATTAGATTTTGATCAGTTAGATTTTGTCTTACCAAATGCAACTACAAAATCAAATTCTATCAGATAACAGATAAAATCGGATTCATTGACATCCCTACCCGATAAACACCCCTAAATAGTTGGTAGGGGGGAGGCAAAGTGATGCAACAGTAGAGCGAGACAATCTGGGTCGAATGAATCTATTTACATCCTATTTTAATTTAGGTTTTTTTATTTAAATTTGGATCTTTGTTAGGTAATAGATCCATTTCTGATCCAATTTAAAATTAATTAAGGTTTCTTGTATTTTTATAAACACTCATTATAGAGATTTTTTTATGGAGGTTGATTGATTGAAACTTGATATTTTTTTTAATTTTTTTAATTTTATGTATTAGTTAATTGCCTATTTCTTACTTTGGTAGCGTAGCTTCGTAGGAGTAGCTTGTAGAGGCAATTTTCTCATAATTTAGGCAACAAGTTTACTTTAAGTTAACATCAAAGCGAGTCCTGATCTTGTTCACGATGTTGCATAGTTCAAAGGGCACGAGAAGGTATTAAGAATCAACAGGCCCTGGTGATTCGCGAAAGGAACCTGATTCAAGAGAACAAATCTCTAGTGTTGGCGTCGATAGCTCGCATCCGATGCAACCCAACAGCAGAATGGACACTTCCAATGAACCTCCTCCAGCAGTGCACCACTAGAAGAGGAGCCAACAACCCCTACCAACGTCTGATGGCTCCTCTGGCTGCCTTCTTAAGACGGTGGTGGCTAGTGTTGTCTCAAACACCACTACCGACTTTCCTCCTCTCTCGTCTTCGTCCTCGCACACTTGGGTCAGCCTGGTGCTTGCCGCCGGCCAGACTTCATTTGGCCACCCTCCGCTGGTCGTTTTCCGTCAGCTGGAGCCCACCTGGCCAATGGGAGATCCTCCCGACCACCCTTTATCATCATCATCACCAAACTTTGCTTCCCCAATAGCCAACAGCGACCCACCTTCCGGTGGCCATTTGGCCAGCCGGTGGTTGCCAACCACCTCAAGCTGGCGAAATCCTTGGGCTGTGGCCAACGACTCCGCCTGTGGCACCCCAAAGTTGGTGGGTGAAGAGGAGCTCAACCCAAACCCTTACTCTTCCCTTCCACCCTCAATCTATATATTATCGTGAGTGGATGGAGTGGAAGATGAACCGGTTCATCCCGTTTAGTCTCACTTCAACACATTTGGACACCACTTACCCATAGGGATGCACGGGAGCCGAGTTCGAGCTGAGCCTGGGCTGTTTGAACTAAGCTTATTTTAAAATGCCCCTACTGAATCTCGGTTCAAGCTCGAAGCCGAGTTTTAATGGCATTGGTCAGAGTCTCGGTTTAGAGCTCGAGCTGAGCCAAAGTTGAACAGCATTCTAAAAAAATAAATGAAAAAGGTGTGATTCAATCCCTAACCTCCCAAATCGTTGCACAAATGACTCACCAACCACTGCGCCAAACCATGTTTTTTTGTTTACATGCATTGAACAGAAAAAAAAAAATACAAATACTAAAACCCTTAGGATTAGCGTGCAGCCAAAAAGGATAGATACAACGAAACGGTGGGATTAGATCTCTGACCCCAGAAACATTGAACAAATGACCCACAACTACGCCAAACCATGTTTTTTGTTTACTGTGAAAAAAATACAAACACTAAAACCCTTAGATTAGCGTCCAACGAAAAAGAATGTGAAGCGTGAAACTCGATCTCAGCCCCTTTTGCAAAAGGTGCTAACGCCCTACTTAATAAGCTGATAGTAACTCTTATGTTTTAAATTGGAAACATATTATATATAGAGAGAGTAACATGTATCTTCAAACATTTAAAAGTGTTTGAAGATTGTTTGGACAAAGCATCACCGTTGATAGTGCGTGATGAAATGGCGACGCTGTAGTCTATTTTTTCACGCTATAGACTTTTAGCAGCGGTCTTGACCACGCTAAAAGTTTGGGCAGAAAAATGATGAAAATCGCCGCTAAATCATTTTTTTTTGAAAAAGAAGACGTTACATCGCACATCCAAATGAGTTTGAAGAAAAACCCATCCAAAGATACAGCTTTTCCTATATATATATATATATATATATATATATATATATATATATATATATATATATATATATATATAACCAAACTTTTTGAGCTTAATCGAGTTCAACGGCTTGATCAAGCTCGGCTCATTTATGCACACAGAGCTCATTTATGTTGACGGATAATCGAGTTCAATGGCTTGATCAAGCTCGGCTCATTTATGCACACGGAGCTCATTTATGTTCACGGACAAGCTCGAACAGAGCTTAAGCGAGTCAAGCCCAAGTCGAGCTCGAACTCACTCAACTTGTTGTGCATCCTTACTTACCCATACGGTCATACCATGATATTATACCAGTTCTAAGGATTTAAATTGATTTTTACCTCTTCCTCAACATTTTTAGGGTCTTATTTTATTTTGGACTCAAGTGTCACCCAAAATCTCTTCAAACCAAGCCTCTTAACTCCCCCTTGTCCAACCCAAACCCAAAATTTTAGCCTCAAGCCCCAAACCCAAACTTTAAACTCTATTCCCTCACACCTACATGGTTTGGACCAGGCCCAAAATAATGTCTTTAAAACCATCTAACCAAACCATGGACCCATATATGGATCCGTTTGAACCCATCAATACATTATGGGACCAACATGGTCATTATGCTTGGATCTTTTGCATATCGGATCCCTTCATTTTCAAAATCTCCGAACCCACTCATATCGAATCTCCATGTGCAAGAAGTGACATCAATGCAATGGTTTGTGTTGGTCGACAAAAAACTAGAAGACACATAAGCTGATTCAAGCTTGAGGGCGAGTCTTATCCAACCCAAAGAGAATGATGCAGGAGTGGAGCGAGACAATTTGGATCCAAAGGATCTATTTAGATCCTATTTTAGTTTAGGTTCCTTATTTGGGTTTATTTAAAATTTGGATTCTTGTTATGTAATGAATTCATCATAGATCAATTTAGAATTGAGGTTTCTTCTATTTCTTATGAATACTCAATATAAAGACTTTTTAGGAAGGCTGATTGATCGAGACTTGATATTCTTTTTTATAGGGTCTTTCTTAATACACGCGGTGCACGATCATGCATCGCACGTGTGTCCTATCTGCTATTACTCTCTTCCATATGAAACACCTTCATTGTATACCATTTAAAAGAGAATATATATTTATGTGCAAAATTTCAGTAAAATCTTAATGTTTTATTTAAACTATTCATTCCGCTTGAGCATTTCAACTTGTTTCTTTGTTAATGGGTTGAAATCTTCTTTCCTATAGTCAGAATAAGACCCCACCAGTTATCCAACCATACCATTGGGTTTTGAACTTGCAATGTCCCAACACAAGCCCTCTGCTCAAGTCAATGCGTAGCATAGCCCCCTGGAACAGGGGTCCTAGCCTCAGTTTTACGCTGCCAGCACGATGACAGTAGGTATGGCAGGCTGAGCCAGTATGCGTTCTCTTTAGCATCCATTGCAGATAATAGAATAATAGAAATGAGGGATGCCAATATGCGTTCTCTTTATCATCCATTGCAGATAATGAGAACCACAAAAAAAGGAAACCACATGGCATTCATCCAAAATGCAAACAGACGGCCACAATGTCGGCATGAGCAAAAACGCTCATGTTCAGCATGACCTGATCAGATTCCTATAGACTAGGGCTGGTAAATGAGCCGAACTAGCTGAGCTGGGGCTGTTTGGGCACAGCTTATAATTAAGGGTATACCCTTACTCGGACTCGGCTCATGAGCTCAGCCGATCTTGTTACAAGCTAAGCTTTACGAGCCGATCTCGAGCTGGTTCATTTTCTAAAAAAAGATATTTTTAAATAACTTTTAAAGCTTGATACTGTATAAAAAATATATATCATATGTTATATATATAATTTATAAATACATAATATGTAAAATGAGCCTGTACTAACCCAACTTATAAGCACAACTTGCCATGTTACCTAAACGAGCTGGCCCGTAGCTCGGCTCACAGCCTGAAAAGATCAGGTGCAACATGATTGCACAAATATTTGTGCATTAAGCACCTGATCACCCTCCATTTTGGGTGCAGACCTGTCAGTTATGGGACCCAAGGCTTGATGGAGGGCGGTCAGGTGCTTAATGCACAAATTTTGTGCCAAGTGATTGCACCTGATCTGGACTCCACAGAGCTCAGTTTTAGAGCCAAGCCTAACTGCGAGCTGCTCCTATCGTTTCCTAACCCTAATATAGACTGCTATGATTAGTCCACATTCAAATGAGAAAGTGTCATTGATTGATCCTAACTGTTGTTTGGAATTGGATGGTTGCATCACATGGAATATATGCGACGCGTAAGGGGTTGTGAAAGAACAGATCCCATCATCTGTCATAAAATGGTATTACCCTACATTCAATCCTAACCGTTTCACCAACTATTAGAATTGGCCCAGTTTCTTACTTGAATGTGGAATAATGCTATTCAACTGGATGCATCAGTTGGATGGCTATCTATTGAAAAAAAGAAAAGGATGGCGGTAAATCGTCAGAAGGTGATGATCAAGATTCCTGCTGCTTGTGAAAGCATAGACACGCAGTGTGGAGCTTGTTAGAGAAAATTTTCTTCCAAATGCTAGGCTAGGGGCTGTCTATAAAACTTCCCCCTCATCATCTGAAAAATTATCGGACAGCAAGCAATCCATCAAAGCAGAGATCAAGAGAAAGAAGCGACTACAAGGAAGAAGGCCGTGCAGACATCCCTTGTATTTTTCACTTCTCTCTCTGATCACTTTCTCCTGTTCTGCTCCTGACCTGACTTGGGTATGGAGAATCGCACGGAAGAGGAACCCCATGTGGTGCTCCTCCCGAGCACCGGAATGGGTCATCTCCTCCCGATGATGGAGTTCGCCATGCGCCTCCTCTCCCACCGCTCCTTCTCCATCACCTTCGTCACCGTCTCCGGCCAATTCCCAACTTCCGCCCTCGCCAAGCTCTCCGAGCACCCCAACATCACCTCCCTCACCCTCCCTCCCGTCTCCACCTCCGACTGCGCACCCGATACAAAGATAGAGACCATCATCTCCGTCGTCATTAAGCGCTCCATAGAACCCTTGCGTAAGCTCCTTGCAAAGATCCGACCCATCTCGGTGTTCGTGTTCGACCTATTCTGCACCGACGCCCTGGACGTCGCTGCGGAGCTTCAGCTGCCGGCGTACATCTTCTTCCCCTCGACCGCCACCCTCCTCTGCTTCATGCTCTACCTGCCCATCATCCACGAGGAGATCCCAGGCGAGTACAGGGACCTCAAGGAGCCGGTCAAACCTCCCGGTTGTCCACCTTTCCGAGGGACCGAGCTGGTCCGCCCGTTGGAGGACCGGCAGGACGAGTCATACAGATGGGTCCTTCATCACTCACGACGGCACAGGGAGGTGGCCGGGATCATGATCAACAGCTTCGACGAGCTCGAGCCCATGGCGATCGAATCGCTGCTGCAGGGTCGGGACTACAGAGGTAGTATCCCGCCGGTCTACCCCATCGGTCCGCTGGTCAGAACAGACGACGAAAGTGGTGGCGACGGGAGCCGGGAGGAGTGCTTAAAGTGGCTGGACGCGCAGCTACGAGGCTCAGTGCTGTTCGTCTCCTTTGGTAGCGGAGGGACCTTGACGCAGAAGCAGATGGTGGAGCTCGCGTGGGGTTTGGAGATGAGCGGGCAGAGGTTCCTCTGGGTGGTGAGGAAGCCGCACACCTCCGCTTCGGACGCCTTCTTAGGGTCGGGCCGAAGTCTAGAGAACGAGGATCCGTCGAGTTTTCTTCCGGAGGGGTTCGTGGAGAGGACGGCCGAGGTCGGGATGGTGGTGCCGGACTGGGCGTCGCAGGTGAAGGTGCTGAGCCACGAGGCGGTGGGCGGATTCCTGTCGCACTGCGGGTGGAACTCGACGCTTGAGAGCGTGGTGCATGGGGTGCCCATGATCGGGTGGCCGCTGTATGCGGAGCAGAAGATGAACGCCCGGATGCTGGCGGAGGAGATAGGGATAGCGGTGGCGGTGGACTACGAGAGGGGAGTGGTGCCGAGGGAGGAGGTGGAGAGGGTGGCGAGGCAGCTGATGGAGGGAGAGGACGGGAAGCAACTGAGGAAGAGAGTGCGCGAGCTCAGCGGTGCAGCCGCAGAGGCACATGCGGAGAAGGGCTCTTCTTATCGACGCTTCGCTCAACTTGCAGAGGAATGGGCCAACCGCAAATTGGTCGATTCCTGCCATGGCACATAATCTAAGTTAGTGTGGCCGAGTGGAGAAGGAAGAAGAGAGAAAGAGACCAAATTGGCAATAAGGCAAAAAAATTGCGGGTTGGCGATTTGTGGGATTACTGCGTCGCCTTTATAACATATAGGATATGATAAACCAACGGGGGCTCTGCTTGTCTGGTAGGAGCAGCTAGTGCACGTCAACTTGTGTGGGGGACGTTGCAAGTTCAAATCCCAATGGTATCGTTGTTCAACTGGTAGGTGTCTGTCTGCCTAACCTCAGATTGCCTTTAAAAATAAAATAAAAAAATAGGATATGATAAATTTTGGCACAACAATAAATAAATATATAAATATATATATATATATATATATATATATATATATATATATATATATATATATATATATATATATATATATATATATATATATATAGCATGTACAGCATGCTTTCACACTGATGGCAGCATTACACGAAATTTCAGTAGGAGCAATGATACTGTAACTGTGAATAAGCAATTGTTGGCACACTATAATGAAAGTATTGTCAGTAAGAGCATGCAATAGATTATGCATAGCAGCGACATTCAGAAACTAATTTGCAAACAATGATATCAGTGAAGGAAGCAATGGAGGTATTTTGCATATATCTAATAAAGATTGTGACTAATCCTATAGCTAAAAAACAATGACAATGTACCTGAGGGTTTTGAATGACTTTCGCACTCTGATAAGAGATGTATGAGCAGCTCCTCTAATGCAATAATGAAAGACATCAAGGTGCCAGCTTCCATCTCTACTTGTTTCAAACACTAAACTGAGGAATTTGTATTCAGTTCATTTCCACCAACTTCATACTGCACATGTACTAAATGTCTACAATGGAAAGCATGGATGCTTGATACTGAAGGCTCTTTGGTCAGTGAGCTGCTACATATACAGCAGATACGACTCTGTGGAGCATATGCATGTGATGCTCCCTTCTTAAGTAAGCTCATGATATAATATGTATCATCCTCACACTACAAGAAAAACATGGATTAGCGATGGACCATATCCATTGCTAATCTGTCGCTAAATAGTTTAGCGACGGATTAACGATGGATAGCGTCCGTCACATAATCTTGGTCGCTAATTAGCGATGGAAGTTATCCGTCATTAATTTGCGACAGTTTAGCGATGAACATGATCTATTGAGAGTACGTCACTATTTTAAATTAGCGACAAATAATATTCATCGCTAAATTTTTAAAAAAAATAAAAAAAATTGCTCCTTGTCGGGCGGTATTCCGGCAGCAATAGGCCGGACTTGTATCGCACCACTTCATTTCTCCAAACATTCAAGCATAGTGAATTACCTGAAAAAGTGATCTCTCGAGTATCACCAAGTTGAAGGATGATATAAGAGTTTTAGATCTCTAGAGATAAAAAAGGTCTGGATCATCATCAAGTTGAAGGCTGATGTGATGAACTTTCCCTACAAAGTGTTTGCTTTATGCTACGAGAAAAAGTTTTTTAACCAAGAAAGACATAATATGATTGTAAGAGGGGAATTCTCAATTGTTACCAAGTTGAAGGATGACATGAGAGTCTAATCTCCGGGGAGAAGTAAGGCTCCGATCATCTCCAAGTTAAAGAAGGATGTGACGTGCCCTTCTAGGGAAGATTCAAAATATCTCCAAGTTGAAGGTTGATAGGCCAAACTTTCTGCCAAACACCAAAAAGCGCTCAAACCTCAATTTTATGTGCCAAAAGAATGCAAAGAGATATGATGGGTAAACCCCGGATATCAAACTGCCAGATTTCAAGAACCATCTTTACTTATATCAAATTCCTTTGTTAATATCTTTTCATTCACTTGCTTTTATGAAACTAAGAACAATTCCTCTCTTTTCATATCAAGAAAATAGATAACTTTCTTAAAGAAACCCGATAGCAATAATTTGAATTTGATTCCTGATTTTATGAGGTTAACCTAATTGGAGGTAATACTCTAGGTAGAAGAGGAAATATCTTTCTCATATACATGCATAGTTCTAACATTTTTGAATCAATTATAATTTTTGTCTTATTGGCAATATTTCCTGGCTATCCTGACATGAAGCGAGAACTTGATGCCTTTTTTATGTATCCTTGCATCTTTTTTTTATCCCACTTTAGGATAAAAAAATATGAGTTTTCAAAGTCCTTCCCTTCTTTTGGTTTGAGCTCCCGAGCTCTCAAACTTTTGCACATTTTCCTATCTTCCCCACTGTCCCGCATAGACAGTTTCTGCTCAGATTAAAGGTTGAACCTGAATCTTCGCAAAAGGTTATTTAAAAAGCTTATTTTGTCTCAATCATGAGACCCCCCTTTACAAACTTCCCTTTTCAAAGGTTTAGGGACCCCATTTTTTCTCACCTTTTACATCCTTTTCGGATTTCGTGTAAAATTCAGAAGTCCATCACGGTTTCCTCACCCCCTTTTCAATCAAAGCTTTTTATCTTCATTGATTCCGTTCTTTTTACACCCATTCATGTAAGGGATAAACCTGAGTCTTTAATCGTAAGACCACCCCTTTGTTTTAATTTTTTCTTTCAAAGCTTTTAGGGAGTTTGTTGCACCTTTTTCTAGGATTCCTCACCCCTTTTTATCCAGCCCTTTATTTTTTAAGATTCCATTCTTTCATCCCATTTAGGTTAAAGGTTAAACGTGAAACCCCGCAAAAGATCATTTTTAAAAGCCCTTTCTATGTCTCAGTCATGAGGCCCCCTTTATCAATCTCCCTTTTTAAAGCTTTTAGGGACCCAATTTTCCTTACCTTTTGCAATCTTTTTCAGATTTTAGGGCTAAACCCAAAAGTGTCATCACGGTTTCCTCGCCCGTTCTTATCAAAGTTCTTTATTTTCGAGAATTTCATTCTTTTCAAAGTCATTCACGATAAGGGATTAAACCTGAACCTCATTTTATGAGGGCTTTTCAAAAATCAATTCTTTCATACTCAGTTCAGATTTTCTAACTGAGGCATTTTGTTTTCAAATTTGGTGTGTTTTTCTTTGCCACTAAGCCTGACTTTCAATCGACTTAGTAGCAAAGAGGGGCATCTATAAACACCTCAAATTTTCTAGGTTCATTCCAGACACCCCCTTTCACAGATGCCAACCCTTGTAGTACAGTGTAGGAGTCTAACCCGAGATCCATTCCAGTTTAGGTATTAAAATTATCATTTTGCCCCTAGGTAACCCTAGACCCTTGTCGGTTAGGTCCAACCTAGCTCATTTTAAGTTTAGAGGAATTAGAATCTCAATCATTTCTAGCTCCCCTGAGCTCATGATGAGCAAACTCTGTTCATTTCAGCTAAAATTGGTTCATTTCATGTAAAATGAGCTCATTTCTAGCTCAAATCCAACCCAATTATCTCAAAATTAGTCATTTTCAGCAGATCATATTCTCCTGAGTTTAACTTGAGCTCATCAGAAGTTCAATTGGTCCAGTTCCAGTTCAAATTTGTTTCCTACATTCTTTAAATTTATTTTAGCTCAATTCAGCTAGAATTGAGCTAACCTCAGTCAACTCGGCTAGGATTTAGCTCCGAATTTAGTTTACCTTACTACAATTGAGTGTCATTTTAGCTCAAACCCAGTACATTCCCATTGCTCACTTCACTCTGCAGTGAATTTCTTCACATTCCAATGATAATCATGTATGTTTTCGATCACTCGGTCTAGGAATCTAGTTGAGCCAGTGTCTTTTTAGTTCATCTGAATTTAGAAACCCTAGAACCCAATTCAATTCAGTTCAACCTTATTCAAACCAGTCTTCCAAGTGTCACTCTTCACCTTACATGGCAAAATCATTTCTAATCTTGGTCATTTCTATTCAGAGTGGCCATTCAATCAATTTCTAGTCTAAACTCGGATCAATTCTTTTTCTGAAATTATATCTATATCTGAGATCCAATTCATGTTCCAATTTGGACATTAGATCCAATGTTGGATCTGATATCCAATATCTATTTTCTATCCTGAACCTGAATCTGTTATCCAATTCACTCTGCTAGCTATATCCAGAGTCAAATTTATTTCCTGAACCTGAATTATCTCATCAGATATCCAGGATCCAACCATTTGTCATTTCAGATCCGTTCTTCAATTCCCATTTAATATCAATGATCCATTTCCATGTTATTCCTAATCCAAGATTCATTCTCCAATCTTATATCTGATCCAGGATCCGTGCATCATTTTCAAACATGGATCAAGACTCATGGTCTGAGATCCAAATTTATTTGTCATTTTAAAACTTTAGATCTAGATTCGAATTCAAACCTTCTTCCAATTTCAACCCTGGGTTCAAAACTGATTTTTACATTTTAATCTAACCCTAGTGATTTATATTTGATATTTTGAAATGTCTTTTTCAGAAAAACATCCTTTTCAATGTGTCAAATCTAGATCCAGATCAGATTTTTTATTTGGATTTTTATCAAGCTCGAATTTTAAAATGGATCTTAGATCCAATTCACTCCAAAAGGGACCCACCTAGATGGAATCACTTCTTGATCATTTCCTTCATTTGGTTTTCACATTTTGGCTATTTCAAAAAAAATCGTTGGTTTAGGACTTTGTTTTTCACTTCTTATCTTTTATTTTTATTCTTTTGTTTCTTTGTTTTAATTGTTTTAAAACCAATGTGGAGCCCACCTAGGTGGCACCACATTTGAATTTCTTTCATTAGAGTTTTAGTTAGGTTAGAGAAAGAAAAATCAAAATAAAAATTTCAAGTAGGACTCCTCTAGGAAAATCGTCCCTCCCTAATTTTCCTAATTATGTGTTAATTAGGTTAATTAGTTAAATCTCTAGAATCCCTTATCTTTTTCTAAAAATTATTATAAATAGGGTACAAGGGGGGGACATGCAGCCCATCTGATATCCATCAACTCTGTCCCTTTCTTGATTTCCCTTCTTCTTTCCTCCCTTCTTCCTCTTCCCTAGCTGTCACCCCTTTTTATCTAGACTTTCTTTTTTCCTTTTCGTTTTCTTTTTTGGCTGCAGCGAAGAAGCTCCAGGCATATCTTTTCCCTCTTTTATTTTCTTCCTTTTACAATTATTTGATTGATATTTTTTTATTTTTTCTTTACAACCATCATGGAGTTGGAACTCAGTTTTTCATAAAACTGAATCCCTCTTCAATCAGCTATATCAAACCGATCCTATACATTCATTTATTTTATTTCTTTTCTATATTTTATGTATATTAGATTTAGATATATATTATTTTCATCCATATAAAATCAAAGATATTGCATCTATATTTTTTTTTGTTTTATGCATATTTAGATTAAGTTCTTTCATCTTCTTTAACAGTCCTGCATAAATCTTGATTCTAGCCTCACATTAGCATCATTATTTTATGTAGTTATTTTTGTTGTTTTAATCTGAATTTTTTATGACGGTTATATCTATATGTCACCGTGAATCTGGTAAAATTTTATGATTTTTGAGCATTTGCTGGCCCATTTTTAAAATCAAGAACCAAAACCTATTTTCTGCACTGTCAAAACGCTTTGCAGAATCATGATAAACTTGCTAGAGTCATATCTCCCTAACTGAAGATTGTTTTTCAGATCCATAAAAAGTGGATTATTTGTTTGCGTATCTAGTTTTTGTTATATGAGTTTGGTAATTTTTGATGATCTTTTACTATTTTGTTTTAACCCAAAATTATAACCTACTTTCTTGAATCGCCATACATTATTCACATCCAGGATCATCTTGCTATAGTTATATCTCCCTAACCGAAGATGATCTCTCTGATCCGTATAATATGATCTATTCGTCTACATGTCTAGTTTTTTTTATGTGATTTTGGTGACTTTTTTTGTTTGTTTGTTATTTTATTTTAGCCAAGAACCAAAATCTATTCTTCTTGAATCATCAGACATTGTCCAGAATCAAATGCATCTTGCCGGAATCATATCTCCCTAACCAGAGATAATTTTTTTGATCCATAAAATGAATCTCTCATTCATCATTTCTATTTTCTGATCAATCATTTCAAAATTAAGGGTTTTGCTCATCCTAATATTGCGACCATCTATTTACTCCTTGCGGATGAATGCCATATCGAGAACAAATTTTTCTTTTACAACGTCAACTGATCACCTTTTCAAATGTTACATGAATAACATTTGCTGATGCACAAAACCCTTATTTTTAAAATGACCCGATCTGCTTCCATATTAAAAAACATGAATAACATTTGCTATCCTTTTTTTTTTTAAAAGCAAGTTGAGGTTAGGCAGACCCTACCAGATTCATTCATTGAAATTTCAGTAAAATCATTATACATCATTCTTTCCAAAAAACCTGTCTGGGGGGTGATCCTTCCATGATTTCTGGATTCCCCGCATGGCTAGTTTTGTTAATATTTTAGCTATACATTTGGAGCTATATTTGGGTTTGTGAATATCAACCCTTTCAAAACTATGCAGTAAGTCCCTCACTTCCTGAGAGATAGTATGTCTTATATCTCTACTTTTTAGGATTTTTTTTAACAATGACCACTAGATCAATTCTACTAAACACAATATACACTTTAGAACCAACACTAACTAGCGATAGGATGTACAACCAGCCACTCCACTCCTTTGGTTCTATATTCATCTTGATTGAGAAACAACCTGCTTTGAAGCAATGCCCGATATGGCTACTGATGGTGAAACCAAAATGCCATCCTTCCCAATATATACCGTAAATGCTTATCTGAATCCAGCCCACTTTGAGAGGACACCAATACAATAAACTCCTGCATCAAGCGGCAACAACTTTTTCTGAGTTTTTGAGGATGTGAAAGACATGTTCCCTTACTGACAACAACCCTTCTTTCTGGAGTTGTCGCACTGCATGCCAATCTGATCCAAAAATCTGAGAGTTAGTTTTTATATTATCCATATTACTATTTGGAAGGTCCTCTCCCAGCTCCACCACACCCTCCTTTCTTGAAATTTGGTTTTGAACCTTGTTTGTATATCCAAAGTCAAATCACCTGTAGGCTGCCATTTGACACCAAATAAGTTGGTTGTCCTTTCTCATAACCCATGCTAAAACTAGGCATAACAGGAAGAGGTGAGCGAAGTTCTCACTTGCTGATGCACAAAGTTTGCAACTTCTAGAGAATTGATGACCTAACTTATGAAGTCTTTCCTAGGTGTGAAGATGATTGCTCAATGCCCATCTCAGCATAATGACTGCTCTGAGGAATGCTTTCTTCAGCCAAACAACATCATAAAATTTTCACTTTTGATTACAAGATTTGATTGTGTCCCATACAGAGTGATAAGAGAAGGCCTCTTTTGGGAGACACTTCAATCGATCAGGGAGGTCTGACACCCATTTTTGAGAATTGATGATAGCTTTAACTAAACTAGAGGCTCTAATAAGGGATTCCACAAAATACAGTTTGAGGTCTAGGATATTGGAGTCACCCACGTAATGTGGGCGTTACCCAAATTAAAGGACTCTCATGAAGGTGTCCCTATCGGATAAACTTCACGATTTTGAAAGGAAACAATTATCGTAACCGTTCCCTAATAAAGATTTATATTATATAAATGGGTGTCAATGAGAAACCCGCATCAAGAGAAAAACACAGAAAAGGGTTAAGGAAGAAATTACCTTTTCTAAAATTTTCACTAGTGAGGGAAGAAGGATCCTGCTCACTGACTGCTAAAGGGAGCCTGCACTCATTGGAGGGTTGTAGTTTGGCTGAGGAGAAAAGCTCATTCTGTTCTAGTCACCAACGCCAACCACCAACCATCATTCAATTCTTTGATGGCTGCCTCAGGTACGCTCTCCATGTATGCTTTGTTTGGTGTGCATGCCCAACATTGGGTTATGGGCCCATGCCTCTGCTACGCCTATGCCCTTTCAACCAGAGTTTTTCTCGAACCATCTGGATGGCTACCCCCTTTCTTTCTTTTTCTCGACCTCATCACAATGTTGGGTCTGCACACAAAATAAAGCATACATGGAGAGCGTACCTGAGGCGACCATCGAAGAACTGAATATGGCTGGTGGTTGGCACTGGGGGCTGGAACAGGATGAGCTTGTCTCCTCAGCCAGACTGCAGTTCTCCAATGAGCGTAGGCTCCCTTTAGCAGTTGGTGAGCAGGATCCCTCTTCCCTCACTAGTGAAAAATTCAGAAAAGGTAATTTCTTCCTTAACCCTTTTCTGTGTTTTTCTCTTGATGTGGGTTTCTCATTGACACCCGATTATATAATGTAAATCTTTATTAGGGAACAATTAAGATAAATGTTCCCTAATAAATATTTACATTATATAAATGGGTGTCAATGAGAAACCTACATCAAGAGAAAAACACAAAAAAGGGTTAAGGAATAAATTACCTTTTCTGAATTTTTCACTAGTGAGGGAAGAAGGATCCTGCTCACCAACTGCTAAAGGGAGCCTGCGCTCATTAGAGGGATGCGGTCTGGATGAGGAGAGATGCTCATTCTGTTTCAGCCACCAGTGCCAACCACCAGCCATCATCCGGTTCTTCAATGGCCGCCTCAGGTACGCTCTCCATGTATGCTTTATTTTGTGCGCAGGCCCAACATGGGAGGCATCCAACTGATCTCAAACCTTGATTGTTTGCAAGTTGTGATATAGAATCTGCTTGGTGTTGACAGGAAGGAGGTTAATTAATAAGTGGCCCATGAGGGCACCAAGGGTGAAACCAGAATTTCAACTGTGAGCTTCCCCCAACTTCCCACCTAATATGGTTTAAAATAGTTGTTGCCCCTATTTCACATCCTTCGATCTGAACGACCCGATGTATCTATTTTTTGTTCCCCATATGGACTCCATTTTTTGGTACTTACTACGAACTAGTTGGGTCCAAAGGAAGTCAACTTGATTAGCCACCTTTCAAGCCAACATTTGTTGTCCTATATTACAGAACATCGATTTGGTAGATTTGTTCAACTTTTTCTTTTTTCTTTTCTTGGTTTTTTTCTTTTATGGTGTTCTATTACCTCATCATGCTATAAGTTGATGGTCTGTGTGACCCAGGGGACCCTACATTAGCAGTGTATCAGCACGTTGACACGAGGATGCGTGACAAGTATTTGACTCACACATTTGATTGTTTTTTGAAAAATAGGATACTAGGACACAAATTTTAATTTTTTAAATCTATAAAAAACTCTTTTTCATATTTTATAATAAAAATGAATTTAGGTCTATTCACTCTGTCACCTTTGATACTTGAACCGTAGTAGGCTTGCGTAGCAATAGTGAAAGAATGCACAAAAATCATGAGAAAGAGAAAAAGGTTTTTGATATTGATAAGTTTGATATAACTTTTTGTTTTATATAGTTTAGTGGATGTTATTCTTTACACACATTTGGTGGATGCTATCCTATTTGATCAGTATAACATCCCCATCATATTCAGCAGTTCGCATTTGGTGAAAACCATCTACAACCTTATCATGTCCATCAACTGGATAAGTTCTAACACTCCCCTTAAGGTGGGGCGTGTGGGTTTAACAACCCAACTTACTCTTAAGTTGATGAAATGGATCACACGCTAGTAGTTTGGTGAAGATATCCATACATTATGAAACAAAGGAGACAAACTGGGTACATAAGTCACCACACTGGATCTTGTCATGAATGACATGACAATCAATCTCAATGTGTTTAGTTCGCTCATAAAACACGTGATTGGCAACAATATGTAGGGAAAATTGAATATCACAATATAACATCATGGGTTGTGAATAATGAATGCCAAGATCAGTAGGTAGTGATTTGAGTCAGGTTAATTCATAGCACGGCAAGGCCATAACCCGGTACTCTACTTCAACCAAGAACCGAGCGACTGTAGTCTGCTTCTTCATTTTTCAAAAGATAGGACTTTCACAAAGGAGGATGAAATAGCCAGATGTTGAGCACCGAGTCATCGGGCATGAGGCCCAATCTAAATCACAATAACCAGTCAAATGAATCTTCAAAGAGGAAGAAAGAAGTATACATTGGCCATGCATCCTTTTAAGGTATTTTAACACACGAAGAGCTTCTTGCGTATGGGGAACTCTGGGTTGATGCATGAATTGACTGATAATATGCACTGAATAAACAATGTCGAGCCTGGTGATGGTGAGATAAATAAGTCACCCAACAAGCTGTCGATATGATGTGGTATAGGAATCCATTGGTGTGTCTAGAGGTTTTGTTTTAAGATAACCACTATCAGTGAGGATATCCAAAAGATATTTTTGTTGAGAAAGGAAAATATCTTGTTTAGTTTGTGTCATCTCAAGTCCCAGAAAGTATTTTACCTTCCCAAGATCCTTAATGAAGAATAAATTATTCAAGGTAGCTTTGAGGTTCTCAATATACGCAACATCATCCTTGGTGATGATGATATCATCAACATAAACAAGGATAAACATGTGGCCAACTGGGGCATTTCTGAAGAACAATAAGTAGTCCACTTCTGATTATGTAAAACCAAGATGTTTAAGCAATGATGAAAACTTCACAAACCAATTGTGTAAAGATTGCTTGAGTCTATAAATAGACTTGTTCAAGCAACAAACTTTTGGCTAACCCTGACTCAAAAAACCCAAAGGAAGACTCATATATACTTTCTCTTCTAAGTCACCATGTAGAAATGCATTGTTGACATCAAATTGGCATATTGCCCATTAGAAGATGGCGGCAAGAGCAAGGAAGCATCGTATAGTGACAAGTTTAGCAACTGGTGCAAAAGACTCATTGTAATTGAGCCCTTCAATCTGAGTGTAATCTTTGTCGACTAAGCGGGCCTTATATCGCTTGATGGATCCATCTGAACAATAATTGACTTTATAAATTCATTTGCAACTAATGAGCTTTTTATCAACAGACAATGAAACAAGCGTCCAAGTGTTATTAGCTTCTAATGCCCAAATTTCAACTGTCATTGCCTCTTTCCACTTAGGATCTTGAACCGCTTAAAGGAAAGATCTAGGTTCAATGGTTTGGGTGATGGCTGCTAAGAAGGCTTTGTGAGAATCCAAAAAATTATTATAAGACAAGAAATGAGTGAGAGGATACCTAGTTCCTTTGGACGTGTTCGTCCCGAACGAAGGAGCTTATACGACAATGTAACATCTATAATCTTTAATATACCTAGGTTGAGATCTTGGCCTGGTCGAACACCTTGGGTTCAGATCTGAATCAGTATATAGCTCTTGGATTGGGTCATGATATGAGTCTTAAGCAGGAGCTTGGTCAGGTAGTGCGACTTGATCGGGATCTGAAGTTGGTTTGTTGTGAGGTTTTATGGTGTTAGTTAATGAAATTTAGTTACTATTGGGTTCTTGAGATACATCGTAAATCAATATAGGTAAAACCACACCATCATCATCTTCTGGTGCATCAATTATTTTTTGGAAGAAAAAAATATTTTCATGAAAAATCATATCTCTACTGATGAAAATGGTTTGATTACAAAGATCAATTACTTGATAAGTATTTTGGCCATGAGGATATCTAATAAACACCCATTGTGTCTCATGAGTGTCAAACTTATTCGAATGATAAAATGTTGTGAGCATAACATAAACATCTGAATATACGTAAATGGTTATAAGTAGGATTTTTGCCAAAAAAGAACCTCATAAGAACTTTTACCAAGTAGTGCTTTGGTAGGAACACAATTAAGTAAATATGCAACCATGAGAATGCATTATCTCCAAAATTTTATGGGAAGATTATTTTAAAACCGTAGGGCATGTGCCATGTTCACGATATCATGATGCTTGCGTTCTATCACTCTATTTTGTTGGGGTGTGTAGATGAAACTATGTTGATGTACTATCCCTTGATTACGAAGGAAAGACTGTATAATGTTAGAAATAAATTTAGTTTCATTATGACTTTGAAGATATTGTATTTGAATACTAAATTGGGTTTTAATCATAGAAAACAACCTTTTATGAGCTACAAGGTTTCAAATTTATATCTCATTAGGTAAACCCAAGTACTTCTAGAAAAATCATCAACAATAGTTAAAAAATAATGAGTACCTAAAGTAGGAGTTTGGTATCCTTCCCACAAATCACAATGTACCAATTGAAAATGAGCACTACTTGAAATAGAAGTTATGGAAAATGGCAAAAGAGACTGTTTGGCAAAGTGAAAAATATCACAATTCTCATCAAATGAACAAACATCTATTTTATTGGAATTAACAAGAGTTTGCAAACATTTATTAGAAATGTGACAAAGTCTGGAATGCCAAATGTAGGCAGGTGTTAGGGAAGCCAAGGCTATCTCACTGGTATTCTAAAAAATATAAAGACCATTCCACCTCCTACCCGCTCCAATCGTCAGTTTCGAGACACGGTCCTACAACCAACAACGATCATTGTCAAATATACCTATGCAATCTAGATCTTGAGTTAGTTTGCTTATGGAGGTTAGGTTAAACTTAAATTCAAGAATATGTATAATATTTAAAAGATTAATTTTGAAAGATAATGTAACATTTCCAATATGAGAGATATGGGTTAAGATGCCATTTGGAAGGTTAACGGGGGGGGGGGGGGGGGGCAAGACACTAGTATTGGTAAGGTGAGATTATGAAAAAATTCAGTCATATGATCGGTTGCACCAGTGTCAAGATTCCATTGTCGCGAAAGAGAGACGACGACAATGAAGTTTGAAACATTACCTGCCAAATGCACTTGTGGACTTGCTCGATTACCTTGATTGATAAAAGTAAAAAATTGTTCAACCTGATCCTTGGTAAATGACAGGTTTGGTGTAGATTCATTGACTATGCTTGTATGGGCCAAGGATTTCTGTTTTTCATTGGGCATCCCATCACTTGATTTTAATTTATCCATCCCCTTCTCATTTTGCCGATTAGGAAAGTCATGTAAGTGAAAGCATTTAGCCTTGATGTGACCAACTTTTCCGCAGTGATCGTAGTGTAGTCGAGACCAGCCTTGACGTGATTTTTCTTGTGTCTCGACTATCGCGGTAAGAGGGATTTCAATAACGACATTAGGAGCGATGCATATGCCATGCTGTCGCTTTTCCTGCGTGACTAGAGAATAAGCCTTTGACACGGTTGATGGCAGTTGCATGAGAAGAACTTGACTGCGAATCATGCCATAGTTGTCATTCAATCCCATTAGGATCTAGATGAGGTGATCCAATTGTTAATGGTCGTGTATGGTTTTCATGGCACCGCAAGCGCATTCAGGAAGGGGGCGAGGGAATCAAGTTTGTCCCATAGGCCCTTTAGTTTTGTGAAGTATTCTGCCGCTGAAGATTGTATTTGCTTCATATTGATTATTTGATATTGGATCTGATAGATCCTTGAAGCGTCTGATTGAGAGAACCGATCTTTCAAATCCTTCCATACCTGGGTGGTACTTTGAGCATACATAATACTTTTCGATAAATCTTTATGAATGACATTAAGAATCCAAGAGAGGACTGTATCATTACACCTCTTACATGCGACTGCCATTTTTGATGGGTTCGCGAGTTCCATGATGGTGCTATTGACAAAGCTCATCTTGTTCTTGACACTGAGTGTCATAGGCATCGCCTGCTTCCACATTGAATAATTTTCTCTCGTAAGAACTTGCGATACAAGCAACACTCCTGGATTATCAGAATGATGTATATAGAAAGGATTAGAATCTGCTGCATCTTCATCCTTCTGCAATTGATCGCTAGAGGCCATCAGTGACGAGCCTCAAATTCCTGCATACTGAAACTCGATGCGGTAGGGAAAAATTGACGTGATATGACTGTTGTGCATGATGCACTGCTGTGCACGACATAGTGAAGAAACAAGCATTTCCGTGGAGTTGAGTTCACTCCACGCTCGTCTAATTTGGTGACGATGTCTTACGCTTTTGAAAAAAATGAATTCGGCTCCCACTATGATACCATGAAAGAATGCACTGAAAACCATGAGAAAGAGAAAAAGGTTTTTGATACAACTTTTTGTTTTATACAATACAGCGAGAAGAAATAGAAGGTCGTCTGTTATCCTCTATTAGGTTTGGTTATCCTCTATCACATTTGGTGGATGTTATCCTATTCAATCGTCGGTATAACATCCTCATATCCTACGGCTCGCATTTGGTGGAAACCATCTACAGACTTATCATGTCCACCGACTGAATAAGTTCTAACAAGTAGGACGACTGATGTAGTAGAATTGTCACTTGCAGTTATAGCTTGCTCCACACACGGTATAACATGTGTAGTGTAAGCTTACTTCACAGTGGTAGCCTAACGGCGAGTCCCGCCGAGCCTACACATCTATAGCCTAAATAACACTTAAAACCATTACAAAATATTAAAATAATGCTAAAATATTGGTGATACTAGCGTTAAGACATGGTTTGTGAAATTTCATACCAGACCCAGATCTGACCAGATTTCCAATTAAGACATGATTTTCAATATTAAAAAGATAAAAAAAAATCATTTTAGTGGGTATGGACCAGGTCTGGGTAATGTAATCCTTATAGGACCCAGGTATGGTTTTTCTTATAGTAGGCCTGATAAGAACCAGGTCCGGACCTGATACCAGCACCTCAAAGATAGATGTGGGTTTGGACTCATTGAGTCTGAACCAAATCCGACCCTTGGACACCCCAGTGAAACCTACCTAACACTTTATACCTTAAACAAAGAAAGGGGTACAAGGGACATTCAATTAGGGTTGCAAATGGATCAGATATGGTCTGATATTCAATCCGAGTCTAACATGTTATTTCTGATTTTGGATCCTTTAAGTAAAATTCAGATCAGATTCAGTTATGTTCCATCGAATTATTTTGTGATTCAGGTCGGATTCAGATCAGCATTTTAAGTCAAATCTGGAATTGATCTGAATCAAAATCCAACCCGATTGCATTTTTTACATGTAAATATCTCATTTTTGTTTTATTTTTTTCGGTTCTAGTATTACCATATGTATTTTGGATTCGGATTTGGATTTGATAAGATCCGGCCTCCAACCAGCTTTTACCCCTACATTCAACGTATATCATTTGAATGTGTATTTGTGCATAAATGTGTGAAATATCTTAATGTCTTATTTTAAATATTCATTCGGGTTGGCATCGAATGAGATAGTTGAATGGTCAAGCCATACTATCATAAACTGTTCGTTATGGTTGAGTGTGTCGGTTCATTTATTTGCTAATGTAGGTTAAAATCCTCTTTCCCATAGTTAATGAGGTGCATTTAGTATGACATGCAATACAAAATTTAAAGGGGCACTCTCAAGCAATTGAGAATGACTATTCTGATCTTTCATGGTATGGTATGATGCAGGAGCACGAACGAATCATGAACCAGGTCATTAGATCATTTTAGATTCACATACTTTATTTTGGATTTTTTTTTGGATGATTTGTAACTTGTATTGAATTTATGTAATTGATCCATATCCAAATTTGGTATTTTAATTAGATTAAGTTGCTTCTTAGTTTATCTTTATCAAAATAGGAAATTCAATCTTATAGGATTGCAATCTCTTTCATTTATAAATAAATGAGAGATCCATGTAGTTAGACAGTTCATGGAGATATTGAAATTAGTTATTTCTTGTTATTTTTAATTTCTAGTTTATTTATATATTTTCTATTTTCTTGATTTTTTTTAGTTTTACTTGCTTTTCCTATATAATGTTGTAGTTTGGTAGACATTTTTTTTTTCTAAATCGGGCAACCGATATTAGAGCCAAATCATTGCCTCAATTTCATTCGATGGATGATCTTGTCAGTTTCATCAATTACATGGCCTACTAGTACTCAAAGATCTTCTCGAAATGATGACAAGCTTGGTTACCGATCAACAATGTGTGGTTGATAGATTCTTCGTCATATCCACCTATTGCCACCACCAAGACATCATTCTCAGAGCTTAGGGTGGGCACAAATGCACAGTAAAAAGGAAAAATAATTTTTATGACAATAAACTATACTAGCAAGTGCAAAAATATTTGAGAGAAACTACAGTGTTATATTCATAATTAGGAACCTTGATTGTAACTAAACAATATGTTTTCAATAATACAAAAAATATTTAAGAACCATATAGTATCATAATAATATTTTCACAATTTAACTTTATTTGATATAAAGACCAAAGAAAGTACGTGACAAAGGAACATAGACATCTTACAAATGAGTAATTTAGTGTGACTAAGCTCAAGTATAGATCTTGAAATGTATTCAGCAAAACTTGACAAAGGAACACAAACATCTTACAAATAAATAGCTAATTAATTAATAATTTTAAAAAAAATATCTATAAAAGATATCAAAAATATTTTATAAATAATTTAAAAAGTCCAAGCAACTCAAAACAAAGAGAAACATCAAACATATTTAATAAATTTTATGTTTTTCATCAATTTATCTTTATCGTTAATTATACACTCACTTTTTAATAAAAAATATTAATGTGCATTTGTGTATTAACATAGTTGAATGAAACCTATTTAATTATTTCTCTAATGAAATCACCAGCCTATTTAATTGAAACAAAAAAAACAAATACATGCTAATTGAAACAAAACAAAAAACTAAAATTCTCATCTATGCAAATTGACACAAAAAAAACCCCTAAAAGTCTAAGTTTTTACCAAAGTCAAGTATTCATTGTTCATATTTTAATGATAATTTTAAAAAATGGATAACACCCTAAAATCATAATCCAAAATTCATGTCATTTAAACAAATACAAAATCAAAACCCCAATTCTTATATCATCAATTATGGATTTGTGTTTATCAAGCATGCAAAATCTTAATTAAAAAACATAAAAATACCTAAATTAAATATTCATCTTATTTGAAAATAAAATAAAAATCTAAATGTTATTCAAAAAAAGCAAAAAAAATTTAAAACCTAATTATTTAAAAAAATACTAAATGAAAACCTCAATCCTAGCAAACATCATTTATAATTTTCATACATAAGCTAATTAAAATAAAAAAATAACAAAATCCTCAAATTTTTAACTAAAATCAACTATGTGAATAATGTATAATATTGATTAAAAAATATATAAATAAATAATTAATATCCATCTCATTAGAAACCTAATTGCTAGTTAAAAAAACACAAAAAGCTTGAAACCCTAGTTATTGAAATGCAGCTATTTAAAAAAAATAAATCAAAAACCTAAATCTTAATACTATCAAACAATAATCATAATTTCATATGTTAATTAAAAAATTATAATAAAAAATACTAATTAAAAAAATAATTAAAGTGAGCATGAAAGAGAGAGAAAGAACATCACCTTGTACATGTTGTGGCTGCAAAGTGTGCAATGGCTAAAGGATGACTTGGTGCCTCGAGTCGGGATGGGTCTGTGGTTGTGGGGTCAGGTTGTCGAGGGGAAGGGTCACACCGAAAGTATATATATATATATATATATATATATATATATATATATATATATATATATATATATATATATATATATATATATATATATATATATATATATATAGAGAGAGAGAGAGAGAGAGAGAGAGAGAGAGAGAGAGCTCCTATGGGCTTGTGGCTGTGTAGACTCATGGGCAGGGGCAGAGGGCGAGAGAAAGAGGGGTGTTGGGGGGCATATTTGGTTCATAATCGTTATGTTATACATGAAAAATGAGATCTTCCTAATTCATATAATCTCCTTAAGTAAGGCTCAAGTTTCTCTCATTTGGCACAATTTGTTTACAATAGAAAGTTTCTCTCTTAGGGCATGTTTGGCTCGATAACATGAGAATCACTCTACTCTCATTTAAATGAGAGTGATTCTCTTATGGCCCCAAATCTCATGCCCAACCCAACAAAAAAAAGAGTTTAGTTTGAGAAACTCAATCAAGTATGATTTGGGTTCTCTCCAACATGTGAGATTTGATTTGAAATCTCACATTAAATGTGTGATTTCAAATCATATGATTCTAAGTCACACCAACACTTTTGCAAAAATGTGAATTCTTCTTCTTTGCCCCAAAAGTGAATGGTGGTTGCAGCAAGGTGGAGCTGGCCATAATCAAGATTTCAGCAAGCTCCACTGCCCACCCAACTACTGAACAGGGGCTCTTGCTGGCAAGCCCCTGTTTGAGACCCCTTTTTGTTTGTGTGTATTCTTTGGTGATTTTAGTCGAGAAGAAGGGCAGCCATGGGGAACCCGCTAACGAGGCCTCAGCCGATCATGGCCACCCAGAGGGTCAAGAGTTGTGGGTGCCCTTTTTCAGTAGGGTGATCGGCCAAAGTTTTGAGGTTTTTTCGGTGGGGCTGGATTCCATATCAGACCGGTGAAAGAGAAGACCGGGAGGTGGACAGAGGAGCTTCCACAGATGGAGGCAGTGACTTGGGGGTGGACTCCCATGGCAGTGGCCAACATTTTGATTGAAAGAAAGTTTTTTTTGTTTTTGTTTTTGTTTTTCAGAGGTGGAATCTCATGCAAATGGAATTCCTCTCTCACTAAACAAACACGAGAAAAGAAATCACATGAGATTCCAAATCATATGAGTTTGAATCTCATGAGATTTCAAGTCTCATGCAATTTCTTTTCATTTTTGAAAAAAGCAACCAAACATACCCTTGAAATCCATTGGATCTAGGCATCCTTGGCTTTAAAATTCTTCTTCATATCCTTGTTCACAACGGCAAGTTGTTCCACCATTCTATTCTCCTTGTTCAACGCACCTGGACACTTGTCCTTTGGATCTAGGCGTGGATTTGATCATGTATTCATGTCAACAAAGCCCACCCACTTAGCTAGGTCTGTGGAGTGCATGTGGGTGAGCATAGTCAAACATTGCTTTGACATGGCATCGGAGGTCTTATTTGGAGCTTGATCGAGACTCGGTCCAGTTGGTCAAATCTCTACTTTAGTCTGTACTCGGCTCGTGGCAGTTTTGACCCTAAACCTACCAATTCTGGGGAAGACCAACCTGCTTCATCCGAGCCTAGAAATGAGCCTAGCAGTCGCACCAATTCTGCTTGGTCCTCTGAACTAATAGATCTTACACGTCTTTGACTTGTCTAGGGATGCAATAGATCGGTTTGGGGATGGATGTAGGTATGACTGAACCCGACGTGATGAAATACTGCCTGATTGGTTTTGGAGCCGGACCTGGATCTGAATGAAAAAAAGCTAAAATTCAATATGGATATATGACAAACCTTAGGAGCTAAGTGGATGTACATTTTATATGCATTTGGATTCGGATATCTGTTGAATTCGGTGTAGAACCCCATGCTGAATCTAATTTGGATTAATAATAATCAGACGTTTCGTATGGATTTGGTTGGATATGTGACCCACTTCCATAGCCCTGTTTGCATTTTTGCTTCAAACCCACGGGAAAGTGGGTCACTGGCATGCGCCCGGTGTTGTATTGGATGGATCGTGTGTGTCCAGAAATCCGAGATGAAAAATGGATTGGATATTGATCTGGTCAAGGTTGACCAAGACTGGATCCGACTTTCAGTAAACTGGTCCAGATTAAAATATATAACCGATATAAACATATGATACAATTCTGGATCTGGATATGATTTGCTCCTTTTGATGCTGGATTCGCATAATACTGTTCAAATATATGTTGGTTTTCTTGTGAAATAGATGGAGTGAGTCAGGTCAGACCCAATTCTGATCCAGTTCCAGGCCTATTTGCTTACCTAATTTTGAACCGGATCCGGTAAAACCCGATATTATTCATGCCAATTTTGACCTAGTTTTAGATATCGATTATCTGGATCTGATAATATAAGTTAGATGCAACATAGAATGGTTGGTAGATCAGGTGCAATCACGCTGCATATCATCCACCGTTCAACTTCTGTTGGGCCCCCACAGCTGACAGGCTGTATTGAAGAGATGGCGGGCAGCCAGGTGCAGCGTCACATTCAAAATGTGCAATGTGATTGCACCTGATCGGCCCTCCTTAGAATTGGGTTGGAGCTCTGACCCGTTTGCACCCCTACCAAATACCACAATAAAATGTGTCACAGAAATACCCCCAACTAACCCACCTGTCACGTCCTTTTGTAAATGAAAAATTTCACAAGAATGCCACGCCCCGTATCCGTTTTGTCGTATTCATGTGACAGTCGTTAACTTTACAATTGGAAAAAGAGGGGGCGTATATATATCGTCAGCCTTGCGTCAGGATGACATAAGAGAGAGCAGCCCTCCCCACCAGGACTCCTTTTGTCAGTATCGGTACGTATTGGCCGATACGTATCGCCATACGATACCGTCTTGAATCGGCTACTTTTTTAATAAATGTAAAATTAACTTTAAATTAATTTTTAAATATTATTTTATGGTTTTAACATGTGTCACGTTCTGATTGACACATAATAATTTTTAATTATTTTTTGGCCGATTCAAAATGATATACTTGAGTATCGTTATCGGCCGATACACATGAATCGTTGGCCGAACGATACAGTTCCAATTCCAATACTGACACAGACCTTCTGGACTGCAATTATTGTCCCTACTCCACAAAAAAAAAGACGTTAAAAAAGTATTTATCTGCTAGCAGGAGGAGGACGTGGGGCCCACTTTCACGAAGATGTAAAGCGGAAAACTAGCCAATGACTGGTAGGTCATTTTTCTAACGTTGACACGTAACCAATTTTCGTCCTCCTTTGCTCAATGGGTGGGTAGATTTGTCAATTCAGTTTCGGCACCCTAGAATATTAATATTCAGCGGTATTCCCAATTCAAATCCATGCACATAAAGGATGGGCGCACAGACAGCTCAGTCGACGTCCATCGTCAACACGGACGGCGAAGAGTCCTGTTTCTGTCCTAATAAGTAGGCACGGTCTGCACGCAGAAGCCAGATCACTTGGGGTTGGTTGTCAACCACCAGCTTGTATTGCTCCAAGAGGTCTATAAAACTACACTCTCTCCTTCTCACACACATCATTGTACAGCAACCATAGCAGCAATCAGGAAAGAAGGTAAAAAAAAAGAGAAAAGGGTAGATTAGAAAGCCCGTACCAACGTCTGAAGCTTTTGGTTTTATTTGTTCTCCTTCTCTGCAATCACTTTTGCCATCCCTCTGCTTTCTCCTGACTTGAGAGATGGAGAATCAGTACACCAAACAACAGTCTCAAATCGTCATCCTACCCAGCACCGGAATGGGCCATCTCATCCCCATCATGGAGTTCGCCAAGCGACTCCTCTGCCACCGCTCCTTCTCCATCACCTTCGTCACCGTCTCCGGCCAATTCCCCGCTTCTGCCCTCGCAAAACTCGCTGAGCACCCCAACATCACCTGCCTAACACTCCCACCCGTCTCCACCTCCGGCTACCCACCTGACGCGAAGATCGAGACCATCATGTCCATCGTCATCAAGCGCTCGATCGAGCCCTTGCGGGAGCTCGTCGCGACGATCCGACCCATCTCCGCCTTCGTCGTCGACATCTTCTCCACAGACGCCCTCGACGTTGCCTCGGAGTTTCAGCTGCCCGGGTACGTCTTCTTCCCCTCGACGGCCACCGTCCTCTCGTTCATGCTCTACCTGCCCATCATCCATGAGGAGATTCCGGACGAGTATAGGGACCTCAAGGAGCCGGTCAAAGCCCCCGGTTGTCCGCCGTTCCGAGGGACAGAGCTCATCGACCCGGTTCAGGACAGGCAGAACGAGGCCTACTGGTGGTTCCTTCATCATTCGCGCCGGTACAGGGAGCCAGCCGGGATCATCGTCAACAGCTTGGACGAGCTCGAGCCCAGAGCCATCGAGTCGCTGCTGCAGGGTCGGGACTACAGGGGCAGCATCCCGCCTGTCTACCCCATCGGTCCGCTGGTGAAGACGGCGAACGGCGACGGTGGGGATGGGAGTCATGAGGAATGCCTGAAGTGGTTGGACGAGCAGCCACGCGGCTCGGTGCTGTTCGTGTCCTTCGGGAGCGGAGGGACCATGACGCAGGAGCAGCTGGCGGAGCTCGCGTTGGGATTGGAGATGAGCGGGCAGAGGTTCCTGTGGGTGGTGAGGAAGCCGCATACCTCCTCTGCGGGCACCTACTTCGGGTTTGGAGGAGCTGACGAGGACAAGGATCCGGCGAGCTTTCTTCCGAAGGGATTCGTCGAGAGGACGGCCGGCGTCGGAGTGGTGGTTCTGGACTGGGCGCCACAGGTGAAGGTGCTGAGCCACGAGGCGGTGGGAGGGTTCCTGTCGCACTGCGGGTGGAACTCGACGCTCGAGAGCGTGGTGTACGGGGTGCCCATGATCGGGTGGCCGCTGTACGCGGAGCAGAGAATGAACTCCCGGATGCTGGCGGAGGAGATAGGGATAGCGGTGGCGGTGGACTACGAGAGGGGAGTGGTGCCGAGGGAGGAGGTGGAGCGGGCGGTGAGGTTGCTGATGGAAGGAGAGGTCGGGAGGCAGCTCAGTAAGAGAGTCGGCGAGCTCAGTGAGGCTGCTGCCAAGGCAGTCGCCGAGAAAGGCTCGTCCTATCGGCGACTCGCTCAACTTGCGGACGAATGGGCAAACACCAAGTTGGTTTGTTGATTGACGGAAGAGGGAAGGAGAAAACAAAAAACAAAAGGCGTGAATGCCAATTTGCCAGCAGCAAGAAAAAAGGAGAGGGGAAATGTGAGCGCTTTGTGGGGTCACTGCGTTGCCTTTAATGGTTTTTTCTTAGTCCAATTGTCCAAAAAGTCAAGGTAGCTGCATCTGTTGAATTATTGTACGGGTTGTTGCTCGATAGCATCAATCATCATTCACTTAATGGGTTGGCTTGTTGTAGTGGGTACTGGGTAATGCTGTTAACTATTGCATGCTATATTCTATTAATGAGATTTAACGGTTGCAAATCACTTCATTGATAATCTGCGTTGTCAATGGGATACTTTAATTACCAAAAATGACTGTACAACAAAAATGATAAGTATCCTTAGAGAGCTTGAAATTTCATAAATTAGTCAGCCTTTCAAAATCATAAATATTGTTATTTTTAAAATCTTTTTAGTTTTCACACCTATTGTTTTCTGTACGAATTTCCATGAATATCCATTATTTTCATCAGAAATGCCTTAGCCACCATCGACTTTAGTCACCTCAGCCAACACTTAGTCTCTATCACTTTGTAAAAAACTAGTCTTAGATGGATCTTCTAGTGGTGCAAGTAAGATATATTCTTTTGTTATTAAAGAAACCACCACTTGGCCATGAAGAATGACTTAGATTTTTTATGAAAACTCAAACCTCGAAACCTTGCAAATACCTGAGTTATTATGCATTAAAAAATTATCAAATTCACATAAAATAAGTATGAGCAAACTTTCTTTTAAACTCAAATTAACAAACATCACAAATACTTTAGTTATCTCACATAAAAAATGTAATAACGTCACATAAAAGTCTGCAAAATTTATTTTTAACTTGAACTGACAAACCTCACAAATACTTGAGTTACCTCACATAAACAACTTATAAAATTCACATAAAATAAGTGCGAAAGAAATTTTTTTTTAAACTCTCAAACCTCCAAACATCGTAAATACCTATGTTAAATTCACATAAAAAATTATAAAATTTCTTTTAAACTTGAATCGACAAACTACACAAATACCTGAGTTACTTCGCCTAAAAAATATAATATCACATAAAAAATTTAAAAAATATCTTTTAAACTCAAACCTCTAAACTGCGCAAATACCTTAGTTACTTCATATAAAAAATTTAAAAATATGCATAAAAAACTATGCGATTTTTTTTAAACCTGAACCTCCAAACCTTGCAAATAGTTGAGTTACCATGCATATAAAAATTACTATTTTTTTTCAGTAACTCAGGTATTTGCAATTTTGGACAGTTGATAGATTTCTAAAATTTCATGGTCTTTTAAGAAATGTGTCATTTTTGTCGTACAAATCATTTTTCAAATTTTGATTTTTCTGTGTATGTGTAATGGGGCTTGGGTTGACCGTACACAAGGTATTAATGTGGGTAGTGGGTTTTGCAGAGTGGTTATTATATGTATTTTATTCTCAATAGATGTTGTATATTCCATGTGGTTGATATAAGTAGTTAAGATAACTTCAGTATCTGCTAAAGTGCACTACCGTGTCGCTGATGATCATATAGTTGAAGATCTTTAGTGGTCTCCAAAAACATTAGCCTTAATGAATTAGTAGCTAGCTAGGTTGTCCTGAAAAATAGGACAGAGTGAAGAGTTAATGAGCCTCCAGTATACATATTCGTTGTTCATAGGTGATGAACCAGACTGGGTGGATGATTTGAACGATGATGATGTAGAAGGGATGTTATTTAGTAGCAATGTTTACTTAGTGTTTCATATAGTGCAACAATAAGCAGTTGGAAGGGTTGTAGAATAATATATCAAGGACAGTGTGTTATTGAACATCATATTATCCCAAGCAATGAATGATGTTGATAAACCAAACATGCAATTGTACCAAATAATAAATGATAGTAATATTGTATAAGTGGAGAACATACAATTTTTCGAACTGATTAAGAATATAGATATTGGACCTACAAACAACGAAGCGCTTTCACGAATAATTGAGAGTGTACATCAACAGAGGATCACTAAAGAGGATGTAGAACTACGTGGGCACCTCACTTCTAGTGATCTGCATCCCAGCAATAATGCATAAATGACATATGGGAAGCCTAAACGTTGGTATATTATATAGTTTTATGAACATTTGTTGAGTTTTCGAAATGTTTTAGGTTTATACACTAATGTTTAGGGTTACTAGGTTCTTGATGGATGGCTTCTCTTTCGCGAAAGAGCAATTGACAATATTTGATATAGATGCATCTCAGTTGTATTAACAGTTGTGTAAGGAAAGACTTAACGATTGCGAACAATTTTAGTGGCTAACAACATATATAGTCAAACGATCGAGAGGTTGCTATCAGCAAAAAGTTTAATGATATCGAGTATTGCCTTAAATTTCTGAAAGATCATGTGATCAGGAACAACTATAAAACAAAATTCAAGAAGAGTTACAACTACAAAGTAACTATCGTATGCACACAAAAGAACCTACAAACTAAGATTGATTGTACTTGGAGGATTCATTGCACAAAGGTGCATAGAGCAACGTTCTTTCAAGTGAAGAAGTATCAAAGCGAGCATACATATGGTGAATTATTGGATAACCTAGTAGCGGAAAATATGTCTTTCAAGTGGGTTTCATGTGTTATTCATAGACGATTGTAGGAAAACCCGAAGATAACTCAAAGAGAAATCTTGAATGGCATAAGTCATGAGGAAGGTGTGAAGCTTAGTTACAAACAAGCATGGCGTGGATGGAAAGTAAGTAGGGTGAAGATATATGGTTCATTTGAAGACTTCTTTATGTTGCTTTTCGCCTATCGCCATCATTTAAAGATGATTAACCGAGGATTGAGGGCGGTCATTGAGATCGATATACGAAATTAATTTATGTACATGTTCCTATATTTTCATCCATGCATCAATGAGTTTATTAACAGATGCCCTCCAGTTCTTCTGCTAGATGACACCTTTTTAAAAGAAAAATATATAGGTATATTATTGTCGGCCCATAGTATTGATCATTGCGATCAGATATTTTTGGTTGCCTTTGCAGTTATGGATAGGGAGTTGAAGGACTCATGGGCATAGTTTTTGTCACATGTAATGCGATAATTGGATTACTACGATGTTGAGAACCCAAGAGCTAAACAACAGTTGATTGTCATCTCAGATAAGCATCTAAGGCTATAATATGTTGTCTCCTTCATATAGCCTTAGATGCTAGAGCAATGACCAAAAGTTGGATATGACAACTTTAAAACTACTTTTGGTCCATCACTTGTACCACTTTGGTAAAGCGTAGCTAGAGCAATGACGAAAGTACAATTCATATGCTTTCTTGACAAGTCAATGAGCAATGTGGAGATGCATACACATATGTCAAAGAAGATGTTGCAAAGAAATATTAGGCTAACAATGAGTTTTCAGCTAAGAGGTATGGGTGCTTAATCTCTAATGTAACGGAGAGCGTCAATGCATGGATTCTCACTATACATGACAAGCCCCTGATTCCTCTTATTGAAAAGTTTCGTCTCATGTTGATGAAACTTTATGAGTAAAGAAAGAATGATGGGCAGAACATGTAAGAAATTATAGTGGTACCCAACGTAAAAGAAAAGCTCAAGAAAGCTAATAAATATACACAAAAGGTATGTGTTCAAGTAATGCATTGCCTCAGCACTGATATGAAGCCCACAATCGAGATTTTGGTTATGTTGTTAATCTCGCGAGTCAAGAGTGTGGTTATAGAGAGTGGTAGGTTAGCAAAATTCTGTGCAAACATGCGATCACATGCATTTTGTACTAAGGCAACCAACCAGATGAATACTGTGACAAGTGGTACATTATTGATTTGTATCGTGTTGCATATAATAGCTATCCATTCATATCGATGGAGGACAATCTGCCACATGTTGCTCCTCTAAACCCTATTCCCTTTTTACCACCAAACATGAGTCCTAAATCAAATTGCCTTAAGAAGAAAAGACAGATACCAAACAAGGATGCTGTGCCATACAAGTGCATTATTTGTGGTGAGTTTGGCCACAACAGATGAAAGCACATTAAATTGTATATTTATTCTTTAGTTTATTGTGCCATCTATATTTGTTAGTTTTTTCTTTAATGAATTTTATTTTTTTGTATTTATATAGTCTTTGTTAATTAACAACTTCAATGTCTTATATGTTGTATGTATATCTTAGTTACTTTGCAATGAGTACAAGAGAAGCAAACAAAAAAGAAAGACGTGGCGGACATCAACCCTACAAAGCCTCATCCCCAGCGCCAACTATTGTGCCTGAGGTATAGGATATGCAAGAGACTGACAGTGATTCAAAAGAATTTGAATTTGATGAAGAAACTTGGATGCTAAGTGATGTAAGTGTAAAGTTTGCATGTTTATTTGTTTGTTCTTTTATATGTATACTCATTCGAATATAATATGCTTATACTACATATATAGCATTTAGCAAGATTCATAGAAAGACTTCAACTAAAACACAATCGCCTCATAAAAAATGAGAAAATCTACCAAAGATAATTTACCTTACTCCTTATTTCTTTGTGAGTAAGTGTAACCTTTTGTTTTTGTTGTATTGCTACTGAAAAACAAAAAAACTAACTTGTATACATTGACTGGTTATAATAATTTCTCACAACTCCTAGGCATGAAAAGGGGGCAGTTATATGCTTAGACAATGAATCCTTGCCTTATATTTGGTTTAAAGCTCACAAGGTATCCGTTTATAACATTGTTGTGTAAGTACCAAACTTAAATTCTAGGTGCCAAGTTATTTTTTAATCTCAATTTATTTTGCAGCTCTTATTTTCCACCAATTGGAATAACAATCATTGGGTTCTTTGGCAAATAGACTTGAAGGCAAAGGACTTTATGTTGTACAATTCACTTTGCACCACATTGTACGCAGATGATAACATCATTAGCATAGTAAGTAACCATTACCTAGTTAACAATAATAAGATTGCTTTCTTATACTTAGTAGGATTAACAAATTTAATGTTTTATTACAGGGTCCTGTTTTTACAAGATGTATGGGCTACAACTGTTTCACCGATTTGACGGTCATATTTGTGTATGATATCTCTTGACAAGATAATGAGTAAGTACTTTGCTTATATGTTTGTTAATTCAATTAATTTTTTTTATATATCATTGTCTCGGATTATGATTGTTACATGAAAGACTATGATCTTTTTGTGATCACCCACATGTCACTCTTGGGGTAGGGAGCATGAGAGAATTTTATCTAGGCACATGTTTAAATGTTCTCATTTGCAATGAGCATCGAAAGGATGATAGTTGTTTTTATAATGAACATAAACCCTTTTGTTCGGCTGATATCACAGACGACATAAAACAAATGATCGTTTACTATAAGCAAGTTAAAGAATTTGAGTTAAAAAAGGTAGTCGAAGCGAAAAAGGCAACCAGAACCACAATAGCGCAGCCAGTAGGATCAAACACTCCAAAGCTACATGAAAGCATAATAGTGCAGCTAGCGTGATCGAACACTGCAAAGCTATAGGAAACCATAATAGCGCAACCAGCGCGAAAGGTAGGGCTATTGACATTGCTAAAAGAACACACTTCGCTGGTGCCAAAGGTAGTGTGAACGAAAGCTCTGTGATCGACAAAGGAAGTGCAAATCGAAGCTCCAGGTTTAACATTCAAAATGAAAAAGAAAAGAAAAAGCTGATGATTGGGGAGGAGGATAAAGACAAACTGTGGGGCAAAATTAATAATATTTTCAGATGGAGATATTGAGATAAAGTAAATAGTGAATGTATGTATGTTATTTAAATTTTGGATGATGTTTTAAATGTAAATTTATCAGAGTTTATGATGTTTTTAAAATTTTAGATGTTCTCAAGTTTGTATGTTTAACTTCATTTAAGGATTATTGTTCTGTAACAAGAACATGCGCAAAATATAGGAAATTAGCATGTTAAGGAAGAAAATTGCAAATATTGGTCATTGATCACAAATTTTTTTACAGACTTTCTCATCATTGTTTGCAAATATTTTTTTAGGACTTACTCATCATCGCAAATAATGGTCATTGTTTGCGGCTTGGAGGTTCGAGTTTAAAAGAAATTTTATAGTTTTTTTATGTGATGTTATTATATTTTTAATGTCAAATAACTCAAGTATTTGCATAGTTTAAACGTATGAGTTTGAAAAAAAAATCATAGTTTTTTTATGCAATGTTATTACAGTTTTTATGCAAAGTAACTCAGGTATAATTGCAATGTTTGGAGGTTCGAGTTTAAAATAAAGTTTGCTCACACTTATTTTATACAAATTTCATAAATTTTTTATGGGAGGTAACTCAAGTATTTGTTAGGTTTGTTGGTTTGAGTTAAAAAAAAAGTATAGATTTTTTATACGATTATTATATTTTTTATGTGAAGTAGCTCAGGTATTTGCATAGTTTGGAGGTTTGAATTAATTTTTTTTTGCAAATTTTTATATGATGTTATTTTATTTTTTATGTGAAGTAACTCAGGTATTTGCAATGTTTGGAGGTTCGAGTTTAAAGAATGTTTGCTTGCACTTATTTTATGTAAATTTTTTATGCAAGGTAACACAAGCATTTGTGAGGTTTGTCTATTTGAGTTTAAAAAAAATCACAGATTTTTTATCTGAAGTTATTATATTTTTATGCAAAGTAACTCATATTTATAGGCTTGCAAAGATGAGAGATAGGAAATCGAGGGATCTGGGTATGGTTAGATGTATCAAAGATGAAACACAAAGGGTTTTAGTCAAAGATTAGGAGATTAAGGAGAGATGGAAAGATTATTTTAATAAGCTATTTAATGAAAGTCATGCTCAGGATCTTGGAGACTTTTCAATTCCTTTTCATGAGATGAATCGTGACTTCATGCGCAAGATTCAAAAGAAAGAAATTGAAGAGGCTTTGAAGAAAATGAAATCAAGAAGGGCAGTTGGCCCAGATGGTATACCTATCGAGGCTTGGAAATGCTTGGGAGAGAAAGGTTTACAATGGTTGACAAATCTTTTTAACAAGATTTGGCGGACAAATAAGATGCCTAATGAGTGAAGGAATAATACTTTGGTGCCTCTATATAAGAATAAGGGTGATATACAAGATTGCACAAACTATCGTGGTATAAAACTCATGAGTCATACTACGAAACTTTGGGAGAGGGTGATTGAGTCTAGGTTGAGGAAGATTGTCATGATATCGGAGAATCAATTTGGTTTTATGCCTGAAAGATCAACTATGGAAGCTATACATCTTCTTAGACAACTTATTGAGAGAAATAGAGAGAGGAACAAAGATTTGCATATGGTTTTTATTGATTTGGAGAAGGCTTACGATAGAGTACTTAGGGACGTTCTCTGGTGGACAATGATGAAGAAAGGTATTTCTCTCAAGTACATTAGTATAATTAAAGATATGTATGAAGGAGTAGTAACCAATGTTCGCACTTGTGGAGGGGTGACAACCAATTTTCCTATAACGGTTGGGTTATATCAAGGATCTGCTTTAAGCCCTTTCCTATTTGCTATAGTGATGGATGAGCTTACAAGATCAATTCAAGAAAATGTGTCGTGGTGTATGTTGTTTGCTGATGATATTGTTTTGATTGATGAGTCTAGAGCTGAGGTTAATGCTCTGTTAGAATTATGGAGACAGACATTGGAAGCAAGAGGTTTTAAGTTGAGTAAGAGTAAGACAGAATACATGGAATGTCGATTTAGTAAGCAACGAAGTAGTGATGCGAGTGTAGTGAAGCTTGGTGAGCACGAAATACTGGTGGATGATTCTTTCAAATATTTGGGATCTATCATTCAAAAGTATGGAGAAATTGATGGAGATGTAAATCATAGGATAAAGGTTGGGTGGATTAAATGGAAGAGTGCAACTGGAGTGTTGTGCGATCGTAGAATGCCATTGCGGTTGAAGGAAAAGTTTTATAGGACGACTATTAGGCCCGCTTTACTATATAGTAGGGAATGTTGGGCTGCCAAGAGACATCATATTCAAAAAATGAGTGTAGCTGAGATGCTTGTGCTGAGATGGATGTGTGGAAATACAATAAAAGATAAGATTCAGAACGAGGAGATACGTAAGAAGGTAGGCGTTGCACCCATTGAAAATAAGATGAGAGAGAATTGTTTACGGTGGTTTGGACATATTCGACGAAGGCCTAATGATGCTCCAGTTAGAAGGATGGAGAAATGGGAAAATATATTAGTTAAAAGAGGTTGGGGTAGGCCTAGGAAGACATGGATGGAGGTGATAAGAAAGGATATGAATGCTTTGAACCTCACCGAGGACATGGCATTGGATAGAAATGAATGGAGGATAAGGATTCATGTGGAAGACCCATAATGATTTTCTTTGTTGGTTCATATCGCCGACCCCAATTGTTTTGGGATGAAGGCGTAGTTGTTGTTGTAACTCATGTGTACAATTTAGAGGTTCGAGTTTGAAAAAAATTTCACAAATTTTTTTATGCAACATTATATTTTTTATGCAAAATAACTAAGGTATTTACGCAGTTTGTCAGTTCAAGTTTAAAAGAATTTTCTTAAATTTTTATGTCAATTTAAGATTTTTTTATGCGAAGTAACTTAGGTATTTGCGATGTATAAAGGTTTGAGAGTTTAAAAGAAAGACCCCTCACACTTATTTTATGTGAATTTTGTAAATTATTTATGTGAGGTAACTCAAGTATTTGCGATGTTTGTTAGTTTGAGTTTAAAACAATTTTGCAGACTTTTTATGCAAAATTATTACATTTTTTATGCGATGTAACTCAAGTATTTACAACTTCATTTCAATGATTTACAAAACAATAAAAAACAGAAATCACTATCATAGATCCCTCATCCGTGCTTGTAGCTGCTCGTTCACCTTAGCATAGTTTTCTATGATCATGGCTTGATATTGTATAATGGTCAAAGACATTGCAGCAAGTGTTTCATTTGGCACATTGATTTTGACATCCTTTGCAGCAATCATATTCTTCAATTGCCAGATCTCTGCCAACGTAAGAGCCAACTGAGTATCTGCTTCATTTACATTTTTTTGTGCTTTTAGCCACGCTCCTCATTTTTCTCCTCCTCTTCCTCCTCGGCTCTCCTTTCGAAAGAACTGCCTGCATCATGATGAGAAGCTATGTCTTCATCATCACCGACAACTACCATGGAGGACAAGCAAATGTCTTGGTTGGCCTTGCACCAATCTGCAAGTTCCTATTGAAATAAGGTGGGGTAATCTTTTGACTTATTCTTAATTGTCATCGAGATAATTTTGCTAACTGCACCAGGGAGATTGGTTTATTGATGAACATAACCAAATTATCAGACCACTTGGTTGGCCATTTGGTGCTCCACTTTATTCATGTTATGCAACCAAATGTCCATCTCCATAGCCTTTGCTTGCACAACAACATCCCAGTTCTTCAACTCTTTACCCACATCTTCATAGGGGCACACTACTTTACCTACGCAATAAAGTTTTATTCATGGTTAGTCCTATATTGCATTACTTAAAAACACGTATGACGTTTTAACAAAAAAATATACTTACATCTGCCCTGGTCAGCTTTTGTAATTTCTTGAAGTATTGGTCACAACCCATATGATGATGAGACTTCTTTCGATGAGGTGCATCTTCGTTGATATTTTATCTCTATATTGCGAGACATAAAAAATTATGGACAACCTGACCTCTTAGGGGCCTTCCAATAGATATGTGCTCCCATAACCAAACCTATAGAGATTCATACAAGGATTAACATATAACAACACAATAAATTACATAAAAAAACAAAATACAACTAAATAACTAATGTTTTAGCTTAAATCAACGGTTTAAGTATAATGATGGAGTAACTACCTCCAACAAGACCAACATACCTGTCAAGTTTACTTTTATTGCTTTCACGATATTTAAAGAGTCATAAAGGTGTGCAAGCACAACTGCCCCCCATGCGTATTCATCAACGTGATCTAAGATTGCCATCAAGTTAATATAGGAACTATGGATCAACTTCCCACCGTTGTCTATGAATAAGCATGTGCCGGAGAAGTAGAGCAAGAATACTCTCATATCCTTCTCCCAAGTACTACCGGTCTTTCCTCTAGCATATGGTAGTTTGTCCTTCATCCTCCTAGCCATTGTGGGGTCATGGTAATTCTTTAACCATGCTAACTTTAAACTTTATTGTTCGAAGGCACCATTCATCGCTCCCAAAACCATGGTAGCCAACTGCTTGTGATTTTTCCACTGCTAAGCACTCACTGGCACCCCTGTGACACTTCAATCTGATGATTCATGCCATATCTTCTAACGTGATAATCATTATCATATCTCCAAATCAAAAGGTGGTTTTTGGATCCTAAAACTTCACCACATCCTCTAAGAGGGGATGACTGATCTTTCATGGTGAGATCTCAAAGAAACTTTGAAAATACATACCATCAAATATTTTCTTTATGTCCTCTGAAAGAGCATGAAACCACTGTTGTGCTTGGAATCAATAGAAACGGTGCATGTGGCTATCATCGTCTTGTAGCTCTAGTCTAAGAGCATCAGACCTTCTTTCCCTCTTTGAGGAAAGCCTCAAAGTTTACACTTTTTTTCAGCATCCATCCCTTGTTGTGATGTCTCCGATTCTTGCTAAGCAGCCTTATCTCCTTGTTAAGAAGTGTCCTCCATTGCACAACTGCCTTTAACCCTAGTTGAGAAGCATCCAACCATTGTGCAACTCGGTCCTCCTCTTGTTGAGGTTCATCCTCTACTCTTCTATCATTCACATTCTCAACAAAGGGAGAAGGCAACTCAACTGCATTTTCAGCATCCGAGTGAGCGCATGGCTCAAACAAATGCTCTTTCACTGAGTCCCCCCCTACCCCCCCCCCCCCCTCCCCCTAGATGCTTTGAGAATAGAAGACATCATTGTGACAACAACCCATTCATCTATTTTCTTGTCTAGTGTTTACGATTGCTTCTTACAAAGTGGCAAAATTTTAGCTTGCATTTTATGTGGTAAACATCTAAAAACCTATGTTTCGGCCACTATTGAGGCAAAGACGGTGAAGGTGTGGCCCCCTCTCTCCAAGTTCCAAGACATTCACATACTTCATGGTATAATGGTTGAAGGATGATTCATAGACACAGGGTTCTCAGTCGCCATAACATCAAAAAATGGTCATCAGAATGCCGAAAATAACTGCCAGATTATTTTAGGGACCACAAAGAAAACCCTAGATTATACGAGAATAGTGCTAGAATACGAGCTCTAGAATATGCGATGTCTTAGCTGCTACTATTTATATAACATGAAGGAGCCCAAGAGTCGGTTCGAGTTTAAAAGACAATTCACATACTTTTTATGCAATTTGTCTATATTTTTTTATTCGATGTAAGTCACGTATTTGCGATGTTTGGAGGTTTGAGTTTAAAAGAAAGTTCACTCACACATATTTTATGCAAATTTGGTAAATTTTTTATGCACGGTAACTCAATTATTTGCGAGGTTTAGAAGTTTGAGTTTAAAAGAAATTTTATAGTTTTTTATGCATATTTTTAAATTTTTATGCGAAATAACTCAGGTATTTACGTAGTTTGGAGATTCAAGTTTGAAAAAAAAATTCACAGTTTTTTTATATGATATTATTACATTTTTTATGCAAAGCAACTCAAGTATCTGTGCAGTTTATTGGTTCAAGTTTAAAAGAAAATTTGCAAAGTTTTTATGCAAATTTAAGAATTTTTTATCTAAAGTAACTCAGGTATTTACGATGTTTTGAGGTTCAAGAGTTTTAAAAAAAGTTTCGCACACTTATTTTATGCAAATTTCATAAATTTTTTATGCGATGTAACTCAAGTATTTTTGAGGTTTGTTGGTTTAAGTTAAAAATAAATTTCACAGATTTTTTATGTGACACTATTATATTTTTTATGTAAGGTAACTCAAGTATTTATGATGTTTGTCAATTCGAGTTTTAAAAAAATTTTGCTCACACTTATTTTATACAAATTTAATAAATTTTTAATGCATAGTAACTTAGGTATTTGTGAGGTTTTGAGGTTCGAGTTTATATCAGAAAACCTATGCCATGTTCTGTCGCCAAGTGGTAGCTCCTCTAGTCATGGTGGAATCCGCCATACCCGCACCACCAGGGGATCCAGTAGCGATTGGTTTTTGACAAGGTGATGGAGATTAAACATCGATTGCCGACGATGGTGACAACTAAGGTTTTTCTTATGAAGATGAATGAAATTCGCATATGGAGAAAATTCATATAGAAAATGATGGGTGCAAAGGCTAAAAATGTCCTAAAAATAACAATATTTACGATTTTGCACAGTAGACAAATTTTTGAAGTTTCAAGGTCTTTTAGGAAACGTGTTATTTTTTACATAAAGTATAACCATTTTTTAATAAAAAATAATATAATAATGGACAAGCATCTTTAAAGAAGCAAAAATATTAATTTTTTATGTGATAAAGCATATTCAAAGTAAATACAAATCTTCAAAACAAATATATTATATTCTTTCAAAAAAAAAAAAACTTAAACTATATGTGCAGAGGGAATTTTCGGATCCATAGGTTGGGGACCACAAAGAACTCACTTTTTGATTTAAAAAGAGAAGTCAATGAAAAGAATGTCGTAGCCTCATCAAAATCACCTGAAAAGTCGTCAGAGATAAGAAAAACTCAAAAAATATGCAAATGAGATTTTAGGGACCACATGTTGGAGACCATGAAGAACCCTAGATTTTGTTCTTAAAAGGAAGCAAAAACTTTGAGATGCTGGTACCGAGTCAAAAATAACTCTAAGCAAAAATAACCTTGATCCAGATCCACTACCAGCATCTCAATTGCAGAAAAAAGGTGCACATTTTAACTATTAATACACATTTTGCAGAGTTTTTATGTCACATTATTTCATTTTTTATGCAAAGTCAGGTATTTGCGATATTTAGAGGTTCAAGTTTAAAAGAAAGTTTGCTTGCACATATTTTAAATATGCGAATTTAGTAAAAATTTTATGCATGGTAACTCAACTATTTGTGAGGTTTGGAGGTTCGAGTTTTAAAAAAAATTATAGTTTTTTTATGCGTATTTCTAAATTTTTTATGCGAAGTAACTCAGGTATTTGTACAGTTTAGAGGTTCGAGTTTGAAAGAAATTTCATAGATTTTTTATGCGATGTTATTATATTTTTTATGCGAAGTAACTTAGGTATTTCCATAGTTTTTCGATTCGAGTTTACATGAATTTTTGTAAATTTTTTATTCTAATTTAAGATTTTTTTATGCGAAGTAACTCAAGTATTTGCGATGTTTGGAGGTTCAAGAGTTTAAAAGAAAGTTCTCTTGCACTTATTATATGCGATTTTTATAAATTATTTGTGCAAGGTAACTCAAGTGTTTATGAGGTTCGTCGGTTCGAGTTAAAAATAAATTTTGCAGATTTTTTATGCGGCGTTATTACATTTTTTATGCGAGATAACTCAAGTATTTGCGATATTTATCGATTCAAGTTTAAAAGAAAGTTCATTCACACTTAATTTATGTGAATTTGTAAATTTTTAATGCATCGTAACTCAGGTATTTGTGAGGTTTCGAGGTTCGAGTTTTCATCAAAAAACCCAAGCCATTCTCCGCTTTCAAATGATGGCTCCTTTAGTTACAGGGGAATCCGTCATACCTGCATCACTAGGGGACTCACCAAAGATTGATTTTTGACAGGGTGATGGAGATTAAGTATCAATTGAGGCGATGGCGCCGGCTAAGGCGTTTCTAGTGATAACAAAAGAAATTCGCATATTGAAGAAATTCACACCAAAAACTATACATGCAAAGGTTAAAAATGTCTTAAAAATAAAAATATTTATGATTTTGGACAACATATGAATTTTCAAAATTTCAAAGTCTTTTAAGGAGCGTGTTATTTTTGTTGTAAAGTACAAACAATTTTCTATTTAGTTGTAAGGAGGATCTACACAAGTGAGGGTTGTTTTGCTTTTGAGTTTGGATAAGGTGCAATCACATGGCACAAAATTTGTTAATCACTTGGTTGGCCTCCATCATACCTTGGGCCCCACAACTGACCGGCCTGTCCTCAAGATGAATGGGTGAACTGATGCTTAATGCACAAATATTTGTGCAATCATATTCCACATAATTTTTTCACTTTTAGAAACTATCCAAAAGATGAAGGTGAAGGACATTTTGGGAAAGAAACACATAGCAGGTAATAAATGACAGTTTATGGTACTTATTTTGGTATCGATAACAGAGTCAAATGAACATGATTCCCAGAAATAATCTTCGTTTTACACTACTCCTCGGGTGTGGTTCTAGAACCTCTAGGAATGATGGATTGAAGTACGTCACAGATGCACAGTGGCTTATAAAATTGACAGATAGACAAATAAGATTGGTACGCCTTGGATGTCGTTTATCTTAAAAATGAATACAACAGTGAATATGCTTATTGTGAGCCGTTCATTTTAAACCATTTCTATACCATCCATCCTAAACACTAATGACGTCATGAAAAAAATGAGACCATCCAAGTGATAGACATGTCATCCGTACAGGCTTTTGGATACCGTTCATCTTGTGATCAACGGCATCAAAGAGTATTTTTGACAGAAGCACGCCCTGACCTGATCCCTCTCCGAGAAATGACGATTGCGGTCTTGTTCGTGATGATGAGAGGGTTGACGTCATCTTTCGGGTCAAATTGTGAGGGTATATTTCCAAGGCAAATGACGTGTCACCAGCGGCTTAAAAGCTTACACGTGTCATCATCAGGCAGAGAGTGATGCTTACACACCATGTCAAAACTGTTTGCGATAGACTAGGAATCCTGGAATCCTTATGATTAAGGGTGTCAACAGGTTTATGCGGACCCAACCCAAATCAAACCTTATAATATTCGGGTATGGTGATAAATAATAACATCCAATTAAGATTTTGGTTCGGACCTGAAGGTTTGATTAATACATGGACTCGGGTACACCCGAGTATAGTTTGTAAAATTTTATACCCACAAATTTTCAATGTAAAAATGATAAAAAAATATGATTTTACCAGGTATGGTTCACATCAGTTCTTATCGATCCAGGTATGATTTTTCTTATAATGGATCCGATTAGACTTGGGTCTGAACCAGATACTATACCCAAAAACTAGGACCAAGTCTGGTTCTACTGGGTCTGAACCAAACCCGACCCTACACCCCTACTTATGACATGTATGGTCAGTGGACAGAAAACTATTCAAGGTACCTGAATTGGATTCCGTTCATAAAAGATGAATCGCACCAAAAAAACCATTTAAAGCATCCGATGTTGGAAAATTTTCAGCCGTTCAATTTTCAACCCTTGATGCCATTTAAATGGTGAACATTTGACACTTGGGTGTTGTTCATCTTGATGGTTACCAGTTATACAATGTATCATCGGGTTTTGAACTTGCAACGTTCCCAACACAAGGTGACGTGCACTAACAGCTCCTACCAACCAAGGGGAGCCCCAGTTGGTACATGAACCCTTTTTTGTGGTTGAGCTTCTTCTTTTTCTTTGTCAAAAGGATAAGACGTCTTCGTTCAGAAAATAAAAAGATAAAACGTCCAAATCAGTGTTGTCAATATCATTGCAAGTCGGCAGGGTTAAGCAGATTCTTATCGTATCGGCCCAATTCAGAACAAGCTGATTCGGCCCTCAGCCAATTTTTAACAATTTAATATTTGTAATAATATTTTTAGTTTATAAAGATTTTTTATATTAAAAAAGTAAAAATAATCGGTTTAGCTCGATTCACTTTATAATCGGAATCGGTTGATTGTCTGAACTGTTTTGAAAATCAAATCAGGTCCGTTACCGATATTGACAACATTGGTCCAAACATGCATTGTTGCTGCAATGAATAAACTTCTCCAAAGTGAAGACACTCTCAAAACTACCTGAGCAGATCAAGTGATCTGCCAAATCACTTTTAGAAAAGTGTGATTTGGCATCCTCACCGTCCACAAATGTACACAAATGAAGCAATGGACAGTGAAGATGTCAGAGATCACTCGATCATATCTCACACAGAACTAGCTTTGCCACATCATGTGTGAGTCCTCATGGTATTCTATTTTCTATTGATTTTTCTTATACATTAAAGAAAGTACATAAGAGAGAGCCTCTCACATGTTATATAGTGAAAGTATTGTGAGAGTGATTTTTTGGTGAAAAAAAAACAAAAGAGACAAAAGGGAAAAACCATTGGGTGCAAGGGTTTTGTTCTTCAATTGAAGACCACCATAGAGGTGCTTCCTTCGCTATATATTGGTAATTGAAATAAGAAGTTTTGGCAGGACACTTCGTTCTTTTTGGTAGACCATACAATAAGTGTTATTGTTCATCTTTTGTAGTTTTGCATATTTCTCTTGTATGGGGATTGTTTCTCATTATTAAGATCATCTTGAACTCTCCCCATGAACGTATGCACATTGTCAAATCCCGTAAATCTTTTAGTCTTGTAGTTAATTGCTTTTTTGCTTATGTTTGAATAATTTGTGTTATCTTTTTAAGGCTTTATTAGATTCAAATTTCTTTTCAAATTTGTGTTTTAGCCCTAAAATCACAACAAATTTATATCATAGCTATTGATTGTAGTGAAGATCATATATGATTTGAAGGGTGATAAATATTAAGTTTGAAGTGAAAACATTTGATGACATAAAACTTTGCATTATGACAAAGAATGATTAATGATATGTTGATTCAGCAGGTGGTTTACAATGCAAGAAAAACAAAGAAAACTTTATTGCAGGTCGAGTAAAAAGTTGAGAAGAAATGAAGGGGTGATGATTTTTCACCAAGATCTTCTCAAGACCAGTTACTGAACAAATTACTACGAAAGGTAGTTCAATTTCAAATAAAGATTACTAGCGCGCATGGGCAATATGCACATGATGATGATGTGATAGTGTATGTTTTGTCAGCTGAATACATATATTCGTGCATGAAAAATGTGAGTTCTACTAGTAAAAAAGGCAAATCAATAAAGATTGCAGAGGGTTGGCGAGCT